>NW_024429186.1:47622928-48241678 GCF_017639785.1 Mesocricetus auratus
ATATCTATATATCTATATCTATGTCTATGTCTATGTCTATGTCTATATCTATATCTATATATATGATGATGGGAAACGGGCTATGTCAAGGATACCAGAAAAGGAGCATCATACCATACTTTATTTGAGAGAGAGAAGCCACTTACATGAGAAGCCAAGAACCCGGGTCAGCACACTCTGATCTCTGACCACGATCGATCATGGCCCCAAGAGAGCGTGCACCTCCTTTCCCCAAGCTCTTATCTCCTGTCTCTACTATGTACCTGTGACTATGCCCAAGCAGGCATGGTTAGCTATGCAGGTGCCTAAGATCTCTCCATATATACATACATACGTACATACATACATACATACATACATACATACATATTCTTTTCATCAGCTGAAACTATTTTGCTTTGCTAATTTTTGAGGCAAATATGAAATGCTCTTGATCTTTCTTCATGGTAGAAAAGATGAATTTATGTAAGCAATGAAAGCATAGGCATAGGACGAGTAGTCTATGGCAATGTTTCTCTTTTTCTTTGGAATTTAATGTTCCAGTATAGTTTTT
The DNA here is from genome assembly GCF_017639785.1 of Mesocricetus auratus. Taxonomy (NCBI): domain Eukaryota; kingdom Metazoa; phylum Chordata; class Mammalia; order Rodentia; family Cricetidae; genus Mesocricetus; species Mesocricetus auratus. The sequence goes on from NW_024429186.1 coordinate 47,623,482, forward strand.
GGAACAGTTAGAGCTGCTTGGCACAGCCAGGTGGGCCTGACTTGTTCTTGATCAACCCAGGGTAACATTATAGCTTTCTCTGTCTGGATCCCAACCTAGTTATTCTCCCCTTTCCTTTAAGCATCCTTTTCCTTTGGTTTTCATGACATCTTCATCATCTCCTGTGGTCCTTCCTTCTCATTCTCTATTCTGGCCAATGCCATCATAGTGGAGTCCTCTGGAATAGATCCTGAACCCTTTCATCCTCTGAGTACCCCCTTAGGGATCTCACCTTCCCATCATTTATACAGATGACCCCCAAGTTCCTTATCTCTAGTTAGTCACTTCTTCTGGACCCAGGAGAGGGGTATCTCTGATTTTGGAAGTTCTTGTTTTATTTCTGTCACTTACTTTTTAAAGGTTTTCATCTGAGGGTGAAATAGTAGGCATCTGACTACCTATATTCTATTTGGGAGCTGTTATAGAGGCCAAGAGACCCATTAACAGCATGTGCAGAAATATTGACAAAATGTGAATAGTTTACTTGGCTGTGGAATGGAAAGATATGCTATAGGCCTGTTCTGGTAAGTATTGATTGTAACTTTGTTCTAGTAGGCATTGATTGTAACATTGTTGTGATAGGTATTGATTGTAACATTTATTTTGGTAGGTATTATTGCCACGTTGTTCTGATATGCATTGATTGTAACATTATTCTGCTATGTATTGATTGTAACATTGTTCTGGTACATATTAATTGTAACATTGTTGTGGTAGGTATTGACTGTAACATTGTTCGGGTATGTATTGATTGTGTCATGCTGTGTGAAGGAGGGACGTGGTAGACTTTTGTTGTCTATTCTATATGCTCATGAGAAAGTGGGCTCTGTTTTCACACTTCTTGCTTGTTCCACCTTGCACTGATTAAAGTAGAAATCCGGGAGACATTTCTTAAGTCCTAAACTAGAGCTAGTTCCTCTTTGGCTTTCCAAGAATAAAATGTTTTTTTTTTTATTGTGGCAGAATAATACATTGAGATACTGAGTGTGCTTCTGTTCTTCCTTTATTTTTCCTTCCCACTAGCTATTCTTTGTGCTCACTTTCTATAGAGGGGAATTATTGATGTTTGAAAAAATAAAAGAGCTGTTTGTCTCTCTGGATTCCACTACACCACGGTCTGGCTCCTTACTCAGAGGTGTGCTAGTTATGGACCAGGAGAGAGTGGGAAGAAAGACGGATCTGAGGGCATCATGGCTTACTTCTCTTAGCTGCTCCCAGGGCATGTGGGGAGATGTCAGGGAAAAGACTCTGGAATCCTGGGGAAACTGACCCAGATGCAGTAGTCAGCCTTTGCCACACAAAGCATGGAGGCAGAAAACTGCTGACTTCATGAGCTCGGCAACTGGCTGGCTTACCCATGGGCTGCCAGCAGAGGGACTCTGGGATCCAGGCAGAGCAAGCTGTTTTTCTGTTGATGAAACTTTAAGTGCTAATAATGAATGGAGTTGACTGTCCCATTGACTGAGCCAGAAGGAGGTCCCATTTTAAATAAATACATTTTGATGCAAGAAGGGATTGACATATTCTTTTATTTTGATTTATATAAGGTATAAAATTGAAATTATGATTATCTAAAACCCACAACAAATGAACAAATAAACAAGTAAACAACAGGAACAAAAACTACCCCAAACTGCCAACCTACTAATTTTCCAACCAACCATCTAAGCAAACAAGCAAGAAAGCAAACACCTGGTCCAAACAATGAACAAAAGATAGAAACAAAGCTCCTGTTTTGGTACAACTATGATGTCAAGAAGTAAGGCCCTTGTATGAAGTAAGCCCCTTGGGTAATGTAAGTCCCCCATTAGGTAAGCCCCTTCATGAGGCAAGCCCCCATGAGATAAGCCCTTTCATGATGTGAGCATCTCCCTTAGATAAGCTCCTCCTTGAGGGATGTCCCTCCAAGACAAAAGCCCCTCCATGATGAGAGCCCACTCCATGAGAAAAGCTCTACCATGCTTCACTTATCATACATATTCATAGCAGCTCTTGTTGGGTTTTGTGGTTTTGGGAGCTTTACAAAGACATGAGTGCCTCTTCTGTCTCTCTGCCAGGGGACACCTTGACTTTATGCTTCATAAGTACTGTCTTAAAGTCATTATGACATGAAGAAAACCCAATGGACCTTGGTACACAAATCATAGGGAAAACAATATTTTTCATGTAGAATGTTGGCAGAGTGTAAGGATATAAATACAGTAATTACACATTCAGATCTCCTTGAGTGCTGACGTATCATCTAATAATATCCAATTGGCTCCCCAGTGGGTGCACTCTGGATGTGATGGCATTCTTGAAGCTTTTCTTCTAGATTTATTTCTCAGATGTGTGCAAATTGCCTTGTGCCAGCATGGAGAGCCCTTTTAGACTCTCAACTTAGATTTCAGAGGATAACGTGTTAATTAGGAGTTTTCAGACAATTCCTTCAGTGACAGAGAAAACTGCCAGAGCATTCTTGAGCTGATACCGCAATTCAAAGTGTGTGTGTGTGTGTGTGTGTGTGTGTGTGTGTGTGTGTGTATGTGTGTGTGCGTGGTCTGACACTCTTTAAATTTATTTTTTGAATAAATATATTTTAAAATTAATTTTAAGTTAATATTCAAATTGATGGCTTGTGGCATCTTCACAATACATCTCATTATACTTTGTTTTTTTCACATTTTTCCTTTCCCCACCCTACTCATACTCTCTTCCTCCTCCTCTTCCTCCTCTTCTTCTTTTCCTCCTCCTCCTCCTCCTCCTCCTCCTCCTCCTCCTCCTCCCCCTTCTCCTCCTCCCTCCTCTGCATAGGTGGTAGGGAGAGATTCCCCCCACTCACCCATCAATGCCTGAGGCAGGTAGGAGAGCTGGCCCTGCTCCCTATCTGCTGCAGCACTCAGGAGGGCGGACCCTACACCCCGTCTGGGTAGCAGTAGAGCTGGCCCTGAAGGTGTAGGTGTGGGATAACCAACCCTGAGGATGTGAAAGCAGGAGAACCGGCCCCACTTCTTGTTCTTCAGTACAAGAGGTGAACTCGCCAGGACAATGCAGGAGAACTCACCCTGGTGGTGAAGACCAGGGAGATTTGGTGGGCTGACCAATTCGGTGGCTACCCAATCCCAGAACCAGGGTTATGTGTTGGCCCACCCCAACATCCACCCCATCTGTGATCTGCTGGAGTATGGAAGGGGTGTGGTCAGTCCTGTAGATGTAGGACTGCAAGATTTCCCTGAAACAGGGTAGCAACAGAATGTCCAGAAAGAGTCCCAGTGAGGGCCTTGTGTTTATGATGCAGCAAAGACCAGGGGGGGCTTGAATCAGATTCTTTTCCATAGATGCTTGCATGTAAAAATATGTGGAAGGGGGGTTTACTGCATGACTCACTGAGTCACTGCAACTTCCCCCTTTTTTGTCATATATTTTATTTTGTTTTATTTTGGGGAGGGGTGAAAGACCCCCAGAGTGGGGAGACCCTCACTGAAGTCTCGGGATAAGCTGATGCCCCAATAATTCAAGAGAGACCGTTCTTGCTGCAAGCACACGAGGTTTATTCGGGGAACCAGTGCACTGGGGCCGAGCTCATGACCCTCACAGGGGCAGAGGAATTTGACCCCTAGTAGCTGCAGTCGGGGGTTTTCAAAAGGGAAAAACTGAATTGGGGAGTTAGGCAAACATCATAAAGGATGAGAAGTTAAATGATAGCTTATGTCTTAACAGGAAGGTTATCTTAAGCAAGCATTCTTTGGGCATTGTACAGTTAAACATTGAGCAGGATTGTGGTGAGCTAGTTCCTGGATCAGGGAGGGTTATCTTTTCAGTTTATCTTGAGGTCTCCGGCTTCTCAGGAGAGGGCAGAAGGGCAAGCCACTCTGTGATGGGCTAGTCACTAGGGGTCTAAAAATGTTGAGTTGGGATCTCTCAGGGGTAGGAGATGGATGGGATCAGGAGACCTCATGTGAAAGATACAAAGAATAGATAAATAAATAGTCCTCCATTTTTTAAAGCCAACATTTTAATTCCAACTTTATAATCTTTTCACTCCCTTTTACTTACACCTGATTTTACACCTTCTGTCTCTAACTAGATTGGAAGTGTCCAGAGGCTTGGACAGTACCATATCTATGTTTTTGTTCCTCTTCCCTCTCTCCTTTGTTCTCTGCATTTCTTTCTCCATGTATCTTCCTAACTACAGTAAGGTTTAAGCCTATAGACTACAGATAGATGTGACCCATGTCATTTTCCCCTTCTAGGTTGGGGACCTTTCCTCTTTTTTTTTTTGTCTACACTTATCCTTATATTTATATGCCTGGCATGGTATGTGCTTACCAAGCTGTCTGAATAAATAAAGAATAAATTAACTTAATAGTTCAGCTGACTGATCTCAGGATTAGCATCAGTTCTCCTTAAAACACAGAAGCTCTGGAGAAACCCCTCGTGAGTGGGTGCTGCACGCAGAAACGCTGCTTGTCTCGTGCAGTGAGATCAATTCCTCGTTCACCTGAACAATTGCATTAAGACAGTTGGACATGACTGGACCATTTGCACAGACCTGTCTAGATAAATCTCAGAGCATTATTATACAGGATCCGGCTGAGACTGGAATGCTGTCTTTAAGGCTCCTGTGTTGAACTTACGCAATGGCAATGAGCCCCTTGTTTGCTTGTGATGGTGGTGAGCTTGCATGAGCCCCCTTGTTTGCTTGTGAATACAGACCCGCTGCAAAACTGCACGTTCCTAATGTGGATGAGTCTACTGTCAAAGGTGTTGCCTCATAAAGCAACAGCCCAAACAAAGGAGGCTGCCTTCTCAAAGCGTCACATTTGTGTCAAGCTAATAAATACTTGTTTCTCCCACCTGAGGTCAACTTCTCGCATTTAATTGAGATTTTGTGCACTTTGTGGGAGTTGATTAATAAACTGAACCATTTAAAAGCATATGATTTGGTAAAAAGTAGAGGCAGAGTATTAATCACATCTCTTCTGTGGGTATTGGCATTATTTACCATGTATTTATATTTTGTTTCAATGTTTTGGAAAATTTTTGAAATTATTTTATTCTGTCCACATACCTTTATGTATGATATTTATGTATTTATAACTTACATAGTGTTTGCTAAGATTAAAAACACAAGCCAAAAAAAGTTCAGAAATAAATCCTTTTAGGATCCCATAGGGGTTACTTAAGTGTACTTGAAGAAAGTCTATTACTTTGCTTTGGGGCCATTGTTCTCATTTTATATTTCCATTTATTTATTATTTTCCCTTTGTTTTACTAAAGTATATGACTGACAGTCATCGTGTGTGTGTGTGTGTGTGTGTGTGTGTGTGTGTGTAGTCAAATTGTACAATGAGTACAATGAAAGCAAGTCTTTTAAAAAGCAACTGAAACAAGATGTGACTGGGGTTAGAGACGTTAACTCCTCTCTGTCCAGTGTTTACTTCTTTAGTCACAGTCCAGAGAATGATGCTCAAACTCTGGATTCCTCCCTCCCTTCCTTTTTTAAAACTTGAGTTTAATTTTAGTTTTTTCTTTATTCTCTATGATTTCATTAGAAACTCTTCAAGTATCTGTATAATGAAAGAAATAGAACTTATCATGTTAGTAGTGCTATTAAAAAATAGGAAGATACAGCAATGGTGTACACATACCTTCACAGATGTACTTACGCCTCTTCTTCATGCATATTTCAGTTTATTCAAAAGGTTTATTATTATTATTATTATTTGGTTTTTACAAGACAGGGTTTCTCTGTATTGTTTTGGAGGCTATCGGTCCAGCCTGGCCTCGAACTCACAGAGATCTGCCTGCCTCTGCCTCCCGAGTGCTGGGATTAAAGGCGTGCGCCACCACTGCCCGGCAAAAGGTTTAATTTTTAAAATATATATTGAATCATGTTATTTCTCATGCCTGTTCTTAATCCTTTTTTTGTTTTATTTTTTCCATGTTTTTTTATTCCTGGATTCCAAGATAGACTTTCTTTTTCCAGCTTCTTTTTTGGTATCTATTATCTTTTTGCTTTAATTTGGTTATTTTTTATTGAGAAATTTAGATTTTATTTATTATTTTTAAACCTTATGAGCCTTCCTGAAGAAAGATAGTTAAACTCAGAGAAAACAGCTACTCCACAGCAAGCCAGGGAAGCTAGACAGATCACTCGTGTGACAACCCTGGCCTCCCTGGGAGCAGAGTCCTGAGATGATTGCAGCATAATTTGGTTATTTTTAAAATACATTTTTTAGCTTTTGAGATTTATAATTACATCATTTCCCCTTTGATTTTCCTCCCTTCAAACTTTCCCATGTACCTACCTACTTGTGCTATTTTAAATTCATGGCTTCTTTTTCTTTAGTTGTTGTTACATAAGTGTGTGTGTGTGTGTGTGTGTGTGTGTGTATACTCCCAAGCACATTAGTACAATCCGTTTAGTTCATACAACATTACCTGAATGTATGTTTTTCCAGAATGACCATTTGATATTGGATAGCCAATTGCTGTGCTCTTCTTAGGGAAGACATTTTTCCCACTCAGTATTCTTTTGTTTTTTGTTGTGTGTAGTTCTTTGTCTAGGGTTGAGGGCTCATGAGTTTTCTCCCTTCCATGTTAGCAGGTCTATTGGTGCTGTCCTTGTTCAGTTCATGTTTGGGTAGTCATGTCAGTGAGACTTCATGGGTATGGCTTCTGATATTTCTAGGAGAGACAATCTTACAGCAAACTAATGAATCTTCTGCCTCTTACAATTTTTCTACCCATCTCTGACAATGATCTCTGAGTCTTAGGTGTAGAAGTTGTATTGTAGGGTCTAACAACTTTGCATTTTGATTGGTTGTAGCTTTCTGTAATGGTCCCCATCTCTATTTAGTTGTTTTTATATGCCTTACACCCATATGATGCTTGGAAATCATCTTCAGGCAGGGTGTATTGCTTGTCTGGTTCTTATCTAGCCGTCCTGGAGGCATGCATAACATCCTATGCTCAGGGGTGTCTCCATTTATGTTTGTAAATGTATCAACTTTGTAAATAGTTGGAACAATGTCACATGTAGGAAGGCATTCAGGGAGCTAGATAATCCTGGGAATTGTGACAGGAAACAATAAGGCAAGTTTGTACCCATCTGATATAAAAATCCCCAAGTATAGCCAGTGCTGAAACAGAGAGATCATTTAATTTTTGACCTGTCCAGTTTTTTGATATTATATTTATATAATTTGGTGTTGTGAGGACTTGAGTTGACATCAAGACCTTGATAAAAATTACTGAAATACCTGCCATCTCCCAAGATGGGTTAATAGTTTCTACTGGATGCAGCTATCTGGTAAAGTTACATGTTTGGTAAACACAAATTACTTGAGGTGACACATGTCATGCTGCTTCCATAGGTGAGTCTGAGCTGTGGCTTTTGATGTCTTGACTGAAGAAGTCCTTTGCTCTAGGTTGGTGTCCTTCAGATGTCCAGTTCTGTGTCTTGCTCTGCTGGAGACCGATCCCAGAGCAACATGCGTGCCAAGAAAGCATTCCACCTTTCAGCTATGGTCCCAGCCCTGATGTTTCCTTTTGGCACACTTTCAGTAAATGGCTGTGGTCTGTCTCCTTCACCAAGCACACAAAGGGACTTCTCTCAGATGGGCCCTTGATTCCCTGGCCCTGAACTTGTCCACCTGTCTGTCCTTCTAACCCTGCTCAGAAGAACATCGGGACCCCCATGACCTTTTCCTCAGGATCACACCTATTTCTCTCAGGGATGCTGAAAAGTGTGCAGGTTGACTGCCGTGAGGTGCTGACACAGAAAAACCACACATTCGGAGGAAACAGCCACATGACTGATATGTGACTCCTATGGATAAACGGGTCTTATTTTATGTTGTTTCCAATTCTGTAATGCAATTTATTATACTAATTAAATGCACTATAGTGCACTTTATGTGTATTTCAGATAAATCATGTAATTTGCATTCTTCCTATTTATGTTTGGGTGATCAAGATAAACATTGCACAGATAAAATAGATTCATAGTAGCGAGAAAACTTCTTGTGTGTGAAAAACATCTCTTAAAAGGATTGCAAGCATGAGACCGCTCAGTTGAAAGGCCATATAATTATTCAAGTGTCTAAATGACTTTCATTTTGATAGACCAGCCTGGGACCAGGACAAGAAGGTTTTATATTGCTATGCGGAAGCATGAGATGATCCCAACTTTGAGAGACACTTACCTCTTATGCACTTAACATTTTCATAACAGTTTCTCTGAACTCCACAGAAAAAAGTGTTGAGATGGTGAGCGCTCTGGCTCAGCCAAGTAGCAATCAAGGGAATTAAGTTATCCTTATTACTATGGGTCATCAAGGGAATTACGTTATCCTTATTACTATGGGTCATCAAGGGAATTACGTTATCCTTATTACTATGGGTTATCGAATCCAACCATTTGATTAATTTCCTGTCATCTGTTTTGTAGGCTGTATATTGGAGGATGCTAGAGGGTGAGTGAATTTTCCTAAGACTCAAGTGGGAAAGCATAGTCAGGATTGTCCCATTACAAGAACACACTGTACTGTGTGTGACAGATGGACCTAACTGTGCATTTTGCCCAGATGCACCACTTTGTCCAATTTAAATTTCAAACCCTTTGAATTTTCAGAAGTTTCTCTATCTCCTCCCCTTCAACCTTTCTTCCTTTCCATATCCTTCGGATTGCAAGTTCAGATCTTTATGTTTTCACTCATGATCTTCCAAAGCCACCTAGAACAATCCAAACCTTTCTTCCACACAGGGACTCTTTTTGTCATTGACACCAACTTCCACACAACCCTCAGATTTTCCACTTTCATCAGCCATTTCTCAGTGACTGGTATCCTCGTACTTCACTCTCCTGGGAGCATGTCCCGAGGAGCCTTGGTTACCAACATCACTTCCACTGTTTGGAACCCTGACTGAAAAGAAAGGTATAAGTATGGTCTGACTAGTGTTCTGAATGATGAGGTATATTTGCCAAGTCCTAAGCAACGTAATTCCAGTGTGTGTGTGTGTGTGTGTGTGTGTGTGTGTGTGTGGCGTGTGCATGTGTGTACTTGCATGCAGGGCAGATTTCATACATAAAGATGTCAGCAAAAACAACCAGGTGAGCATATGCAGCTTAAGAGCAAATCAAGGTTTGTGAGAAAAGATGACTGAGATGACAGAGTTGGTGACAACACCCTGAGAGGATTTGTGTAGCTGTAGAGTCCTACAGGATCTCGTTTTCTCTGTTGGGTCAATCCTTTGACTTCCTGTTAATCCATATGAATGTGACAACTGAGAGAGCAGATCTTTTCTGAGACATTAGTGTCTCTGCTTGGTTCTTTGTTGCCATTCCCATGACACTGGAAGCTGCAACTACTGAGGCCCATTTGCCAATTTTCAGAGGGTCTCCTTGATGTCATTCAACAGCCTACCAGACTTCCTATGTTTTCAATGCCATGCTCTGGCCTCTTGGACTTCTTGCTAGATAGTAACTTACCTTTTGTAGGTAAAGTTTTACTCCTAAGTTCTCTTGAAATCGTATGTCCATATCTTGGGAAAATTGACTTTTTGTCACCATATTCCAGAAGTTATAGTGGTGTCCAAAAAATGTATCTTCAAGTATATTTTCAATGAGATATCTTTTTTAGACATTAATCACTATGACTCATTTAAAATCTTTGTACTCTTATATACCAAATGTTTAAAATTGGGAAAAATTCCTTCCTCAGCTTCCAGCAATCAATTATTTGCCAACCTAAATAAAGCAAGTCAGTCTTATTGATCTTTAACACTCCCAAGTAGTGTCCCAGAACTTTTACATTATTGTACATATTGTTCAATTCCCTGGGCAGTCCCAAGTCCCAGAGAGTCCTGAACAATTATTCTACATTGTCTTTACCTCTGATGCATTTGCGCTATCCTGTACCTGTCTCCTTCCTCTGTCTGGAGGCTCTGCTTCCTTTTCTCCATCTGATAACTACTAATTAACCTTTCTTGTTGGGTTCAGGCATCACCTATTCAGAAAAATCTTCTGTTGTGTCCCTAGCTTATGCATTAGGGACAGATACTGGTCCTGAGGTCAGGGGCTCCTTAGATAGCCCAAGCTTCACAACTGTCTCCCACATACAGAGGGCCTAGTTTGGTCCCATGGAGGCTCCACAGCTGTCAGTCCAGAGTTCATGAGTTCCACACGCTTGGTTCAGTTGTCTCTGTAGATTCCCTATCATGATCTTGACCTTCCTTACTCCCTCCTCCATCTCTTTGACTGGATTCCCGGTGCTCAGCCTGGTTCTTGGTTGTGGATCTCTGCATCTGGTTTCATCAGTTACTGGATGAAGGCTCTATGATGACAGCTGGGATATTAACTAGTCTGATTATAGGGTAAGGCCAGTCCAGGCACCCTCTCCACTATTGCTATGAGTCTTAGCTGGGGTCATCGTTTTGGATTCCAGGGAATGTCCCTAGCATCAGTTTTCTCCATAATTCACAAGGCCTCCCTCTATCAAGAGATCTCTTACATTTCTTTCTCACTCTGCCCCTCCCCCTATCATCCATCCAGTTCCCTCATGTTCTCATGCCCCATCCCCTGCCCTTTACCGACCCCTTCACTCCCAGTTTACCCAGGAGATCTCATCTAATTACCCTTTCCAAGGTGATCCATGTGTCCCTTTTAGGGTTCTCCTTGTTACCTAGCTTCTCTGGAGCTGTGGTTATAGTCTGGTTTTCCTTTGCTTTGTATCTACTATCCACTTATGAGTGAGTACATACCATGTTTGTCTTTCTGACCCTGGGTTACCTCACTCATTTTTTTTCATTCTGTCCATTTGCCTGAAAATTTCCTGATGTCATTGTTTTTTGCCATTGAGTAATGCTCCATTGTGTGAAAGTACCACATTTTCTTTATCCATTATGGTTGAGGGGCATCTAGGTTGTTTCCAGGTTCTGGCTATTATGAATAATTCTGCTACGAACATAGTTGAGCAAGTGTCCTTTTGGTTATGATTGAGCTCAAGAGTGATATAGCTGGGTCTTGAGGTAGACTGATTCCTACTGAGAAACCACCATATTGATTTCCAAAGTGGCTGTCGTTATGGTTTTATTACGATAATGTAGTCCTTATGAGGCAGTATTTCCTAAGAAGAATTTATGGTGCCTCACTATGGAGGTGCAAGATCTATGGGAACTGCCTGATGGTAGTGTCTTGCTAGCATATCCCAAAAGCCGTACAATGTCTCACAAGAAGTTTGCGTCTCATTGTGGAGTCTCCACCCCATGGCATTATCTAAGACTAACCATTCTCCAAAGTCACACTTGCATTGTATTTGCCTTCTTAATACCTCACAATGGACATTACCTACCCTAGATACATAGCATCTATCTAGCTCCAGCCAGGGAGTGGACTGGGAAATCTTGGATAGGGCTTGAACAACAGACAAGTGAGATCACTAGTGAAAAAAGGGTGGTTGTATGTGCAAAATGGCAGAAACTGTCTTGGTTGGTCTAGAACCCAGTGTAGCTGATAAACTGAATAATGTACATTCATATGGCCTTAGCTGTCCTGTATGTTGTTACTGCTGCTAAGCAAGGACTCTATTGGAAGAGGAGGGCAGGTTAGATACACCACCAAAGCCTGGCTGTGCTGCAGGAAAACCACTCTGAAGGGCAGGAGGCACAAGAGCCAGTGCAGACCAGGATGGGCAGCAGCCTCTGGGGAGTGCAAATGCCCTTGTCCTCAAAGTGTCACTATCCACTACCCTTACAGAACTGGAAAAGACCATTAGGAAGCTTTTCTAAACAAAGGAATTGGTTTTACTGTTAACTTATTCAGCGACTTCAGTAGCAATTTATTTCTAAAAGCTCATCTTCTCTCCTTTCTAGGGCAGGTGGAGGACTCGGTGGTATGGTAGAAAAGACCTTGGGAAGACAGAGGTGAGCAGCCCGCATCCTGTTCGCAGCTGTGTGGGTGCCGCTGCTTGCTTTTGGCTTTGGTTTCCTTATGGCAGATCTAAAAATTAAATACAGTGGTGACCAGCAGCAACAATGAATGCGAAGCCACCCAGACAGGCACTGGCTCAGAGTAGGGACTCAGAACTGTAGGCTTTATTTTAAATAGAAAGTGTGCTTGCTATTTCTGTGGTGCTATTAGTTCTGATTGTGAGGATGGCCTTGTTTATCACAGCCAACACTCGGTATTATTCAGATTTCTTGATGTCTAATTATAAGACTATATTTCATTGTTGTCTTAATTTTCATTTCTCTACTTAAAATCTGAATGACTGTAAACACTCATGTTAGTCTTCCAAAAGTTTCTGCTCTGTAAACTGCACTTGGCAATCTTTTTTTACTGCTCCCTTGAGACTGAATCTAAGTATTTAGATTAATGCCTGGACTGGGTGAGGTGCTAAAATTTTTTTCCATTTTGTTGCAGCTCTATTGATTTTGCCTATGTTTTTCTTTGTTGACCAAAAAAAAACCTTAAGTTTTCTTGCTTGCTTCCTTCCTTCCTTCCTTTCTTCCTTTCTTCCTTCCCTTCCTTCCTTCTACCCTACTTCCTTCTTTCCCTTTTTAAGATGTGGGTATCACACCAGACATGTTTTTATTTATTAATTTTATTTATTTATTTGACATCCTGATCGAAATTTCCCCTCCCTCCTCTCCTCTCCTCCTGTTCCCTCCCCCTGCCTCCTCTTTGCTCCCCCTCACATTCATTCCTTTGTTTCTGTTCAGAAAGAGACAGGTATCCCATGGGTATCAAAAAACCATGGCATATCAAGTTGCAGTAAGGCTAAGCACCTCCCCTTGTAGTAAGGCTGGGCCAGGCAACCCAGTATGAGGATTAGGCTCCCAAGAGCCAGCTCAAGCATTAGAGACAGCCCCTGATCTCACTGCTACAAGTTGCACAAATAGACCAAGCTATACAACTGTCACACGTGTGTAGAGGGCCTAGGTCAGTGTCATGCAGACTCCCTGGTTGTCTGTCCAGTCTCTGAGCCCCAGGTTAGTTGTTTCTGTCTGTTCCCTTGTGATGACCTTGAACTCCTGACTGGTAAAATCCTTCCCCCATCTGTTCAGTAGGACTCCTGGAGCTTGGCCCAGTGCTTGGCTGTGGATCTTTGCATTTTCTTCAGTCAGTTACTGGATGAAGGCTCTCTGACAACACTTAGGGTAGTCACCAGTTTGATTAGAGGTGATGGCCAGTTCGGGCACCTGCTTCACTATTGCTAGGAGTCTTAACTGGAGTCATCCTTGTGAGTTCTTGTGGGTTTCACTGGCACCAGGTTTCTCCCTAACCCAGAAATTCTCTCCCCATCAAGACATCTCTTTCATTGCTTTCCCCCTCTATACTGATCCCAACCTGCCCAACCTGATCCTGGGCACTAAACAGAGTATTCTCAGCAGAAGAATCTCAAATGGCCAAGATGCACTTAGAGAATTGTTCAACATCTTTAGATACCAGGGAAATGCAAATCAAAACAGCCCTGAGATACCATCTTACATCTATTAGAATGGCTAAGATAAAAAATACTAATGACAGCTTCTGTTGGAGAGAATGTGGATTAAGGTGAACACTTCTCCACTACTGGTAGAAGTGCAAACTTGTACAGGCTCTTTGGAAATCTATATAGCAGTTTCTCAGAAAATTGGCAATCAGTCTACCACAAGACACAGCAATACCACTCTTGGGCATATACCCAAAGGATGCTCAATCATACCACAAAGATATTTGCTCAAATATGTTCATAGCAGCTTTATTTGTAAGAGAATCTGGAAACAACCTAGATGCCCATCAATTGAAGAATGGATAAAGAAAACATGATTCATTTACACAATGGCGTATTACTCAGCTGTAAAAAAAACAACGACATCACACAATTTGCAGGCAAATGGATGGAACTAGAAAAAAAATCATCCTGAGTGAGGTAACCCAGAGTCAGAAAGACAAACATGGTATGTACTCACTCATAAGTGAATATTTACTTTACAGGATAACCAGGCTACAATTCATAGTACCAGAGAGAATAGGTAAGAAGGAGGGCTCAAAGGAGGATTAGTGGATCTCCCTAGGAAGGGGAAATAGAACAAATCTCCTGGCTAAACTGGGGGCATTAGGAGGGTGTGAGGATGGGAACAGCCATGTCTTGTAAATGCTCTGCCACAGAACTTCAGCCAGTCAAAAATTTTTTTTTAAATTTTTGTGAAGTCTGATTAATGAACCTTTATGCTTTTCCGTTTCACATCCTAGGTCATGTGGGGACACTGAATTTTCTTTTACTTTTGCATTTAGGTAGTTGATCCAGGGAGAGTTCATATAGGGTTTTGTATGTGGTACTGGGCAGGATCCCACTTTTCATTTTGCTTTCTCCCTTTCTTCCCCCACACCATCTTTGTATTTATAGAAATTAAGTAGTGCACCAGCATTTAGTGGTGAACTAAGGGAAGAAATTAAAGTTTACTCCATATTAGGAAGTGTGTGTGTGTGTGTGTGTGTGTGTGTGTGTGTGTGTGTGAATCCTATTGGTGACTATTTCCTTCCCATTGAAGGGAAGCATTCTGTGGACAGGATCCTCGATCCATGACTCAGCTCAAACATGGATTGCTGGTGTATTCAGGACAGGGTAGCATCGAGAGGGCAGATTTAAATTGTCTTCTGATAGAAAGTTTCTCAAACTTTCTCCTTTCAATTCAGTTTTATTAGAGCAGATTGTGGTAAAGTCAAGGCATTAACATTATGTAATGGCTGTTCGCAAAAAGGACATTCACCAACAGAAGGCAGCTTACATGTATTGGAGTGCCCTGGCTGCGTACTACTCATGTTTACATGTATTGGAGTGCCCTGGCTGCGTACTACTCATGTTTGTTGTGCCGAATGACAATATGTACAAGACTCTGTGGATTGAGGACTTATAGCAATGCTACACATTATAAGCACTACTGTGGATAACAGGCATGCGGCAAAGAATCCATTATGTTTCTATACAACACTGATTCTAGTTGCTGTAATTCTAGTTGCTCTCCCTACCAGTGACTTTCAGAAGCCAACTAATTAAAAATAAAATTCTCTTGGCTTCCTATAAAAAAACAAATCTGCCTCCTGGTGTAAGCTGAATTCAGAAGTCCAGTCAGCTTTGAAGAGCATTGCCTGTTCATTGCTCTAAGCCCTTAGTAAAGTTTTACTTCAGTAAAGTTTGAGGTCGCCTTCAGTGTGATTTATGAGTGTTTCCTGTTTTTTAGCTGTAGGGGAACAGATGCCAGTAGGTGGCGCTCTTTCTCAATGTTTGTTCTAATTTTCTTTTTGAGTTTTTCTATAATAGCTTAGTCATAACTACAGGTATTTCCAACAGCATCTGAAGTTAGCATCGAATGTAGGCTACATGTTTCTGTAAAATGGGGCCCTCAAGATTAATAGTGATCTGATGAAATGCCAAAAGTTCCCTGATCACGTTCATTATCTGTATCAAAGTCCTCAGTACCTACCTTTTATTACAAAGCGGTGTCCAAGTTCTAGATAGAACACTGGATCTTTTGACTGCAGTTCTAGTCACTCTTACTGCATGATTTAGCTCTTGGCTCTTGTATTATATGGTCTATATACCAGTACATCTCCTGTATACTAATACTTTTAAGTGTGGGGTTTGGAAACTGCAAATGGATTTCATTATAAAAATGTACAGATAGCAAAAAAGCCCTCCCTGGTATGAGAAATTCATGTGATGCTATATTCATAAGCCTTTCTGTCAACCAGGGATTATGCATGAGAACCAGAATTAAAAGGAAGAAGTATCTAGAGATGGTCACTGTAGAGATGAGAGACTTAATTGTAAACGTGGCATTCATGAAATAATAAATTATTTCCTGAACTTAGTAGAATTTTAAGTTTTTGTCACGGCTAGAAATATATATGCTGTATATAATGTCATCCGGTCATTGGTTTAGACAGATTCATTAATGTATATTGAAACTCCTTCAATCTTGTTTACGGAAATCCTCAGAATAGCTGTGATGTAATTCGTTCAAGTCACTTCAGTTTTGTGCAGAAATGAAAGCATACTGTAAGCTGGAGTCTTGAGCAGCTGTGCTCACAGGTGTGAACACAGAAAAACAATTCACTCTTCTTTTTATTTTCCCTTCTTTATTATCTTCCGACCCCTTGTTGCTGTTTGACTCATGTACCATACAGAAAACACACCTAACAGATGCAGTGTTTTTCGACTGTTAGCCTCGGAGCATGCTCTAGGCAGAAATAGTATCAGTGTCTGGGGGACTACGTGTGCTCAGTTTTCTACTGATATCAAACATGAAGTTTAAGTAGTAGATGAGAGGCAGTGGAGAGGATGCCGTTACCCTTCATGGGTATTTTTAGTATCAGGATGACTAGGACTGTCTTGACAGCAAATGGGTATTGCTTCATGCCTTGTAGTAGGAGATACAAATATATTTAATTCTACAAGTAGTTATTAAGCACTCAACAAATAATGTTAGGAGTGGGGCTAGGGATAACAAGAAAATAGTTATAAAATATTATAAAGTGTTAAACTGTATGTGAAATGCAAATCTCTTATTTTCCTTACCCTTAGTTTCCTCATATGTGCTTTCTTATTTAATAACTATCTTTTAATGTCCCAAAGATTAAAAAAAGCATACTTAAAAATAATTTCATTTTGAAGGATATGGGATGGGTCAAGGTAATGGGGGAAAATAAAGGATGAAATTCACTATATACATGTATGAAATCATCAAAGAATTTAATATAAAGTAAAAGAATTAATTTTCATATCAACATGGGATAGTTTATAGAAGCAGTTTGGAATAGCTAGAAGAGTGATGGTCCATCCACCATGTCTTGTTGTCTGCCAATGCTCTTTTCCAGTGTCATATACTGAGACCTAGGGAGTCAAAGGTTTGAGTTAATGGTGCTAAGATACAGTAGGGCCTGAATAAAGTTTTCAGTTTTGAATCTTTCAAGTTATATAGTATATAATTGTCAGCCATATGCAGTATCACATGCCTGGAATCCTGACCCTTGAGGGACAGAGGCAGAAGGACCACTGCAGGTTCAACACCAGCATGGTCTAAATAGTGAGCTCCAGGCTAGTAAGGGCTACATAGAAAGACTCTGTCTCAAGAAAGGAAGAAAAGCGTCCACCAACTCTGTCTCTTCTCCTTCAGCAACTTTATAAAAAACATTTAATATACCTATTAGAAGATCAGGTATGTCCATTATTCTGGGTATTGCAAGAATGCCACTGTATTGGTATAGAGGGAGGGCTACAAAACTCATCAGGAATAGATTTTTCCTGTTTGGCCTGGTTCTGGGTATTGCAAGAATGTCACTGTATTTGCGTGGAGGGAGGGCTGCAAAACTCATCAGGAATAGGTTTTTCTGTTTAGCCTGAAACTACTGTTTCCAGAGGAAATCCTTCACAATGGAGCTCCCTGCTGAGATCCTTGCTTGTTGATTTTCTGGGTCTTGTTCTCAACCACTGCAGCTCAGAGGTATGGGTGGGGGGGATCTCTTTCAACCACAGCCTCTTTTGGAAATCTTGGTGAAATATGCCAATAGATTCTCCTCTACGCTTCTCGTTTTCTTCAACATCATCTGGGGCAGCGAGGATGCTTCAGCACCACAAGTGGAGGACAGCTCACAGCAACTTCCTGCGGAGTCTTCGTAGGGCAGGTCCATGCAGGATGTAAGTCTAGGACAAGAGCCTACTTTGAAGTCTCCTAGCAGCCATGAGCTTCCGAGGCAGGGCACAGGTCTTCAGATGTCCTTGGTTCAGACTCAGCTCAGGGACTCTTTACAGTGTACTATGAAATGTCTGTAATTCCCTCTAGGCAGTGCCTGTTCCGGTATTCCTCTTCAAACGCCCCCTGAACTGGTCACAAAACCGGGAGGCAGCTTTGGGGATGGCATATTTCTCTGAACCAGGAATTATGTATGTAGAACTAATCTTCCTCAGGGTCCTTGTGTTTGTTACATGTAACCCTCCCGCAACTTTATCTTTCTTGATGATTGGAGAGTGGCTTCTGAGGTGCCTGCTCTCATTGGTTTAGAGAAGGAGAACAGAAACTGGTTTTCTCTTATGACATTGTTGACTTCTCCGCTCCTGCCCCATCTCATTCCGACAACTTGGAAGAGTCAGTCCTTCAGGAAGGCTTGATCTGAAGTATTTGTGCTAGTCTCAGTCTTTCATATCTCTACTCTTTCCTGGGGAACAGACTTCTGTTTTTTTTTTAAACAATATATTTTTTAACTTATTCTTTGAATATTTAGTGCATGTATACAATGTATTTTAATCAAATCCATGTTCCCATTGACTCCTTCCAAGCGACTCTCCCAGGAATCCCCAACATAACTCCCTCCCAAATTATGTGCTCTTTAGAATTTTTAATTGATAACTTACTAAGTTCTATTAGTGTTGATCATGTGTGCATGGCTGTGGTAACTTCCACTGGGTCACGTGGGGGAACCTATGGGAGTACCCTCCCCAAGAAAAGTGATTCTTCCTCCCCCTCAATAGACATCAACTGCTAATAACTTCTTATCTGAGATGGGGCCTTGGGAGCACGTTACTCATCCTTGCTGGAATTTTGATTGTCTTGATATTATGTAGGTAACCACAGCTGCTGTGAGTTCATGAATGCTATGGCTATGTTATGTCCAGAAGACAGTATTGAACAGCCTGTCTCCTAAGTCTGCTAGTGCTCACAATCATTCATGCATCCTCTTTCCTGATGTTTCCTGAGCCTTTGGTGGTGGAAGTTGATAGAGATGACTCATCTGCAGCTGGGCTCTCAGTGTCACTTAGTCTCAGCACTTGGAGCACTTATGAATCTGTGCCTCCTCTGATGGCTACACTACAGAAGAAGATTCTCTCAGAAAGGCTGAAGAAGAATTAATCTACAGATATAAGCATAAATATTCAGTAGAGAGTTTAGTAATGTGCAACAACAGCAGGCTCCCCCTCTAGGTCTTATGACCTCCACAGACATGGGCTTTGGACCAGGTTTACAGTATAAGTCATTATGTCTGAAATACAATCTGAAACATTTGGTTAACCCCATGAATATGCCACTATTGCACCTATAGGCACAGTTTGCATGGCAGATCCATACTGTAGCGTGTAGAGCCTAGTACTGAAAAGACTATTGATGTTTTTTCTCCCTCAATATTCAACATAGCACTTTCTGACAGTATGAAAACTATGGAGAGAGGAAGAAGTCAAAGTATCTTATATTTGCATATAATATGATAGTGTACACCAATGACCCGAAAAATTCCACTGGGAAACTCCTACAGTTGATAAACACTTTCAACAAAGTAACTGGACACAAAAATTAACTCATGAAAGCTGGTAGCCTTCTTACATAAAAATGACAAATGGGCTAGAGAGAAATCAGGGAAACAACATTTTCACAACAGTCTCAAATAACATAAAATATCTTGGGGGTAATTCTAACTAAGAAAGCAAAAGACTTATATGATAATAACTTGAAGATATTGAAGAAAGAAATTGAAGAAGATATCAGAGGATGGAAAGATCTCCCATATTCATGTATTGGTAGGATTAATATAGTAAAAATAGTCACCCTACCAAGAGCAATCTATAGGTTCAATGCAATTCCCATAAAAATTCCAACACAATTCTTCATATATCTTGAAAAGACAATTTTTTTGCATCATATGGAAAAACAAAAAACCCAGAATAGCTAAAAGTATCCTGAATAATAATAATAATAAAACTGCTGGAGGTATCACCATCACTGACCTCAAATTGTACTTCAGAGCTATAGTAATAAAACAGCATGGTACTGGCACAAAAACAGACATGTTGTTAAATGGAATAAAGTTTAAGACCAAGACACAAATCCACGCACCTATGGATACCTGCTTTTTTTTTTATAAAGAATCCAGAAATAAACATTGAAATAAAGACAACATCTTCAACAAGTACAAGTCTAACTGAATGACTGCATGTAGAAGTATGCAAATAAATCCATACTTAGTACTCTGCACAAAATTAAACTCTAAATGGATCAAAGACCTCAAAATAAAATGAGATTCACTGAAAATGATAGAAGAGAAAGTAGGGAATAGCTTTGAACTCATTGACACAATAAAAGACTTTCTGAACAGAACACCATTAGCACAGGTTCTAATGTCAATAATTAATAACTAGGACCTTATGAAACTGAAAAACTTCTCTATGGCAAAGGGCACTGTCAATCAGATAAAGTTGCAGCCTACAGAATGGGAAAAGATTTTTTACCAACATCACATTCAATAGAGGACTAATGTATAAAATATACACATAACTTTAAAAAACTAGATATCAAGAGAACAAATAACCCAACTCAAAATGGGGTACAGATCTAAACAGAATTCTCAAAAGAGGAAACTCAAGTGGCTGAGAAACACTCAAAGTAATGTTCAATATCCTTAGTCATCAGGGAAATGCAAATCAAACTACTTTGCAAATCAAAACTACTTTGCAGTTTCATCTTACACTTGTCAGAATGGCTAAGATCAATAAAACAAGTGACAGCTTATGCTGGCAAGGATTTGGAACAAGGGGAACACTCATCCATTGCTGATGGGAGTGCAAACTTGTACAGCCACTATGGAAATCAGTTTGGTGGTTCCTCAGGAAGATAGAAATTGTTCTATCTCAAGCTCCATCTAAACAACTCTTAGGCATACACCCAAAGGGCACTTCATCTTCCCAGATAGACACTTGCTCAATCATGTTCATCTCAACTCTATTCATAATGACCAGAAATTGGAAACAACTTGGAAACAACCTAGATGTCCTTCAAGGGAAGAAAGGATAAATAAAATGTGGTACATTTACCCAATGGAGTACTATTATTAAGCCATTGAAAAAATGAAATAATTAAATTTACAGGCAAATGGATGAAACTGGGAAAAAGTCATCTTGAGTGATGTAACCTAGACCCAGAGAGATGTATGGTATGAATTTTCTTACATATGGATATTAGCTATTTAGTTAGTGATAACAAGCTACAGTTTATGGAACTGCAGTGGTTAAGTATGGAGTAAGAGGCTGGTGGAGAGGGAAGGAACAGATAGATCTTGTTAGAAAAGGTAAATAGGGTAGATAGTTGTGGATTGAAAGGGGGGGTACTGAAGTGGTGGGATCAAGCCTGGAGGGGGATCAAAGAAGAGGGTGAGGGAGAGAATACAGGGAGAGGTAGTTAAAATTAAGGGGCATTTGAGAAGTTTTATGGAAATCTAATACAGTAGAAATTTCCTAAAATATATACATATATGAAGATGACCTAAATTAAATCTCCAAATAATGGGGGAGACAGAGACCCAACCGTGCATCTTTTGTCACCAAATGCAGCTTCCAGTACTGGGAGTGGGCTACATCTAACTGAGTTGTTAGCCCAGGGGATTCCCCAAACATACCAGGCTGTTGTCAAGAATATAGGTTGCTCTCCACAATCTGACAGCAAGTCCCATTGTTGAGGACAACACCTACACAATTCATCGAATATGGAGATATTGAGCTGGGGCCTACATAGAGCTTTCATGCTTATGTGCTGGGGTCTTTGGTACAGGAAGGTACTCTGCACATTACCAAAAGAGAGACATAAACACCAAGTCAACCACAAACCCTTCGATTTACAATGGTGTTGCTGCAAGATATTCTAGAGCAACGGTGGCACAAAGCTTGGAGTAACCAACCAATATCTGGTTTAACTGAAGGCCCACTCCAGGAGATGGAACCCAAACCCAACGTTGCTTGGATGACCAAGAACCTGAGACAAGATACCCCCAGGACCTAGGATAAAACAAAATACTACAGCTCTACTGAAGAATGTAGCAATAACATGACTCTTAATAATATTGTGCTGTGCTCATAGATTAGTGCCTTGCTCAGTCATTATCAGAGAAGCTTCCTCCTGTAGCAGATGGGAGCAATACAGACTCACAGCCACACAACATGCAGAAGGTGAGAGATCTTGGAACATCGAGTCCTAAACCCAGTATCTTTATCAAATCCCTCACCTCAGGGCTCAGGTAACCCTACAGAAGAGGAGGTGGAAAGAGTGTAAGAGCCAGCAGGAATGGAGGTCACCAAGGAAGTCAACAGGATCAAAGCACATATGAACTTGAAGAGACCGAGGCAGCATGCACAGGGCCTGCAGGGGGCTGCTCCAGATGGGGTCCTAAAACTGAAAGAAGTGATTAAGTGCCCACGTCCCTGACGTAGGAAATGTCTCCAATTGATAGCCACTTGCAAACAAAAATTTAGTTCCCTCCAAGGAAAATTTAGTTCAGCCACTGGGGGAGCAAACTAGTCTTAAGGGAAGGCTGCATGCCTGAAGTAGATGGCCAACAGAAAATGAACTTTGGAAGCTTCTTATTTCATAATGTTATGTTAGGGATTTTCATTTTTAAAAAATTTTATCTTCTTTTAAATTTTAATTATATTCTATGCAGATTTTCTCTCTTTTTACCCCATAGGTTCTTTGTATACATAGTATGGCTTCAAGTTTAGTGTTTTTATAGGATTCCTGAATGTGTGAATGAGTAGGTTACTGTGTCTATGTTTTATGTGCCTTTTCTTGGACTGTGTGCCTTCTGTTTGCTTGTTTTGTCATATTACGATGTATTAATTTTTGTTTTATCTTATCTTGCATTTTATTATTATGTCTTAGAAGCCTGTTTGCTAATGAGAGATAGAGAGGGAGTGGATCCAGATGGGAGGGAAGGTGGGGAGAAAATGCGAGGAGTAATGGGAGGGGAAGCTGTAGTCAGGATGTGTTACATGAGGAAAGAAATCTATTTCCAATTAAAGGGAAAAGTGGGTATTCAAGTAGTGGAGGCTCATGCCCCTGCCTCAGGTGATGAGGCCACAGGGGTTGTTTCCTTGAGTGTGACTCACCTGAGAGGAGGGGACCCGGTGCCTCCCACTGCCTTTGCACACATGGCCTTCCAGTGGCTTCTCTAGTTGGTAAAGGAGATTATTGGTTTCCCTGGGAGCTTCAGGACACAACCCAGGGAAGACTTGTCTTTTGACGGTGCCACAAAACCAAAACCAAATACCCAGCAAAATAAGCAACCAAAAGATCAAAAATTTCTTTATGAGGATTTAAGGTCATATCTTACAGGAGTTCCTAGGTTATTTTAAAACAGGTACGCACCTGAGACCCCTGCAGGCCCTTGTGTCATGTTTGTTGGAGGTTTTCCATGTTCTCTGTCATATCAGGTACACAAACAATTTGAGAGAAATTCCAGGGCAGTTATGAGCTGTACCCCTTGGTCTAAGTCTTGGGAATGAAGGCCTACTTTATACGGTTACCATGAGTCCCAGCAACTTACACACACAGGATTACACACACACACACACACACACACACACACACACACACACACACACACACACACACACACAGAGGCAGCCGCTCCTGAGCTTTATAAACATTTGGCTCACCTTAAATATTCACATTGGCTTGCTGCCATTGCTGCTGGCCTTTGCTGAGTTATTTATCTGCCTGGTTAGGTCCTTGCCTCTTTTCTCTAAATTTAGAACTACTCTGTAAGTCTGGTATGCTGCATTTTTTTGTTGCATACATTCCCCAGTTGTGCAGGCAGCTGATCCCTACCTCCAGGAAGGTTGCTTTCAGTGCAGTTAACCCCAAGTTTGTTCTTTCTGGATTGGCTCATATCCCATGAGGAGGTGGGCCAAGGGTGAGTCCTGCTTTCTCAGCAAGAAGGTGGACACAGAGGCAAGACTGATTGTCATGTAATGTAATGCTTTGCGGGCCCTATTTCTTTCAATATGTCCTGGAGCATTGCACTAGACTAACTTTTCCATCTTGTTTCCAATTAGAATACTGTTCTCAACCAAACATTAGTCTGCGATAATTTTAAATTACCATGCATGATTCACAGTGATTTAATAGTCACAAAATTCTTGCCATCTTCATATTCTCTGGAATGGGAGGTTGATTGGGAGTCATTTCATGAGTGGAGAAGAGCAATTTAAAATTGTTAGCACATTTCACATATCTTAGTACTTGGTTTGGAATGGTTTGGTGCCTGCTTAATATAGAACAATCTGAAATTGCTGGGCAATGAAATTTCAATCAAGGACTCTGTTATCTGAGAGGCAATCTCCAATGAGTAGACAGTCAGTTTTGGAGAATTCTCTAACCTCCACTTTCTACCTTGTTTGATCATTTTGTGCACATTTCTAGCCAACATTATTATTTTTTTACTTTTATTTAAGATTATAACACAATCACAACATTTCTTTTTTCCCTTCCCTTTCTTCAAACCCTTCTATACAGCCCTCCTACTCCCCTTTAAATTCATGGCCTCTTTTTTTTTAACTGTTATTGCATGAAAATATATTTCTAAATATAGCCTGTTCAGACCATGTAATGTCACTTGTGCATACTTGTTTCTGGGTTGACTGGCACTGGGTGACCAGTTAGTGTGCTCGTCTACCCTGGAGAAGATCACTTTAGTGTGCTCGTCTACCCTGGAGAAGGTCACTTCTACTCTTAGCTTTTCTCAGCTTCTAGCCAGCATTTAACTAGGCTTTGAGTGGCAACAAACTCTGCTGGGATCTTGTCTCCCTCTTTCATACCTTAGTTCTTTCTTTTTATTTCTTCCAGAAACAGAAACAGTCAACACTGCTTTCTCTAAACTACCCAATAGTAACCTATTTCCCTGAAAACTGGGGCTTTCATTTTAAGGCATGTTGAACATCAATAATAGGTGTTTCCTGAGAACCAAGGAATCAACACTTGGCTATGTGTGGGGTTTGCTTGTCTTACACTATGAGACACTATGATTTCAGCTTTAAATATGTTTCCCAATGACTTTAAAGCATAGATCTATACTGTATGGAGAACAGATTTCCATGTACCCAAATACTGAGGGTACAGTCGTCTTTCAGACCCAAATCTCTAAATTAAAAAAAATAGTCATCACATTGCTAGCTTATTTCCATCTGGCATGTTAAAGCACACCTTGGTTCCCAATAGAGGTATCGCTACTTTTGGTAAAATTGAAGGAATGAGGATGGTCTTGAGGCACTCTCCTTTTCTTATAATTTTCCTCCCTCATACCCTTCATGTTTCCTTTAACCAAGTAACTACTACCCCAAAATAGTGTTTTGTTTTCCAAATACAGCCTCCCCAGCTTCTCTGTCTGGTAAGCCTGCCTCAGTCCTTTCTTCACCCATCTGTGGCTTTGCTCTTTGTTGATAAGTTGATGAATGCTAATGTGGGTAGATTCCAGCTTGGACCACCCACAGCCCATGTTTATTTTTATTTTTCAATTTCTTTACTTATTTATTTTTATCAGTGTAGATGGAACCCATGGCTCACACATGCCAGGCAAGGGTTTTACCACTGAGCAGTGGTCCCAGTTCCCACAGGTTTGTTTTTGAAGTCTTTAGAGGCAAGGCATTAACGCTCAGGAATGAGCTTCAGTCCCAGTTGTAGGTAGCTGAAAGTCATGGTGGAGAGTAGATTATTCTCCTACCTTTGGGAAGGAGCTTTGCCTCCATGAAGTCTCCATTGCTGACCTCAGATGAGACTTGCAGAGACCACTTGTGCTCTCTTATTTATTGAAGGGCAAATCTCAGAGTACATTTTACTTGTTAAAAAAGATGCTGTAATCGGGCAGGCACATATTGTTTATTAATTTGTTTCAAAGGCAGTTTAAGAAAGCTCAAGTCTGATTAAATGATACAGAAATTGCATTTCTGGAGAAAAGATCTCAGCTCATTAATTTTTAAAATCTTTGCTCCGTCCTCTGTCTTTTAAGCTATGATGCGCCTTACTATTTTATTATTTATTTATTTTTCCAACAAGATGCTTGGAAGCCTCTGAATTTTCCTCTTGGGTACATTTTACTCTTATTTAGTCCCGCAACACAATTTTTCAAATGTTCAGCATTTAGAAGTGCTAAATGTCTTTCCTGGGATTGCAACTTTAGTTCCCTATTATCTGATGAGTACAAATGAAACATTTATCATGTGACTGTGTTTTAAATACACAAACCCCAAAGATGTTTCGATGAAAGCAGCTTTTCCTCAGAAATACTCTTGTGTTATTAAGTTGTGACTGAACAACCGTGATTTTTTTTTTTGTCATTTGTCATTAAATCCTAGGAAACGATGCCAAGATTTTTTCCTTTTAAGGTTGAAGAGAATTTTAAGTGAATTGAGTTAAAGCGTGTGTTTAGGGTTTCATTGAGAATTAAGGAGACTTAAGGAGACGGCTGTTAGGAGTAATGGTCTCTGGTGATGTTGCGTTCTGAGTCACAGGCACTTAATGATCCTAGAAATGGGCTCACATGGGCACAAGCCAGGAATATGATGACATGAAGCAGAGTGTGAGTGTTATTTATGTTAGAGGTCATTATATCAATAAAAAATGAATTTCAAGATAGATTTGAACAATCTTCCTTTCTCCCTCCCTCCATCTCTCCTTCCGTCACTGCTTCTCTTTTTCTCTCTCCTTCCCTCCCTATCTCTCCCCCCTTTCCCTCTCCCTCCCCTCTGTCAGCACAGTCCTAGGACTCAGGGAAGACCCATGTATGGGCACCACATTCAGGACTGTGTTTCAGGCCACCCTTTTAATACATAGGGTCACCAGTTCATAAAAGTTTAGCATCTTTTGGCAGTTTGGATCTGAAATGCTGGATTAAAGGCAATGGTGAGTCCAAGGTCTTAGATCATAATCTGTTGATTAATGTCAAGTTTAGAGGTTTCTTTTTCTGTCCTCAGTAGTTCTCTGAAGGATGCTCTCCTTTCAGCTAGGTGCAGCTTTGAGGCTACTTGGTGCGGGCTGTCCCTCAGATCCTAGGGAGAGAAATCATCCTGCTGTTGGCAGATCCTGTTTGGCAGAATCTCTGAGTGGTTTCCTGTGAAAGACCGCCTCATTCCACAGCTGCCATTCCCCTGGAGGTGCAGAGGAGGTGGAGTGAGGATTTCTTCTTGCATGTGTTATCCTGTGAGTAGTTGTGATTTCCCTTACGTCTGCTTTGTCCCCACAATGCTGTGTCCTGCTTTGGGCAAAAGCGGTAGAAAGCCAGCTCACATCTGCAGCTCTTGATGTGGTGAGGTCCTTAATAAGGTGGCATGGGCAGGCTGGGCTCAGCCAACCTAGCCCCCAGGTCCACTAGGCTGCAGGCAGCAGTGAGCTTTCCCTTAAGTGGGAGAAGGAGCAGGAGAGACAGCAGCTGGTGTCCGGATTCTGGTCTCATCATTTCTCTGGAAATGGTCCTAGTGATGAATATGTGTAGAAAGGGGATTAGTTAGGGCTCTCTAGAGGAACAGAAGTCATAGAATGGATATATGCTTAAGGAGACGTATTAGTTTATACTGTATGGTCTAGGTAGTCCAATAATGGCTGTCTTTGCATAGGAGAAGCAGAGAACCTGATGGTTGCTCAGCCCATGAGGCTGGAGGCCTAAGCCACCCAAACCGAGTGCTAAAGGCCCGACCGACCTCTGCAGAGGGGCTGGTCTTCAGTCCACATGGGAAAGCCAATGCTGGGCCCTGCTTTCAGTAAAGGACTGCAGCAGGAGAGTGAGGACGAAAGTAAGCAAGTACACACCTCCCTTTTCCATGGCATCTTTTCTTTCTGAGCTGCCACCAGGAGGTGACACCCACACTTGTGCTGGGACTTCCCTACTCACAGCAGTGTCCAGTGGCTTGCCTTTCAGTTGATGTCTGGTCTGGTTAAGTTGACAACCCAGATTAATCACCATGAAGTATATATGCTCCCTCCAGGAGGGTGGTGTTAGTGTGAGTGCTAACACTCTATCTTGGTCTCTGTTATCTCCAAGGACTGACTTCGATCTTTGATCTTTGAGGCTATAGAATTATTAAGATAGGAGCCAAGATATTTCCATATCCATGTTGTCTGGGTTATTGCCAGGTGCATACAGGAGTCAGAGTGAATAGCTGCCATGTGTTGAATGGATGGATTTGTTAGAATGAGTTCTTGGAAACAAATACAACTGGGGTAGTAGAGAACTTGAATGTTGAAGGGAAAGTGGGCAGGGTTCCACTGCATCTAGCTCTGGCTCAGTCCTCAAAGGAGCCTTGGGAACGTTGACCATAGTTCACAGTTATCTGGGTCATTGAGGCATTTATATGTGACCCACCTAGCTTTGATTAAGGGCTGCCCCCCAGGGGCATAAATTCTGATGTTCACCAGGTCTCAGTATATGGCAGCATGGCTGTTCCTACAGCCTAAGTGTAG
Source organism: Mesocricetus auratus (assembly GCF_017639785.1). Taxonomy (NCBI): domain Eukaryota; kingdom Metazoa; phylum Chordata; class Mammalia; order Rodentia; family Cricetidae; genus Mesocricetus; species Mesocricetus auratus. The sequence continues at coordinate 47,651,757 of NW_024429186.1, forward strand.
CCTGCTGGGAGAGGTTCAGGTGCTGGTCAGGGATAGTGGAAGGATACTGGGTTTGGTATCGAGACTAAATGTGTTGTCATCAAAGTCAGCTAGGAGTGGGTTAGAGGTGCAGCGTCCTATTTACGAAGCCATAAGATTAATTAGCACTAGATCCGAAGCTGTACCCCAGATGATGTTTAAAAGCACAATGGGCTTTACAAAGTACTGTGGGTAGAGGGCTGGCATTAGTTACCCAAGTTCTAATTTAGCTTCTCCAAATTTTAAAAAAGATGCCATTTTAGTTTCTTTTCCTGTTGCTTTGATAAAATAGCCAGACAAAAGCAACTTAAGGGAGAAAGGGCTTATTTTAGGCCACACTTCAGGTTACAGTTCATCATGGTGGGAAATCAAGGCAGAGGGAGCCTGGAGCAGCTGGTCACATGACACCCAACCTGAGAAAAAGAGAACAATTAGTGGCTGCTCCTCCAGGAGCCAGGCAATGGTGCCACTTGTAGTGGGTAGGTCTTCTCACCTCACAGCAACGGAGGGCCTAGAGAGCTGGCTTCCAGGTTAAGAACATTTGCTGCTCTTCCAGAGTACTGGAATTCAGTTTGCAGCACTCACAGGTACCTGCAACTCCAGCTCCAGGGGATCTGAGGCTCACTTTTGCCCCTGCTGCCACCTGTACACATGTGGCATGTGTGACTGCACACACACACACACACACACACACACACACACACACACACACACACACTAAAAATCGTTTTTAACTAAGACAATCTTTCACAGGCATCCCCAGAGGCCATCTTCCGGGTGATTCTAGGGTCTTCCAAGTTAACAGTTAACAATTTCTGCCTGTAGTAGGCAATGTGCTTACTCCCAGAGGTGCTAGCAGCAGGGTGGTGGATGTCTTGAAACTAGTAAACGCGTTGATAACAGCTACATCATCAAGCTCGAGTTGCAGTCGCCACAAGCCCTCTGTTTGGGTATTTAGAAAACAGAATCCTAATAAAGCAAGTTTCACTTATTGTGAGAGCATAAGCTAACATATTTGATTCTTTTTTTGAAGTTGTTTTCCTTTATTAATCTGGTTATTATTTATATATATATTTTATTTTAAATTTAAATTAGAAACAAGGTTGCTTCACATGTCAATTCCAGGTCCCTCAGTAGTCTCGAGCTTAGCATTTTGATTTTATAGATTCCCTCTCCCCTTTTTACAGATGAGAGGGTAGAAATACAGAGAAGTAGCTGCTTTAGCCCCCCCAGTAGGTGGTGGAGTTCAGAATTTAAGTTGAGCCCCCGGCTCTGAGTGACTCATGCCCACAACTCTGTACTATTACTTGAGGAGGGTAGAGACTCAAGCCCTCTCTTATACTCACAGACTGTAGTTACACCGACTGCTGACTTGTAAGCTGTCTTCAATTTTACTAGTCCCCTTTATGTGGCTTAATTTCAGAAGGTATTCCTCTATCTTTATGATTTCCCAAGTGCCTGCGATGGGGAAATCTCTGAAAGCTGGGGTGCCACCGATGTGGAGAATGTCTTTTTGGACTGGACTTGGGGACAGTTTTATGGGTTCCTTGGGTCAGATGCTGGCTGGGGCTGGCGTGGGCTGACACAAGCGGCTCCCAGTCTCGGAGGCTCCCAAGGGAGGCTGCCAGAGGAGCTGAGGAAATGAACGCCAAGGAAGGCGTCCTTGGCTCTGTGGCTCTCACCAAAGCTCAAACACAGCTTCCCCTGTTCTGTCCCCTGGGGCACAGAATACAGAGGCAGCTGGTCTCTGGAGCACCTAGGGGAAAGCGCCCCTTGAGCGTTTTAATATGAATGATTTCCACATGGGCTGAATTGCTTCCTAGCGGCCCACGCTGCTGAGAACCTAACACAGGAAATCCGAGAAGGTTCCACTGTGGGCTTTGAAGGAGGCAGAAAGGGAAGCCTCTCCTGCCGCCTTGGTTTAATTAAGGCTGGCTGAGGAGGACTTTCTTCAAGAAAATGCCAAGAGTGTCTCAGGGAGTTTTGAAGTCTGCAGCTCATTTGCAGCATTAGGAAGAGGGATTTCATTCCATTGAGCAAACAGGCAGGCGACTGGAGAGCAGGGGTGACTTTTAATTTCACTTTTTAAGGAGATTATGGGAAGCAATATGGTAATGATCCCCAAGAGGCAGCAGTGGACGCCTTCTGAATGTCAGGGACTTCCGACTGTATTTAAATCTTATTATTTGTCTCTATTCCTCCACTGGTGGCTTGTGTGGCCTCGATCCCCTCCTACTGCTCTTGATGAAATGGTTTCATTTTTCTGGTGACCTGCTGCCTTGCAAAGTTCCTCTGGGGGCAGGACTGATAGCCTTTTTCCTTGAGCCTTCAAAACACACACACACACACACCACACACACACACACACACAGAGAGAGAAAGAGAGACAGAGACAGAGACAGAGAGAGAGAGAGAGAGAGAGAGAGAGAGAGAGAGAGAGAGAGAGAGAGAGAGAGAGAGAGAGAGAGAGAGAGAGCAAGAGAGAGAGCTGGACAGATGGCTGCTCTTGCAGAATGTCTGACTTTCACTCCCAGCACCCATATGTCGGTTTACAACTTTCTGTAACTCCAGGTGCAGAGGATCCTAAGCCCTGTTCTGTCCTCCACAGTTATGCAAGTGGTCCACAGGTATCAACGCATCCAAAACACTCACGCTTGTGAGATAAAGTTAAAGAAATTCTTAAAAATATTTAAAGTTTTAATTAAAACACAATCCTTCCCCCCTTCCGGTTCCTTCCTACAATCCCTCCCAATGTCCCCTTATTCCCTCTCAAATTGGCCGTCCCTCTTTCTTTTTTTTATTATTATTTATTTTTAAGTTTAAATTTAGATTAGAAACAAGGTTGCTTCACAAGTCAGTTCCAGGTCCCTCTCCTTTTCCCTCCCCTCCTCCCGTGCCTCCCCCCCAAACCCCCCATTATCACCTCATTTCCCCCAGGGAGGGTGAGGCCCTCCATAGGGGTGTCCATAGTCTGTCATTTCATCCAGGGCAGGGCCTAGACCCTCCCCCAAGAGTTCAGGGTGAGAGTGCACCTCACATTGTTGGATGGGAGTCCAAAGTCCATGTGTATACTCGGGATGGGTACTGATCTACTGCCCAAGGCTCAATAGATTACCTAGGCCTCCTCACTGACACCCACATTCAGGGGGCCTTGATCAGTCCCATGCTGGATTCCCAGGCTGATGCCTGGGATTCAAAAGTTAACCTTTGTCAGGTCAGCTGTTTCTGGGGGTTAAACCAGCCCAGTCTTAATCCCTTTGGTCATCAGTCCTCCCTCTCTGTTACTGGCTTTCTTGAGTTCAGCTCAGTGCTTAGCCGTGGGAGTCTGCCTCTTCTTCCATCAGCCACTGAATGAAGTTTCTGTTTCCCAGACTCTCTGGCCATGGGATTGTAGGCTGGCACTCTCTAGATCTATGTCTAAAATCCATATATGAGAGAGTACATGCCATGTTTCTCTTTTTGTGACTGTGTTACCTCACTCAGGATGGTTTCTTCTAGTGTCATCCATTTGCCTGCAAATCTCAGGATTCCATTGTTTTTTCTGCTGAATAGTACTCCATTGTGTAAATATACCACATTTTCTATATCCACTCTTCGGTTGAGGGGCATCTAGGTTGCTTCCAAGTTCTGGCTATTACAAATAATGCTGCTATGAACATAGTGGAACAGACATCCTTGTTGTATGAATGGGCATCTTTTGGATATATGCCTAAGAGTGGAGTTGCTGGGTTTTGTGTAGGTTTATTCCCATTTTTCTGAGGAATCTCCATACTGATTTCCAAAGTGGCTGAACCAGTTGGCACTCCCACCAGCAATGGAGGAGTGTTCCCCTTTCACCATATCCTCTCCAGCATAAAATGTCCTTGGTGTTTTTGATTTTAGCCATTCTGACAGGAGTGAGATGATATCTCAGAGTTGTTTTGATTTGCATTTCCCGGATGGCTAAGGATGTTGAGCACTTTCTCAAGTGCCTCTCAGCCATTTTAGACTCCTCTATTGAAAATTCTCTATGTAGTTCTATAGCCCACTTTTTAATTGGATTCTTTGGTGTTTTGGAGACTTTCTTCTTGAGTTCTTTGTAAATTTTGGAGATCAACCCTCTGTCAGATGTGGGATTAGTGAATATTTTTCCCATTCTTTGGGCTGCCTTTCTGTCTTGCTGACTTGATTATCATTGTTATATACTGTGGTGGTTTGAATGAGAATGGCCCCCAAAGGCTCATATATTTGAATGGTTAGTTCCAATTTGGTGGACTCTGGGGAAGGATTAGGAGGTGTGATCTTGTTGGAGTAGATGTGTCACTGGGGGTATTCTTTGAGATTTCAAAAGCCTCTCCCCCTCTTTCTCTGTCTGCCTGCTGCCCTAAGATCAGAATGTAAAGCTCTCAGCTACTGTTGCAGAAGCCTGTCTGCTTCTGGCCTCGATGGTCATGGACAACCCTCCTAACCATACAGGAGAAGATCAAAGCTTTCTTTATATAAGAATTGCTTTGGTCATGGTGTTTCATCACAGCAGTTGTAACCCTAACTAAGACACATATATAAACACAGAAATAATTATTTATACTTTCTCAACATTGTTTATTTGCATGACTAATCAGCTATTTTGCTATGGGGAGGTTTCTTTCTTTTTTCTTTAATTAATTATTTTCATTTAAATAAAAATCAATCTTATTTTACATGCCAATCCCAGTTCCCTCTCCGTCCTGTACTCCCATTCCCCTCAAACTCTCCATCCCATCCCCATCCACTACTCAGAGAGGGTGAGGCCTCCCATGGGGGACCATCAAAGTCTGTCACATCATTTGGGGCAGGATCTAGGCCATATCCCCTGTATCTAAACTGAGAGAGTATTCCAAAAAGCCCATTCATACACTAGGGATAAATACTGGTTTTACTGGCAGAGTCCCCATAGACTGTCCAGGCCCCCCAACTGACACCCACGTTCAGGGGCTTGGTTTGGTTCTATGCTGGTTCCCCAGTTCTCAGACTGGGGTCCATGAGCTGCCACTTGCTCAGGTCAGCTGTTTCTGAGGGTTTCTCCAGCCTGGTCTTTGCTCATCACTCTTCCCTCTCTATAGCTGAATTCCAGGAGTTCTGCTCAGTGCTCAGCTGTGAATTTCTGTTTCTGCTTCCATCAGCAACTGGATGAAGTCTCTATGACGGCATTTAAGGTAGTCATCAATCTCATTATAGGGGAAGGGCATTTAAGTCAGCCTCTCCACTATTGCTTAGATTCTTAGTTGGGGTCATCCTTGTGGATTCCTGGGAATCTCCCTAGTGTCAGGTTTCTTGATAAGCCCATAATGGCTCCCTCTATCAAGATATATGTTTCCTTCCTCTCCTTCTATGTCCTTCTCCCAACTCGACCTTCCCGATTCCTCATGTTCTCCTCCTCCCTCCCCTTCTGCCCTCATCTTTCTCCTACTTCCCTCCCTCCTCCCCCATGCTCCCAATTTACTCAGGATATCTTGTCCCTTTCCCCCTCTGGGAGTCCATATGAACACATAAATATTCAAATATAACCAAATGAGTCTGTTTAGCATTGCTTGTGTGTATATGGGATTTCAGGGTTGGCCACTTGGCATTGGATAACAAATTAAGGGCTTCATTCCTGGGAAAGAGTATTTTCCCCGTCTTAGCAGTAATTAATTGCCTGCAGTTCCTTGTCTAGGGGTGGCATGCAGTGAAATTTCCCCCTTCCATGTTAGCATGTCTACTGGTGTTGACATTGCTCAGGTCTTGTTAGACAGGCATACTGTTGAGGCATTAGGGGTGCAGCCTCCTAGTCATTTCTAGGAGACAGAGCCTCATAGCAGACTTCCTGGATCTTAGAATCTTTCCAGCCCTTCTTACATGATGTTCCCCAAGATTTTAATGCAGGAGTTGATATGAAGGAGAAAATGGGAAAAAACAGGGAAAGGGGATTTAATTGGGAGTGGGGAGGGAGGTCAGTCCCAAAGGAGAGGGGAAGGAGAGACAAATAATACTAAGGATGTTTGAAAAAGTCTTAAGGAATGCTATTATTTTATGTTTATCATGAAACGTTCTTGACCCCTTTGCAAAGATGGTAGGCTGTGGCTTTACCTCCTGGCTCCGCTAGCTCATGGTCTCCCACCTGTTTGAAGACAGCAGCTAAGTTAGTGTTCTTTTCCCAAGGTAGTTTTCTGCTGCTTGGCTGAGGAGTCCAGGCCATGCCCGGGACTTTCTGCCTTCCAGTTTCCTCTGTTGCTCTGCGTCCCTTCCCTCTGGATTGTGTGAGAATGTCTCATTCCCTGAATGGGATGGGGCGTCCTGGATTACTTAATTATCTTTCTGGTACTGGGATGTCCATCCCTGGCCACTATCCTGAATAGGACGGGGCATCCTGGATTACTTAATTATCTTTCTGGTACTGGGATGTCCATCTCTGGCCACTATCCTGAATGGGACAGGGTGTCCTGGATTACTTAATTATCTTTCTGGTACTGGGATGTCCATCCCTGGCCACTATCCTGAATGGGACAGGGCATCCTGGATTACTTAATTATCTTTCTGGTACTGGGATGTCCATCCCTGGCCACTATCCTGAATGGGACGAGGTATCCTGGATTACTTAATTATCTTTCTGGTACTGGGATGTCCATCCCTGGCCACTATCCCCATGGTTCTTCCCACCTTCCCCTTGTTCTCTCCAGTGCCCCAAAGACAGTAGGGAAAGATGTCGGTGCCCGAATATTACAATATTTCGATATAGGCCTCAGCTAGAATCTCCTATTGTCTTTTAGATGGCATCTGGTTACCTCTGGATAGCTTGGCCACAGTGGAGAATGACTTTTAGCTTGCATAACAATAGACCTAGGCCCCACACCCATCATGGGGGCTAGTGGGGACCAGTGGGACATACCTGAAGACTAGGAGATGTGCATTATGAGAGGTCTGAGGCTTTGTGTATGTGTATTCTTGGACCATCTCTAGGGTTAAAGGAAGTGTTTCCTAGTCAGTCCTATATACATGATAATAGATGTCTCCTGCCAGTACCCCCACTTTGAGAAAGCTACTTAAGAAGATGCTTGAATAAACCGAGTGTCTCCAGTATGAACTGAGAGCACTCCTGAACTGACAAGATATCTCTGTCTCATTCTTAACACCGTCAGGTAGCTAGGACTTCCCTGATCCACACTCCCCCACTCAGGGTCGAACCCGGGACTGTTCAGCTGGTTCTGAACATATTCCCTAAAGACATCAGTCCGAAATAGATGGCCCCTGCAGTGTAGGACTGATGCAGGCCGGACCCCGGCAGAAAGAGACAGAGCATGGATGTCATATGGTTTCCTTCCTCTAGGGCTTGCTTTGTTTGGCTTCAGATGTTTTCCTCCAAGTTTACTTGAAGAAGAATATTGTAGTGAAGGCATGTAAACCTGGGCTGTGTGAGTATCTTATCATCATGGTCTACATTCTCCCTTCCTAAAGTGAGAGTGAGGATGAATGGTTCTGTCTGGCAGATCCCTGTGGCTGCCCAATTGTGGCCTCTCCCAGGGGACACCCAAAGTCCATCCACAAAAACAAACCATTCTAAGCAAAGCACTTACAACACATTTGTTATGAGGAACAGTTATTATAGGGTAGGGAACTGGTAGGTGGTCTGGAACAATAACTGTGGCCATCCCCATTTCAGAGACAGAGAGAAGCTGGTGGTGCTGGAGCCCATAAATGGGGGTCACTAATTGCTGAAGAAGGGGAGGTACTTTTCCACACAGCTGTTACCCAGCACAGACAGGGTAGGTCAGAAATGCTCCAGGAACTTCCTTTCCCCTGTCTTCTGTTTTCTTTTTGAGCTTCTTTTGGCCACACCCCGTTGGAAGGCAACTGACAGGGAGCACAGGAAACAGCCTGCAGGGGATGGTCTGTCTGGAAAGAATTCACCAGCAGAGGAATCCAGTGCACAGTACCAACATGGGTTTCACCTGTAGGGTCTATACGAAGACCCTAAGCATTGCCAGCCCTCTGGACCACGCAAGCGTGGTGGTTGGTTTGTGTCTGTGAACCTTGCATAGTTGTGTGCATCAACTGGCATTGGTTGCTTGTTTAGAGAAATCATAGAGCTTGCTGCCACCTCCCTGCCACCTTCCATGACCTTCATGTTCTCATTCCTATTTATTTTTGTTTTCCACACTGCCTCTGCATCTTCCTGCTCATTTTAGCACGACATTTCCTGCTAACTAGTTCAGACCCTATCTGCCAATCTACAGACAGTTCAATTTCATCTCAACTAATTTGGCCCTGATTTCTCCTTGCTTCCTTCTCCCCTCCTTGGTCATTAGGAATCATCTTCTTTGATAAGGTAATTGAGATGCTGGGCATTATTTATCAGCTAACATGGCTATATTAATGAAGATACAGTGGTAAGGCTATGATTCTAGTTCCTACCAAATCCAAATGCATCCACTGCATTGACTCTGAATGACAGTAAACTATCACTCACCAAGCTTATATTATTCTCTGTAGAGACAGCTGGAAAATTATCCTTGGGTGCCACAACACTAATTTTAATTTTAAAGAAATGAGCCATGAACTGCTGAAAATAATAATTCTCAATGATGACACCTGAGAGACTGTTGTGGGTATCAACCAATATATTAATTTTATCTCTAGCTTCCAAGCTGCAGAAATACTCTTGCTAATTATATAAGAAATGTGATCAAGCATGGCCCATACATATATAAATGCATTTTTTTTGAAAATAAAAAAAGGCTTTCCATGTTCCTTAGCAGATGGCTGGTGTTCTCTTATTAGCTCTTCCCACTTAGAAGAGTAGGGAGTTAGGCAGCCATTTGTCTGTCTTCCCGGTAATGTGTACCACAGTGGAAATAATAATATTTTTGCATGAGAACCATATTTTTAAAATATGTCATTGTTTGGGAGATTTTCTTTCTGTTATTGATGATTCAGTTACTTCAAAACATTCAACAACACACTATTATAGAGTAATCCCCATGGCTCAGTGTTGGGAACAGTTTGAAATATGAGAGCTTACAGAGGTGGATTTCAGCCCATCATGGCTACCATAAACCATTCGCCTATCTATTTGTAACATAAGAAATGGCCTTTGTTTTCCAGCTCACTTCAGACATTAGAGGCTGTTCAGACATCCTCGTGGTGATAAACCCACATCTAGTCCCCACAGCTCCCTGTTCAGTTGTTCCGTAAATGACATGATGGATCACGTTAGGGAATCTGTGCAATGCCTGAACAGTGGGAGGCTGGTCCAATGGTTGCAGTTTTAGTGTGTGACACAGAGCTGCTTCAGAATCAGGGCAGTTGAAAAATCTTAGACTAAACTAAGTCCCTAGTGTGGAAAGAGAAGGTTATCGCTGTTGTTTATTCTCTTAATGAGTGAAATTTCCTTCTTTTTGTATCTTGAAATTACTCTCCATGGGACTAATGTTCAAATAACCTAGGAAAAGACTTATTTCCCTTTATACGGTCTAGGTGGCTCATTTGCTTATTTTTATTTATTTATTTGGTTTTTTTTATTTTGGTTTTATGAGACAGGGTTTCTCTGTATTGTTTTGGAGGCTGTCGGTCCAGCCCAGCCTCGAATTCACAGAGATCCGCCTGCCTCTGCCTCCCGAGTGCTGGGATTAAAGGCGTGTGCCACCACCGCCCGGCGCTTATTTATTTGGTTTTTTTGAGACAGGGTTTCTCTGTATTGCTTTGAAGCCTGTCCTGGAACTCACTATGTAGATCAGGCTGGCCTCAAACTCACAGGGATACACCTGCCTCTGACTCCCGAGTGCTGGGATTAAAGGCTTGTGCCACCAACGTCTGGTTCAGGTGGTTCATTTAGAAACTAGTATGGCCCCCGAGGATCTGGGTGAGTTTGGTAGGCAGATCTCCTTTGGAAACAGCACTGCCCTTCTGTTCCCATTCTACCTCCGTGAGGTTAGACCACTTTCTTCCTTTGAGGAGATGGTATTTCACATGGCAAGTCAGATTTGCTTCAGAAACCATGATGCCTTTGTAGAGACTCCCGAGTTACTGCCATGGATTTCTCCTTAGCAGCTCTACAAGCATTCCAGGAGCATTGCTAGTGACCTTCCCATTTCAGAAAAACCAAAATCTAAGCCTGTGTTTAAGGTCCTCATTTTGGAACATTTACCTCCAAATATTTTTAATGTCACTGTAAACTTTCTGTTTTAGGAAAGAAGTCAGACAAAAAAAAAAAAGGAAAGAAAGAAAATACATTGCCATCAATATACTACATTAGTTCAAATGACTCCTGATCTACCTTTCTTAGTTTCTGTAGGTCAGAGACGTGGAGCTGCACTGTGATTGCTATCTCCTATAACTCTCAGCACAGATGTGAGTGCAGAGGGCAGACACTCAGAATGTGATGATTAACAAATGGAATCTCATTTCACGACAATGATTCAGTTTAGTGGGGTTCTCTCATTCTAGGAGGTCTGCAGAAGTTAGTCTGCTACAATCAGCCAGTAAGAAAGGACCTAATAAAGGTTAGCTTTGGGAATAATGAGGCTATTAACTGCCCCTGTGTCTGTAAAGCCAGAGAGGGCTCTAGTTCTGTGATTTACTCTGCTGTTTCCAGTTGCCTTTATACGATGGCTCCCAGCTTCTGCCACTGAATAGTCCCATGTCCATCAAGTCTTCACTCCCAAGGACTCACATTCAATTCAGATGATGTTCAAGAGATCTTTAGGAGATCCCTAGAGGAATCCTAATGTACATCCAAGGCTTGGAACCATGGCTTTGATGGAAACACTCAATGTATTAGTTATTACTTTTCCCATTGCTATGATGATATACCTGAAAAGAGGAAACTTGAGGAAGGAAGGATTTGTTTGGCTTATAGTTTCATGATATGTAGTTCATCATGGTGTGAAAGGCATAGCCTCTGGAGCAGGGAGACTGGCTGGCTGGTCACAGTGTTTCCACAGTCAGGAAGCAGAGAATGGATGGCAAGTCCTGCCTCTGGAGAGCCACTTGCTCTGACAAAGCCCCTCTTTCTAAGGCTCTACAACCTTCTCAAACAGCTGGCTTGTTCAAATGCATGAACCTCTTGGGGAAGACATTTCAGATTTAAACCACAGCACTTAGAAACAATCTTTTTGGGTCTGAGTCATGTTGATGACAGTGGTTTATAAATAGGATTGCTGGATGTACCTTAGTTCAAATGATTCCAAATTGTTTCTACTTTTTTTTCTTCATGTGTATGTATGCAAGTTTATGCCTGCCAACTGTGTGTGGGTGAAGGAAGAGAGCACTCTGTTGCTTGGAGCTTGTCTTACAAGAAGTTGTGAGCCTCCTGACATGGGTGCTATGACTTGAACTTGGGGGCTCTGGAAGAGCAGCAAGCACAATGAATTGCTAAGCCATCATTTTTCCCTCAATATATGTTTTTGTTTAAATTAGAAACATGAATGCTTCACATGTCAGTCCCAGCTCCCTCTCCCACCCCTCCTCTCTTGACCCTCCACAAGCTCCCCCAACTCCCCACCCAATCCCTACATCATTCCCCAGGGAGGATGAGGCCTTCCTTGGGGGGATCTCCAGAGTCTGTCATTTCATCCAGGGCAGGACCTAGATGTCCAGGCTGAGAGTGCATTCCTCTATTTGGAATGGGCTCCCAAAGATCATTCATAAACCATGATAAACACTGATCTACTACCCAAGGCCCCAGGGATTTCTTTGGCATCCTCACTGACACTACTTTTACGGAGTCTGGAGCAGTCCCCCATTGGCCTCTCAGCCATCAGTCTGGTATTCAATAGCCCCTTATCCGGTCAGCTGACTTTGTGGGTTTCACCATCATGGTCTTGACCCCTTTGCTCATCACTCCTCCATCTCTGTCACTAGGTTCCAGGAGTTCAGTTCAGTGTTTAGCTGTGGATATCTGTCTCTGCTTCCATCAGTCCCTGGATGAAGGTTCTAGGATGGCATATAAGGTAGTCATCAACCTTATCATCAAGAAGCAGCTATTAATGTAGTCTCTCCACTATTGTTTAGTTTGCCAGTTGGTGTTATCCTTGTAGATCTCTGGAGATCTCACTAGTGTCAGCTCTCTCCTCAAGCCTATAATGACTTGATCTTTTATGGTATCTCTTATCCTGTTCTCCTCTATTCTTACCTTGACTCAACCTTCCTGCTCCCCCATGCCTTCTTCTCCCCCTCTCTGTTTCCTGGTTCCCTCCTCCCTCCCCCGATGTTCCCAATCTGCTCAGGAGATCTCATTCCACTTCTCTGGGTTATCATGCATCTCTCTTGGGAACCTCCCTGTTTCCCAGACTCACTGGCACTGGGATTGTAGGCTGACACTCCCCTGATCCATATCTAAAATCCAAATATGAGTGAGTACATTCCATGTTTGTCTTTTTGTGTCTGGGTTACCTCACTCAGGATGGTTTCCTCTAGTGCCATCCATTTGCCTGCAAATTTCAAGATTTCATTGTTTCTTTTTCTGCTGAGTAGTACTCCATTGTGTAAATATACCACATTTTCTCTATCCAGTCTTCAGTTGTGGGGCCTCATCTTTTATGGACCATATCTCTATGATGTATACTGCTAGCCATTCATCCATCCATTCATCCATCCATCCACCAAACATTTACTCAGTGTCTGGCTAATTTCTTTCTCCCCTGGATTTCATGCAAGGAATCTTCGTTTTAAAGGGTGGACTTGGGTTTTGGCTCTTGTACTTATTAGGCCAGGTCCATTCTCACTTTTTGGCACTTCTTTGGCCAGCTGAAAAGATAAAAGACACCCACTCTCAATGTTCTGTTTTGCACCATATCCTGGTAGCGTGTAGTTTCTTTGCTGAGAGGATTTTAGCTTCCTCCAAATCCACAGCCAGGTTGGAGGAATGATCACCAGCATGGGCTCTCCAGCCAAACAGTCTGTGTTTATTCTGGTATGTCTTACAAGATTTATAGTTTCTTTCTTAAGATGATGATTCTCTTAGTGTTTTCAGGCTGCTGTAACAGCACATCTTAGACAGGGTGGCTTGGAAACTAGAGAAATGAGTTCTTCATACTTCTAGAAGTTAAAATATATAAGATCAAAGTTCAGGAGGTTGAGTATCTGGTCTGTTTTCTTGGTGTAGTTTTGCTTGTCAGCAGGGGCAGGGGAGTTCTATGAGCACTGTCTCACAGAGTCAGTAATCCCAGTAATCTCCCAAAGACTCTATAGCCAAACATTCAGGCTGTATTGTAATAATATAAATGGAATACTTATAAAGTTGCCATGGCCATTAATAACCAATGCAATCCAGCTATTAGTAACCATGGGAACTGACAGTGTCCTCAGGTGTTTCAGTAAAGGACCAGAGAGTCTCTATGACACCCACTCAACCTTGGCATGACAACGTGGATGCAGCCAATGGATGTGGCTGTGCCACAGTGAAACTTTTATGGAAGCAGGTGGTAGGTTGGCTAAGGGCCATTATCATAGTTTGTCAGCTTCTAGCTTAAAGCAACAGGATTTGCAAGGGTGAATTAATAGAGCTGTGGAAGGAGGCCATTCCTAGAAAGTGGTGATTTACTGAAACTGCAAAGGTACTTTTATTATTTTCAGAGTCAATGAAATGCTGGAAAGAGAAGGGATGTGCTTGGGTTCTAGTCTTGGTAGGTCATAAAACTCAGGTCTAGTCATTACCAACACTTACTTGCTGTTTATTCTATGCTAGCCAAGGGGAGTAGGGAGGAGCACAGAGCTGTGTTCCTACTGTGAAGGGCCTCTTGCCTTTCTCTCTTGATACACTTTATATACCAGATTTGAGTTCTGATGTCCATGGTGTAACTAGAATTCCTGGAAAAAGTAGTTGAAGTACCCAAGTTTCTTGTGGGAAATCATTTTATAAGGATAAGCATTCTTTCTTTGAAGCACTTGTTTAGCTATGTGGAAGCCACTCAGGGGCCATACCTAGAGAGGAGCTCTTTAAGGGCCTTCTGGTGCGCAGTTATAGTTTCATTTTTCAGTGCAGTGGAACAAGGCGGTGAAAGTTTACTCTGCATTTAGAGGGGGAAAATGTGACACCTCGCCGTCCCATTTATCAGGAACTTGGCACTTTGTGGGCAGCAATGAGACTTGTAAAGAAGACAAATAAAACCTCCGGGAACAGTAGTGACTCATTCCCTGAGCAGTTCCTGCCCAGTGTATTCTCTCATTTCCAGAAGTGTAAAGTTAGGACTGTTCTTTGCAAAACAAGGAAAGCCACGCTGAAATATCCAAGGAAAAAGAAACAAAAGTGGAGAGAAAAGCAGATGGAGGAAGAGATGCCGACAGATAAGAACTGATAAGAGAGAGAGGAGGTGAAGGAGAAAGAAGATGAAACAGAATTCCCCATTCTCCAGCCCCTCTTCTTCTGTGGGTAGAGGGAGGGGGAAGCATAGGTTCAGAGAAAAGCATCTCTGGCAGAGGAGATGATAGAAGAAGATGCAGCTTGTCTTCGGGAGTGGGATGAGACAGAACAATGACTGTATCATTCTGAACTAATTGTCAACTTTTAAAGCCCCATCTTCCAGGGAATGACTTGTTTTGATGTCTTGTATCTCAGAGGGAGATGTGAAGTCTGATAATGACTGTAGGACCCCATCTGCAAAGTGTCAGACACTCATTGGCCTCTTTTAAAATGCCAGCTCAATGGTAGAACCATACCTCCCCTTCCCCAAGTCCTTACAGCTCGTGAATTAATATTTACTTGCTATTCTTAGAAGGTTCTTCTCATTGGCTGATAGGTATCATTTCTTAAGGCAAGTTTCTTAGGATTAAAATTCAAAATTGCCACGCATATGTTCTGTTTATAAAGACTGAACTTTAAACAAAAATCTTGATTTAAAAAAATGGATGGTCTACTTTGTTTGGCTCAAGTTTTCTTTCTCTATCTGTTCCTATATGTATAGAAGAAAATCTTGGGTTGTTTTGCATAACCAACAGACATTTGTTCTTATTTTTCCCCCTCACAGATCTTAATGTCTATTGTAGCCAGCATCTGACATAGATGTATGGAGAGTGCAGGAGACACTGTGATGGGAAGAAAACTCAGTGTCACTGCAAGTAAGAGAAATTCGAGATGACAAAGCAAGCATTGTATCGTGTTTTTAAGGCACACTTTGGGAATTTTCAGAACTTTTGACAAAAAATGTTAGAATAACAGTTTTAAAGGTTAGGGTTTTTTTCCCCTTTGCTCACAGAGTAGATAAATCATGAGGGTGGCAAAGGTTTACAGGCCATAGGACTTGAAAGACATTCGTCTAAATCTAAAAGAAGGTAGCCTCCAGCCAATAAAGGATTTCAATAAATATTGACTGTAGTATTTCCTGGGGCTACAGACTTGACTTCTGCTAGAGCCATGTTGCACATTTGATTCTAAATGGGGGTTGAAGTGTGCCTTTCACAGTGGAATGAATTATTCAAGAGATGCGGAACAACTCACTTAGCATGCCCATGGTCTGACTGAGCCTTGTGGTGTGTCATGGTCACTTCTACAAGGTGCAAGAATTTAAAGAGCATAAGCATTGCCATGACACTGCTCATGGACAGACACCAAATTCAAATTCTTCTTTGGGGCTACTGTGACTGTTTATAGTCAGAGCCTGCTGTCACACACTGACTAGCACATACTGTCAAAGAGGAGAGATTAACAGTGAGACGAACATTGCCTTAGTTGGAGGAGTGGCATAAAAGCTCTTAGAAATGAGAAAATGAAAGTAGGTTTGAATCTTCTCTTCTATAGTGTCTCAGAATATTTCAAATTTCCGCTGTGAGCTGTGTTGGCCTCATTAGGCTGCTGCAGAACATCCATTCAGGATATTCACTCCATCAACGGTGAAATGAAGATCAGATCGTCTTCCTTCTTTCCGATATCACTGTGGACTGTTGAAGAGATGTCTATCTCCTCCTGGAAATGAAATGCACACCACCTGCTTAATAATTAACCTCTTGGGTGTCACGTAAAAATTCATGAGAATGAACTCCGTGGTGCCAGAAATCAGTTTTCCAAAGGGATATCCCAAATCAAGTAGTAACTATTCAGAGATTCTGAATCAACAAGAAATTGCAAACAAGAGCCTGGTTGCAAGAAAAAAGTTAGTAAACCAAATCAATTTCTTTTGAGCTTTGGAATGATCTATACAGCAAGCATCTGTGCCTTGCCTTCTGAAGGACATTTGTGATAAGTGACATTCATGATGACAGATAAAAATCCTTATCACATAATCATACCATTACTAGGAGACAGTTTTCATTCATTTGCATATTTTAATTTCTTAAGAAAATTATTCAAGCAGAAGATAGTATTTTATACTTGATTAAAAGCTGTATATGTTAATTTATAAAGGGAAGAGTTTCTATCTTTAACTGTTTTCTGTTCATATGTCATTTTAATGTATATTTATAAATAAATACTGTATATGGAATCTGACTCTATCTGGATATCTTTAGCCAATACAGAAATAATGTTGGAACCCTCTGCTATTGTTACTCACTCATTACCACACAATGCTCATACTATTGTCAAGAAAATGGTCTGTTTAGGGTTCTGGATGTCCCTTTGAGATGCTGTATTTTGTATTACTCATCAGCAATGACAGGCTCACTTCATATATAATTCTAGGTGCCTTTGACTGCCATCTTGCCCACCACCACCCTGTTTCTGGGCTGTTCCCAATTTCCAATGGTATGGGTGTTGTATTTCCTGTACTCTTAAGTACATGTCTCTTTTTCTCAGACTCTTATTTTAGTCCAGGCACAACACAGACACAGCTTTCTTGAAACTGGTCTTTCAGTCCTTTTGAACCAACAGGTGCAATGATCACAAATATACTTATTAGAAACATACAGAAATGTCACTGAGTATGAATGTGGCTCCTGGGTTCCTACCTCCTATCATTTGGCATAAAAAGACTTGAGTACTCTGGGAAAAAATCTGAAAGATATGGGAGCTGATGTTCTGATCCTCAAGGTGATGTTTGAAGTGAAGATGAATAGAGATTCATACAACTTTGATTTTTCAGTTATTCTCTGTAAGTAGCAAAATGGCATAACAAGAAACACAAATCTTCCAGAATATGGCATTGGTCAAAAGATTAGTTATTGTTAAAATTAGTCAAATATATCATACCTTCCTCGACCTCACACTCTGCTCTCAGCTGACAGTAGTCACTTGCTATCTGGGCTAAGCTTTTCTGTTTCAAATTTAAGGACTTTTGTAAACATTCTAATGATTTTTACACTTGTAAGTCACTCTGAGTCCTGTAAGGACCAGTAAGCCTGTGAATTATTTTTTTGCCTTTCTGTAAACTGGGGAGAGGGAGGCCCTGAAAATAACCTGACAGACAGACAAATGACCAACAATGTGCACATTGCTTAAAGTTAGGGGAACATCTTTAGTTTTGAAGACTGAATCAAAGTCTTTCTGCTCTGAGGTCATTTCTGGCACTGTCCCGCTGATCAGAAAAATAGTGGGTTTTCTTGACATCATCATTCAGATAAAACAGCAGATTCCTGAAGGGAAAAGATCTTTACCAATAGCACATGTGATAGAGGGATAATATCTAAAGAACTAAAATAACTGGGCATCAAGAAAACAAATTACCCAACGAAAAAATGGAGAACAGAACTAAGTGGCTCTCTCAAAGGATAAAGGCAAGTGACTGAGAAACACTTCAAAATCCAACATTTTCATCACCAGAGAAACACAAATCAGAACTGCTTTGAGGTTTCAACTTATACCAGTCACGGTGGACAAGCAAATTAAACAAATGACGGCTAACATTGTCAAGGATGTGGGACAAGGGAACACTCATCCTATTGATGGTGGGAGTGCAAGCTTGTATGGCCACTACGGAAATCAGTCTGGCAGTTCCTCAGGAAGCAGGGACTAGATCTACCCAAAGCTCTCTACCTGTTACCACAGAGACAGTTGCTCATCCATCTTTGTTGTTGCTTAATTCATAATGGCTGGGAACTGGAAACAGCCTAGGTTGTCTGTCAACATAGGGATGGTTAATGAAAATGTGGTTCAATTATGTAGCGGAATATTACTCAGCTGTTAAAAAACAAAATCATGAAATTTGTTATAAATTAGTGCAGCTAGAAAAAAAAATCATCCTGAGTGAGGTAACCCAGATCCCAAGATAAATATGGGATGTGTCTTCTATATGTGAATGCTAGCATTTAAGCCTTGCATTGGCATGCTATCACCTGCATAACCACAGAGGCTAGGTATATAGAGTAAGGGACTAGGGGGTGTCATATGGCAAAGGCTCCAACGACCATTCAGCAGAACCAGAGTTGGAGTTTGAGAGTCTTTATTACACTGGCCAGAAACTGCCTGGAGAGAAACATTTCTCACAGAGCAGCCCTGACTGCTTTCTGCAGGGAGCTTTAAAGGCAGAGACTATATCCTGGTGGTCAGTCTCAGGAGGGAAGCACAACAAACAAGAAAGTTTAAGCAAAAAGCAGCACTTGACTGGGGCATCTTGACAGGGCTGGGTTATTTTCTAAGGGACTTTCCCATGGGGTGGGGGTGTAAGTAGAGAGTGAGCTCTGAGTCAGACTTTAGATGTCTGCAGCAGGAACAATATGGATGAAGGTTGGCCTAGTCACAGGAAGGAGGTGAGGATCCTTCAAGGAAGGGGAAATAGAATATATTGTTATGGAGAGACAGGCGGGAGACTGAAAGGGGAGAATTAGACTAAGGGGAAGAGGGAGGATGGGGGTAAAGGAGAATACAGGGAGGGAGAGTTAATACCCAGCACCATTTGAGGGGTCTCATGGAAATCTACAGTAGAAGCTTTGTAAGGTGCTGGGAGGTGCTGGTGGTTGGAGGTTGCAGCCTACCGTGGCCTGACAGCATTCTCCAAGCTGGTAAACATGGAGGACTGCCTCCCCACTGGTGGAAGTTGCCCTGTTCTCTACCTGACGTTAATTGAAGACTGTCTCCAGGTCCAGATGCTTGACACAGTTCCCTGCAGAAGCCTTCCCCCTACTGCCCATATGACAGTTAGACATTGTGCTTGGAGCTTTATGATAGGACCATCTTGCACAGATGATAACTAAGACTTGTACTAGGAGCCTTATGACAGGATTGTGTTGCTTAATGCAAATTAGGTGATTTCCCCAGCAACTGCCGCCAATCCTTTATCTCCCCTATACTCTGGAATAAAGCCGAGTTGTCTCACTGAAGCAGTCTTCTCCAAGGCTATTTCTGTCTTGCTCACAGGCCATACAAAGCTCTCTGTTGCTGCTTCTGCCCCTTTGTTCTCATGGACTAGTGGCCAATGGATTGAGAGGAAAAGGGGACCCCACAGAAAGGTATCTAAATGGAGTCACCAAATAACTGGAGAGACCAAACTCCATTTAAACATCTGTCACCTCCCAGTGAAACCTCCCGTGACAAAAATGGGTTACATCTTATTGAGTTGTTCACCAACTGGACACCCTCTGCCATGAAAACCCTCAACAATGCCAAGACTATTGGTTTATCTCTGCAAATTGATGGTAAGGCTCTATTGCTGAAGACTGTAGTTACATATCTTCTTGAGAACCTCCTGTCTTCTTCATTCCCTTAGCCCTGGGGTAACAGACCCAAGCACCATATCTGCTAAAGACCTGAACACAGCAAGCATGTTACATAGTAAAGCATCTTGTCAGCCCGAGGTAGTTTGAGTTAAAATGATGCCCCCCTTCCCAGACTCTTTTATTTAAATGCATATTCAGCAGGAAGTGGCACGATTTGAGAAGGATTAGGAAGTGTGGTCTTGTTAAGTGTACCTTGTTATAGGAAATGTGCCACTGGGGGTGGGCTTGAGGTTTCAGAAGCTCGTTCCTGGCCGGTCTCCCACCCACTCTCCTTTCAGTGTATGTATCAAGATGAAGCTCCTAGCTATTTCTCCAGCACCAGACCTACAAGCCACCATGCTCCCTGCCATGATGATAATGGACTAATCCTTTAAACTGTAAACAAGCTTAATGCTTTCTTTCATAAGACTTGCCTTGGTCATGATGCCTCTTCAAAGCAATGGAACAGTGTCATAAAATATTTTCAGTATAACCTCATGTCAATAGTTTTTCTCTTTCCCCCTGGAAGTTCAGGGTATTGAACTAGGGCCTCCCATATGATAAGCAGGTACTCTACCACTGAGCTACCATCCTATTCAACTCTTGTGCTTTTGAGACTGAGTCTTGTTATGTAGCCCTTCCTTATCCTCCTGAATGCTGGGATTACACATCCACACCACTAACTCCCAACAATCATGAACTTCTTGAGGGAGTTTTGCTTAAGTTTTGTATTTCCTTAGACAATCCCAAATTAAATATGCAATTAAATGGTGAGTGAATGAATGGAGGTTGTTTCTTCCTGTCCTTTAAAGCATTTTGAAGCCGATCTTCAGAGATTTTTCCTTAAAAATAATTCTTTCTGTGTACAATGTCTTCATACCATGTGCTAGGTATGCTCCCAAATCAATGTCAGGGATGTAAAATGAACACAACATTGAATTTCCTCCTGTGATGAGATAGCAAGCATGCATAGTTTGAGATGCAAATGTGAGTTAAGGAGGAAGAGGAAGCCTGGGAGAGGTGTAGCAGGGGCAGAGAGGTGTTTATGGGAAGCCTCCCTGCAAGTCCAGAAAACGGCACGGAACAGCAGGAGCAGCAAGACATGACAGAGTCTTGGAATGTTCAAGGGCAGTGGGACCAGGGTGTGGATGCAGTTGCATGACTCAGAGTGAAAGAAATTAGAGCTGAGCTAGAGAGGTAATGAGAAGTGAGAGCTGAGAGAGGACTTTCAGCCATTTTTAAGAATTTGGTCTTTCAACGTGAGCCTGAAGGCCCATGGGAGAGCACTGAGCACAGGTGATGTGATTTGACACAGAGTTGTGAGTTATGGGTTGATGATAAAAGGTTGCATTTTGATTGTTAGAAATTTCATTCTAAAGGGTAGCACCATTTAATGATTTGGGGGAGTGTTGAATTGAACGATTACTTCAAGGAAAGGGAAATAATAGGGAGCAGAATGGTAGCAGGGAGGAGGGGAAGGAGATGAGGAAGAGGGGAGGGGGAAGGATCAGCTGGAACAAAGTTTGTGTGGAAAACTCCTAAGAAAAACTCATTATTCTTATATTAATCAGTAATAAAAGAGATGGGGCACTTTAGTGTAACCAAGTATCTAAATGAATTTAAAGAAGAGTGCCATGGTAGTACTCACTCTGATGAGAGTCTCCATGGTAGTACTCTGATGAGAGTCTCCATGGTAGAACTCTGATGAGAGTCTCCATGGTAGTAGTCTGATGAGAGTCTCCATGGTAGTACTCTGATGAGAGTCTCCATGGTAGTACTCTGATGAGAGTCTCCATGGTAGTAGTCTGATGAGAGTCTCCATGGTAGTACTCTGATGAGAGTCTCCATGGTAGTACTCTGATGAGAGTCTCCATGGTAGTACTCTGATGAGAGTCTCCATGGTAGTACTCTGATGAGAGTCTCCATGGTAGTACTCTGATGAGAGTCTCCATGGTAGTACTCTGATGAGAGTCTCCATGGTAGTACTCTGATGAGAGTCTCCATGGTAGTACTCTGATGAGAGTCTCCATGGTAGTACTCTGATGAGAGTCTCCATGGTAGTACTCTGATGAGAGTCTCCATGGTAGTACTCTGATGAGAGTCTCCATGGTAGTACTCTGATGAGAGTCTCCATGGTAGTACTCTGATGAGAGTCTCCATGGTAGTAGTCTGATGAGAGTCTCCATGGTAGTACTCTGATGAGAGTCTCCATGGTAGTACTCTGATGAGAGTCTGTGGTAAATGTCATACATGCCTACATTTTGTGGTCGCTTAGTCTATCCTAGTTTTCTTTTCTTTTTCCCTTTCCTTTCTTTCTTTTTTAAATATGACACACAAGACAGAGAGAAGTATGCTATGTGAAAATGGTGACAAAGATTGGAGTTAAACTTTTTAATAATAATTTTTGTATTTTATGAACATTGGTGTTTTGCCTTCATGCATGTCTGTGTGAGGGTGTCAGATCCCGTGGAATAGGAATTATAGACAGTTGTGATCTGCTATATGGGTGCTGGGAATTGGACCTGGGGCCTCTGGAAGAGCAACCAGTGCTCTTAACTGCTGAGCCATCTCTCCAGCCCCTATCTTATTTTTCTTACTTGAAGATTTTCTGATACACTACTCTGAATATGTTTTATTGCTCTCTGAGTTACCTATTGGGGAACTATAACTATATGGTATGAACAGTAGACATCACAATATGTTGGGAACAATTGTCACCAGGTTTCAAAGTCACTGTAGTCACTATAGACCATGTCTGTCTGTCTGTCTATCTAAAAACATATGCATAAAGGAATTAAGAGATGACATAAAAGCAAGCTCAGTTTGTTTATGGCTACATACTACTTTTACTTATATCAAAATATTATTATAATTTTAAATTGAGAATAATGCGCTTGAGTTGTTTTATTATTTTATTTAACTATCAGTTTAATTTCATTTTCACTGAAGCAATTCAAAGATACGCTTTTCTTAATCTTATTTATTTTATTTTATATGTGTAAATAATGCTTTGTCTGCATGTGTGAATGTGTACCGCATGAGTACCCACTGCCCACAGAGGTCATAAGAAGGCATTGGATTTCCAGGAACTGGAGTTACAGATGGTTGTGAGCTGTCATGTGGGTGCTAGAAACTGGACCTCTGCAAGCGTGCTCTTAATGGATGAGCCATCTCTCCAGCCCCTCAAGTTATGTTTTAAATGCAAGTTTATTCTTAGACTTAGTTTTCAGTGGTTACCACAGTTGAAGAACATTTATCAGAAAAGCAAATAGGATGAGTATTCCAGACTTTAATTATGGAAGTCAAATTCCAACTTAAAACTCATCTTCTGGTGGTTTTTGTTAAAATATGTCCCACAGATTTCCTTTGTCTGAGATCCCAATCAGATATTCTTGCAAAACTAATTTGAACATAATGCATTTTAATGTTTTAAACAAAGGCATTCAAAACTCCCTCAAACTCTTCATTTGGAAGATTTAAAAATAGTATTCAGATAGGCGTGTTTCCATCGAGATCTTTACAGTGTTTTCTTCAACACAATCATAGGATGATGGAAACATTTCCAAACACCCATTTTCACAATGCTCTTCCCATCGTACGAGTTTCTGTAGAAAAGACATCACTTTCTTGCTTATTGTTAGGCATCTGATTTACCTTGAATGGTCTGATCAAGTGTGGTGCTGGCGGAGCTGCGCTGATGTGGCATCGCCAGCTTGTCTATTGCCTTCTCATTGTCCCCCATCCCCCTTCCCTTGCATTTGTATTTTTAACAAGCTGGCTTCTTTGTAGAAGTACCTTAAAGTCAGTGGAGCATTTGGTGACGGTCAGCTTGGTTAAAACTAGATGATGGGGCCTGTGAGGCCACTCAGACAGTGGCATCCAGCAAAGCTCCGAAGACCGAATGATTGTGGGTAGGGCTGTTGCTTCCCTCCCTCCCCCAAATGTAAAGGCAGATCAGCGACACCCTGCCTGCCAATGAGACTTATGCTGAGAGACTGACAGCTGATACACTACTCTGAATATGTTTTATTGCTCTCTGACTTACCTATTGGGGAACTTTAGCTATGTGGTATAAACAGCAGACATCATAATATGTTGGAACAATTGTCACCAGGTTTCAAAGACATTGTAGTCACTATAGACCATGTCTGTCTGTCTGTCTATCTAAAAACATATACATATGTGTTACATATTAGTAAACTTTGAACTCTCTCTCTTTCTTTTTTTTTTCGTAGAAATATAAATAAGGGCAGTCAGTGGTTGGAAGTGTTTATGGCCAAATTTGACAACTTAAGTGTAATGTCTAGAATCCACTTGTGGATGGAAAGAACCAACTCCAGGAAGTTGTCCCTGGCTTTCACAAATACACCATGCATACAAATATATGAACATAATAATAAAAATAGCTTAAAATATAAACATAGACATTCTAAACTATTGAAGGTACAGCCTTCTAGATTTGTCCATCCCATTAGTGGAAGGCTACTGTAGTATAAGAGGCCACTATATTGGAAGCTGGCATTTCCTTCTTTTCTTTGTAAAAAATAGATTTATTTTAAAAATTAATTTATTTTATGTATATGGGTGTTTTGCCTATATGTATGTTAAATGCATCATCTTCATGCCTTGTGACTGAGGAAGTCATAAAAAGTTGTCAAATCCCCTGGAACTGGAGCTATAGATGATTGTGAGATATCATGTGGGTGCTGGAAATTGAACCCAGGTCTTTTAAAGAGCAGTCAGTGCTCTTAACTACTAAGACATCTCTCTAGCCATAAACAGATATTTTCACCTTACTCCTCCATCATTTTAAAGGTCCCATCAACAAATGATCAACCACAAGAAAAAAAAAACAGTAATGGTTGAGGACAGGGAAAATTACATCACAGTAATGATTCAAAGCAAACTTAATTAAACCGCTTTTGGCTGCTCACTGCTTACCTTCAAACACAGATGTGCATCTACAGCTGGCTGGAAAATGCCCTACATCCTTGCTGTCTAATTGCTGGGAACACTGGAGATGACTTTCAGTCAAGTGTCTTCCTTTTAGAAAATCTGTTTCCTAGGTAGGAATTGCATTGCTTGAAACACACACACACACACACACACACACACACACACACACACTTTAGTTTATAATTTTGACTCTGTGTGTGTGTGTGTGTGTGTGTGTGTGTGTGCAGAGGCCAGATGTGTTGGCATTGGGTGTCTTCCTCAATCACTTTCTCTCTCTCTCTCTCTCTCTCTCTCTCTCTCTCTCTCTCTCTCTCTGTCTGTCTGTCTCTCTCTCTCTCTCTGTGTATGCACTTATGTTAGGTGTGCAGGTATACATGCATGATATACAGTGTCTTCCTCAGTCACTCTCTCCCTTACTTTTAGAGGCACTGTCTGTCTTTCACTGAATCTGGAAACTCACTGTTTGGTCTGAGCTTGCTGGAAGCCCAGAGTATCTGCCTCTCTCCACCCACCAACACTGGGGTTAAGGATGTGCATTGCCACCCCAGGTTTGAGATGGGTGCTGGAGATCTGAAATCAGTTCTTTACATTTCCTCAACAGGCACGCTACCCACTGAGGGGTACTCCTAGCCTCTCAAGCTTAGTTTGGAAATGGGGTCTTTCACTGCACCTAGATCTCACTGATTTGGCTAGGTGGGCCTGACCAGCCAGTCCCAGAGACCCTCCTCTCTCTGTTTCCCCAGTGTGAGGTTTATAGGCAAGTGTCATCATGCCCAGAGTTTTTTTTTTCTGGATTCCGGGGCTTCTGAACTCAGGCTCTTATGACCGCATGGCAGACACCTTACTGAGACATTCCCTTAACTTCTCTTCCTTTGGTATCAGGTTATTAATATCCTCCTAGGGAAGAAGGTAGTTGGAGCCTAATATACTATTGATGTTGAATTCATGGAATATTTTGGTAGCATCTGATTCTGTGGTACCCCTTGTTCTCGGGAAAACACAGCCCTTTGTTTTGTTTAAGGTTTATTTGCTAGCTTAGTGGTGTGGTGGCACCTCTCAGTTTAAAAATCTCCAGGGTAGCTGGAGAACAAGAATCTTTTTCTCAGTTTTTTTTCTCCCCTTCTCTGTCTTTCCTGAAAAATATCCTGGGAGAAGAGTAAACTGTTTTGGTATAAAGATATTGCAAATGGTGTGTGCCTACAGTGTTGATGGGTGTTGCCACAGCTGAGTAGTGCTAGAAACCCAGTGACAGGACCAGAAGGGGGGCTGGAGAACAAGGGCTGAATTTTGCAAGCATGGAGATGTGAGATGAGTGCAATTAGACAGAGTCCCTGGACATTCTCTTCCTTCTCCCTTCCCCTTTGCTGACCACTATGCCCATCTCCCTGTGTTACTTCTATGAAACAGGAACTTTTTTTTTTTTACAAAATTGTGAAAATTAAATGAATTCCTTAATTAAAGGAATTGAGAGTGCAAGAGATTTCTGAGCCTTCCCATGAGAGGGCAGCTCAGTGTTGAGCACTAGGGCTAAGGCTTTGATGGGCATTCATGCAGGGAAGGCTAGGGGTCTGATGTGGGTGGCGGCCCACATGTGAGCAGTCAGCCAGGGTCTCGGAGCCCAAGCAGCCTAAGGAAAGTACTACCGTGAGCAGAATGTGACTGCCTTTAGAAAAGTCTGATTTTCTCTACCTTCATCCTTAGGCGGGGCAGGACGCGTCTCTCTTCTCCCTGCCAGAGCAAGCACTGCTAAATCAATGGAAGCTTGACCCCCCTGTCCTTTTACTTTAGTCTGTAACAGACAGGTACGGGAGTGATGAGAGGGGAAGTGCTGGACAGCCAAGCATCTTCTTGGGAGGGAAACAGGAAGCCAGTGTTTCAACCTGTTTGGATAAAACCAAGCAGAAGCCTACCAGTCAGGACTCACAGTAATTTTGTGTTTATGCTTACGAAGCATGAACAAAAATAGACTATCTCTGGCCTTCAGCATCGCCCTCAGAATGAGAAATAAGCCACCTTTCCCTCGGCCCTTCTCAGCACGACTTTGATACAATAGAGAAGGAAAGTTTTGGAATCAAATTTTGTATTTAAATTCTAAGAAGGATGTCATTATGGTGATGAGGGACGGGAAGGACATTCTGGCCTCTGAAAGTGGGTAAATATCAGGAATCTGGTCTCTGATAGGATCCTCAGGGGGCCTTCCCAATCTTCTGACAGAGATGGCTTTATTTCTGCTCTCCCTTGTGAAAGGTAGATCTATTTTGAGCTGAGGTTCTAAGCTGGTCTCTCATGTTTTAGCAAAAAATTAAAGACTATTATACATGTTGAAACTACCACTTTCCTACTCTGAAATGCACTTAAAATGTATCTGGGGGCTGGAGAGAGAGAGAAGCTATAGTACCTGACATGCAAATACAAGGATCTGAGTTTGAATCCCAAGCATTCATGTAGAAGCTGGCTTTCATGGCCCTAAGGGGGCAGAGACAGGTGGATCCCTTCAACTCACTGCCAGATAGTCTGAATCCGAAGTCCCAGATTCAGTGACAGACACCAGGAAAATGAGACAGGAAGAGATAGACGGTATCCAACATTGACCTCCAGCCTCCACACATACATGCACGCTGGTGCACATACCAATACCAGTACCACATCACTGTCTGTCTGTGTGTCTGTCTGACTTTCTCTCTTTCTCTCTCCCCCCTCTCTCTCTCACACACATGCACATGTGCGTGCGTGTGCGTGCACACACACACACAGACATATGAATGCATGCACACATGAATGCAGGCGGGCACACACACACAAAGGCACACAGGTACACCACAAATACATCTAATTTTTAAAGACAGTCAAGATGGGTGATGAGCTGGAATAGGTTGATTGCTGGTAAACTCATAACAAACAATTTTCAAGACACAATATACAGGTTACCTACAGGTACACATGTAAGAAAATGCTCAGTATCACTAGCCATTAGAAAACTGCAAATCAAAACCAAAATGAGGTCTGCCCCATACCTGTTAGAATGCAATCATGTATAAGATGACAGAGAATAACCTCAGATGGGGTTGTAAAGAAAAACTGGGCTCTTCTGGGAGAATGTGAAATTGTTCAGGTATCACAAGAAAGAACATGAGGATTCCTTCAACAGGGAAAACAACACACTCCTCAGAAATTCCATTGCCTGTATATATCTTAAAGAAATGAAGTCAGCATATTTGCATTCCTGTGTACAGTGAGTGCATGTGCTCTTTAACAGCAAGATACGGGAGTAACTAAACTACCCACCGACAGACGGGTAGATAAGGAAAATGCTGTATGTACACTTGTCTTAGGGTTTTATTGCTATGAGGTGACACCATGACCAAGGCAACTCTTACAGAGAGAAAACATGTAATTGGGCCTGGCTTACAGTTTCAGGGGTTTAGTCCATTGTTACCTTGGTGGGAAACGTAGCAGTGTGCAGGCAGCCATGGTGCTGGAAGAGGAGCTGAGAGTTTTACTTCTTGATTTGCAGGAAGTGAACTGGCTTGAACTTTAGAGACCTCAAAGCCCATCCCACAGTGACACACCTCCTCCAACAAAGCCACACCTCCTCCAAAATAGTGCCACTCCCTATGGGCCTAAGGGGGCCATTTTATTTCAAATCACCACAATACTTAGTGGATACTCCTGAGCCTTAAGAAAGGAAAAGATCTTGACTGCAATAACATGGATGAGCATGGGGGGCATTATAATCAGTAAAAGAACCAGGAACCACCACACACGAATGGGTGCTGTTATCTATACATGGACTCAAAAATGTCAGATCATATAAGTAGAGAGTACAATAGCAGTTGTCACAGGCTGAGGGCAGGGTGAGAAAAGTAGGGGGTTTTGTCAAAGGGCACAACATTTCCTTAGGTTAGGACATGTCCTAGTTTGCTTCCCTATTGCTACGATATAAACACTGACCAAAAGCTACTTGGGGAAGAAGTTTATTTCATCTTACAGCTTACAGTCCACCACGACAGGAACTCGGGGCACGAGCCTTGAGGGAGACATGGAAACAAAGACATGGAAGAGCACTGTTCATAGCCTTGCTGTCTGGTTCATCTTCAGTTACTGTTCTCATACCGCCCAGACCCACCAGTCTAGGGATATTACTGCTCATAGCAGGCTGGACCCTCCTAAGTCAGTTAGCAACTGTGGTAGTTTTAATGTAATTGGCCTAATCTCATAGGGAGTGGCACTATTAGGAGGTGTGGCTTTGTTGGAGTAGGATGGCCTTATTGGAGGAAGTGTGTCCCTGTGGAGGTAGGCTTTCAGGTTTCCCACGCTCAGGATACCGTCCAGTGAGTTAGTCGACTTCCGGTTGCCTGCATGGTGTGGCACTCTCAGCTCCAGCACCGTGTCTTCCTGTACACAGCCATGCTCCCCATCATGATGATAATGGACTGAACCTCTAAAATTGTAAACCAGCCACCCCAATTAAATGCTTCATGAGTTGCCATGGTCACGGTGTTTCTTCACAGCAATAGAAAACCCTAACTAAGACAGCAACCCTCCACCCCAAATACCTTACAGACAAGCTCACAGGCTGTGAATGTTATGAAGGCAATTCTACAATTGAGGTTCCTTATTCTCATGTGTATTAGGTTGACAACAGAGATTAGGGATCCTAGGAGTAAACTAATTTTTTGAGACCTATCATAAAACTATTAAATATGTTAGGTGATGAGAATGGTGATAAGCTTGATTCAATCATTCTAAAATGTACATACACATATAAAACATTATATCATATCTCATAAATGCAGACAAATAATATTCACAAATTTAAAAATGCCATGATGGGCTAGATGGCTCAGTGTTTAAGAGCACTTAACTGTTCTTGCAGAAGATAGGGGTTTGTATCCAGAACATACATGGTGGCTAATTACTGTTTGCAATTCCAGTTTCAGAGAATCTAAAGCCATCTTTTGATTTCTGATGCCACATGCATGCACATGGTACACACACACACACACACACACACACACACACACACACACTTTAAAAAGCCATGCTTCAAGTTGTTCTTATTAATTGTTGTCAAGTAAATACTCCTAACATAGCCGATTTTAAGCTACTAATTGATGAGTTCAGTTTATAAAACTGAGAAGTTAGCCACCATACCTTTGAACCCTCACCCAGAACTGCTTCCTGTTTGAATTGCTTTTAGAAATGACCCAGTCACAGAGGAACTTTGATCTTTGTGATGGGATATTGGGAGTTGTAACATAAATCTGTAAAAACATTCACTCTGTTTTGAAGTTTGACATGGTTATTAAACAATAACGGCGTGTGTGTGTGTGATATGAAGTGATAATAGAGATGGATAGTTCTTATAGGACCCTGTGGGTATGTGTGTGTAATGTTCATGTGTATGAGAATATGTGTGTTCAGATACATGTGCATGTGTGTGTACCTGTGTGTGGAGGGCAGAGGGGAATATGTGGTGTCTTTTTTAGTCACTCTCCACCTTGCTATTGTAAGGACAAGGCTCTCACAGATTTGGCTAGACTGGTTAGCCAGTAGGCTCCAGGGATCTGCTTGTCTCCATGCTTGCCTACCACTGAATATGTCTTCAAAGTGGATACTCTAGATAAAACACAAACTTCCATACTTGAGTGACATAAATTCTATTTACAGAGTCATTTCTCCAGTCATCCTTTTTTTGATCAGATGTTGAAATTTTGAAGTAAACTAAGTGTTAAGTAGTGAGGTAGATGTTATCAGTCTTGGAGGCCACTGAGAATGGACTCCTCGCTCATAGTCAGTTTTGAATCCCACCATTTGATGGACCAGCCTGACTCCACCTTAAGATTAGAAGTCATCTTATTACAAGGTCAAAATAAGCTATTCCTGTTTTCTGTAAAACTTGGGTTTGACCAGGTCTTGACCCATTTTCTGGAATTTGACATGTTCCACACCCTATATTCTGACCATATTCTGACTTCCACCCCGATAAAATAAGAAGTTCTGCCAAATAATTTTGTAATTTTTCGGCCAAATTTCTATATAACCCCAAAGTTCCCCAACCCTTGGAAATCCCCTAGTCTTGCAGTTTTTTTTAAAGCCGTATAAACCCCACTGTCCTCTGTGTTCAGTGCTGTTTTCTTCAAATCCTGCTTTGGGGAGATATCCCTGTCAGACAGAAAATACAACTTTTGTTAATTCAACCAAAAAGTTAGGTGATGGTTTTTATTCATTTGGTGAGATTAACACTTCCTGACCCTGGCAGTGCTGGAAAGGGAAGCATGAGCATTGGCCCTTCTTAGGATTTAACATGCCTCATGGAAAGATGGAGGGATTAGGTCTTTGTCTCATAAAGGGGAAGTTACTTCCTCCAGGTTAAAAAAAATGGAATTTGAGATCTAACTCAGGCCTTGGCAGAGACTTGACCTTCTGAATTGCTGTAAAGATTAGAGCCTTAAACATTATTGTGTCCTCCCTTTAGAGTTAACCTAGCTGGACCTGTTAATTCCCTGGCCAGGAGACGGCTCCTCAGGAAACTACATTCACTGGAAGACAGATCAGTAGATCAGGAGTGGGACCAGATGGTCGTCCCCTTAATAAGATAATGTTCCTATACCCTACTCCCAAGCCTCCTACTGATGCTTGCTGATCTTGGCTCAGCCCGCTGGCTCTTCTGAGTTCTAGCTCAAAGAGTATAACTTTTCCTTCTCTTTCTTTATGCCTCCCATCCCAAAGCTCTGGGCTTTCTCATTTTTCTTGGGAACTCCCCCTCCATCCTATGGTGGCTTACCAACTTCCATGCGTAACTAAAAGGACATGCCTTTCTCTCCTCATCTCTCCCTTCCTAGAAACTCATAGGATTCTCAGTTTTTATATCCTGCCTTTTCTTTTAAATTCTAGTAAAACGGCCTTTGACTTTCCTTCTTAGTCTACTTTTAAAATTCTTTTGTCAACAAAACTAAGGACCCAAAAAGGGAATCCTGGTTCCCAAGCAACAGAACCACCTTTTCTGGGTAGTTTTAACCACTAAGCTACTACAAATTGACCATGTAAAGTCTGTCTAGAGGCTGAGAGTGTTCTAGGAATGAACGTCAAAACTTCTTTTTTTTTCTGGTTTATTGTCAAGAATGTTTGATTTTGTGGAAGGAATGCATTGTCCTTCATTGTTTTATAAAGGCCCAATATGGCCTTTCCTCTTGATGTTTTGTTTCTGTGACTATTTAACATGGCTTGTGCTTTCAGTCTACCATGCATGTGATTCTTGTTTTTTGCTGTTGTTAGGCGAGTTACCCAAGAAAGAGCTGTTCATAGTATAATGAGCACGAGTTCCAAAACGGAGGCCAATTACCAAAGAAAGAACTTCCTTTAGCTCAGCTGCTCCTGGGCTCTATCATGTTCATTGACCTTGGATTTTTTCTAGGAGTTTTGAGTGGTTCTGAAGCCGCCCTTCTCTGATTTTGAAATGAAACATTTTCTAAAGTGATACAAGGAGAAATATGCTTTTAAAGGTCATATTTTCATCTGCAAAGGCTAGTGAGAACAGGCAGACTGCAGCAGAGCCCAGCTCATCATTTCCACCAATCTCTGCCTTTGTAGTCTTACCATTTCCACGTTTTATTTTGTGCAGGCGTATACTGTCCTTTCCTATGAGGGCTAAAGGTTGCAGTATAAAATCTGCAAATGTATTCTCCTGGCCTACTTTTTAGAGCTTCTCTCTTTCTGTTTCCCTCGTTCTAGGGCTTACAGGCGGTGAGCATCCTGATTACAAAGCTCGTTTTCTTGTTTCTTCTTCTCCCCATCATTTACAGTGGTGTTTGGCATATCATAGATATTTAATAAATGTTCACTGAAATCCATTTTCAAGCTTTTTCAAGTTTCTTTTGCTTATGAGTCAGTGTCTCTTTGGTCATAAACATTTCATTCCCAAGTCCTTAGGATGGGGGAATGCAATATAACATGAACGTAAACAAAACAAACAAAACAAAAAACCCGCAGTTTTTGATTTGAAGTGTTTTTCCACTGAAAAGTATAAGGTTAAGAAAAGCCTCCCTAACTGAAGGATTAAAATCTAGTTACTGGAAACCTGTAGTTCTGCATTGACCTGACCAAAATTGCCGTGTTCTGTATGGGACTGAAGGGACTCTTAGAATGTGGAACTCTCATAGATGACACCAAGAAAGTTCTGGGAAACAAGACTGTCACCCTAGAACTCGTGTAGCAGGACAGGAGGGACTCTGTTTTGAAGGTTATCACCCTTGGGTCCACTTTGGGATTGTCTTGTGCAATTTGTCAAGCAGTGACACATTCTAGCAGTTCTGGCTTAGTCAGGACACTGTGTAGACACTGTGATTTTAAGTTTCTGGGTGACCCTAATATGGAAACCACTCGTGTCATACAGTATTTAGAATAGCTTGGTCTCATGGCTTTGGCAAGGCACCAACTACCCTGACTCAGCAAACTAGGCTTGATGAGAAAGTGTGGCTTGGCTTTGAAGATTGTAGAGAATGTTAATTTGGACTATATTATAGCTTGCTTTTATGTCTTCTATTCTTTATGGATAAAACAGCAAGCAATCAGACAAAAGCTACCCTGCAGGCCAGGAGATAGATAGGGGGACCTAGTCCATCAACTTCTCACACATACCTCGTTAGTCTGTGTGTCCCCATTGGACTGCAAAATTCTGATCAGCAGAGCTCAGAGCTGTGTGTGAGTGAACACATTGAGGACAGATAGATAGCAACTCCCTTATTATGAATACACCTTCCATAGGAGGACTCTAACCCTCAGTTATAAACTCAGGCATTGTTTTCCTTACTGGATCATTGGTTGCTAAAGCCACAGTTATAGCAACAAAAATGCGACCTTGGAATCTATTTGTAAATTTTTATTACAACACATATCACCATTTATCATGACAAAGGCTCCGTGCTCCTGCCATTCTCTCCACCCATCTCATCTCTCAGATGGTAATCCAACTTTCCAATTTTCTACTGCCCACTTTGTAATATCACTCCTCCACACACAAACCTCCCACTGCTTGTTCAAATCTTGAGGCTTTCATGGAGTTGCCTGTAAATAAATTGAGATCATCCCAAGTGGCCAGTGACCAGTGGCCAGTATTTTTCACAATGAATGGGTAGATTGTTTATGTTCAGCTATCCAAACAACCCCTCAAACTGTATTCAAACCTTTGTATCTATGATTGGTATTACCTTTCCTTTTACCATGCTGGAAGATGTCAGTCTTCAGACAAATTGTAGGTGGTGCTCCAAACCATAGACTCAGCCCCATGTTGCTGGGTGTCCTGTAGCTATCAGAAACTCTTTGTCCTGACTTCTAAGCATGCAGATATGAACCTCTCACCCCCAAACCACGTAAGGATCCTTTCCCAGCTACGGAATTCAAGGAGAGGATTCAACTCCACTTTTTCTTCTAGAACTGAGATCCCCTAAATGGCATTGATTTCCTCCAAAGAAACATCGAACACACCTTTGTCTTCCTTGACAAGTATATCACTCTCTTTATTGAGAAACTCCTTAAATAGTGAGATTGTAAATCAGCCAACACTCCTGAAAAGAAAGACATAGTCAGTAAATTAAAGGAGGTCTGGGAAGGTGGCTCAGTCGTTGAGAACACTGGCTGCTCTTCTACAGGTCTTTGGTTCAATTCCCAGCAATCACTGGCAGATCCCAAATGCCTGTGTCTCCAACTCCAGTGATTTGATGCCTTCCTGTGGCCTCTGTGGGCACTGTATACACATGGTTCACAGATGTATATTCCCATAAAATAAGTTAAACCTCAAAATATTGAAAACAGAAATTAAAGGAGATTATACTTCACAGAGTGGAGGAACTGTTGGAAAGTTATAGCATAGAGTATGATGAATATGGAGAAGAAAAGAATGAGAAATTTGCTGAGCATTGCCATTCAGCCAAAGCCAGAAGTAAAAAGAGAGAAAGCTGCTCGACAAAAGTAGCAGCAGTAGGTAGAGGAAGATTTGTGTGCCTTTGAGGGGACGATATGGAACAAGGACCTGGCAAAATAGTGGCAAAGCTTTGGGAAAGTGGTGGGGCTGGCCCAGGTAGCCCACTGATGGCTTGACTTGGCAAAGCCTTCCTTAGGTGTGGTCCTTATCTCAGCCTGCCTGTGTCATGCAGACAGGCTTCCGATCACAACACAACTGCCAGGCAAGCTAATCCACCAGTGGTAGACATTGAAACCCAGAGAACTGAGCAGCACAGAAAGGTTTCCTACCATCAATGGGTTGTGCCCAGAGTTTCTCCAGCCAGCCAGTGCCAGCACTTCCTGGGGCATAGAGACATGTGGAATTCTCTGTGAACTACTGATGAGGAGTGGATTTGTTGTTAGGCATGTTCTCATGCTCAGACAAAATGCCAGGTCTTATTCCTGCAACATAGAGTATGAAGAAGACATTTCCTTCATGAGAATGGGCTGGGTCTCTTTGTACTGGACTGGTTCCATTCTTAGATGGGTTCCCTGTCTTTCTGGGATGAAGCTCACAATCAGGCAATCTTCCCTGAGTCACTAGTTATCATCTACCCCACCTAGGTTCCAGGAAACTAGATTCCTTAACTGACCATAGACTACAACAGATTTCCTTCTGTTGTTAGAAAGGTTTTCATCCACATGGCCAACATTTGCCTCTGTTTTGTGACTGTAGTCCTATGATTGAGCTATGACCATAGTGGACTGTGCTGGGTAGTTTTATATAAATTTGACAGAAGCTAAAGTCATCTGAGAGGAGGGAACCTCAATTAAGAAAATGCCTCCATAAGACTGAACTGTATGCAAGCATGTAGGGCATTTTTAAAATTTAGTCATCAATAAGGGAAGGACCCAGCCCAATGTGGGTAATGCCATTCCTGGACTGATGGTCCTGGGTTCTATAAGAAAGCAGGCTGAACAAGGCATAGGGAGTAAGTCAGTAGGCAGCACTCCTCCATGGCATCTGCATCACCCCCTGCTTCCAGGTTCCTGCCCTGTTTGATTGCCTATCCTGATTTCATTTGAGGATGAATGGTGCTGTGGAAGTGCAAGCCAAATAAACCACTTCATCCCCAAGTTTTTCTTGTCATGGTGTTTTATCATAGCAATAGAAACCCTAACTAAGACATGGCCCTTTAATGAGAGCCTCACCCTACTCCTGACAGCTACAAACCCATCTTAGTTTACTATTACCCTTGAATTTAAGATTCCAGAAATCTCTGGAAGCTTTTAAAGACAGAACAGAAAGGGTGTCATGTGGTGGGTGGAAGAAGTGTTTCTTTTTTTTAACCTCTGCATTGAAAACAAATTGTTGATTAAAAAAATATGAAAATGGTCAGGATCACACTAAAGCTCCTAACTTAGAAGTCGGGCTGAAAGTGGGCACAGCTCTAGGTTCTTTATGCTAGCCTCACCAACTGTTAGTCTTCCCCCTTGCAATGGCCTCCCAATTGTCTACAGACTTGTTCTTCTTTTGATATTCTCTTAAGAAATGTTTCATTTAGAAATTTTAAAATATGAAATACGTTTTGATCATATTCTTTCCCCTTCCCCAACTCTTCCCATAGCTTCTCTGTATTCTTGCTAATCCAGCTTCATGCCCACTCCCCAAGAAACAGCCAAGGTCAAAACAAACAAAACACCAATAGGACAGAAGCAAACAAAAAAACCAAACGAAAATGCCAAGACAAAAAGTACAATACCACACATAAAAACAAAACAAAAACATGGAGTCCTTTCTGTGTTGTCCTGGGCATGGGGCCTGCGTGGAGTGTGGTTGGTATTCCCAGTGAGACTTTAGTAGAACACATTGATTTTCCCTTCCTCAGCAGTATCAACTGCAAATAGCTTCTTGCTCAGGAATGGGATTTTGTGTCCACCTCCCTTTCTCAGTGCTGGGATTTGGTCTGGTTTGAACTTGTACAGGTTGCCACAGTCTCTGTGAGTTCATGTGCATGTCAGCTCTTTTGTGTCTGGAAGACACTGTTTCCTTGGAGTCATCTATCCCTTCTGACTCCTCTTCTACAAAGCTCCCCTGGGCCTTGAGGAGAGATTTTGATGAAGACTTCCATTTAGGGCTGAGTTCTTCAAAGTGTGTTACTCTGTGGATGTTGTCTAGTTGTGGGTGTCTGTGGTAATTGTCATCTACTGCAGGAAAAAGCATCTCTGGTGCAGGCTGAGATACTGATCCATGAGTATAGTAGCCAATCTCTACACCCATTTTATTACCATGCTCTTTTTTAGCAGAAAAACAGTAGTAGGCATAGACTTGTTCTTTATCTAACTTTGGGTTGAACGAGGGCACCCATGCGGAAATCTGAGAAACACTGGAAAACATCTGAGTTCTCCTTTGGTTTGAGGCATACTTTATTATAAAGGTGAGGGGCAGATGGAGAGGCTCACAACCTCTGAAAAGTGGTTTTGTTGAAAACTCTGCCAGGTATCAAATATTTGAAGGTTTTCATCTCCAAAATCAAAGCAATTAACTTAAAAACAAAATACCATCATCACCACCAACAACAAAAACGGGTTCGAGAAGGGTGTTTCTGTCGTACATCTGCAGAAATGGAAGTGTGTCAAGGTGAAACTTGCCAAGCCCAGCTGGTGCTAATGAAGTTGGAGTTTGCCTTTCTTGATGCTCTGGGAAATTTTAGTCAGCTCTTTCTACATAAAAGCTTTATAGGAAGCTCAGCTACTCTTTGCTGTGTTTGTAAAGGGCCAGTCTCTTTCTAATGAGAGATGGACGGAGATAACAAACTCATTATCCATAGACTACCAGTGACTTGTTATGTGAAATGACTTTCACTCACTTTTGATCTGGGTGGTGTGGAGATATAGAAATCTCGTAATAAAAGACCTAAGCTCTTGTGGATAAGCCCTGAGGTGTTCAACTCCCCAAAGCCTTACCCTTTGAAATTAAATTAGAGTTATCCCTTTATCATTTAGGCAGCAACATTGCTTTCTGGTCAAGCTCTGTGAATTCTTTTGGAGGTGTAGAGCATAGAGGCCCACCCAGTCCCTGCTCTTTTAGTTTACTGAAGAGTAATGGAAGGGGTGAGCCTTAAGGGGTGACAGGGTGCTTTGTGACTCTCTTTATGAATCATGGCAGGAAAGAAGAAACACAGTGTTCTCTGTGTGGTCAGCTGTCTCCCCACCAGAACATCTGCCCAGTGTGGCTTTTCTGCTTTGGCATCAGAAAGTGGATCATCGCTCACACGACTCTGTGACAATGCTTTAGTATAAACACAGTCATTTGGGATTCAATTAGTGCCTACGATTTAAACTGAGACCCACTTATGCTTTGTCAATGTTTTATGCTTTGTGAAGGCCTAGACTTTAGTTTTTTTAAATATCTCTCTCTTTCTTGTGTGTGGTGTATGTGTGTGTATGCAGGAGGTCAGAGGACAACATTGGTCTCTTCCTCAGTTACTCTCCATTTTATTTTTTAAGACAACGTTTCTCACTGAACCTATAGCTTGTTCATTGGAGAGCTCGACTAGCCAGCAAGCCCAGGCAAGTGTGTGTGTCTGCCTGCCATGCTCCCCTCCCCAGTGATGTGTCTGTTCACCCCTGTCTGAGTTTATATGTGTGTTGTGGAGACCTGAGCCAAGGTTTTCATGTATGTGCAGCAAAAGCTTTATCAGCTCAGCCTTCCCTTATAGAAATGAGAAAGACTGATTTCCAAAATTGGAGGATTTAACTGAGATTGAGTCAACCAGCTGCTCCTGAATCCTCATCTTTCCAAAGCTGGCAATCTTTCCCTAGACTCTGTGGAGAGGCAGTTTTGTTTTTACCTCCATCGGAAAGCTCCTTAGCAGAGGTCCTAACTGTCCATAGGTGTATCATGTGCTTTTACTCAAGACAGCTGGGACCCTGCCTCTGATGTGGCAGAGGACAAGCTGTCGGAAGAATCCCCCAAATGATATGACTGCCTTTAATTCTTCCAGAAAGATCTTCTCTGTTCTTAAAAGCATCAACAGTGCGAGGAGATGTTCACACGCTGGCAGTCTTGGTCTTCAGTGGGCAATGTTTCAGGAGCTCCCCCTTGAGGTCGGGTTATCTAACATCAACTAATAACCTGTCTTTCTGCTGAGAGGACAGTGACAAGTCACACTCTCTGGTGCTTTGATATTATTATGAAGGAGGGAAGGTGTTTTCTCATGATGAAAACATTTACTAGATTGCTGTCACTCAAGTTACAGAACCTATGGGACCAGTTCTGGATCCTGATCTTAGAGTATAGTTTCAAAGGAGACCTGACTTCTCTGAGGAGCTTGTCTGGGTATAGAAAGAAAACAAGAATGTGGTGAGTGATGCAAAGGAGTCTGGGAACTAATTAAAAGGACTGAGTATTGTCCATCCCGTCACACAGCAATAGAGTCCTAGACAAACTGCAGAGGGAGAAATAGAGAATCAGTGACGTAGAGGATTTGCTGAGACTTTAAAAAACACAGTTGTTTGTTGATCAGTTACTGATTGTAAGGCACTTACTATGTCTAAAGAAGTATAATAAAGCTTAAGCATGACCTTTGTCACCAACAAACTTAAAAGGCAGTGGGCTATGTGAGCTCTACCTATCTGTAAGTATAATTAAATTAGAAGGTGCAAAGCCCTGTGCGTGAGGCTAGACTAAGGGACCTAGTAGATTGTTTGGAATGAAACCCATTTTTGCTGTGTGGATCTAGGCATTTCATGTCTTATCCAGGTCTTGAAGGATCAGAGATTTGAGAAGGTGAACAAGGAAGGAAGGAAGGAAGGAAGGAAAGGAAGGAGGGAGAAAGGAATGAAGAGAGGATGGCAGGCAGTTCAAAGCTAGCAGCATTGTTAGCTAAGCATGGTAAAAGAGGAAATGAGAGGTGTGTATGGGAAACGGCCTGCAGCCGAAGTCCCTTAGAGTTAAACACTTACATAGAGGAGATGTGCACGAGGGCCTAAATTGTGGAAAATGGGAAATCGTGACTTCACATATGTTGTGGAATACTTGTTTAACTATGTAAAGATATGTCGTTGTTTTACCTGGCCTGCCAAAGGCACCTGATTGGTTTAATAAAAAGCTGAATGGCCGATTGTGAGGGAGGAGGTATAGGCAGGACTTCTGGGCAGGGAGAGCAAGTAGGAGGGATTTATGCTCTGGGGAAGAAAGAAAAAGAGATGCCAGGGGCCGGCTAGCCAGAAATGGAGGAAGCAGGATAATAGGGCCTACAGAATGAAAGAAAGGTGGAAAGCCCTGAGGCAAAATGTAGATGAATAGAAACAGGTTAAATTAAGTTATAAGAGCCAGTGGAACAGGCATAAGCGAAGGCTATGCTTTCATATTTAATAATAAGTCTCTGTGTCTTTATTTGGGAACTGGTTGGAGGCCCAAAGAAAATTCCATTACACGTGTAAGAATTCGTTCTTAATTGAATAGCCATGAATTGATAACCAAGGTTTCTAATTGGTATAGATTATGATAGACTGCCTCTTTGAAAAGAGAAAGTCCAAATTTGTTCTCAGCACTGAGACTGGCTTTGATACACAGAAGTAACAAGTAATGCACAAAAATATTTAAATTCGAACCAATTTATTCTGCAAAAGCACACCATCTCTCTAAGTGTTTAACCCCGAAGGAATATTGCTCTTGCTTGCATCTTACATACCCTCTGGAGGGGAGGGTGGGAAGGCTTCCAGATGTGTGTGCTGTGACACAAAGGAAGACAAGTCTTACCCTAGTCATGCCTTCTTTGAGTGTCTGAGAGCTTTATTTTACAGCATTTGTAGCTGATCGGCAGATTGAGAGACACAATCCAGCAGCTCAAAATCTAGGCTAATGGGCAAAGACGCAGAACACAGGCTCACTAATCTCCAGATCATCAAAGGAAATGAAATCCTGGAAAAAAAATGTTCCAGTAATGCTAAATCCCAACGACTCATTTAACTTGTAATTCGGAAACTGGGCATGGAGAAAGAGAAAAATCCTTTTTGCTCTTCTGGTGGTAAGGACAGTAAGAAAAAACACTTCTTGTGTAGACACAGACCGTGGCCCATTCTTTTCTGGAAAGGCTGAAATGATAGCATTGTGGGCTGTCTCCTTATCAACCTATCATTGCTGTGATTTCAGGATTGCTCTAACGCCTTCAAACAAATGTTGACACATTAACTTGGTTGATTAATGAAATCTCCCACCTTTTATTTTGTCAAAGATCATTCTTTTTTCTTTTCCTTTTCTTTTTTAACAACAACAACAAAAAACAGGGTTTTTCTGTGTTGCCCTGACTGTCCTGGAACTCACTATGTAGACGAGGCTGGCCTCAAACTCACATAAATTCACCTGCCTTTTCCTCAGAATGCTGGGTTTAAAGGCATATGCCACCACCACCTGGTGTCAAAAAATTATTTCTGATGATGTATTAGTTGGTAATTTACACCACTTCTTTTTTAAAAAATTTATTTATTTAATTTAGAAACAGTTTATGTCATACAATGCTTGCTTAAAAAGACATTTTGACCCAAGGGTCAGAAGAACAAGAGGGATCTTGTGGAAAGGAATGGGCCTTTGGCAAATGCCAGGTAACCCAATGAGAACATTCTTTCTAAGCATTATCCTATTTATTGCCACTAAAAACTTACAAGCAAGATATTAGACTTTGGTCTTCAGATACAACACTTAGGCTCAGCCACACGAGGCTTGAGATTCAGCCTCTTTCTCCTTCCTCTAATGTCTTTAGAGATTTTGAGCTCCATGAAAACTGTTGCATTTTCTGATCACAGTGTCTTAAGAACCTTAGAAATGAGTGGCTGGATTGACTTTGGGCTCACAAACCTATTGGTTCAGTTTTTTTCCGCTTCAATTTCAGCCTTCTGCAACCTCTGGCCTGCCTTTCGATATATATCTAGGGGTCCAAACAGAGAAAAACGGGGAACAATAAAAATCAGAATGATCCAGGAGTAGACCCATGCTCATAGGTTCTTTGTGAAAGGAGAAATGTCTTAAGCACCTCTTGTTTCATTATATATTCTTCCTTTTCTGGACATTCCTTAAAAAGGAATCCTCTTTTCCTGACAGTCATCTCTTGGTATTTAGTTTTCATCCACCTTGCATGATTGTTTGCTTGACTTTAGTTACATGTAGTTATAACTAACTACATGTGTGCTGGTGTTGGCATACATGGTGGGTCAGACATTGACAGATGGAGAAGAAAGAACAGAAAATAAGCCAGACATGGACATGATGGCACAGCGTGTGATCCCAGCTACTCAGGAAACTGAGGAGAGAGGGTCACACATTCAAGGCCAGCCTGGCCAACTTTGACAGATCCTGTCTCATAAGAAATAAAAGCAGTGGGGACAGTGTGTAGCAGGTCCTAGGTCTAGAAAGTCTGAAATCCTAGGCTTGGTTCCTGGTACCATACAACATACCACCCACCACCATCACCACTACTGTTCCTTCCACCTCACTACCATCCCTTACACACACACACACACACACACACACACACACACACACACACACACACACTCAAGGTGACTTGAGTGCTGTGACTCTCACCTTCCTGTTGCCTGTATGCATTGGCTCCATTTCCGGGCTGAGCTGCTCCCACCTCTCTACTGAACCTGCTCTTGCATAGTTGTTGTAAGTCCAATGGCTCATTCTTTTTCTTGCATTCTTTGACTGTTAATAAGCTTTCCCTATAGTCATTTCTTTCTTCCTCTTATTAAAGTGACACTTCCCTTGGCTTTCTTTTCTCACTGCCTGTTTGTAGTCTTGTTTCCTGACTCCACGGCCATTGACTTCCATGTGGTTATTCCTTGGTCATCAGTCCCATGATACAGACTCTTGGGAGTAGCTCTAGACCCTTCCATTCATACACTTGATATTTGGGCCTTGGGCAATTTTATCTGTCGCCGTGGCTTCAAATAGCTTCTTTTTTTTGCCAATAATCTCCCGACATTACAATTTTAGATCCAACCTTTTTTTCTTAGCCTCAGGGGCATGCCACTGTCTGGCATTTCTTCTAGAATGTACTACACACATCTCACAAGGAGGATGCTCAACACTGAATTTCAGTTCTTCTTGTTCCTCCATTGTGTCTTCAGTTCATTACATGGCTCGCAGATCTCACAACACACAGCTGGCTTCTGGGAGATGTCTCTCTCACTTTCACGAAGAACTGAATCACTGGTGTAGAGTCCACCTGCGAATGATTCTACCTCCAGATTCTTAGTCCCCTTTCCCCTAGACATTTCTTATATCTACCACCCTGTTTAGAGATTCTGTGATGAGAAAGAATAAACATCATCGTTCCTCACCCTATCTTGTCTCCTAGAACACTCCAGATACAACTTTCTACTCAGCAGCAAGAACTATTTTCTTACTACTCCATCTTATCATATCAGACCTCTTAGTCACACTCCCCCACACCTGCCAGTGGCTCTTATGAGTCCAAGGCTTTGACAGACTCTGATTCTCACCTTTACATTTGGCCTCACTAGATTTGCTGTGGTCCTATTGGCCTGTAATGCTCTTAGCTCTTGTTCCTGTCAAGCTACTCTCCACAAAGACTGCTTACGTGACTTTTCTAGCTCTCAATCAACTTTT
The DNA here is from genome assembly GCF_017639785.1 of Mesocricetus auratus. NCBI lineage: Eukaryota > Metazoa > Chordata > Mammalia > Rodentia > Cricetidae > Mesocricetus > Mesocricetus auratus. The sequence goes on from NW_024429186.1 coordinate 47,694,868, forward strand.
ATACATCCTTCCAGCTTCAGAAAAGACTTACATTCTTTTGTGATCTCTCCCAGCCTCATTGGTAAGATACACTAATGTACACCCTTGAAGTATTTTATGGATTCCTTTATCACATGTTATCTTTAATGTTTAATTATGTTCTTAATCTCTATGTTCCTGCTCAAATCACAAAATCAATTCCATATTAAAGAATAGATATGTTAATTATTTCCTCTTGTTGGTAAAGAATCCTAAATGCTCTGCCACACAGTAGACCCTTATTATAATCATTTCTTTTTTACATCACCGAATAGATCTATAGTATCTAATACAATACCCATGGGACTTTCAATGTGACGAAATTGCAAGTATAAAGTACACTCTAGCTTTAATACTTAGAAAAGTGCAAAATATCTTATTAATAACGTTTTCTGTTTGTTATACATTGAAATTTTGGATATGTTGGGTGAAATAAAGTATAATAATAAAAACAATTTCACCCTTTCTATTTATCTTTTTAAATGCTGTGTCTAGGGAATTTAAATTCCCTACATATTTTTTGGTGTTGGAAAGTGCTATTATAGAGTATCACTGAAATAGAACTGAAATTGAATGTCAAGGCTTTTAAGTTCCCTTATATCATAATGTTAAAAACCACTATTTAAAAACTTTGTGTATTGTTCATACTGCAACCTCACCACTTCCTTTCCAGTTCGTGTAGTTAGGGTGCTTGCAAGGTCATCAATCTCCCTGTCTTGCACCTCCCTGCTCAGCTGCTAATTTCTCTGGGGTCACAGGGGTGCTGGAGAAATCTGTAATTGGCAGTCCCTTTAACACTGACTCTGAAAACACACTGCCCTTGGTGCAGTGATAGTGCCCACTTGTCCAGGGATCTCTGTACTTTCACGTTTAATAAGTGCATAATTGGTACGTGAGAGCTGGTGGTTGCCCTTGAAGTATTTCCTTGTTGGAATCCAGCTGCATCTCATCAAACAACCATGCAGGACAAGCATTGGTGTCTGATCATGAGTGCCAGTCCCCAGTTCCTCACATCATTGCTTAAATTTTAAAGAGTTATTTGGGAGCATCTGTTTCATTTTCTCTGTTTTCTTTTTTAAAAGTGAAATCTGTTGTCAAGCACCTTAACTTTATTTAAAAGATCCCATTGTTCTGCCTTTGCTCATTGATGCTAGAAATATTCCACATACACATATACATACACATACATGGGCACATCATATATGTATATACAGTCTAGTGAACTGACTCAATGTGACATCATGGGGACCGGTCTCAGTTCTGGTTGCTCAATATCTCAGTGCTGTTACTTGATATATTTGGACGCAGTGACTACTATGTATCGTTAATAAGTTAAAAACTAATTGCTTTTCTGAGTATGATAGCACATACCTTCAGTCCTAGCACTTGGAATAAAGAAAGCATCTTCAACAAATGGTGCTGGCATAACTGGAGACTGGCATGTAGAAGAATGCGGATTGATCCATGTTTATCGCCATGCACAAAACTTAAGTCCAAATGGATCAAAGACCTCAACATAAATCCAGCTACACTGAACCTCTTAGAAGAGAAAGTGGGTGATACCCTTGAACGAATTGGTACAGGAGACAGCTTCCTGAACATAACACCAGTAGCACAGACAGTGAGATCAACAATTAATAAATGGGACCTACTGAAACTGAGAAGCTTCTGTAAGGCAAAGGACACAGTCAGCAAGACAAAAAGGCAGCCCACAGAATGGGAAAAAATATTCACTAATCCCACATCTGACAGAGGGTTGATCTCCAAAATTTACAAAGAACTCAAGAAGCAAGTCTCCAAAACAGCAAAGGACCCAATTAAAAAGTGGGCTGCAGAACTAAATAGAGAGTTTTCAATAGAGGAGTCTAAAATGGCTGAGAGGCACTTGAGAAAGTGCTCAACATCCTTAGCCATCCGGGAAATGCAAATCAAAACAACTCTGAGATACCATCTCACTCCTGTCAGAATGGCTAAAATCAAAAACACCAATGACAGTTTATGCTGGAGAGGATGTGGTGAAAGGGGGACACTCCTCCATTGCTGGTGGGAGTGCCAACTGGTTCAGCCACTTTGGAAATCAGTATGGAGATTCCTCAGAAAAATGGGAATAAACCTACCACAAGACCCAGCAACTCCACTCTTAGGCATATATCCAAAAGATGCCCATTCATACAACAAAGATGTCTGTTCCACTATGTTCATAGCAGCTTTATTTGTAATAGCCAGAACTTGGAAGCAACCTAGATGTCCCTCAACCGAAGAGTGGATAGAGAAAATGTGGTACATCAACACAATGGAGTACTATTCAGCAGAAAAAAATAATGGAATCATGAGATTCGCAGGCAAATGGATGACACTAGAAGAAACCATCCTGAGTGAGGTAACCCAGTCACAAAAAGAGAAACATGGCATGTACTCTCTCATATATGGATTTTAGACATAGATCTGGGGAGTGCCAGCCTACAATCCTATGGCCAGAGAGTCTGGGAAACAGAAACTTTATTTAGTGGCTGATCGAAGAAGAGGCAGACTCCCTTGGTTAAGTACTGAGCTGAATTCAAGAAAGCCAGTAATAGAGAGGGAGGACTGATGATCAAAGGGATTAAGACTGGGCTGTTTTAACCCCCAGAAACAGCTGACCAGACAAAGGTTACCTCTTGAATCCCAGGCATCAGCCTGGGAATCCAGCATGGGACTGATCAAGACCCCCTGAATCTGGGTGTCAGAGAGGAGGCCTAGGTAATCTATTGAGCCTTGGGCAGCAGATCAGTACCCATCCCAAGTATACACACGGACTTTGGATTCCCATAGAACAATGTGGGAGTGCACTCTCACCCTAAACTCTTGGGGAAGGGTCTAGGCCCTGCCCTATATGAAATGACAGACTATGGACATCCCCATGGAGGGCCTCACCCTCCCTGGGGGAATGAGGGGATAACGGGGGGGGGGGTTGGGGGGTGGGCACGGGAGGAGGGGAGGGAAAGGGAGAGGGACCTGGAACTGACTTGAGAAGCAACCTTGTTTCTTATCTAAATTTAAACTGGAAAATAAAATATATATTTAAAAAAAGAAATAGAAAAAAAAGAAGTAGGAGGGTCAGGAGTTCGAGGCCAGCCTCAGCTATATAACACATTTGAGGTCAGCCTGGGTTGCATGAGGCCCTTTTACAAAGAATCAAATAAACAATTATGGGCAAAGTTTTCCCATCCTGACTTCCTGCTCCCCATCCTGGCAGCTGCTTCCAATTTACCACACAGACACTTATAATTATTTATAAATGATCAGCCAATAGCTCAGGCTTGTTACTAGCTAACTCTTACATTTAAATTAACTCACATTTCTATTTATGCTTTGCCATGTGGCTCATAGCTTGTCACCTCATTTTCTACACGTTGTGCTTGCTTGGCAGCTAGCTGACATGTCTCCCTTTCCCCATCATTCTCTACTTGGCTTTCCCGCCTAATATCCACTGCTACAGGCCTATCAGCTTTTAATTAACCAGTGAGAGTAATACATATTCACAGTGTACAGAGGGATTATTCCACAGCAAACAATGAAGTAATTGTCATCAGTGGGGAGTCATCCAGCAACTGTCGGAAACACATGCAGACCTACAGCCAAACATTAGACAGTGCTTGGGGAATCCTGCCGAAGAGGGATAGAAAGGATTGTAGGAGCCAGAAGGGTCAAGGATACTACAAGAAAACCCACCAAATCAACTAACTTGGGCTCATAGGGGCTCACAGAAACTGAACCACAACCAGGGTGCCTGCATGGGACTGACCTAGGACCTCTGCACGTATGTTACAGTTATGTAGCTTGGTCCTCCTGTGGAACTCCTAACCGTGGGAGCAGGGGATGTCTCTGTCTCTTTTACAGAGTTTTGGAACCCACTCCTCATACTGGGTTGCCTTGCTCAGTCTTAATACAAGGGGGAGGTATTTAGTCCTATTGCAACTTGATATTCCTTGAAAGACCTGCCCTTTCCTACACAGAAACAGAAGAGGAGTAGATTTGGGGTGGTGGTGGGAACAGATGGTGGGTTGTGGGGGGGGGCGGGCTGGGAAGAGAAGAGGGAGGGGAAATTATAGCCAAGATATAAAATAAATAAATAAAATCAAATCTTTATAAGGGAAAATAATTTGAGTCTTTTTCCAAGGAATTCTGCTTAGCTTCATTTCGCTGCCAGTTGCTGACATGGCACACCATGCTGGACTAACTTTGCTCACAAGACAAGCAAGCCAGACAGCAAGTATTTGTGCTTTAGGTGGCTTTGTGTTCATGCCTAGCAACCTTGATTAGACTTAGCATCGTTGGCATTTTCACTCTACGTTCAGAAAAGTTGTCCTTGTGCCTTTAATTACCCTCTGTTACAGTTGTCTTTTCAGTGTTCAGGAGATCAGTGTGTGTGTGACGTGAAGCTAGGTATGAAGTTATTAGGTACAGAGCTAGTGGCACCAGGCCTAGTGTAGCTTCTGAGCCCCACAGGATGTACAAAAAGACTTCTTTACTGCCATTTTTTTAAAATCTTGTATTTTCTTGAGAATCTTTTTGGTTGGTTTTAGTTTTGTGGGTTCTATTAGGGCTGTCCCTCTAAGGAGTCTTACTGTTGACATCTGAGTAGCACTCATACAGGTCAGGGGTCGAGGCCTCTCTATTCAGTCCAGGCATGGAGAGACACCCAGCAGATGATCTTGCCATCCTTTACCAAATACCACACTTTTTATTGAGGACTGGGGAAAATAAATGCCACCTAGCCATTTAAACACCAGTGTCGCCTGTCGGAACTCCCAGGCTATGATGCCACATAGAAGTCTATAGAAAAGGACCTTTCTGTAGGCTGAGATGTTGACAGGTGGTCCTGTTACTGTACCTGATGCCATAACCTGAGTAGTTGATAGCAACTTTATTCAGCTCAGTGTCCTGCAAGCCTTGAGGTCTGAGGTTGAGGGGTTACATCTGGTGCCTTCCTTCTTGCTTGTGGAGAACCCTCAAAAGACTGCCCAACTAGCTCTTATTGCAGACCACTCAACTAGCCTCTTCATTCACTTCGTAATGAGAACAAAATCTCCATGACCAACCACATCTTCAAGGCCCCCCTCTCTTTTTTGTCATTATGTAAATATTCTTACAGATTTATTTTTTTATGATTACAGGTGCTTGTCTACACGTATTCCTGCATACCAGAAGTGGACCTCAGAGTTTGAACTACCATGTAGGTGCTGGGAATTGAACTCAGGACCTCCGGAAGAGTAGCTGGTGTTCTTGACCATTGAGCCATCTCTCCAACCCAAAAGTCCCTTCTCTTAATGCTTCATGAAGGGGGTTAAATTTACATGAGAATTTGTGGGGACATTAAAGTATAATAATAGGTATGCAGAACCCTGCTCCTGAGAAGATGAGGGTGACCTCAGAGACAGACTTCTTTTTGCCATGGTCTTTTAAAATGGCTACCTTAATAATACAAAATTCTAACCCATGTATTTAATGCTTGTGTCTGTGTGTGTGTGTGTGTGTGTGTGTGTGTGTGTGTGTTCATTGAATATATGTGTAGTGTCAAATTTGGGTAAGTGTGCATACTACCATCTAGTTATCATTAATGATATAGATTCAGTCTCATAAAATTATATGAAAACATGTACAGTGAATTAGCAAAAGTGGAGGAAGAAGGAATTATCAATAGAGGTTCAGATGCATGAAAAGATTTTCTCTGTTCTGATATACTCTGAGCATTACTTTTGGAATGGAGTATAAACCATGGGTTTCACATCACAGCATTTCCTTGTGTGCATAATTAATAGTTCATACAAGAGAGGGTGAGGGGTCAAGCATGCCAGAGAATAACCTGAGAAAACATATGGGCCACTACTTTTGAGCTAGCTATGAATTTTAGAACATCTACAGACCCATTTTCCTTTATAACAATGTTTTGTATACAACAACACTGACTTACCAACTCCTTAATTTTACTTTTTCCTTTATTCTTTATTCAAAAAAGAATAAAACATGTTTGTCTTTGGAAATACATTTGTTTAATTTCTTTTTGTTTGATAAAGCAATTTTTATAACATTTCACACAAAGCCACAATTGTGATTTCATGTAGACCAAAACAGTATAACCTCTATTAAATGTCAGTCATTAATTTGGTTAAACCCCTAAAACTAAGAACAAAGAAATGTCAATGAGATTTGGAATCAGAGCTGAAAAATTACAGTGAAGCAATTAAAAAATATCACTAGATTGAGATAAGCAATCTGAACTGTGCTCCCAAAGTTCTTTTGATCTTCACTGCATAACAAAATAGTCTGGTTTTTGTGTTGCCATCCCTTCTTCTGAAAGCTTCCCCATTTTTCAAGGCCAGAATCATGTGGTAGCTGGGAGGTGTTTTCCAAACTCTTGGCTAGAATTGGATTCTGACCTATACTTGGCTTTTGACACCTTCCTGGGATTTTTGAATTTATAAATTGAGAGACGGTGAGCACTTGTGGACATCATGAAATGTCAACTGTAGTTGCTGTTTGGAATTTGACATTTGGAGAAACACACACATGCACACACACACACAGACACACAGACAGACACAGACACCTGGACACACACATACACACTGACCAGACACACACAACACAGGCACACTCTCACCACATACACACACACACACACACACACACACACACACACACACACACGCGCGCGCACGCACACAGAGATACCCACACAGACACAGACACACAAACACAAATATATACAGACATAGACACAGACACAGACACACACACACACACAGATACCCACACAGACACAGACACACAAACACAAATATATACAGACATAGACACAGACACACACACACACACACAGATACCCACACAGACACAGACACACAAACACAAATATATACAGACATAGACACAGACACACAGACATACACGCGTGCACACAGACACACACACACACACACACACACACACACACACACACACACCTGATGGTGTGGGGTGAGGATGAGATCCTTCTCTTTCAGGTTGTTCTGACTGGTATTGCCCTGCTCATACATTTGTTCTAGTCAGAGAGCCTCTCTGGGTTTCATTGGCTGCTCTACTGGTTGGAACTGTCATTTTCTGGTGCAACTAAGAGAGCTCCAAATCAGTAACAGATCATGCAGTCATTTCAGAAGACAATAGAGATTTGACAACAAATATTCCAAACTGATTATATGATAATATCACCAAAAAGTAGTCTCTTGCATGTTTTTATTTTCTTTAAAAAAGAGATCTTATTTTTTCCTTTTCTTTTTAAATTTAAATTAAAATTAGAAACAAGGTTGCTTCACATGTCAATCCCAGGTCCCTCTCCCTTTCCCTCCCTTCCTCCCACGCCCTCCCACCAACCCCCCAACACCCTCTCCTTTCCCCAGAGAGGGAGAGGTCCTCCATGGGGGTGTCCATAGTCTGTCATTTCATCCAGGGCAGTGCCTACACCCTCCCCCAAGAGTCCAGGCTGAGAGTGCATCTCCAATTGTGGGATGGGCACCTAAAGTCCATTTGTATGACAGGGATAAATACTGATCTACTACCCAAGGCCCCATAGATTGCCTAGGCGTCCTCACTGACACTCCCATTCAGGGGATCTTGATCAGTCCCATGCTGGATTCCCAACCATCAGTCTGGGATTCAAGAGCTAACCCATGTTCAGTTCAGCTGTTTCTGGGGGTTAAAACAGCCTGGTCTTAACCCCTATGCTCATCAGTCCTCCCTCTCTGTCACTGGGTTCCTTGAGTTCATCTCAGTGTTTAGCTGTGGGTGTCTGCCTCTGCTTCCATCAGTCATTGGATGAAGGTTCTGTTTCTCAGACTCTTTGAGTGTGGGATTGTAGGCTAGCACTCCCCTCATCTACATCTAAAATCCATATATGAGAGAGTACATGCCATATTTCTTCTTTTGTGACTGGGTTACCTCACCTAGGATGGTTTCTTCTAGTTCCATCCATTTACCTGCAAATCTTAGGATTCCATTGTTTTTTTCTGCTGAATAGTACTCCATTGTGTAAAAGTACCACATTTTCTCTATCCACTCTTCAGCTGAGGGGCATCTAGGCTGCTTCCAAGTTCTGGCTATTACAAATAATGCTGCTATGAACACAGTGGAACAGATGTCCTTGTTGTATGAATGTGCATCTTTTGTATATACGCCTAAGAGTGGAATTGCTGGGTCTTGTGGTAGGCTGATTCCCATTTTTTTCTGAGGAATTGCCATACTGATTTCCAAAATGGCTGTACAAGTTGGCACTCCCACCAACAGTGGAGGAGTGTTCCTCTTTCTTCACATCCTCTCCAGCATAAACTGTCATTGGTGTTTTTGACTTTAGTTGTTCTGGCAGGAGTAAGATGGTATCTCAGAGTTGTTTTGATTTGCATTTCCCAGATGGCTAGGGATGTTGAACACTTTCTCTCAGCCATTTTATACTCCTCTATTGATAATTCTCTATTTAGTTCTGTAGCCCACTTTTTAATTGGATCCTTTGGTGTTTTGGAGACTTGCTTCTTGAGTTCTTTGTAAATTTTGGAGATCACCCCTCAGATGTGGGGTTAGTGAATATGTTTTCCCAGTCTGTGGGCTGCCTTTTTGTCTTGTTGACTGCGTCCTTTGCCTTACAGAAGCTTCTCAGTTTCAGGAGGTCCCATGTATTATTTGTTGATCTCAGTGTCTGTGCTACTGGGATTATGTTCAGGAAGCAGTCTCCTGTACCAATTGGTTCAAGGGTACCACCCACTTTCTCTTCTAAGTGTTTCAGTGTGGCTGGATTTAAGTTGAGGTCTTTGATCCATTTGGACTTAAGTTTTGTGTGTGGCAATAGACATGGATCTATCTGTACTCTTCTACATACATGCCAGTTATGCCAGAACCATTTGTTAAAGATGCTTTCTTTTTTCCATTGTATATTTTAGCTTCTTTGTTGAATATCAGATGTTCATACACGTATGGGTTAATATCAGGGTGTTCAATTTGATTCCATTGGTCTACCTGTCTATTTTTGTGCCAATACCAAGTTGTTTTCAAGACTAAAGCTCTATAATAGAGCTTGAAGTCAGGGATGGTGATGCCTCCAGATGTTGTTTTGTTGAATAAGGTTGTTTTGGCTATCCTGGGTCTTTTGTTTTTCCATGCAAAGTCAATTATTGTTCTTTCACGGTTTGTGAAAAATTGTGCTGGTATTTTAATGGGGATTGCATTGAATCTGTAGATTGCTTTTGGCAGGATTGCCACTTTTACTACATTGATCCTACCTATCCAAGAGCATGGGAGATCTTTCCATTTTCTGAGGGTTTCTTTAATTTCTTTCTTTAAAGATTCAAAGTTCTTTCGATACAGGTCTTTCATTTGTTTGGTTAGCGTTACCCCAAGGCATTTTATGTTGTTTGTGGCAACTGTAAAGGGTGATGTTTCTCTGATTTCTTTCTCAGCCCTTGTATCATCTATATATAGCAGGGCTACTCATTTTCTTGAGTTGATCTTGTATCCTGCCACATTGCTGAAAGTATTTATCAGCTGTAGGAATTCCCTGGTAGAGTTTTTTTGAATCACTTATGTAAACTATCATATCATTTGCAAATAGTGAAAGTTTGACCTTTTCCTTTCCAATTTATATCCCCTTGATCTCCTTTTGTTGTCGTATTGCTCCAGCTAGAACTTCAAGTACAATATTGAAAAGGTATGGAGAGAGTGGACAGCCTTGTCTTCTTCCTGATTTTAGCAGAATCGCATTGAGTTTCTGTCCATTTAGTTTGATGTTGGCTGTTGATTTGCTGTATATAGCTTTTATTATGTTTAGATATGTTCCTGTTATCCCGGATCTCTCCAAGACCTTTATCATGAAGGGGTTCTGGATTTTGTCAAAGGCTTTTTCAGCATCTATGAGATGACTATGTGATTTTTGTTTCTTAGCTTGTTTATATGGTGGATTACATTGATGGATTTTCATATGTTGAACCATCCCTGCTTCCCTGGGATGAAACCTACTTGATCTTGGTGAATGATTGTTTTGATGTGTTCTTGGATCTGATTTGCCAGTATTTTATTGTGTACTTTTTGCATGAATGTTCATGAAGGCTATTAGTCTGAAGTTCTCTTTCTTAGTTGTGTCTTTGTGTGGCTTGGGTATCAATGTTATTGAAGCCTCATAGAAAGAGTTCAGTAAAGACCCGTCTGCTTCTATTGCGTGGAATACTTTGAGAAGAATTAGTATAAGTTGTTCTTTGAATTTCTGGTAGAATTCTGCACTGAGGCCATCTGGGCCTGTTTTTTTTTTTTTTTTGGTTGGGAGACTTTTGATGACTGCTTCTATTTCCTAGGGATCATAGGTCTATTTAAATTGCTGATCTGTTCATGATTTAATTTGACAAGTGATAGCTATTCAGAAAATCGTCCATTTCCTTTAGATTTTCTAATTTTGTGGAGTATAGGTTTTCAAAGTATGATCTGATGATTCTCTGAATTTCCTCAGAGTCCGTTGTTATGTCCCCCTTTTCGTTTCTGATTTTGTTAATTTGCATGTTCACATTCTGACGTTTGGTAAGTTCGGACAAAGGTTTGTCTATCTTGTTGATTTTCTCATAGAACCAACTCTTCGTTGCATTGATTCTTTGTATTGTTTTCCTAGTTTCTACTTTATTGTTTTCAGCCATTAATTTGATTATTTCCTGGAGTCTACTCCTCCTGGGGGAGTTTGCTTCTTTGTGTTCTAGAGCTTTCAGCTGTGCTGTTAATACTCTAGTATAACTATTCTCCAGTTTGTTCATGTGGGCACTTAGTGCTATGAACTTCCCCGGTAGCACTGCTTTCAAAGTGTCCCATAGGTTTGGGTATGTTGTGTCTTCATTCTCATTGAATTTTAGGAAGTCTTTAATTTCTCTTTTTATTTCTTCTTTGACCCAGTAATGATGCAGTTGTGCATTATTCAATTTCCATGAGTTTGTAGGTTTTCTGCAATTTGTGTTGTTGTTGCATTCTAATTTTAAAGCATGGTGGTCAGATAAGATGCATGGAGTTATTCCAATTTTTTGAAGCTGCTGAGGTTTGATATGTTGCCAAGTATGTGGTCAATTTTTGAGAAGGTTCCATGTGGTGGTGAGAAGAAGGTATATTCTTTCTTATGTGGATGAAATGTTCTATAGTTGTCTGTTAATCCCAGTTGGGTCATTACTTCTATTAGACCCTTTGCTTCTTTGTTGAGTTTCTGTCTGGTATTCCTGTCTAGTGGTGTGAGTGGTGTGTTGAAATCTCCTTACTATAAGTGTGTGGGGCTTTATATGTGATTTAAGTTTTAGTAATGTTTCTTTTACGAATGTGGATGCCTTTGTATTTGGGGCATAGATGTTCAGGATAGACACTTCATCTTGGTGGATTTCGACTGTGATGAGTATGTAATGACCTCCTTCATCTCTTTTGATTGATTTTATTTTAAAGTCTAATTTGTTAGATATTAGGATTGCTACCCCCCTTGTTTCTTGGGTCCATTTGATTGGAAAGTCTTTTCCCAACCTTTAACTCTGAGGTAATGTCTGTCTTTGAGGTTGAGGTGTGTTTCTTGTATGCAGCAGAAGGATGGGTTCTGTCTTAGAATCCATTCCGTTAGCCCGTGTCTTTTTATGGGCGAGTTGAGACCATTAATATTGAGGGATATTAATGACCACTATTGCTCATTCATCTTTGATTTGGAATGGTTGTTGTTGGTGGAATTATATGTGGAATTCCACCCCTATTTTCTTTTGGCTGTTGGTAGAGTGGGATTATCTAATGCCTATGTTTTTCTGGTTGTAGTTAACTTCCTTGGGTTGGAGTTTTCCTTCCAGAACTTTCTGTTGTGCTGTGTTAGTAGATATGTATTGGTTGAATCTAGTTTTTCATGGAATATCTTGTTTTCTCCATCAATAGTGATTGAAAGCTTTGCTGGTTATAGTAGTCTGGGCTGGCATCCGTGGTCTCTTAGTGTTGGTAAAATATCTATGCAGGACCTTCTGGCTTTCATAGTTTCCATGGAGAAGTCAGGTGTAATTCTGATAGGTTTGCCTTTATATGTTACTTGGCCTTTTTCCTTAGCTACTCTTAATATTCTTTCTTTATTCTGTATATTTGGGGTCTTGATTATCATGTAGCGAGGGGACTTTTTTGTGGTCCACTCTATTTGGTGTTCTGTAAGCTTCTTGTACCTTCATTGGCATGTCTTTCTTAAGGTTGGGAAAGTTTTCTTCTATGATTTTGTTGAATATGTTGTCTGCCCCTTTGAGGTGGTTTTCTTCACCTTCTTCTATACCTATTATTCTTAGGTTTGGTCTTTTCATGATGTTCCATATTTCCTGGATGTTTTGTGTTAGGGATTTGTTGGACTTAAGATTTTCTTTGGTTGATAAATCAGTTTCTCTTAGTGTATCTTAAACACCCGAGATTCTCTCTTCCATCTCTTGTATTCTGTTGGTAATGCTTGTATCTGTAGTACCTGACTGTTTGCCCAACTTTTCTATTTCCAGCCTTCCTTCAGATTGTGTTTTTTTTAATCATTTCTATTTCAGTTTTCAACCCTTGCACTGTTTGAATTGTTTCCTGCAATTTTTGCTTTGCCTTTTCATCCATTTGTTGTATTTTTTGTTTGTTTTTTCTTCCACTTCTTGCATTTTTTGGTTTGTTTTTTCTTCCATTTCTTTGAGGGATTTTCCCATATCCTCTTTTAAGGCATCTATCATTTTCATGAAGTTGGTTTTAAGGTCATTCTCTTCTGCTTCATTTGCATTGGAATGTTGGAGTCTTGCTGATGTGGAGTCTCTAGAATCTGGCAGTGTCATATTTGTTCTTCTTCGCTGAGTGATTTTTTTTTTTGTATTGTCTTCTTCCCATTCCTTCTTTTAGTGGGTGCAGAAAGAGCCTCTTCCTGGTCTGGTGGTTAGGGGACTAGAGTTCCCTTTCAGTGGGTGTAAGGAAGTCCAATACTCTGGTAATTCTCCTCTTCCTGGTCCTAGTCCTAGTCCCATGGGTGGGGAAGAAGACTGGGAATCTGGGGTGCATAGGCTCCAGCCAGGAGTGGAGGCTCCATAGCAGTCTCTAGGTATTATTCCTGGTCCTGTTGGTGGAAAACAAGACCAGGAATCTGGGGTGCATTGGCTTCCACTGGGAGGGGAGGCTCCATGGCAATCCCCAGGCAGTTCCCAGGCACTGGAAGGCAGGCCTGGGTACAGGGCCCTGTTTACCCGGTCCTGTTGGTGGAAAAGCAAGCTCTTATTTTTATTAATGTAATTGTGTGTGTGTGTCTGTCTGTCTGTGGATGTGTATACATGTTTGAAGGAATACCCCTTGGAGCTGGAATTACAGCAGTTGTGAACTGTCTGATGTGAGTCCTAGCAATGGAGTTCTTGTCCTCTGCAAAAGCAGCAGGCACTCAGCACCTGAATCCCCCTGTGTCCTCAGCAAGGGCAAATGGAAACTGTGCTCCCATAGCACCTGACTTTATTTTATAATTTAGATGGATTCAGACTGATACTACCTTTCCCATTAAAGTGATTTTCCATTTCCCAAAGCCTTCCTTTGCAGTTAGTGTAGGCAGGATGGAGACTCTTAGCCTTGCTGTGGTGGAGTGTAGTGGCAGACGGTAATGGTAAGGCCCCAGAGAAGAAAATTCCAGAAAGGATTGTACTTCTAGATCCAAATACCTTGGACTCATCACCTTGGTGACTTAGCATGTAACAGGGGTCACACTCTCTCAATGTGGTGTCCTGCTTTAGATGACTATGAAGTGCATTGGATCAATAGAAAATTAATGTCTGCTTTCTTTTTGGTTTCATTTCTTTTGAAACAAAATAGCCCTGATCCTGAATTTAAAAATTCCTCCAATTTCAAGTGAAGCAGACATTATCTCTTTGACTGATATCAAGATGAGAAATCTATAATTTATAATATTGCTGACTAATTTTTAGTTGTTGTTATCACTTCCTGGAGGTGGAGGACAGTTAATCTGTAAAGACTGTAGAGGCCATCAGCATTCAGATTGTCACCAGAAATTGATTAGAACTCTGAAATGTACCACCACTACATCCAACCAGTCTAAAAAGACTGTGAGAGTTGTTAATGTGGGGGCTGGAGAGATGGCTCAGCAGTTAAGAGCGCTGGCTGCTCTTCCACAGGACTGGGGTTCAGGTCCCAGCACCCACATGGCAGCTCATAACTGTTTGTAGTTCCAATTCCAGGAGATCTGACAACTTGATGCAGACATGCGGGCAGGCAAAATACCAACTCATATAAAATAAACAAATCATCAAAAAATTAGCAAAAAAGAAAATTATTACTGTTAAGAACTGAGCTGTGGGTTGGAGAGAGGGCTCAGAGGTTAAGCGTGTTTTTTGCTTTTCAGAGGACTCGACTCGGATTACCCAGTACTCATGTCAGCTGGCTCACAGCCACGGGTAACTTTAACCCTGCAGGATTCAACCCCATCTTTTGGCTCCTTTGGGGACCCACAAATATATGGAGTTCACTCACAAAGAAACATTCATGCACCTAGAAATACAAAATGAAATAAATTACTTAGAAAAAGAATTAAAAAAAAGAATTAAGAAGGACCAAGTTCCTCCCTCCTACATTAAGGCTGAGCTAGGCACCCCACCATAGTGAATAGGCTCTGAAAAGCCAGCTCATGTACCAGGGACAGATCCTGTTCTTACTGCTAGGTGCCCCACAAACAGACCAAGTTCATTGACTCCTCATAGGAGGCCTTGCCTTTTCTGAGGCGTGGATGGGGGAGGAGGTAGGAAGGAGGTTGGAGGAGAGGAGGTGGGAAGAGAGGAGGAAAAGGGGAAACTGTGGTTGGTATGTAAAATAAAAAAATATTAAAAGGAAAAAAGGAAAAGAATCAATCAGTTAAAGATTTTCTTTGCCAGATTTTTATTTACACACAAAGCTTATTTCCTGAAATCTGTTTGAGTGGAATTTGTAGTGTTGCAAGGTAACTCCATCAGAGAACACACAGGTACTCTTAAAGCTGAACAGAAAGTCTACATTGTGGGCAGGCAGCCCTAAGGGGAACTTGTCCAAATCATGAAGTCCCCAGCCAGCTTCACCACTTTTGTCTTTTATGCACAAAAACTGCCATCCTAGCTGACACACTTTGGTTAGCAAGAACAGCTATGGAGAAGCAAAACTACAGAAGCCAAGAAGCAAGGCTCGAGTACCTTTAGGCCTTTCCTGGATCCTGGAACTACTGACTAGGCCTTTGATAGATCATGACTGTGTACCCGTTTTGGCAGGTGTTGGGGCTCTAGGATCAGAATGGCGCCTCCAACATGGTGTCAGTCACATTAAGATCTGAGGGCCTGTTGCAGTGGTTTACTCAAATTCAGTCTGGTTGCTGTTCAGATCTGAAATGGGACCTAAAGGATCAGGTGCCAAAGGCCTGGTACCCAGGAGAGCAATATTCAAAGTGACTGGATCACAGAAGTTTCATGCATGGAAACTTCAGGATTCTGGAGGAGATGGGTTCCTGGGGTGGTGCCACTGACAGTTGTAGTTCTGCTCAGCTCTCCCCCAACCCTGTAGAGTGTAGCCGTCCTGCCAGCCTGGTTCCAGAGCCACATCAGTCCCAAATGAACACACAGAAGGCTATATTAATTATAAAGCATTGGCCGTTTGCTTGGTTTCTTACTGGCTAGCTCTGACTTAAGTATTTACCCCATAATTGTTAATCTAAGTATTTCTCTTACCCGAGAAAGGGTCTGGACCTGTTACTTCTATGGCAGCTACATCGTGACTCCCTGTGTTTCTCTTTCCCAGAATCCTCCTCGACTCCTAGTCCCACTTATCTTGCTTCCCTATTGGCCAACAGTGCTTTATTCAACAACCAATAAGAGACAGATTTGCAGAATGGCATCTCCCATCACAACCCCTCCTGGCCATCACTCTGTGGGAGGCTTTCCCATGCCACTCCCTTCTTCCATGATGGTCTCGATATCACAGGCCCTGAAGGAAGGGAGCCAGGTGACTATGGACCAAATCCTCTGACAGTCTGAGTCAACATAAATCTTTTATGTTTTTTAAAGCTGTTTTCCTCAGGTATTTTATCACAGTAGCATAAAGCTATGGCAGTATTCAGTAAAGGTCCATCTTAGTTATATTTGTCCAACTTTGAGAGAGAATAGCAAGGTAAGACCCACAGATTATAAGACCCTCAGCATAAATCTATCTGTAAGGGGGTCTTTAAGTCAGATTAAACTTTTGTAGAGATTGACTGAATCAATACAATCTGTAAAGACTTTACTCCATATAGTTATATACAGCTATATATGGCATAGTATAAAGTTAGGCAGTGTTTTTTAAAACAATTTTCCAGCTCCTTTTTTTCGTCAGGTGGAGAAACTATATACCAGAATAATGTAGTTACAAAACCAGTTTGTCTTCTGTGGCTTGGCTCTTTTTCTGGTGTCTGACAGCTTGTGACTGGGCCATCTTCTCTGCAGCTCACTGTGGGATTCAGGGCTAAAGATCACTGGCCCTGAATTTTTGTCATGTCCTGTATTTTTCTTGAACATGAATTAATCACTTTTTAATTAAATGACTCAAAACACAAGTTATATACTCAAAAGCAGGGCATGGAAAGTCCCAAATTGCTTCCCTTGCTAATGAAAATGGCTCACCAGGGTTCAGGATATTGTGTCTGCATTATCTCAGGGGTCCTCACTCTCTTTGTGGAGAACAAGATTTCCTGTGCTAAGGGACTGAAGAAGATAATTAAAACACCCTCGGTGGTAGGAAGAGGCATTTCTGTCCTTGAGTCTGGGCTGGAGCCGGATTTGCTCCACTCTGCACACAATTCTGCCATCTTTAAAAAGCTCTAGACAGTCTTCCCTGAGCAGCCATAAACTCACTGCTTAATTGCCTCCTGTCCCATATTAGGTTGGCTTTCAAAAGAAACTGTTTGAGTGGTACAGGAGACCACTTCCTAAACATAACACCAGTGGCACAGGCACTGAGATCAACAATTAACAAATGGGACCTTCTGAAACTAAAAAGCTTTTGTAAGGCAAAGGACACAATCAAAAAGACAAAAAGGCAGGCCACAGAATGGGAAAAGATATTCACTAACCCTACATCTGACAGAGGGCTAATCTCCAAAATTTACAAAGAACTCAAGAAACAAGTCTCCAAAACACCAAAGGATCCACTTGAAAGGTGGGGTACAGAGCTAAATAGAGAATTCTCAGTAGAGGAGGCTAAAATGGCCAAGAGACACTTAAGAAAGTGCTCAACATCCTTAGCCATCAGGGAAATGCAAATCAAAACAACTCTGAGATACCATCTTACTCCTGTCAGAATGGCTAGAATCAAAAACACCGAAGACAATTTATGCTGGAGAGGATGTGGAGAGAGAGGATCACTCCTCCATTGCTGGTGGGAATGCCGACTCATACAGCCTCTTTGGAAATCAGTATGGAGATTCCTCAGGAAAATGGGAATTAATCTACCACTAGACCCAGCAATTCCACTCTTAGGCATTTATCCAAATGAGGCAGGTTCATACAACAAGGGCATCTGCTCCACTATGTTCATAGCAGCATTGTTTGTAATAGCCAGAACCTGGAAGCAACCTAGATGCCCCTCAACTGAAGAGTGGATAGAGAAAATGTGGTACATTTACACAATGGAGTATTACTCAGCAGAAAAAAACAATGGAATCTTGAAATTCGCAGGGAAATGGATAGCACTGGAAGAAACCATCCTGAGTGAGGTAACCCAGTCGCAAAAAGACAAACATGGTATGTACTCACTCATATATGGATTTTAAATATGGATCAGGATAGTGCCAGTCTGCACTTCCACAGATAGAGAGTCTGGGAAACAGGAAAGAACCTAAAAGATATGCATATATGCATAGTACCCAAGAGAAGAGGATGGAGACAAGATCCTCTGAATGGATGGGGAACAGGGCGAGGGGGGGTAGTGGGACCTGGGAAGAGTAGAGGGGGTAAAGAGGAAGGGAGTTGGTCATGGGGGAACAGGAAGTTGAGGGGGTGGGGGTAAAATAGGGGAAGAGGGAATCATAGGATCGAAGACAGATCAGGCACCAGAGTGACCTCGAGTGATCTAAAGGTATAACATCAATTGGCAAGCTAAGCAATAGTGGAAGGACCACCTCGAATGCCCATTCCTGATAATGAACTTGATGTCTATAACTATCCGGGAGCCTTCATCCTGGGACTGATGGAAGCAGAGGCAAACACACAACTAAGCACTGAACTGAACCCAAGGAACCCAGTGACAGAGAGAGAGGAGTGATGAGCAAATTGGCAAGGAATGGGCTGGCAAAACCAGCAGAGACGGCTGATCTGAACAGGGGAGTGCTCTTGGACCCCAGACCGACAGTGGGGAGGCCAGAATGGGACTGTTCTGGACCCCCCAAATGTGAGTGTCAGTGAGAAGGCCTGGGCAACCTATGGGGCTCTGAGCTGTGGATCAGTGTCTATCCCTGGTATACAATCTGTCTTCATGTGCCTATGGCACAAAGAGAGATGCTCTCTCAGCCTGGACTCTTAGGGGAGTGCCTTGACCCTACCAAGAGTGAAATGATAGACTCTAGACATCCCCTATGTGGAGGGATTTGGCAATAGGGTGGGAGGGAGGGTGGAAGGGGAGTGCGGGAGGAGGGGAGGGAGAGGGAACTGGGATTGACATGTGAAACAAGCTATTTAAAATTAAAATAAAAAATGATTAAAAAAAAAAGCATTTTTCTACTAATATATAATGGCATTGTTTTATGCTGGCATTTTCAGTTATACAAAATGAAGTCAAACATTAAAAAAATGCTAGAAGTTGATTATGCCTTTTGAAGGAACTGTGCTTTATTCATTCATAATAGTCTTTTCCCCCTCCAGGGGAGAGAGATGCTCCTCAGAAAGTTTCTGGAGGCCTTGGTGGGAGCTTGGCTTGGCGATGGAGGGGATTTTAAGGTGTCACAGCTTCTATCAGAAGTGGCTGTGAGTGCTATGCAGTTTCAGCTGTTTCTAACTGAGTGGCTGCAGGCTCCAGCCCCACTCTGACTGCATAATGTGTGCTGATACTGATGCTTTCCGAGGCCAGTGGCAAGTCAGGACGCCCTTAGGGCACTGGAAAGGGAGGTGAAGGCAAGGCCGTGAGTGTCTTCTGTGTCCTTTTCAATTTGTTTAAGCAATTTAGGTGTCCTGGATAGATGACGTGTAGACGAAAGAGTATGAGAGACCGAAGAAAACGCAAAAATTCCGAGGAGACAGATGCCTCTGAATTTAGATGGTAATTGGTGATTTGTATGGACAGGGTCCTTCTGTTAGAGCGGGAGATCAAGAACCTGCAGGGTAAGCTCAAGCAGCACTTGGATGGAGGGTTCTGGTAAAACTGTATCATGCAAAGCCTTTTACACCCAGAGATTGTCCCCCAGAGCACTAAACTGAGATTCTGTTAGCAAACAGAATCCATTGTTTGAGAACAAGATGGAACCAATGGGAAAGATAGGGAATAATGAGAGAAAATAAGAAATGTATTGAGGTGTAATGGAGAACAATGCCATGTGTCCTTACTATGTTTTTTATAGACTGTTTTTAGAAAGCATAAACATTAAATAATAGCATGATGAGCCTTTGAACTGAAATGGTATAGGAGATGTTTCATATGTCCCTGAGTATTTTTGTTTTGTTCTTTTGACTTAAATAATCTTGTGACTTGGCTTTTCTTTGTATAGAGCTTCATATTAGCATATTAATATATTATATATTATATGTGATAAGCAAAATAAACTTTGCTAATATATAGCAAACTGGAGCATCTCTTTGGTATATGTATCACATACCATATACATAAAATGGAAGATTTTGGAGCTCTACAGTCCAGAACCCTCACTCATGTTTGTGCTAGTCTATTGTGATGTTTTGCAGCTCGCATACTTGAGGATAAGTGTGGTTTATGTGTTATAATCCAGATTTAAGAGATAAGCTCATAAAACTGCAGAGTGATTTGCAAATGATCTAGTCATAAGGACATCTCAAAGCTGATACTCCATCTTCACATTATGAAGCAATTACAAAACAATTAGGAAAACCCCCAAGAATTAAAAAATAAACTATAAATCTACAATCAGAAGCCAATCGCATTTAAATATTACTAGCTAAGAACAACAGCATTTTCAAATATTAGAAATAATTGAGGGGGAACGCTCCAAAAGTTTTGCTGGAGGGATATATGATTAGAATTTGTTCAGTGTTATTTCTGATGCACTAATGCAGGTCTATTTTCTGTCTTTCTACCTATTGAAAGTTGCTAAGCTACTTATGCATGCAGCCAGTCAGTTCTATTAAATTATGCATTTTGTGAAGCCTGGATTGGCTCAGGTTGGTTATAATTCCTTTGGGCTTCTATGTTTGCATTGCCATGTAATTTTGGTTTCTCCACCACCTCCTCCTGTTCACTTCAGTAATTCTGGTTTCCCCAAGACTGTTTCTTTCTGGCAACGGGCCTCTCTTTACATTCCCCATAGTTAGGAAGACTGCATTCCTCAGCTTAAAGAGCTAAGACATATGTAGAATGAAGCCTGGGCAAAGGAAGGTCCAGAACTGCCTTGTTGATTCTGTGAGACAAAGGCTCTTTAACATGGAAGGATCAGGCGACTGCTGCCCACTATGAGTACCACATACTGAACTGCATTGGAGCAGTAGCTCTTCAGGGCTCCTCTCCTGTCAGATGTCATGATATGTAGATAAGGAAGCACTCACTGCACTTCACAGGGTCCTGGATCTGAGACCAAGACATTTGGTGTTGGACACCATGCTCCTACTTATCTGATTAGAGTTAATTACTCTTTAGCCCCATTAGGAATGTAATTGAGTAGGCATCTATAATTTGGTTTCATGTATTTGTTTTGTTATATATGTTTTTATGTGGATATGTGTGTTCAGTGTTCAGTTTTCCTTCCAATATTTATTGCAGCAGCAAACACCACACACACACACACACACACACACACACACACACACACACACACACACACCTCTTGAAAAAAGCCAAACCCAAAACAACTCTTTAAAAACTTTGATTCTACCATTTAGGCTCAGACTACAGACTCAAGTAATTGCTATAGCTTCCATTCCTTTTGTTTCACAACTGATTTCAGTAGCTTTTTGGTAGTTTATTTTAATTTAAGCTTTCTATTCTGCTTTTAAAATTATCCTTTGCTTTTTAAGACAGCTTAGAAACGATATTATTTTAAAATTATTTTCTCTAGAGATAGTGTAGTACAGCTGAAGTAATTTTATTAAGTAAATTTTATACAGCTTAATAAATTCTACAGTGGAAAAATTTGATGCATCTTAACAGACTGGTAGTAAGCCTGAGGCATATCTTTGAAAGAACTCAGGATTTGTAGATCAAAGAGAAAGTCTCTATTTTAATTTAATGTGCACTGTCAACCTAGCAGCCAGCAGATTGTCATTTTCTTTTTATTTGTTATGAATCATATTACAGATTCATTAACTCAGTTTTCTTTTCTATTTTTTAAACAAATGGAAGTTGACTGAATTAACAAATGTCAATTGCAGCAGGTTCAGAATGACTAGACATACATTGCATTTGGGGACATCAAACAAGTTTTATTTATCTAAAGGTTACAAAAAGAGGTCATAGCAACATTATCCAATGACAGAAGGAGCTGTATATTTCTAGGTCACCCCAAAGGAACCTCATTAGCAAGCCCACTATTGAGGATGGGAAATCTGAGGCTTTTGGGAGTTTCAAGCTCAGTCTTACATGGGTAAAGCTGAAGTTTGTCTGTAGGTGTTCATGGTTTGGAAATGAACTTGTCTGAGTAAGTTACACCTAGCTTTATACTGAAGGATGTACAGAAGATCACCTCGTATGTCACTCAGCAATCCACCTATATCACTTATCACCGTGTCTTCTGGGACCCCCATAACCTGGTCCTCTGCTTCCTCACCTGAGAGTGTCTGCTCAGAACGAGCTGCTAGGAGCATGTCAGAATTCAGGAGGCCTGCAGTCCTGGAGAAGAGTCAGTTTACCCCACACAGGTACACTGTAAGAGATTCAGGAACACTGGGAAAAGTGGCAAAACAATCCATTTTAAGACATTTGGAAACCAACATGTTTTTGCAAATGTTTTCAGGCCACTTCAGAGAAAGGCCTGCATTTCTGTAAGAACTGTGAACATCTGTGGCACCTTAGCCTGCCCCTTTCCATCCTCTTCACAAGTCATGACTGACAAATAACGGCCTTGCTAACTTTACTGTTAGAGAAATCAGGAGCCCAGCAGGCTTTGCAGGAGGATAGATTTTTTTAAGCCCTCTGTAAAGTCCTATCTCCAGAGAGTTGCTAGTTTTTGTCCTGTTTGGAAAAGGTCACTTTTCAGAGTTGATCTAACTTAGAGCTCGATTAGTGAGTCAAGTCCTGACCTGGGCACATTGATCAGACACAAAAGTCAGCAGCAGCTGTTCAGTGTCCATGTGCTTGAAAATATTAGACAAAGTAAACATTTGACAAAGAACCAGTGCTAGATTTCAGGGAATGAGGTGTACATGCAGGGCTGTTTTTACAGAAGGCTAATAACAGGTGCAGAGTTGGGGAGTGTCCTAATATGTCACTTCTGGTAGACTTAGATGCGACACACAATCAAGAGGTAAGGGTTAGTCATATTCTGAAACCACTAGAATATTGAAATTGTAACCTGACCCCAACACAGAATCCCTAAGGAGAAGTTGGGAGACTAAGTAATTTAATCATCAGCTTATCACTAAGCTAATGAAGCCAACTTGACAAAAAAAAATTACAGACTTTATAGAGCTGAAGAAAAGTCACTAAACAAACAACAGCACCAACAAAGAAAGATGAGTTAAAACAAGCTGGGAGAGGGAGAAATTGTGTTTAAGACATTTAGTTTTCAACAAAAAGTATGAGACATACAAAAATCAGAAAAATATAAATCAAGTTCATGGGGGAAACCAGTCAAAAGAACTTATCCTCAAATAAGACTTGAATGGCACCGAAAAATCAACTCGACCTAGGAAACTTACAGAAGTCACCACCCACAAGACCAAATACACGTTCTTGTGTTCAGGAACATTTCTGGGATAGGTCAAATGATTGGCAATGAAGCATGTCTCTAAGTCTCAGTGAGGTTTACTGGCAAAGTACTAAGAACTACGCTGGATCTTTTACAAACTTCCAATAAAGTAAATGTGACAAGATTCAATCAACTCAGTTCTGAAGGCCAGTATGATCTTGATGCCAAAATCATAGTAACAAGAAAACTGTAGATAACACACTACATGAGTATTTTGTTAAAATATTGTCAATAAAATACTAACAAAATAAGTTTAGCAACATAGTAATAAAGATGATATTCAATGATCAAATAGGATTATCCCAGCACTTGAAGCTGTTCAGTTAATGGAGTCTCAATCAATGTCAGAGATGCCAGTAATAGATCGAAGAGGAAAACTAACATAGTAGATACAGAAAATGCACTGAATAAAATTCAATCAGCTTTTATGAAAAATAAAAAGAATCGTTGGAAAAAATCCCTAGAAATGGAAGAGAGTTTATATATATATATATATATATATATATATGATTTTTAAATTTAAATTAGAAACAAGGTTGCTTCACATGTCAATTCCAGGTCCCTCTCCGTTTCCCTCCTCTCCTCCCGTGCCCTCCCACCAACCCCCCCAGTATCCCCTTATTTCCCTCCATGGGGGTGTCCATAGTCTGTCATTTCATCCAGGGCAGGGCCTAGACCCTCCCCCAAGAGTTCAGGGTGAGAGTGCATCTCTCATTGTTGGATGGGAGTCCAAAGTCCATTTGTATACCCGGGATAAATATTGATCTACTACCCAAGGCTCAGTAGATTACCTAGGCCTCCTCACTGACACCCACGTTCAGGGGGTCTTGATCAGTCTCATGCTGGATTCCCAGGCATCAGTCTGGGATTCAAGAGCTAACCCTTGTCAGGTCAGCTGTTTCTGGGGGTTAAACCAGCCCAGTCTTAACCCCTTTGGTCATCAGACCTCCCGGAAGAGAGTTTCTTATCGCCATAAAAAACCCACAGGTCCTTTCTTTGCCCTAAGATGGGGAGCAGTTTGAGGATCTCTAACCTCACTGCCTTTATTTCACATTGCATTAGAGGCTTAGTCAGGACAATTAGGCATGTAAAACAAAACACATCCAGATTAAAAAGGAAAATGTGAAACTATTTCTATTCACAGATGACACCGATGATACGACCTATAAAGACTTTTCTAAGAAGTATATCTTCAAAGAAATTGAGAACTAAAAAAATGGGTTCATCAAAGTTATAGAATACAAGAACAATATAGAGAAATGAACAGTATTTCTATACACTGTAGCAATGAACAGCTCAAAATTAAAATTGAGAAGATTATTCCTTTGATGATATTAATAAGAACAATAATAAAATACTTCATAACAATGTAACAAAAGAAGCATGTGACATTTTGCACACAGAACCAGGAAACAATCTTAAGAGAAATTAGAAAACAAATGGAAGGACATGTATGTTTTGTTCATTGGTTAGAAACTTTAGTACAGTTAAGACAAAAATTGTAATTAAATTGAGTTGTAAGTTCAACATAGTCCTTTCAAAGCCTCACTGCCCTTAGTGTAGAATGGGTAGGGCTGGCATACAGATTACCAGACCCTCACAACAGTCACACTCTGAATAAAGAGCCAATTGGCACAGCACACTTCCCATTAAGACCTTAGTACAAAACTGCCATCAAGACAGCACGACACTGATGTGAGGATGGACGATCAGAGCTATAGGACCGAGAATCTAGAGACCAAGAGTTATAGGACTGAGAATCTAGAGACCAACCATTTACTTACAGTGGACTGGGTTTCAAAGTCAAGCTAAGAAGTCATTAACATAATGTGGGGAGTACCTGAATCCCATCACTTGGAAGGTGATAAGAGCATCAGAAGTTCTTGGTCATTCTTGGCTTCAAAGAGGTTTTGAATCTAGCCTGGATTACAAGGGATTCTACTTTTGTTTTGTTTTGTTTTGTTTTGTTTTAATAGTCTTTTGAATAAATGCTAGTGGCACTTCTGGGTGTGATGAGGTTGGGTTCCCAATGTTGTACAGCATGAAACATAGACCTAATTATAACTGTTAAAAACTATAAAAGTTTTAGAAGTCAGTACAGGGACAAATCTCCAAGACTGAGTTACGTAATGATTTCTTACAAGT
The DNA here is from genome assembly GCF_017639785.1 of Mesocricetus auratus. NCBI lineage: Eukaryota > Metazoa > Chordata > Mammalia > Rodentia > Cricetidae > Mesocricetus > Mesocricetus auratus. The sequence goes on from NW_024429186.1 coordinate 47,720,162, forward strand.
CAAAAACGATGAAAGAAAAACATACTTTTGAACTTCATCAAAATGAAACCAAACCTCATGCCAGAGAGATGGCTATAGGTAAGAGGACCTGTTGCTTTTGTATAGGTCCCAAGTGTAGTCCCCATCATTCACAAGGTGACTCAACCATCTGAAACTCCAGGTGTTTGGCGCCCTCTTCTAGCCTCTTTGGGTACCAGGCATGAAAGCAGTGCAATACATATATGTAGGAGAAACACTCATACAAAAAAAATAAAACAATTCCTCTAAAATCAGGAACAAGACAAGGCTGTCCACTCTCTCCATATCTCTTCAATATTGTACTTGAAGTTCTAGCTACAGCAATAAGACAACAAAAGGAGATAAAGGGGATACAAATAGGAAAAGAAGAAGTCAAACTTTCACTATTTGCAGATGATATGATAGTTTACATAAGTGACACAAAAAACTCCGCAAGGTTACTCCTAGAGCTGATAAACACCTTCAGCAATGTGGCAGGATACAAGGTAAACGCAAAAAATCAGTGGCCCTATTATATACAGATGATGAAGTGACTGAGAAAGAAATCAGAGAAACATCACCCTTTACAATAGCCAAAAACAGCATCAAATATCTGGGGATAATGTTAACCAAGGAAATTAAAGACCTGTATATCAAGAACTTTGTGTCTTTAAAGAAAGAAATCAAAGAAGATACCAGAAAATGGAAAGATCTCCCATGCTCTTGGATTGGTAGGATCAACATAATAAAAATGGCAATCTTGCCAAAAGCAGTCTACAGATTCAATGCAATCCCTATCAAAATTCCATCACAATTCTTCAAGGACCTGGAAAGAACATTAATCAACTTTATATGGAAAAACAAAAGGCCCAGGATAGCTAAAACATCCCTATACAATAAAGGAACTTCAGGAGGCATCACCATACCTGACTTCAAGCTCTATTATAGAGCTATAGTCCTGAAAACAGCTTGGTATTGGCACAAAAATAGGCAGGTAGACCAATGGAACCGAATTGAAAGCTCTAATTTTAACCCACACACCTATGAACACTTAATTTTTGACAAAGAAGCTAAAACTGTACAATGGAAAAAAGAAAGCATCTTCAACAAATGGTGCTGGCATAACTGGGTACTGGTATGCAGAAGACTGCAGATAGATCCATGTTTATCGCCTTGCACAAAACTTAAGTCCAAATGGATCAAAGATCTCAACATAAATCCAGCCACACTGAAACTTTTAGAAGAGAAAGTGGGAGATATTCTTCAACGAGTTGGTACAGGAGACCACTTCGTAAACATAACACCAGTGGCACAGGCACTGAGATTGACAATTAACAAATGGGACCTTTTGAAACTAAAAAGCTTCTGTAAGGCAAAGGACACAGTCAAAAAGACAAAAAGGCAGGCCACAGAATGGGAAAAGATATTCACTAACCCTACATCTGACAGAGGGCTAATCTCCAAAATTTACAAAGAACTCAAGAAACAAGTCTCCAAAACACCAAAGGATCCAATTAAAAGGTGGGGTACAGAGCTAAATAGAGAATTCTCAGTAGAGGAGGCTAAAATGGCCAAGAGACACTTAAGAAAGTGCTCAACATCCTTAGCCATCAGGGAAATGCAAATAAAAACAATCCTGAGATACCATCTTACTCCTGCCAGAACAACTAAAATCAAAAACACTGAAGACAATTTATGCTGGAGAGGATGTGGAGAGAGAGGGACACTCCTCCACTGCTGGTGGGAGTGCCGACTCATACAGCCTCTTTGGAAATCAGTATGGAGATCCCTCAGGAAAATGGGAATTAATCTACCACAAGACCCAACAATTCCACTCTTAGGCATATATCCAAATGAGGCAAGTTCATACAACAAGGGCATCTGCTCCACTACGTTCATAGCAGCATTATTTGTAATAGCCAGAACCTGGAAGCCACCTAGATGCCCCTCAACTGAAGAGTGGATAGAGAAAATGTGGTACATTTACACAATGGAGTATTACTCAGCAGAAAAAAAAACCCAATGGAATCTTGAAATTCGCAGGGAAATGGATAGCACTGGAAGAAACCATCCTGAGTGAGGTAACCCAGTCGCAAAAAGACAAACATGGTATGTACTCACTCATATATGGATTTTAGACATGGATCAGGATAGTGCCAGTTTGCACTTCCACTGATAGAGAGTCTGGGAAACAGGAAAGAACCTAAAAGATATGCATATATGCATAGTACCCAAGAGAAGAGGATGGAGACAAGATCCCCTGAATGGATGGGGAACACGGCGAGGAGTGGGGGGGAGTGGGACCTGGGAAGAAGAGAGGGGGTGAAAAGGAAGAGAGTTGGTCATGGGGGAAAAGGAAGTTGAGGGGGTGGGGGTAGAATAGGGGGAAGAGGGAATCATAGGATCGAATACAGATCAGGCACCAGAGCGACCTTGAGTGATCTAAAGGGATAACACCAATTGGCAAGCTAAGCAATAGTGGAGAGACCATCTCGAATGCCCATTCCTGATAATGAACTTGATGTCTATAACCATCCGGGAGCCTTCATCCTGTGACTGATGGAAGCAGAGGCAAACACACAATTAATCACTGAACTGAACCCAAGGAACCCAGTGACAGAGAGAGAGGAGTGATGAGCAAATTGGCAAAGAATGGGCTGGCAAAACCAGCAGAGACAGCTGATCTGAACAGGGGAGAGAGAGCTCTTGGATCCCAGACTGACAGTGAGGAGGCCAGTATGGGACTGATCTGGACCCCCCAAATGTGAGTGTCAGCGAGAAGGCCTGGGCAACCTATGGGGCCCTGAGCTGTGGATCAGTGTCTATCCCTGGTATACAAACAGTCTTTGTGTGCCTATAGCACAAAGAGGGATGCTCTCTCAGCCTGGACTCTTAGGGGAGTGCCTGGACCCTACCCAGAGTAAAATGACAGACTCTGATATCCTCTATGTGGAAGGAAATGGCAATAGGGTGGGAGGGTGGGGGGAAAGGGGAGTGGGGGAGGAGGGGAGGGAGAGGGAACTGGGATTGACATGTAAAACAAGCTATTTAAAATTAAAAAATTGAAAAAATAAAACATAAACAAAAATATTTAAATAAAAGCAAACCCCATTTTTTCAAAGAACACCATCATGAAAGTAAAATGAGTTCCACAGATCTGGAAAAAATTTGTACATAATTTCCCTGATTAGGCACTTTCATCTAGGATCTATCATCTATCTGTCTACCTATCTATCTATCTGTCTGTCTTGTATCTATCCAAACAATGAAAAGGTAAAAATAATACAAATTAAACTTGGCAAAGATGCAAACAGGTATTTCTCTGAAGGTAACACACATTGTCTAGCAAACATATTTAATCAAAACTATGATAAGAATCCTCTTCACAGCATGGGACTGACCCAGACCCCCTGAATGTGGGTGTTAGCGAAGAGGCCTAGGTAATCTATGGGGCCTGGGGTAGTATTTATTCCTGGTGTACAAATAGACTTTGAGTGCCCATGCCACAATATGGGATGCACTCTCAGCCTGGACTCTTGGGGGAGGGCCTAGGCCCTGCTCTGGATGAAATGACAGTCACTGGAATCCACCATGGAGTGCTTCACTCTCCTTGGGGATCAGACTGGAGATTGGGTGAGGGACTGGGGGACCTGGTGGGGAAGGAGAGGGAGCTGGGATTGACATGTGAAACAAGATTGTTTCTAACCTAAATAAATAAAAAAAATCCTCTTCACATACATTAGAATGGCAGAGAAAAAGTGTTGATGGGATTACTGCTGGTGGGATTGTAGATAAATAAACACATATTGTAGGACATCTTTGTTCCCCAGAATGAGCTACCAGGTTGCCTGGATGACTCCTATCCATATACGCAAGAGAAATAAAAGCATTTTACCACACAAAATAGGTATGTCATGTTTACAGTGGCATTGCTCATGCTACTCCCAAAGTTGAAATTATCTAAATGTTCATCAGATGATGAATGAATCAACAAAACATTCTGTCTGTGCAACAAAATATTCAATACCAAAAAGTAATGGGGTAATGATATGTGGTACAGCATGGGGGTGGAGTTTGAGAACATTTAAAGAAAAATAAACTAGCCACAAGTACTGTAGATTGCTTATTTTAAAATGCATAAAACATCAGGAATAGACAAATCCACTAAGAGAAATTAATGTTTTCCAGGCTTTGGTAGGAGGAATGGGGTGTGACTACCAACTGGCATAGAGTTTTTTTTTTTGAGTTATGAAAATATTCTAAAATTACATACTGGCAAGTTTTTCATAACTAAATTATTAGAAACATTGATTTGTACAGTTTAGAAGGTTTCCTTTTATTACGTGTTAATTCACTTCAGAAAAACCTGATGTTAGAACGGAAAGATTTTAAAAAATAGTTCTGTGAAAAGAAATTGTGCCTTTTAGGTGTCAGAAAAGTAAATACATAGCCTTTGAGAATAAATTAGAAGACAGCATACTATTTGAGGTTTCGGTTGCCTTTTATTTTTCTAACTTAATTAAAGTTTTTGAAATATGGAGCATTACAGATAGCATCCTTCAGCTTTTTTTAAAATTTTATTTTATGTGCACTGGTGTGAGGGTGTCGAATCCCCTGGAACTGGAGTTACAGACAGTTGTGAGCTGCTATGTGGGTGCTATGAATTCCTCTGAGGAAACAGTCTGTGTTCTTAACCACTGAGCCATCTCTCCAGTGCTCACATTCTTCAGAGCTAAACATACAAAAGCTCAGTTTCTACAGAATCTTTACCAGGGAATAAGCTACATGGACATAAAATAATGATTGGACAATGACTTCGAAGCCAGAAATCACACTTTGGATGAAAACATTCAACACATAGGAGATTGTGGAACCCGGAGGCCTAGTGAAGAGTCTAATGAAATTCATCCATCTTGTTCATTTTTCCAGCAGGGAAAGACCAAATACATACATACATACACACATACATACATACATACATACATACATACACACATACACCAGTATATACATACACCCATACATACACACACACACACATACATACATACATACATACATACATACACACACACCAGTATATACATACACCCATACATACACACACACATACATACATACGTGCATACATACATACACACCGGTATATACATACATACGTGCATACACACATACACACACACACACACATACATACATACATACATACATACACACACACACCGGTATATACATACACCCATACATACACACATACACACACACATACATACATACATACAAAAAACATACACACACATACATATATAGAAGACTGGTTCTAGGAAGAATTCAGTTCAGTCTTCAGGGAACAGCTCCCCTTGAACCATCTCTGCAGTAGAATAATGTTGAGATGATGTGTGGCAATGAAAACAACACCGTGGGTAGGGAGTGGGGTCAAGACCTCTGGGCAGATGCCTCAGTCATACCCCTGAATGTGGAAACCACAGCTGTGACCTTATGCTCTCCCTGGGACAATGACAAGTTCTACCAGGAAATTGGTCGTCAGTCTCTTGAATGAAAGAGACAGAGAGTCTAAGTTCCCATAATTTGTTATGGGCTAGACAGGAATTGCCCCACATGATTTATATTGAGAACCCCATGCTTCCAGTAATAAGAAGACAGTTGGAGTCTTTTCCTCCTGCTTGCCGTTGGATCCTCCTAAGTTTGAAGTCCTGTTTTAGAAGTTCAGTAGACATTTGTCTACTATTTCATGTATTGGGAAGGAAGCAGATGGCATGAGCAAAGGAATCTCAAAGTTTGTGGTTAGTCTTTTTCAGTTTTGTGCCGTGTCCTCTCAGCTGTAATGAAAGGACCTTTAGGGATAGCAAAAATAATGCAGAGAAATAATGACTGATAGTTCTTAGAGGTTCTGCTCCTTTCATGAGTGACTTCATGTGGTTCCTGGCGTCTTAGGTAATCATGCAGGTGGGCTTGAGATTCCATTTTATAAAGGGAGAAGTGGACTAAGGAGAGATGAAACAACTAGATCAAGCTCTTGGAACTAGTTAAGTGCTCGAACAGAGATGTGAACAGAGAGCAGGCAGTGTCTGGGGAGGTATTCCTCACCATGGATCTGTATGTGTTTTACACCACATTTTCTCTATCGCAGTGCTCAGTATTTACAACTTCCACCTATCGTGATTATTTGATTGCTTACAAAGTGAAATACAAGTAAGACAAACATGTAAAAGGCCACAAAGCAGCAGCATGAAGCTCATGGTGAGGACTCATACACTTAGGCTTCTATGAGGACTTGGGCTGTGGTACATCTTCAGTGTCTCCGTGGTGTAATAGAGTCACTTAGGAATGCTGAGGAAAAAAAAAAGATTCTTGGGCTTCTTCTACCAGAAATTGTAGTTCAGGTCTGGGAACAAACTTGAATCTGCATCTAGGCAAATAACTCATGCTCTTTTTTTTTTAATTTCAGTGACTGGAAGTTGGCATATTTAGAGACACTCCATTCAAGGGAGCTGCCTACTAAAAGGGCAAGTAATAGTTTCCATTCAGACCATGTGATCATGTGAGTCACATCAGGGAGATTAAAAAAATGTAACATAAACATTCAGTAATGGGACGACCCATTTCTCCCCCAAGTGTAAGTTCTAATTATTGCTATTTCACTTTTTCATCTGAACATTTTTGTGCTCCAGCTGGGTACCACTTGTTGTAACACTGTGAGAATACAAAGATGGATAACAGCAGGGAGCATTCACATCATTGAGGAGAAGCAGACTTGTACCCAAACACTAGCACCACACCACAGAGGGCCCTGGGCATGTCTGTTCGCTATGGTGGTCATAAAACCGGTCATAAAGCTAGGATGTACTTTGAAGGATGGATTGAAGGGCATTGCAGATATGGCACCTGCAGGTTTTTTCCCATGTCTCCCTTCCCTCTCAATAATTGTTAGCCCCCAAGGTCTATTCCCTTATTTGACCTTTTCCTTATGCCTGACTGAAACTCGAAGGTCCAGCTATCAAAACCCCAAGGTTCAGCAATCAAAATTCATTATCTGGCTGCATTGGCTAACCTGTCCAATCAAGACTTACCAGCTCCCACTAGAACGGACTCCCCCTTTTCTCCTTAAAAGCCACTCCTGCAGAGACACCCGCTGTCTGTTTTTGGTAGACCCTCCTCCTGCTTGTCCCTTTGGGGTAATTCATCTCCTTTGTGCTGAGAATTTGGTGTCTGGGTGTGTTCTGCACCAACTCTGAGGGCCCCTTTACATGGATGGTGGTTCTTATGACCTGAAACCAGGGCTGCATGAAAGCAGGAGGGACAACTGGGGATCCATTGGTGTAGTTTATGTAGAGGTTTGGATTGCTTTGGACTTGGTTGTACTGAGCAGACAGGCTCTGGAGCTATTACAGAGGCAGAAATAGCATGTCTTCCTGTCTCAATGTGACTGAGGATCGCTCTCTGATTCTGGAAGATGCTTGTGGCACTGGCCTTATCAGAGAATTCAGGAAGAAGAGAAATGATAAGTTGGGGACAGGTTTGGAACAGTATGGGGACCTGGGGTGCCGTATGTCTGGAGAGGGTTTAGGAGTGGAAGTGTAGATATGAAAGTCCCCAGCCAAGAGGTAGATAAGGGTACCTGATTAGACATCAGAGGAATGGGTAGCATTCACAGAACCCTGGGAAAACTAGAAGAAAGGAATAAATCTGGAGTGGAAGGAAGGAAGGAAAGAGAAGTTCTGGGGAAGCAGGAACTAGCCACAGTGTCAAATGGGGAGGAAGAGTACTTCTGCTTCCTGTTGTTGCCCACAGTACCTATTGTGACTTGAGCCTTGATGTTGTGATGTACATGGAGAAAATTTACCGTAAATGCAGCTGGCCTGTCTGACAAGTGACTTTACCATGGCAGCACGATTGTTATCAACCTCCTTCATTCTCATAGTCTCTTGAGTATTAGAATTATATACACATGTATGTTAGGATGTATGTTTAATTGATTGATTAATTCAGGGTAGTTTATTCATATGATGTACTTCATTTGTTCAATTGGTTGGTCATTTTTTATATATGTACTTTCAAATGGTTTCTTTGTTATTATTCAAATTTATGCAATTTAAAAAGCTTGTCGTAAGAATTGCTATGCCATTTTATATCTTGCTGTTGTCATAGCAACTGGTTATATTCACCTCCCTTTCACCTGAATATCTCAGTCTGGTCACTGAAAATTACATGCAAATATGAGCCTCTACATTTTATAGAAAGGGTGGGATGAATGGGGGACTTCTGATTTGCTTTTTCTCTGATAAGAAGGATAAAATTCGGAGACTGGCTTCTGTTTTGCAGGAGGATAGAGCTGAGAGAAATCTTGGTTTGGAGCAACAACCAGTGGAAAGGATGGAGCCAGATCAATTCCTGCAATGTGAGAAAGAAAAACAAGAGGATGAAAGGGGCCACTTGAGATGGAGGAGTGACTCAGGGCTTTAATAGGACCAGAGGCTCTGGACTCTCCTGGTCACCCACTCCAAGTCTGTTAAAGTGCTTATCTCCTCTTTAGCCTGGAAGGACACTAGCCAACACAAATCTGGGGGTCTCAAGAGTGCCTTTCTGTGTTGGAGACAGGAAACCTGGGGGTGGGGGTGGGTGGGGAAAGGCACTGCCCTTATGCTCTGGATGGCTATAGAAGTGGGTGATGAGATTCTGAAACTTAGACTCTGTCTTCCTACTGCAGTGCTGTGAATGTTATAAGAATATTCAGAATATGATGTCAGCATATCCTGTGTTTAATAGATGTTTGCAGACCAGTCTGAGAACATAGCATAGACATCACTAGCATGGCCTTCCTAAGTCAGTAGGCATGTCTTAAGTCATTGTAAGATCACTTACTCATATGACCTTGGGTGAATTGTTTGACCTTCCAATGCTTCAGCTCTAGAAGGGGAATCACCACATGCTACTCATGAATGCTTCAATGATTTTCTGAGGTTATACATAAAAAGCACTAAGGATAATATTAAATGGTTAAAGTAAATGTGGTACAGCATTTCCTAAATTCTATCAAAGAGATGATGGGGGACTTCCAATGTATATTTACACGTGGTGGGTGGGAGACTAGTCTGAGGCATGTAGGTGGTTTGAGTAGCCTTATACCTTGACATCTGTTTCAATGGGCATTCTAGACTTGATCAACATTTATTTATTCAGTTGCTACAAAGGAGAGACATGATTTTCACTTAAGTGATATATCTTTTTGTTCAAAATAAGATTTTTCTTGTTCTGAACATTACACATTCTGAGTTTATTCAAGATAGTATTATTTTACAGTTTTACATGATTCACCATTAATCATATCAACTACAGGTAGTGACACCTTGTAAGTGCTAGGTAGAAAAAATTCTTTATGAAACTATGTGTAGCTGGTCAAATGATTCTGCATCTCACATCTGTGTGCCCTTTGTTTTTAATTAATTTGCTATTTTCATTAGTCCTTTGTTAAAAAGAACAATTTAAAAGAGGAAATGTTAACTGTATTTGATGCTTTTAAATTGTCTGCCCTCAGATGGTTCAGGGAAAGCCCAATCTCTCATGGTCATGGTAGGTGATCAATCTCATCAATATTGACTCAACTTCCCCTTTCTTACTTCTTTTTGACATGTCTGAATGTTTCTAGAGAAGAATTCAAAGCCAAGTTCCATGGCAGGGGTATTTTATGGCCTCCAAGCCTGTGAAATGGTGAAAACCATTATTACTTTGGTTGTTCTTAGCTCGTTCTGCTTTGATGGCTAGAACCCAACCTGGAGGACAGAGTGGAGGACAGTAATCCTAGTGTTTATATCTGTGTGATTCCCTCTCTTTGGTTACAGTGAGACCTGGGTCTTGTCTTGCTTCTTATCAACAGTCTGTGGCAAAATGATGGAATGATATGCTTAAGTAACATTACACGGCAGAGACGAAGTTATTGTAAAGATACAATCAAGGTCTCAAGTCAGCTTATATCATCCGATTCAATCAGGTGAAATGACTTGTGGTGGTTTGCATGAGAATGACTTCCATATGCTCAGACATTTGAATGTTTGGTCCCTAATGGGTGGAACTGTTTTGAGAAGAATTAAGAGCTATGACCTTATTAGAGGCAGGGTGTAATTAGGAGTGGATTTTGAGGTTTCAAAAGCTCATATGTGACCCAGTCTCTCTCTCTGCCATATGAGTGTGTACCAGAGATGTAAGCTACCAGTTACAGCTCAAGCCCTATGCTTGGCTGCCTGCCTGTTGCCATGATGCCTGCCACGATGGTCACAGACTCACCTTCTGAAACTGTAAGCTAGCCTTCAACTAAAGGCTGTCTTTTATGATTTGCTTTGTGTTTTTTTCACAGCAATAGACAAGTAACTAAGAGTCCTTTCTGAGGTCAGAGCAGGGACTCTCCAGGACTGCTCCATATATGATGATGGAAGCCTCCACATTGAGGATGGACAGGTAGCAAGAAGAAGCGAGTTGGTCTCTAGAGGGTATCCATCAAGTGAACTGCCAGCAAAAATTCAGGGCCCTCTAGCCCCATGGCTGCAACGAAATGAACTGTGGCAAGAGCTCAAATGAGTTTAAACTGATTCTCCAGGCCCCGAATGAGAATACGTGCTTCCAACATGCTGACTATAGCCTTGCTAGACCCTGAACAGAAAACACAAATGCAGGTTAGTTTTTGTCAATTAGACACAAACTAGAGTCATTTTGAAAGAGGGATCCTCAACTGAGGATTTATTTCCATCAAATTGGCCTATGGGCGTGTCTGTGGGCATTCCTGATGAATGACTGGTAAGGATGGAGCCAACCCAGTGTGGGTGGCACCATTCCCCAGACAGGGAGTCCTGGGAATGTAGAGAGCAAGCTAAACAAGCCAGTAAGCAGCAATACTCTTTGACCTCTGCTGTAGTTGCTGCCTCCAGGTTCCTGCTTGAGCTCTTCCTAGCATCCTTTGATGATGAACTCTAACTTGACATAAACTCTTTATGCCCCCACGTTGCTTTTGGTCATAGGTTTATCCCAGCAACAGTGAAGGAAACAAAAGATACCTGATAAACTGTGCTGCACTGGACTCCTGACCCCTTAACCCGTGGCTCACAAATAGGTGTGGTTTCAAGCTGCTATTTAATGTTGATCTGTTAGGCAGCACCTACTATATCTGAAAGTTCCGTGTATGTCCCCAACCTCTGAGCAGTCATTTCCTCTCTAGTTAGCTGGGATCTTCATTCAACTGGGATTTGACCAACTGGTGTTTTGTCCTAGCTACAGGACCCCTCCTCTACCTTCTGTCAGTCTCCTTGGCTGGGTCTTCAGCTACTTCCATTGTCTCTCCTGCGCCACAGGGGAGCCAGGAGGAACTGTTCAGGATGGTAAACATCACCTGCTCTCTTTGTCTTGCCGAAGAGCACTGGCAAAGTGATGTGGCAAGTCCCCAGGTTGGTTTGAGAGTCACAGGGGAGATAGTGCTTTGAGTGGTAGATGGTGGAGGCTGTTTGATTTTCTTGCTTTTCTGATGTGTGCGTACACACACACACACACACACACACACACACAGACACGCACGTGCCCACACCTCCTGTGTATTATCCCCTCTTTTCTCTTCTTGTACTCTCCTTAGGGAGGGGGTGGTGGAACCCCTCCCCTGTCCTCCAGATCACATTTTCTTTGATAGAAAAGCAAGCTGAACACCTTATTACTACAGAAATGTTGTACTTTCTATCCCACGAGAGAACTGGGGGCTGACTTACAAACTCAGACTTGGTTGCTGACATGCTTCAGGGGACAAAATAGTTTACAATTCACTCTCATTTATTAATTCCCTTGTTCATTCACAAAATATTTGTTGTGCGTCTGCTATAACCAGGTTCTATGCACAGGGATAGGGGATGCAGCAACTAGCAAAACCAAATGCTGTTGTCTTTGGAGCTCATATTCTTTCAAAATGAGAGCTGGCATACAAGCTTACTTCTTGCTGCATAATTTTATTTTGCATATCAGAAGCTGGGTGGTACCTCATGCTTTCTCTTTACATTTCATCAGTAAAAAATATCATTTGCTGCCTCCAGTCAGATGCTATTAAAGTGATAGACTCAGAGGCAGAAGTAAAAGCACATTAATCATTTTCAAAATATTATCATCATTGTAGATATTCAAAAATTATATATATATATATATATAAAATCACAAAGACGCACACACACACACACACACACACACACACACACGCACATGTAGTGTCAGAAAGCCTTTTCTTTCCCCCTTTTTTTCTTTAGTCCTTTTTGGGATAATTTCCAGAGCACACAGTGTAAGAAAGCACACTAAAATGTTTAAAAAGGGTAATTAAATAAGTGATGTGCTTTCAGAAAATGGCAGCATAATTCAGTGCTTCCTGAGAGTTCTGGGTGACTGAGAGCATTAATTCCAAGTAACTGTGGGCTGTCAAGTCTCAGGTCATGGTTTGCCTTGAGTCTTATGATTGCACATGACAAAGGTACTCTCCAGCACACCACTAGGCACTGATGAGCTTTGCTCATTTATTTTATTATTTATTTAAAACTTTTCACTATTTTGACAGAACTGAAGTCCAATTTCTATTTTTCATTAGTTATATGAAGCATTGGTTATGTGTGGAAACCTGAGACAATTGATATGAGTTTTTAAATTAATCCTGATGATGTTGTAGTAGTGTGATAAAAATAAGGCTTAACTGAATTAACATGTAAGTGGGTAAACTCCCCACAAAGGAGTTTGGGGACTTATGTAGTGATCACTTTACTAAAATTTTATCTAGTGATTAACCTTTGGCAGGGTATTAGTGTATGTTTGTGAATGTATTTCTATTATTTACTAGTGTCTGTGTTAGTTTTGAAAACGTAGTTACTCATTTTATACTACAAAACATGATTGAAAAAGGAATTCCAGAAGAACTCATTAGTGAGAGATCTAGGAAATGCAACATTTTGTGTTTATGGCATAAAGTAATCATATATATATGTGTGTGTGTGTGTGTGTGTGTGTGTTAGAATGTAGTAAAATGTTGGGTATTTTGGAGGAGAACCACTAATTTACCAAAACAGCATAATCCCTAACAACAATCCAAAAATTTGTCCTTATGCCCATAGATAAGTAAAGTCTTCACCTCACTTCAAGGAAACTTCTCTTTGCAGCAGACAGAGACTGCCATAGAAAACCATACTAATCAAAACACAGAGTCATGGAGCCCAGGCCCAACTGAGAGCATCCTTCACCCAACGCCTGAAGATCACTGTAGAAAAGGGCATGGGAAGATTCTAAGAACCAGAAAAACAGGGAGTTTTCTCTGAGACTGTTTCTCCTAGGAATATTGGAAGCTACACCAATGATGTCTCACTAACATAACTGCCTACACATGGGATGGACAAGGATGACACCAATAGACATGCCAACATGGTCAGGGGAAGCTTATGATCATCCCTACACGAGGAACTACAGGCAACTAAGGACCTCTGAAAGCAGAAGGGAATAGCACACATATTGGGTATTCTTATACCAGTCAGGCCTGAAAACACATATATGAGAGACATTATATAAATCAAATAGATTATATTAGATATATATGTCTACACATATATGCATATTATAGCAATTAGTTAAAAATAAGTCATAAATTTGAAAGAGAGCCAGGAGATGTATACAGAAAGTTTAAGGATAGGAAAATGGAGAAATGTTGTGAGTACATTATAGCCTCAAAAAGAAAGAAATTAGAATGGCAGATTCAGGCTAGGATTAAAAAACGTAAAATGGCAAAGTACAACCCAATGCCATTCAGAAAACTTGGAACACTCTAATTCAATTACGTTGTCTGCCTTTGGTAGAAGGTTCCAATTTGCATATTCCTCACTGGCATAGCATCCTGAACAGAAGGGGCCCAGGAAGGCTTATGTGATGTGCCAATGTGTTTCCATCTGGAGTAACATGGCAGACAAAAGGGAGACCTAGTTGATTATTTGAATATACTACAACAATACCCCATCACTTGGGCTCTATTATATAGGCAAACAAACATCTGGAATACAGGTGTGTGAGAAAAAGAAATAATGGAATAAATTAAACACAGGCAGGAGACTTCGGTCTTTTTAGGAAATTACTCTTGTTTTTAAAATTAAATTTCAGTTATAGTCCAATAATTCAACCTTCAGTTGCAAATTAAAGTCTTGTCTGAATTTGCATCCTTTCTAAGCTCATAGTTTACTTTAACCAAGAGTTATTAGAAATATGAATGGTGATGCATTCCATAAATAGATGTCAGGGTACCTATAAGTTATATGATCTATAGATACTGGTATTATATGCTGTTGAGGGAGACGTGACAGTTTTATTTTTTTGTATTATGATGTATTGTTTGGAGGTGTGTTGGAGTTCAGACCGGGTGGCAGAAACCTTTGGGACTTAGTGTTGGTACACTGAACCAGTCAAACTAACGAAGAGGCACTGAGTGTCAAAATGGCACTATCAGCAGAAAGGGTGACTCCCCTGTCCCTGATGGCAGGAGGATTTGGTTATTGATTGGCTCAGGTGGAGAGCAGACAAGACAGCAGACACCTGCTTCAGCATAGCCTGGGGCTCTCCAGAAGGCGAGTGGAGGAGGCCAAGTCTGCATGGAAGAGAGCCAGTCACAAAGGAAGTGGCGGGGAGGGGGAGGAGGGGGTGGAATTGAAGAGGAGCTGAGTGTTTCTCTGTCTTTTTTCTTTTTTGGCAATGCATTTGGAGTCCTGGCAGTGCTGGGAGGAAAATCACAGAAGCTTGCTTCTGGTTCCCATATGAATTCTATAGGAAAGAAAAAGGGTGAAGTCAAAGGACAAAGATTATGGTCTTTGCAGGTCGAGGTCACTTCATTTTCAAGAAGAATTATGTGTACATAGTGTTTGACATGGGATAGACTCCAGTGGTTTTGACTATTTAGGCATGGGCAACTTTTGAGTTTCATTGCCCATTTTATTTTTACATAGTACATCAAAGCTATATTCTATATGTTTCTGCTGTCAGTTTCCTTTTACATTTTGACTTCATTTACTTATGTGTGTAAATGGGTACTGACCAAGCAGATATCAAACTGCTGAATGTTTATGGACATGTAGTTAATGCTGGTCCTGTAAGTCTAGTATTCCCAAGGTTCCAGGAAAAGACTGAGGGATGGGCAGAGACCAGAAGTGTTTAGGGCAAGTGGTGTTTAGAAAGATGACCACAGATTCTTAATTAATCATCCTTTGAAAATGTGGAGCCTCTTTTCACATCCCTTGAGCTTAGGCTGAATCAGTCACAGCGTTTTCTTTATTCTCTCTCTGGCTTGCTTGCTCTCTGTTTATTCACCCTAGGGGAAACCAATTTCTGTGTCCTGATGTTTCCAGGTGACTCTCTGGGGAGGCCCAATTGGAAAGGGACGGAGGCCAATGAAAAGACCAGGCTTCTCCCAACAAAAACATGAAAGAGGCTAAGAGTGGATCCTCCAGCTCTGGGGAATCTGATGACTGACTCCATTCCCCGCCAATATCTTGTATGAAACCTCAGGAGAGATCCCTGAGCCAGGGCTGCTGAGTGAAAGTGCTTCTGAACCTCTGATCTACAAAACCAATACATTTTTGGTATTTCAAGCTCCCCTTATGGGAGTAATTTGTTAGAAGTAGCTAACTACTACAGGGGGAATTCACCACTCGGAAATAGTTAGAAACTATTTATCTGGAAGACTCAAGAGAAATTTCATAAATAGTGCATTTTTCTACCAACAAAATACCCAAAGCAGCCCAACTTTATAGAGAAAAGAAGATTATTTAGTCAAAGACAAAGCTCTGTGGTCAATTTAAATCTGATCAGATGATGCCAACAGCAGAGCGTGCATAGAAGAAACACATCCTAAGGAGCACAAAGGCAATGGGTTTGGGATCCTAGGCCCCATTTGTAACGTTTAGTCTTCCTGCCCACCACCTGGGTCCTGTTGCCGCTTTCAGCCCCCAAATAACACACTATACTAATTATGAAGCTGTTGGCTGTTTGCTTGGTTTCTTATCAACTAGCTCTGACTTGATTATTAACCCATAATTACTAATATATATTTTATAAGAACTTATATTTTTGAGGATGCACCCCTGAGCACCCGTTGCTCCCAGGAGATCACATGATGATAACTCTCTTTACTACATTTCCCAGAGTCCTCCTAGACTCCTAGTTCCACCTACCTTGCTTCCCTATTGGCCAACAGTGCTTTGTTGACATATACACAGAAGGGCTTCCCCATCACCCATTCTTCTTTTTTCCTTTCCTTTATTTTTTATTTAAATTAGAAAAAAACTTGTTTTACATGTCAGTTCCAGTTCCCTCTCCCTTCCCTCCTCCCATGCCCCCCACCGATTCCCTATCCCATCCCATTTCTGCTCCCCATGGAGGGTAAGGCCTTCCATGGGGGATCTTCAAAGTCTATCATATATTTGGAGCAGGGCCTAGACCCTCCCCTGTGTGTCTAGGCTGAGAGAGTATCCCTCTATGTGTAGTGGGCTCCCAAAGTCCATTTATATACTAGGAATAAATACTGATCCACTACCAGAGGCCACACAGAATGCCCAGCTAGGTCCTATTCTTACAGCACTCCACAAATGATCTAAGGACCTCCCCCTGGGCTCCATCTACTTACTGTCCACCATTTCCCATTACCACACTGAGGACCAATTTTCTAACAGATGAGCCTGTGGGAGACAAGGAAAGTGTATGCAACTGTTTAAGATGACTACATTATTACATATTATGACACCTTGCCTATATTTCTACAATACCTAGAATTTTGCATCTTGTCAATGGTTAATAAGTGAAAATGAAAGTTTTATATTTTTCTGATAAAGTTCTAAGATAAGATGGGTGGGTAGTTTTAGTTCCTACATCCAGATGTCACACCTGAAGAATAAGGGGAGGGAGGGGAGAAAGTAAAAGACACACACACACACACACACACACACACACAGATATAGAGTGATACAGAGAGCAACAGAGGCATATATATATATATATATATGCAGAGATAGAGATAGATGCAGAGAGATAGAGAGACAGACATACAGACAGATACACAGAGAGACAGACACACAAACAGATACACACACAGAGAGAGAGATAAAGACACACACACACACAACACACACACACACACACACACACAGAGAGAGAGAGAGAGAGAGAGAGAGAGAGAGTGAGAGAGTATCTAATAACCATGCAATAACTAGTTTCTTTTCATGGCTTCTTTTCTTTTTTTTTCATTTTTATAGCAGAATAATATATTTTGTATGCATATGTATAAATCACATTTTCTTTATTCCTATTATTTATTTCAGAGATACCCTAATAGATTCTATATCTTGCTACGGAAGAAAAAGCTAACATTTTTAAGAAAAAACTAAATACAACAAAACACCAAATTATTTCACAGTAGCAAAAAAGTGTTAAATATTTTCACAATATAAAAGGTATTGGGAACAACTGGAAATGTGTTCTCAAAAAATCTATTTTATAGAATTTAAAAATTAATTTTAGTTCAGTAATCCAAAGGTAACTCAGATTTAAAAACAGATTATGTACTCAGAAATTACTTAAGCTACTATTATGAGTAATATACAATAATCAAAAAATAGATGTCCAATAGTAAAAAATAGATTGTTAAAATGCAATCTGAGGGGCAACAAGATGCCTTGGTGGTAAAGATGTTTGCCAAGTAAGTCATGGCTTCTTTTCAAACTCAAATCATACACACAGCTTTGAGACATGTAGAAAACCTGTAGTTAAATAGCTTCAAGATAAATTGGTATTTATTCTCAAAATTTTTTTAATCATGTTCCTCATTCAAAGAGGATTAGGTCCTTGCCAGAAATATTTGGTACAGAAATATATATTTTTAAATAAAGAAGACATTCAGACTTTGAATGCAGAATGCTGAATGATAGTAGCTATTGTTATGAATCAGGAGAAGGATTTTTTGGCTATTGTTGTTTTGAAGGATGTGTGTTTAATCTTTTTCCAGATCTTAATATGTCATAATCCCATTCTCTCATTAGAGATGGAAAGTTTCAATGACACCACCTCTCTAAAACCTGGGTAGAAATTTTGACCCTGGGCTCATAGCAACTTAGGCCTCCTGTTTAAAAGTTTGGCGACCTTGGGAGCATGGTGTGCACCATAGACACTTGGCTTTCTTGCGGCTTGTCTTCTGCTTGCTCACTCTTGCATTCCAGCAGTTGATGAGACTCTTATATTCGCATGTTTGAAACCAGTTCACACAGATAGGGGTTGATGCTTAAAATGACCTATAAATCACCAATTGCAGGTCCCTCCTGAATGAAAGGAAAAGCACTGTTTCAATTACAGGCCAATAATTCAATACTATAAACATGATATGACAGGCTTAAATCTGAGTGTTTTTGACAGTGAGACAGTGTAAAGGGGTTCACAAGTGTTCCACTGCTGCATGTGAGTCAGGCAGGTGTAACTATGAACCCAGTCTGAGTTTGTCATACAATTTCTGGATACAGATCATCCAGAAAGGTGGAAGGTGGTTCTCTCTCTCTCTCTCTCTCTCTCTCTCTCTCTCTCTCTCTCTCTCTCTCTCTCTCTCTCTCTCTCTCTCTGTGTGTGTGTAGGCAGGGCTAGAGAGAGGAGGTCTATTTGTAAGATGGTGCAGATACTTTGGAAATCAGTATGCATTTTTAAAAAAAATGTAAACTAAACATAGAACTACCATATGTCCTAGCTATATCACTTGTGGATGTAGACCCAGAAGACTCTGAGTCTGTCAAAGAGATATTTGCACATCCAGGCTTATTGCTTAGCCATTCAAGGTAGCTAAGAAATAGAACCAGACTAGATGCTCACCAACAAATGAGTAAAGAAAGTGGGATCTGTATCACACACACACACACACACACACATACACACATACACAGTCATACACACAGAGACACACACTCACTGGAATTTTATTTAGCAACAAAGAAAAATGAAGTTATAATATTTACAAGAAAATTAATAAAACTATAAATCATGGTGTTAAGTGAAATTAGACCAGATTAAAAAGAACAAATATTAAATGATTTTTCATGTGTGTGTATGTATGTGTGTGTGTGTGTGTGTGTGTGTGTGTGTGTAAGTCATGAAACTTGAAAGAGGATCATAGGAAGTGAAGAAGTCTCAAGGTATTATAGAAAAGTGGAGAGATGACAAAATGTTTGACATGAAAGTAAAAGGGAGTTGTGGAAAGGGAGAGGACCAGTAAGAGGGGGACAAAGGGAGGAAGTGGAGGAGGGGGATAAATAAGAAAAAATATACATGAAAATGACATAACTTCATATGCTATTTTAAGAAATTAGCAATTAACACGAGTCCTTGGAATAAAAACATTTTTTGGCTGTGATACTGACTGATGGTCATTCTGGAGGCTCAGAGGATAGAGGGCTGTGACTGACATGCATCTCAACAAACCTAGGAAGTCCAAATGTCCTAGATAGAAGTTGCACGGTGTGTCTGCACTCCCTATCTCCCCAGCACAGGAGAGAGACAGACCATCTTCTTCCCTTCAGCTCACACAGCAGTGTGATGTGGACTGACCGGGGATGAAGTTGCTTCAGTTCAGTGGTTGTGGATTTGAGCAGTGATGGAGCATAAAAAGGGGGAAGCTGCCACGCCCGCTGTGCAGCCTGTATCCGAGAATGTGGCGAGGATGTCGGGATTGATGACGCAGAGACCAGTCGGTTGCCTTTAAGAAAACTTTATGCTCCCCAAGAAGGCTCAAGAGAACTTCCCAAGAAAAGCTTCCCTCCAGAAAAGCTTCTGCTACACACACACACTTTTCCTCCTCCTGGCTAACACCAGAGTCGGAAGGGGGCGGGGGGGGGGGGCCCAGGAAGGCTAGCCAGGGTGTTTCAGTGAGCAAGCGCTTATGGGGAACTTATAGCTGGGAACTTATAGCTCCGGTAAACATTTCTTAGGGCAGTGGATTGTTTTCAGTAAACATTGTCTCACAGCTGCCAGCTCCCAGGCTGATGGGGAAGTGGGCCTCAGGCCAAGGTCTGTTGTTCCCACAGGAAGCCATGCCTGACAACCACCACTTCACATGTGCAGGCAGTGTTGTCTTTAACATGGGTCATGTAATGTCACTCCTGCCACAGCCACTTTAAGAGGGAGCTGGTGCCAGTAGGTCCTGAACTGAAGGCCATTACGCCAGCTCCATTCTCTCAACTTGTTGACTTAATCCTTGCTCACTGTAAGTTGTTAGCACTGAAGAATCTCTCTTGAGTTTCAGTCATGTTTGACTCAGAATTCTTCCACTTTCTCTGTCTTTCTCCTGCTTCTTTTGCTGAATTCACTGTTGTGAAAGAAAGTTTTTTAAAAAACATAAATTTTAGTATGTCTTTGCATTTGAGGTAGTCATTCTTGCAGGAACATTGATCTAGTCACTGGAGAAAGTAGTGAACAGACCAAAAAATTCTCTCTCTCTCTCTCTCTCTCTCTCTCTCTCTCTCTCTCTCTCTCCATATATAAATGTATATATGAATATATGTATTTATGTACCTATATATACATTCTCTCTATAAATAGTATTATTTCTCTATATTGTATGCAAATTACATAGCACAACAATAGTATGCACTTAGAAAACGATTAAGTTGTGGAATAGGCACAAAAGTTAAAGGCACCTAGAGAAGAAATGTAGTTACAGACATAATGGCCAGGAGTACATTGCTATGTGAGCACAAATTTGGGGGTTAAGAGCATACTATTTATCCATATTGCTTTAGATTCTTCTCAGAGAGACAGGATACAGAGGCTTCCTAAAGAAACAGCTCTTAATTATGCTTGCAGTATCAGTCAAATTGATGAGCACAGTAAAACAGAGCTTCTATTTGATTTTTTGCATCTTGATGTCCCAAATATGGTGACTTATACTCTCACTGGCTATTATTTAGAACCTGAAGCTAACATTCTACAGATGGCCTGAAGGTAACATTCTACAGAGGAAGGGAGGGCTTCTGAGGGGATGTAGCAAGCTTCCATGTAAACATGTTGGTAGGGGCTAAGCACATGGTAGTCTCTTTGTCCTTCTCCAAGGCCTCTGGAAGGGCTTCATAAGTAAAGAGGCGGTTGGCACGAGGGTTGTGACAAAGTTCACGTATATTCAAGGACATCATGGTCTGCACAGATGTTTTCTGTTTTTGTTTCCCTGACTCTCAGGACCCTCTACCACAGTCTCAATTGACTTGGTGCTTCATGTCATAGAACTCTCCTAGTGCCCCTCTTCAAGCTCCATTGTCATGCTTGCTAATTCTTTGTCCTTATGAGACCAGCATGCTTGTTCCCTCACCTGGTAGGACCGAGTGCACAGAATTCATTCTGCCGCTATTTACTGAAAGCCAGTCAAACAGAATAATCAAATACCCCAGATCCTCTGCGGTGTATGCTTTAATAACCTTACTTTCAGCTTGGTCTCCACTCCCCAGTTTCCTCTCCTTGAGGAACGTTTTCTGCGTTTTAAACTTACCGCCATTTAGAAGAAACCCTTTGCCTTATCCATCCATTTGTGCTACTGATCCCAGCTTCTTCTGCCTTCCTCTGGAACCAGTGCCATCAATAGCTCCCTTTTTTACTATTTTTTATTTATTTTATTTTATTTTCCAGTTTAAATTTAGATAAGAAACAAGGTTGCTTCACAAGTCAGTTCCAGGTCCCTCTCCCTTTCCCTCCCCTCCTCCCGTTTTTGTTTGCCAAATTTCCACTCTCTTGCTTCACTGGTTACTTACTTCCCTATAGCTTACAAATGTGCCCAGGATCCCCAACTCCTAGAACATCTTGTCTTGATTCTGTGTCCAATCATAAGTACTTATTTCTTACATTCTTTTCATTACCAGCAACACTAAACTTTAGATGCATTGCTTTCATCTTTTTTTTTATTATTATACCACCACAGTTTCAGATGGGAAATCAAAACAGTGTGTAGTGGGACAGAATAAATTGCAGTTTGGGATGTTCTAGAAAATCCAGGAATTTGATGTTACCACTGTCTACCTATTACTATTACTAAAGATAGTTCTATTATAGTCACTAATAGACTTCTAGCTTCTACTTTTCTTGCCCCAGTACCCTTGTATACTATAAACACTTGTAATTGTTAGGTATGTTCCTTCTAAATTGTTTCTTCTTTAATTTCGTTTATTATTACCCTCCTCCGTGTGTATATATGTGTGTGTGTAATGTGTATGAGTGCGACTGTGCACATGCTATGACATGCATGTGGAAGGGAGGAGAACTTGCGAGAATAGGTTCTCTCCCCACACTGTGGGTTCTGTGGGTTGAACTTAGGTTGTATATACTGAGCACTTTTACGCTAGAAGCCCTCTTGCCAGCCCTTAACCTCTTCGCTTGACAAGTGACAGAGGGCAACAACTGTCCTCTTTTCCCTGCTTCATACCTTTTCCTTTTCATCCACTGGCTTCTTCTGCTTTCACCTTGTAGGAATATACATTTGTTTCAAATAGTTAAATGTATTTTAACTTGTACTCAAAACATAAAAATACACATAATAAAAATAAGGCATGTTTTGATGGATATATACATCATGTAGTGTTTAAATAAGGTTAAACACATTTATCTCCTCAAATATTTAGTATTTTGAAAACATTCAAAATCCATTCTTTTGATGTTTGAACATGAATATTATATCCCTGTAGACATTCTGCTCAGTACACTAGAACCTCTCAATTCTACCTAGCTATAAAAGACATCCCATCATTCTCTCAGCCATCGGTGACACTGTAGCAACAACCTTAACTCTGTAGGCATGGTGCATCATGTTTATTGAGTTGCATTTCTTCCATTATCCTGAGTGAATCCCACTTGGTCCTGGTATACAATGTTTTCCTGTATTGTATTTTGTTGAGAATTTTTGCATCTTTGTTCTCTCTGTCTCTGTGTCTCTGTCTCTGTCTGTCTGTCTGTCTGTCTGTCTGTCTGTCTGTCTGTCTGTCTCTCTCTCTCTCTCTCTGACAAGGTTTCTCTGTGGCTTTTGAGGCCGTCCTGGAATTAGCTCTTGTAGACCAGGCTGATCTCGAACTCACAGAGATCCGCCTGCCTTTGCCTCCTGAGTGCTGGGATTAAAGGTGTGTGCTATCCCCACCCAGCAGCATCTTTGCTTTCAAAGATATACTTTGCTGTTTTGGCTGTTTTCTCATCTGGTTTTAAGACTGGGGTAATACTGACATTGCAATTGCAGAATGTGTTTGGACAGGTCTTTTCCTCTTTATTTTATTTGGGGAAGGGACTAACTTAAAGAAATTGACACTTAGTTCTTTAAATTTTTTGGTTAAAGTCAGTAGTGAGACTGTTTTGTCTTTGTCTTTCATTTGGTTGGGCTTTGAAAATAATTCTCTTTATTCTTCGAAATGTTCATATATTCTTACACTGCATATTCATCAGATCCATCATCCACTACCTCTGTACAGGTCTTCTCAGGGCTCCACACCCTGCGTCCCTCCCAACCTCATATCCTCTTTGTTTTGTTGTTTGTTGATAACTCCTTGAGTCCAGTTAGTGTTGTCCATATGTACATTGTGTGTGTGTGTGTGTACTGGGCATGTGCAACCTACATTCTGTGCAATCACATTCTGAAGAAAGTGATTCTCCATCTCAGAGGGTTTTGAATTTTTTATTAATTAAACAACTATTGATTCAACTTTATTATTTGCTATTAGTATGTTCAGATTTTCAATTTCTTCATGAGTTGGTACTGAAAAGGTGTCTGTGTCTAGACATTTGCCTGTTTCTTCTAGGTTATCAAGCTTGTTGGCACAGAGTCGTTCACAGTAATCTCTAATGGTATGCTGTGTTTCTCTGGTGTCAGTTGTAACATCCCTTTTCATCTTGAAGTTTTAAAATTGATTTGTCTTTCTTCTTTTTGAGTTGACCCAGGAGTTCATCTATTTTCTTGTCCTTTGAACAGTCAGCTCTGTTTCCTTTGCATTTCGCATTGTTTAATTGTCTCCATTTCTTTTACTTCTGTTCTAATCTTGATTATTGTGTAACCTTGGACTTGGCTTTGTCTTATTTTTCTAGATCTTTGAGATGCATCAAGGTTTGTTAGACTTCCCATACTTTTTTATGTTGGCCTTGATTGCTGGAAATTTTCTTCTTTTTAAATTTTTTAAACTGTCTTCTTAATACTAATTTTCATGCATCCCATACATTTTGATGTGTTGAGTCTCCATTTTTATTTGTTTCGAGGCATTTAAAAAATTCCCTCTTTAAAAAAATTCCCTCTTGATTTCTGGTCATTCGGGCATCAGGTATATAATTTCCATGTGTTTTTATAGTATTCAAAGTCCTGGTTCTGATTAATTTTAATTATATCCATTTGTGGTTAGAAAAGATTGAACATGCTCACTGAGATTCGTTTTGAGGTCTATTTATGATCTACTCCAAAGACTGTTCCCTGTGCTGGTGAAAAGAACATCTATTAAGCAGCTGTTGGTTGGAATGCACTGTACACATCTATTACACCCACTTGGTCTGAGGTGCAGTTAAACTATTAGCATTTTCCTTTTTTATTAATTTTAAAAAGGATAAAAAGGATAAAAAGGAATGGGTTTTGTTATGTCATTTTTATTCTTACCTCGATATACTATGTTCTAATATATTCTCTTCCCTCTCTATCCTTCCCCACACCTTCTTTTGGGGATCCCCTTCCTCTCTGTTCTCATATTACATTTTTGCATGAACTTTTCCCAGGGAATTGAGGAAGCATCTGTTCACCCAAGATAGGGCACCAACAACAGACCAAAGCAATGAGTCTTCTTAAGTGTAGGTTGGTGCATCAAAAAGTTCATTGGGTCAGTTACAGGAGCATGAACAATTTATGAATGGGTCCACTGCTGGAGGATATGTCTCTCCTACCAGCATCCTTTAACTGCCTCCAGGAGTTGTAAGACCGTTTCTTCTTCTCCATGATGGAATGTTAGTGGGCCCTGGTTTTATTTTGGTATTAGTTGAACTTTAAAAAACATGTTTTTAATTATATTATAATCAAAATAATTTCTCCATTCCCTCCCTTCAGCTCCTCCATGGTACCCTCCCTCCAAAACCCTTCATTGCCCCTTCAAATTTATAGTCTCTTTTTGTTATTATTGTTACATATATACACATGTACATGTATATATAAATATAATCTGTTGAGTCTGTTTTTATTGTTCGTGGTTTCAGGGATGACCACTTTGTATTGGATCACCAACAAGGATGCTCATCCCTGAAGACTCTGCTTCTCCCTCTCTGAGCAGTCCTTAGTTGCCTGCAGTCCTTTGAAGCTTCTCTTTATGGCAAATGGCAATTATCACAGAAATTCAAAACCAGATAATCAAAACACAGAGATCCGTGGGAAACCCAGTGTTACAAGTCACTCATCTATAACTCAGGGAACATCACAGGAAAAACTGTAAAAGAGCTAGAATACTAAGAAGTTAGGTATGAAACAACCCCTCCTAGAACTAGTTGCATAAACAAGACCAGGACATGCTAAGAGGTGTGTGTGTGTGTATGTGTGTGTGTGTGTGTGTGTGTGTGTGTGTGTGTGTGTGTGTGTGTCTTATGCGGGTAATCATGACTGCTTGGAAGTCCAGATGGTAATGACTGTATCATGTCTTGAAGACACTATTCCACAGCACATGCGTATTTACTTCTCACTCTTCCTTTTCTTCTTTAAAATATTTTTCTTCATGCTCATGGTCTTTTTTTCTAGTCTTCTCTCACACAGACGTTTAAATCTAGGTCCTGCATAGAAAATTAAAAAATACAGGTTTATCCTTCTGAGTCCTAGCTTATTTATCACAACATAATGATTTCCAGTTCAATCCAAGAATAAACGTTTAGTAGGTACCATCGTCGTCTTTCTGAATCGACAAGAGATGCCTTTAGGTTTTCTACTTTGCCTATTGGTTTCTTGTAGGTAGCCTTTATAATGCTGAAGTATATTCCTTCTTCTAGTTATAGTTTCTTCAGGGATGTTGAATTTTTATCAGGGACTTTTTGGCATCTACTGAGAAGATCATGTGACTTCTGCCCTTATGTCTCTGTGCTATGTTGCATTTGTTGATTTCATGTGTTGAACAACTGTCATATAAGCGTGCTCATATGATACCTTAGAGTTGTAGGATTAAATTTGACTGATGTCCTTTGACTATTTTATATCAGATATTTGTATCATTTTTTAGGTTTGGGTAGCTTTCTATTACTATTTAGTTGAATGATTTTGCTGTTTTTTTCCTTTGGAGGACCCTCTTCAAATGCAATAACATTAATATTTGTTCTTTTGATGTAACCCCAAACTTCTTATGGCCTTTCTTTAGATCTCATTTGTCTAGCATTCTTAGCTCATATGAATATGGTTTGCAGAATAAATGGCATCCAAATTGATGTTATGTGGAAAGAAGATCAGTGGAGGGTGTCACTCAACTGCTGTCTTGCTACCTCACATTTTTTTTTAACAAACCAAAATTTCTAAAAAAATATTGTAGGAAAAATTAGGCTAGCTTTCATAGCTTTTCACTGAAGGTCTTCTATATTTTAGTCTCAATTTAGTTTCCATCACTGTCCTATTAGTCTACCATTGATGTTTCTGTATGGCAAGAACCTGATGGCATGAAATTATGTAACTACCAGTGGCTTCTGGTGGAGACTTGAAGTCCCTATGGAAGCCACTTTCACAAATATATTACAAAGACCAATTGATGATTATTAACTTGTATTTATGAAGGATTATTAGCATAGGCTTGAACTTTACCTTTATAGACAGACATTTCTTCAAATTTACTCTATCAAGAATGAGAACGAGAAATATTGTAGGAACAGAATTAAGACAACTCTGTAGAAACTCTGTATGCATGTAGGAGCCTCTACAAACCAAAACTACAACATTGCCAGTAAAGTGGATGAATATTGCATGCAATTCCATGAACAGTAGATAAGAGGGGAGGTTTGTATCTTAGAGAGGGTGTTAGCAGCAAAGAGATGATGGGGTACACTTAATGTGTATTTGGGTATTAATTTTTGTATAAAATTGAAGTTACAATCAGTTTTCACTAAAGTAATCTGAATCTGGAATTCTTGACTCAGCATTCTTCCAACTAAGCAGAGATGGTTTTTGCAGTAGGCTTTCAATAAATGCTTGTTGCATCAATAAGGAAATGGATTGTCTAGGCCTTGTGTTTGACGTAACAAGTGGCAAATCAAACATCCCCTGTCTCATTTTGGATAACCCACAGACTTGTGAAGCCACATAGTCTTTAGGAGGGGAAGATTAATGAATTCTAAGAGGTTAGCAATATGATAATCTCATATCTATTCTTAGGGACTGAAATCACTGCATGAAGAAAATGAAGACTGTAGTTCAGCACTCAAGGCCTTGGAAGCACATTGCTGGTTGGGATTCTGGTTTGCCATCTCTTCCTTTGGCTTTAAGATGTTGCTCCACAGCTTTTTCATCTGCAGAATATGTCCTTGAATGATTACTATAAGGTTTCAATGCTACAAGTTAAAACCAGTTAATTTAGTACCTCTTATCATGAAGGTCACCTTGTATCTGGTCAAAAGATATAACTTGTATTTTTGCTGAATATCTCCCTGGAAGTAGATACATGACTGATGATACAAAGTAGATATATAACTGAAGATATCAGTAGTGTAGATTCCTATACATTTTTGGGAGATAGTTCAAGAGATCTACTGATATCACAAAATACTGTTTTACATGAAATACCCAAGCTGATATCAAATAGCATCATTATTTTTTAAAGATCTATTTATTTATTATATATACAGTATTTTGCCTGCATGTATGCATATAACCAGAAGAGGGTACCAGATCTCATTACAGATGGTTGTGAGCCACCATGTGGTTGCTGGGAATTGAACTCAGAACCTTTGGAGGAGCAGCTAGTGCTCTTAACCGCTGAGCCATCTCTCTAGCCCCCAATTAGTATCATTATTATACAGGTGTTTTTTGTAGCCTGTTATTTGGTGAAGAGGGATTAAATTGTGAGTAGAACTGTTGTCAGTCAATTGAAGCACAACTATCTAAGTGAAAAAGATTTGTTAAGATGAATGGAGAAGAGGAAACACGTCTGTTACCCTAGGAAAGCAACAAGTTATGGGTGAGAGTTGGTCTCCTGGATAACATTCTATAGCAGGACTTTCAATAACTAAGGGTTCATTTGTAGAAGACTGATATTAATGGCTCATTTTCTTTATCACTTTGTCTTCCTTAGCAGATCACTGGAAATGTTTATCTTCCCCTCATCCCAAAGTGTAATCTCAGAGTTAAAACTCAGGAATCTTGTGATACACAATCCAAACTGCCTAGAAGGCATATTGGAATATCTCTGTAGATTGTTTATTCCCAAAGCATCTGATGGGATTTAATGGTTAATAAATCATCCTACCCCAGAAGACATAGAAAGCTAGTATCTCTTATACAAAGGCACAAAGTTTTCTTCATTTGTCTATATCAACCACTTTTCACTAACAGGTTGGTGGTATTGCTGACTTTCCAGTAAAACCTTTATACAGATTCTGTATTAATTGCCTCAACCAAAGAAAGTAACCTAGTATATTTGTATCTCAGTTTTCTAATCCATTTAATGGGGATGATATGAAATGTATATTAGATATAATTAGGAAATGACTTATAAAATTTAGGTAGACCTAAATTAACAGTGCTATTCATTGTTTCTAGTGCTCTGTATTTTAAAGTTAATGGCACCATAATATTATTACCTACCAATATTATTACATTTTTCTTTTTAATTTTTGAAACTAAAATATAATTATATTTCTTTTCCTCTCTCCATCCAGTCCCTTGTACCCTCTTTCTTTCTTTCTTTCTTTCTTTCTTTCTTTCTTTCTTTCTTTCTTTCTTTCTTTCTTTCAAACTCATGGCCACTATTTATTTAATTGTTGTTGCACATATATATGTGTAGATATTTTTAAGTATATAAATTTAGCTGTGATGCCTATGAACTCCAATAAAGACCAGCATAGCACGGTAACCCTAAGTGTTTAGCAGTAGCATATCTTGGTGGTAATCAATAGCTCTATAATTGGACTTAAAGCCCACCCAACAAGGTGGAAATCATGTCTGGGAGCATGGGGTGGGTGGAGATGGTGTTAGGAGAAAGAGAAGGGAAGAAGAGGAGGGGAGAAGAGGACATGAGAGAGCAGGGAGATTGAATTAGGGGAAGAATAGAGGAGAACAAGAAAAGAGATACCATAATAGAGAGAGCCACTACAGGTTTGAGGAGAGATCTGGTACTAATGACATTTTCAGAGATCTACAAGAATGACACCTACTGGCAATCTAAGCAATAGTGGAGAGGCTATCATAAATGCCCTTCCCCAATAATGAGATTGATGACTAGCTTATATGGCATCCTAGAGTCTTCATCCAGTAGCTGGTGGAAGCAGAAGCAGAGACCCCCAGCTAAACACTGAGCTGAACTCCTGGAGTTCAGTTGCAGAGAGGGAGGAGTGATGGGCAAAGAGGTCAAGACCAGCCTGGTGAAACCCGCAGAAACAGCTGATCTGGACAAGGGGAGGCTCATGGACCCCAGACTGATAGCTGGGAAACCAGAATAGGACCGACCCAGGGCCCCTGAATGTGAATGTCATTTAGGAGGCCTGGACAATCTATGGGACCTCTAGTAGTGAATCAGTATTTATCCTTAGTATATGAATAGACTTTGGAAGCCTATTCTATATAGAAGGATACTCACTCAGCTTAGACACACAGAGGCGGGCCTAGGCCCTGCTCCAAATTATATGACAAACTTTGAAGATGCCCCATGGAAGGCCTCACCCTCCCTGGGGAGGAGAAAGGGGATGGGATGGGGGTTGATGAAGTGCAGGGGAGGAGGAGAGAGAGTGGGATCTGGGATTTACATGTAAAACAAGCTTGTTTCTAATTTAAATAAACAAATTAGAAATAAATGTTGGATATTTATCCACTATATCTACTATAAGATAGTCTGAAATTTCTTGATATATTAATTCAGTGCTATTTGCAAATAAAAAAGATTTGTAGGAATCGTGCCATTAAAGATGTGTCACATGCAATTAATAAGAATTCTGGAATTTTTTTTGAAATAAGCTTAACTTTTTTGATCTTTTTTTTTTACCTTGTCTAGCATATAATTCTAATATATCATTTCTCATTATATGGATTTTTTTCCTTTCATTGCTTTCATTGGGTGGGAGTGTCTTTGCCTCATTTAAACAATCATCACAGCATTGATGATAAGCTAAATTCTTGTATACACTGATTTTTGGGACATCATTGTCAAAAATTCATGGGAAGATCTTATTGTGTAATAGTATCTTAGAAAATATCACCTCATTAGAAAAAGCTATCGAATTTAGTAGACATTTACCATCCTTTCTAAGTAGGGTTTGATATCTTTTTCCTTTTTTTGATTTTTTTTTCTTGATACAGGGTTTCTCTATGTAGCCTTGGCTGTCTGGAACTCACTCTGTAGATCAGGCTGGCCTTGAACCCACAGAGATCCACCTGCCTCTGCCTCCTGAGTGCTGGGATTAAAGGTGTGTGACACCACTTCCTGGCTTAGAGTTTGAAATTCGATACGCTCCAAAACCCTTGTTTTGTCCTCTTTCCACCAAAGAGAGCACTCTGAAAGTACTTGATGGGGTTCATTTCTCAGTCTCAGAGGCTGGGGGAGTTTTACATCTTTGGCGAACAGCTTGCTCAGGAACAGATATGACTTGATGCTCGTCGGTATCAGTTTTCTTTTTTTCTTGGCTATGCTTACTGAATATTCATTGTGTCTACTAAAACAGACTAAATATTTGCATGCAGAACTGTTCGGATTTTACAAAGACTGTAAGTGTGTTGTTTTTTGTTTTGAACCATCCTTCCTTCCCCATCTGCTTTTCGTAGGTTTCTGCCAAGTAAAAACACATGGAAAAAAATAATAATTGGAGCCAAACGCCACAATATTGTGGAGCTTTGTGTTTGTTTATAGTGGGAACAAGTAATTGAATAATGAGGCGTTCCTGTTTTCCGAGGGAGATGATTGCCTGGCAGACCTGGTTGAAGTGTGGTGGTGGGTAGTCAGGGAAGGAATGGAGGAAATAATTGTTACTACCTGAAAATCCTAAATGCGTGAGCTGATAGATTTGCTGAATAGCTGGACTGTGGTAGCCACTGCACAGAGCATACACAGAGCAAAGCATACCACAATTCATCCTAAATAGTCAGGGCTCATCTTATTAGCTGGGTTTCTTTCATTGTAAAACTTTAGTGATAAAATAAATCCCCATGGTTCCTTTCCTTCCCTGCGTTCAGTTGGCCATCGGGCCATGAGGGCAAAGGGGGCAGAAGCGGCAAGCAGGGCTTTGTCTGGCCTATGAAGACGGAAATAGCCTTCCAGGAGACTGCTTCGATGTTACAGTTTAGTCCAGAGTAAGGGGGGATATAAAGGATGGAGACAGTTTCTGGGTCATCACCTAATTTGCATTAGACAGCACGCTCCTATCATACAGCTCTTAGTTCAATGTTTAGTTATTATCTATGGAAGCATGATCCTATCGTAAAGATCCTAGCAAAATGTCTGATTATCATACGGGCAGCAGGGGGTTAGCTTTTGCAGAGAACTGTGTTAAGGGTCACACTAGAGATAGGTCAGGCCTCCAGGCCTAGAGACATTCTCCAAATAAGGTTAGATAGAAAGCAGGAAGCCCTCGCTGGTGGGGAGAGTCCTCCATGTTGCACCCAGTTCTTAGAGAGCTGTCCATGGTAGAGGGCAACCTCTGGCATCCAGGGCCTTTCAACAAACTCCTTTGTCAAGCATTTTTCCGAATATTTTCTATACAAGGCACATTGATTTGAGGAGTTACCATTCATCCTGTGAAAACAGCAAGGCATGCCAGGTGGCCTCCATATCCAGCAGCAGAAAAATGCAGCGGGACAGATGTGTTCTCAGGATTTTGACTTTAACTTTTGAGAAAGCGAACTTGGCTTTTTTGGCAGATCATTGTCAAAATGAATTTGTTTTCGCTCTTATATAATACCTTCTTGAGGACTACTCATTCACTACTTCAGGATTAGTAAAGATCAATTTAGGAGATTAATGAAAGGTCCCTGAAATGATCTGAAGTAGAGAAAAGCCTCTCTAGGAAGATGGCTCTTGTTGCCGTGGGCTGTCAGAAGCGGTTACTTTATCTCCAACTGTTCTCTCCCCAACTTTGATTCTCATCAAGTCAGTGAAGGGCTGGGACTGAGGGTGAAAACACACTCATGGATATTATATACTATTTTCATATCACGAGTCCCGCTTTCCACATTTCTCTGTTTTGATGCTTATGCTTGATTTATTTAATCAAAACCATTTCTTAACGCCAGAAACACAGACACGACACGCATTACTGAAAGTGTGACTGTGCGGTTGCTCTTTGGTTTGACATTCACTGCTCCCCAACAGGGTTGCCATTATACTAGGATTATGAACTTATTCTCTGTCTAGAAATCAGTCTCATGAAATCAGGAAAATGAGCCCCGATCCAAAGGCTGAGGGCTGTGTCTTTGTGGACCTCTTGTGTCTGACTCAACTCAATACAAGTCATGGTGTCTGATTTGTCTTGTTATTTCCACATGTAATTGGAAAACCAACAAAAGAGCTTTTTATTTTTAAAATCACATGGAGGATGTTGTCTTTTTGTTATAGTTATAGGAGAAGTAATGCAGATGAAAAGCTGAGAGCATTTCTGTGTGAAAAATAATATAATGAAGGGCTGGTGAGATGGCTCATTAGTTATGACCACTGGTTGCTCTTCTAGAGGACCCAGATTCAATTCCCAGCAATCGCATGCTGGCTCATTGTGGACAGAAGTTTCTGTTCTGCGTGGTCCCACTGCCATTCAGCCCCAAATAAGCTCACTAAGAATTATATTAATTATAGACTGTTTGGCTGATGATTCAGGCTTCTTATTGGCTAGTTCTCTCTTAATTATTAACCCATTCCTATTAAACTAAATATTTCCACATGGTCTCATCTTACCAGAGAATGCTTCAACATATTTGGCTACATGGTGTCCCTTGGTGGCTCCTATCTGCCTTCTTCCTCCCAGAATTCTCCTGGTCTCATAGCCCTGCCTATACTTCCTGCCTGGCTATTGGCCAATCAGTAGGTTTTTTTCTATTTTTTTTGTTTAAATTAGAATCAAGCTTATTTTACATGTCAATTTCAGTTCTCTCTCCCTCCCCCCCTCCCCTGCAACCCACTAACCCCGTATCCTAGACCCTTTCTGCTCCCCTGAGAGGGTGAGGCCTTCCATGGGGGAATCTTCAATGTCTGTCATATCCTCTGGAGCAGGGCCTAGGCCCTTCTCCATGTGTCTAAGCTGAGAGAATATCCTTCTATGTGGAATGGGCTCCTAAAGTCCATTTGTATACTAGGGATAAATAGATCTACTACCAGATGCCCCATAGATTGCTGAGGCCTCCTCACTGCCACCCACATTCAGGGGGTCTGGATCAATCCTATGCTGGTTTCCCAGCTATCAGTCTGGGGTTCATGTGCTCCCCTTTGTTCATGTCAGTTGTTTCTGTGGGTTTCTCCAGCCTGGTCTCGACCCCTTTGCTCATTACTCCTCCCTCTCTGCAACTGGATTCTAGGAGTTCAGTTCAGTGTTTTATTCATCAACCAATAAGAGAAACATATACACAGAAAGACATCCCCCATCAACTCACAACTCTAGGGCCTGTTCCAGGGAGACCTGATGCCCTCTTTTGGCCTTGGCAGGCTCCTGGCACACAAGTGGTACATACATATATGTGCAAGCAAAACACCCATCCACATGAAATAAAATAAGAAAAATAACGAAGTGTTGTGAGAGTCAGTAATGTCAATATTTCCCCTTCATGAGAAAGTAATATCACTCTTGAATTCTTTGCGTTTACCCTATGCCTTGTCCAGGGTATTTTCTTCGTTCAAGGGGAAAACATTTTATGATGAAACCAGGAAGTATCCTGGGCAACCTTTAAAATGCTTTGCAAATTCTCAACTAGGCATTCTTTCTGTTTATATGTGTTCTTTTTCTGTGATGTGATCCCAAATGAAGGCTAGTACAGTAAGTGAGGCCCAGCAGGATGGTCCCCCAAAATCTTCTGCTGAAGTGCCTGCTTCCTTTGGTTGACTCTTTCCTTCCTTGGAAACAGCCTATTACATTGTTTCTCATTCTTTGTCCAGTTCACCTGTGTGTGTGTGTGTGTGTGTGTGTGTGTGTGTGTGTGTGTGTGTGTGTGTGTATACATAGGAATGCATTCTTGTGTAGGTGTTCTTTGAGTGTTGGATACATTGTGGGATCTGGAACTATGCTTCTAAGGCCACTACAATCCCATGAAACAGGAGGAAGAGTAGGTACTTGGGAATCTTCATGGACTTAAGGGATCTTCAGTTTCAGGACTGCAGAGCATAGCGAGCACGCCATCTATCTTTAGCTTTCTTTCTGGAAAGCCCCAGCTCTTGTTCTGCCTACAGAAACTCAAAGAATGTAAGGTGAATAGATGAGTGAGATGATGAGTGAAAGATGGCCTTTTGGTTTTACTTTTGTTTCATTGAGTGGGGTGTGGCAATGCCTTAAAGAAATTCATGGAAATGGCATGTCAGTGTGCAGGCAGCTGGCTGCACAGAGTTCTTGAAACCAGAAAACAAAGTTTCTTCTTAGAAACTCAATATGACATGCCTCTGGGCCCATTCTGTCTGGGAAACATAAACCCTATTTAAGAATCTAGGTTTCTTGTTCTTGTCTGGAGCCTGACCAGATCTTTTATTAGATTTTAGGCGTCTGACCCATTTGGTAAGAGATGTCTTTGTTTAAGAAACAATTCTCTTGATAATTGTATTGGAAAAAGCTGAGCAAATGAATATGGCATCAAGGGCCACGTCTACCAGGGTGTCCCAGCATTCTTTCATAGGTTATCTGTGTTTACTACTCAGAACTCAGTGTTAGCTTGCCTCGCATCATTCCTGTCAATACTTTCACTCTAAAAGAGGCTGCTGAGAACGATGTCTATGGTATTCCTTTTCTGGTTATTGCTTGAGGCACATGGCTGATGTAAAGGTTTCTCTGTTTCTACTTTTGTGA
Organism: Mesocricetus auratus; assembly: GCF_017639785.1. Classification (NCBI taxonomy): domain Eukaryota; kingdom Metazoa; phylum Chordata; class Mammalia; order Rodentia; family Cricetidae; genus Mesocricetus; species Mesocricetus auratus. The sequence continues at coordinate 47,755,379 of NW_024429186.1, forward strand.
AGAATGTGGAGCAGGATTTTTCTGGGATACTTCTATGTCCTTTGCTTGTGAAGCATCCATTTAAGGGAGACTAAGGGGCACACTGTGACCTATAGACCAAGGAGTAGGAACTCCTATTTCCATTTTTGCCTTAAAGGTATTTGTTATTGGCCATGTTAGCAGAACTTGAGTTGATTAGAAACAATTTGGTATTTTTATTTTATATATGGGGGCATCTGAGTAGGAGAAAGGTCTGATGCTGTAAATATTTTTAAAGAGAGTTAATAGCTATGCTATTATGCTAAAATTATGCTGAGGAACTTTGTAGGTGAACTACATAGATGTGATGCCTTAAACCTATGAACATACACATTTCCTTTTACAATCTGCATGTTAATTTTTCAGTGAATTAATATCTGAGAGTTACTATTTTTTAGAGGAAAATATAACTTTCCTCATTTTAAATGATAGCTCTTCCCTACTTGCCAATAATCTCATTCATTTGGACAGTTGTCTGGGCAGTGAAATCAACATTGGTTTGGCAGTAGTTTGAAGTTTGAGCTGAGAAGGCAGAAAGATTGTACAATTTGTTTGAAGTGGAAGATGCAGAGAGGTCTGGGTTCACTGGAAGATGGGACCAAGTGTGTGCTGAGCCTTCTGTGCCACCCAAGAGAGTCTTAGCTTGCCATGGGCTGAGTGGCAGCGCTGATTCACTACTCTACGTTGTCAAGATGTGAGAAAGTGACAAGACATGACTGGGGTGTTAAGATAGACTAATGCTGCTGTTGCAGAGTTGCAGGGTTCACTTTCTCGAGAGCAGGCTGGTATACAGCGAGGGCATACCTCATGCTCTGTCTCCTCTACACAAGCCTAATTTCTCTCCCATCCTGTGCCGTAATTGATTTCTTTCTTCCTTCATTCCTTCCTTCCTTCCTTCCTTCCTTCCTTCCTTCCTTCCTTCCTCCCTCCCTCCCTCCCTCTCTCTCTTTCTTTCTTTATTTTTACATAAGCTGATGCTTTGCCCATGGATTCCCCAGTCTGTGAACCACAAGCCCAAATTAAAACCTGAATTTTGTAAATAACTGTTACAGCAATCACCAAAATTGGAGGAAGACAGAATGCATGGTTTCAGAGTCTACATTGATGAATAGTCTTATTGAATCAATGCAACTTTCCAAGTGCTAGAGGATGTAAACCTATGTATATGCTATCTTTTGTTCAAAGTAATGACATAAAAGCATGGAGGCCATTTTATAATGGGGGTAGCATTTACCTTTGACTCTCTTTTTAAGTTCTGTAATTGATCTAATCGGTGTCTGGCTTGGAGTTGCTTTGTAGTTCTTTGTGTTTTTTTTTAAAAAATCTTTTAAAAATTTAAATTAGAAACAAACTTGCTTCACATGTCAATCCCAGATCCTTCTCCCTCCCCTCCTCCCCTGCCCCCATCAACCTCCTCAATCCCCCAGCCAATCCTTACTCTTGTTCCCAGGGAAGGTGAGGCCCTCCATGGGTGAAATCCAGAGTCTGTCATTTCGTACAGGACAGGGCCTAAGCCCTCCCCCATGTGTCCAAGCTGAGAGAGCATTTCTTGGTGTGGAATGGGCTCCTAAAGTCAGGGATAAACACTGATCCACTACCCAAGTCCCCATAGATTGCATAGGCCTCCTTGCTGACACTCAAATTTAGGGGGCTGGATAAGTACCATGCTGGCATCTCAGCCATCAGTCTTGGGTACAAGAGCTCCCTCTTGTTCAGGTCAGCTGTCTCTGTGGGTTTCACCAGCCCTGTCTTGACCCCTTTGCTCATCAATCTTCCCACTCACCAACTGGGTTCCAGGAGTTCAATTCAGTGTTTAGCTGTGGGTGTCTGCCTCTGCTTCCATCACCCACTGAATGAAGGCTCTAAAATGGCATATAAGGTAGTCGTCAAACTCATTATAGGGGAAGGGCATTTAAGGTAGCCTCTTCATTATTACTTAGTTTGCCCATTGGTGTCATTCTTGTAGATTTCTGGAAATCTCACTAGTGACAGATCTCTCCTCAAATCTATAATGACTCCCTCTATTATGGTATCTCTCATTCCGCTCTCCTCTATGCTTCCCCTGACTCAACCTTCCTGCTTCCCCATGATCCTTCTCTCCACTCCTCTTCTCCTCCTTCTTTTGTCCAGCACCCCTCCCCCATTCTCCCAATCTACTCAGGAGATCCTGTCCCATTCCCCTCCTCTGGGGAACTATGCATAACTCTCTTAGGGTCCTCCCTGTTTCCCAGACTCTCTGACTATGGGATTGTAGGCTGGCACTCCCCTGCTCCATGTCTAAAATCCATATATGAGTGAGTAAACACCATGTCTGTCTTTTGTGACTGGGTTACCTAACTCAAGATGGTTTCTTTTAGTGTCATTCATTTGCCTGCAAATTTCAAGATTCCATTGTTTTTTTTCTGTTGAGTAGTACTCCATTGTGTAAATGTACCACATTTTTCTCTATCCATTCTTTAGCTGAGGGACATCTAGGTTGTTTCCAGGTTCTGGCTATTACAAATAATGCTATTATGAACATAGTGGAGCAGACGTCCTTGTTGTATGAATGCACATTTTTGGGTATATGCCTAAGAGTGGAATTGCTAGATCTTGTGGTAGACTGATTTCCATTTTCCTGAGGAATCTCCATACTGATTTCCAAAGTGGCTGTAGGAGTTGGCACTCCCAACAGCAGTGGAGGAGTGTTCCCCTTTCTCCACATCCTCTCCAGCATAAATCGTCATTGGTGTTTTTGATTTTAGCCATTCTGACAAGATGAGTAAGATGGTAGCTTAGAGTTGTTTTGACATGCATTTTCCTAATGGCTAAGGATGTTGAGTACTTTCTTAAGTGTCTTTCAGCCATTTTAGACTCCTCTATTGAGAATTCTCTATTTAGTTCAATTCAGTCCCCCACTTTTTAATTGGATCCTTTGGTGTTTTGGAGTCTTGCTTCTTGAGTTCTTTGTAAATTTTGGAGATCTGTCCTCTGTCAGATGTGGGGTTAATGAATATCTGTGGGTCACCTTTTTGTCTTGTTGACTGTGTCCTTTGCCTTACAGAAGCTTCTCAGTCAAAAATCAGGTGTTTGTAGGTGTGTAGGTTAGTATCAGGGTGTTCAACTCAATTCCATCGGTCTACCTGTCTGTTTTTGTGCCAATGCCAAGCTGTTTTCAGTACTATGGCTCTATAATAGAGTTTGAAATCAGGGATGGTGTTCCTTTATTGAACAGGGTTGTTTTGGCTGTTCTGGGTCTTTTGTTTTTCCATATAAAGTTCATAATTGTTCTTTCAAAGTCTGTGAAGAATTGTGCTGGGATTTTAATGGTGATTGCATTGAATCTGTAGATTGCTTTTGGCAAGATTGCCATTTTTACTACGTTAATCCTACTTATCTAAGAGTATGGTTGATCTTTCCATTTTCTGGTATCTTCTTTAATCTCATTCTTTAAAGACTCAAAGTTCTTGTGATACAAGTCTTTTACTTGTTTGGCGAGCATTATCCCAAGATATTTTATGTTGTTTGTGGCTATTGTAAAGGGTGATGTTTCTCTAATATCTTTCTCAGCTCTTTTATCATCTGTATATAATAGGGCTACTGATTTTCTTGAGTTGATTGTGTATCCTGCCACTTTGCTGAAGGTGTTTATCACCTGTAGGAATTCTGATGTAGGGTTTTCTGGGTCACCTATGTAATCTATCATATCATCTGCAAATAGTGAAATTTTGACTTCTTCCTTTCCAAATTGTATCCCCTTGGTCTCCTTTTCTTGTCTTATTGCTCTAGCTAGAACTTTAAGTACAATATTGAAGAGGTATGGAGAGAGGAGACAGTCTTGTCTTGTTCCTGATTTTAGAAGAATTGCATTGAGTTTCTCGCCATTTAGTTTGATATTGGCTCTTGGTTTGCTGTATATAGTTTTTATTATGTTCAGGTATGTTCCTGTTATCCAGGATCTCTCCAAGACCTTTATCATGAATGGGTGTTGCATTTTGTCAAAGGCTTTTTCAGTATCTAGTGAGATGATCATGTGATTTTTGTTTCTTAGCTTGTTTATATGTTGGGTTACATTGATGGATTTTCGTATGTTGAACAACCCCTGCATCCCTGGGTTGAAGCCTACTTGATCATTGTGGATGATTTTTCTGATGTGCTCTTGGATTCAATTTGCCAGTATTTTAGCATCAATATTCATGAGGGATATTGGTCTGAAGTTCTCTTTCTTATTTGTTCCTTTGTGTGGCTTTGGTATCAATGTTATTGAAGCCTCATAAAAAGAGTTCGGCAATGACCCCTCTGCTTCTATTGTGTGGAATACTTTGAAGATATTTGGTATTAGCTGTTCTTTGAATTTCTGGTAGAATTATGCACTGAAGCCATCTGAGCCTAGCCTTTTTTTGGTTGGGAGACTTTTGATGACTGCTTCTATTTCATTAGGAGTTATAGATCTATTTAAATAGCTTATCTGTTCTTGATTTAATTTTGGTAAGTGATATCTATCCAGAAAATTGTCCATTTCTTTTAAATTTTCGAATTTTGTGGAGTGCAGGTTTTCTTTTTTGGTTTTACAAGACAGGATTTCTCTGTATTATTTTGGAGGCTGTCGGTCCAGCCTAGCCTCGAACTCACAGAGATCTGCCTGCCTCTGCCTCCTAAGTGTGCCACCACTGCCTGGTGGAGTACAGATTTCCAAAGTATGACCTGAATATTCTCTGAATTTCCTCAGTGTCCATTGTTATGTACCCCTTTTCGTTTCTGATTTTGTTAATTTGCATGTTCACACTCTGCTGTTTCGTAAGTTTGGATAAAGGTTTGTCTATCTTGTTGATTTTCTCAAAGAACCATTTTTTCGTTACATTGATTCTTTGTATTGTTTTCCTAGTTTCTACTTTATTGATTTCAGCCCTCGATTTGATTATTTCCTGGTGTCTACTCCTCCAGGGTGAGTTTGCTTCTTTTTGTTCTAGAGCTTTCAATTGTGCTATTAATTCTCTAGTGTCACTCTTCTTCAGTTTCTTCATGTGGGCACTTAGTGCTATGAACTTTCCTCTTAGCACTGCTTTCAGAGTGTCCCAAAACGTTGGGTATATCTTGTGTTCATCCTCATTGCATTTTGGGAAGTCCTTAATTTCTTTTTTTGATGCAGGAATGGTGCAATTTTGCATTGTTTAATTTTATGATTTTGTAGGGTTCTTGCAATTTGTGTTGTTGTTGAATTCCAACTTTAAAGCACGGTGGTCTGATAAGATACATGGAGTTATTCCAGTTTTTTTGTGCCTGTTGAGGTTTGCTATGTTGCTAAGTATGTGGTCGATTTTAGAGACGGTTCCATGTGGTGCTGAGAAGAAGGTATATTCTTTTGTATTTGGATGGAATGTTCTACAGATGTCTGTCAAACTCAATTGTGTCATAACTTCTATTAGTTCCTTTGTTTCTTTGTTAAGTTTCTGTCACGTGTTCCTGTCTAGTGGTGAGAGTGGGGTGTTGAAGTCTCCCACTATAAGTGTGTGAAGTGTTATGTGTGATTTGAGTGTCAGTAATGTTTGTTGTATGAACGTGGATGCCTTTGTATTTGGGGCATAGATGTTCAGAATTGAGTCTTAATCTTGATGGATTTTTCCTTTGATGATTATGAAATGACCTCCTCCATCTCTTTTGATTGATTGTAGTTTAAAGTCTAATTTGTTAGACATTAGAATTTCTACACCAGCTTGTTTCTTGAATCCATTTATTGGAAAAATCTTTTCCCAACCCTAAACTCTGACGTAACGTCTGTTTTTGAAGCTGAAGTGTGTTTCTTGTATGTCTTTGAATCCATTTTGTTGGCCTGTGCCTTTTTATGTGCAAGTTAAGTCCATTAATATTGAGGGATATTAATGACCATTGATTGTTCATTCTTGTTTGTTTAGGAATTATTGTTGTTGTTGGAATTGTGTGTGTATTTCCACCTCTTTTTTTTTTACTGTTGGTAAAGTGGGATTATTTATTGCTTATGTTTTTCTTGTAGTTAACTTCCTTGGGTTGGAGTTTTACTTCCTCAACTTTCTGTAGTGCTGCGTTAGTGGATATGTATTGTTTAAATCTGGTTTTGTCATGGAATATCTTGTTGTATCCATCTATAGTAATTGAAAGCTTTGCTGGGTGTAGCAGTTTGGGCTGGCATCTGTGGTTCATTAGTGTTGGTAGAATATCTATCCAGGACCTTCTGGCTTTCAGAGTTTCCCTGGAGAAGTCAGGTGTAATTCTGATAGGTTTGCCTTTATATGTTACTTGACCTTTTTCCTTTGCTGCTCTTAATATTCTTTCTTTATTCTGTATGTTTGGGGTCTTGATTATTATGTGGAGAGGGGACTTTTTGGGGTTCAATTTTGTGTTCTGTAGGCTTCTTGTACTTTCATTGGCATGTCTTTCTTTAGGTTGGGAAAGTTTTCTTCTATGATTTTGTTGAATGTTTCTGTCCCTTTGAGGTGGGGTTTCTTCACCTTATTCTGTACCTATTGTTAGGTTTGGTCTTTTCACAATATCGCATATTTCCTGGATATTTTGTGTTAGGGACTTGTTGGACTTAATGTTTTCTTTGATCGATGAATCTATTTCTCCTAGTGTATCTTCACTAGAGATTCTCCCTTCCATCTCTTGTATTCTATTGGTTATGCTTGCTTTTGTAGTACCTGACCCTTTCCCCAGCTTTTCTATTTCTAGCATTCCCCCAGTCTGTGTTTTTTTTTTTTATTCGATCCCTCCGGGATGGGAACCACAGTGGCAGTCCCCAGGCCTCAGCTCAGTTCTTTATGTTTTTAAGTTCTCTAATTGTTCTAAAGGTGTCTACCCAGGCATCAGTCTAGCTTGGAGTTGCATTGTTGTTCTTGGTGTAAAGGTGGTGCACGCCTTTAATCCCAGCACTCGGGAGGCAGCCTCCAAAACAATACAGAGAAAACTGTCTCATAAAACCAAAAAAATATTGATCCTGTTATTAAAAACAATGTTTTATTTATTTTTTTGCTTTATGGATGCCTCCAATAATGTCATATAAAGATGCCTATTTGAGGTATTCTCTTACGTAAAAATTGCCATTCCAAGTCACAGCAATTATTTGTGCTTTAATTATGTTACAACAGATAGATGCGTTCCAGAGAAACACTTGAAGTATGCATACATTGTAGAATCTGAACCCCTTATAAATTTCCTTTTCTTAAACCAATGGGTAGGCCTTTTTTTTAATGTCCATCCCAAACAATTTTATAATCCTTCTAGTGCCAGAAAGAAGCTGATACAGACAATGTGGAAGGTCGCCAGGGTACAGCTCTCCTGGGTTTTATTTCCAGAGCTAATAACACCTCCTCATGTCGTTTTTAACCATTGTACCCCAGAGTCACCATTGTCTTTTTTGTTTGTTTGTTTAAGTGGACACTAAGATCTGTCCGCTTCCCTCTGAAATGACTCATTGTTTTCTGGCTTTATTTATTTTTTCGGAACTCCTAAAATAGCCTTTTAACAAGTCTCTCTGGACTCAGCTTCCCCCAGCTCTGGTTTGTTTTTCACAGTTTCCAGGTAAACCTTGTGAAAGACAGAAGAAAGCCCTCGACTTCTGATACCCAGGGTCCAGCCTCCTCCTTTCTAGGCATTTCCTACTGGAAACATGCTCCTCAATGCGTTCTAATTTCTCAACTGCTTTTCCAACAAATGAATTGACTGACATGGCACAACATCTGGAGTCTAGATCTATTTCTTCCTTGGAGTGATTCTGGGTCTCTGGCTCATTTTCATTACCCATGGCCTGAGAGAAAATTGTATCAGAACAGTTTATGTTACCCTGAAGTCTTGACTGCAAGTGTTCTTCATTTACATCATCAGCTTCCAAAACTGAAAATGCAAATGTCGTTGAGTTTCAGCGGCAGCTTTTTTTTTTTTTTTCTAGCTAGCGTGCCTGGCAAAACAATCCCATAAGTCTTTGACTTCCTGGGAGACTAGCTCTTGCATTTCAGATATAAAAGATGCTGTTAACTAGGGATGGAGGACATGAAAGTATTGTTTCTTAAGAAAAATTGATTCTTCTTCATAGACATCTAATTCATCCCAGGATCTGAGAGGCCATACTGACCTACTCGTCTTTCTTCTTCCTCCTTCTCCCCCTCCTCTTCCTCTCCCTATTTCTTCTTCCCTTCCTCCTCTTTCTGACTTTTGTTTCCCAAATAGAGGAAACAGTGCTTACATTTTCTGACAACACCCGTAGATATAAATCCCCCATGTAAAGATAGAGTTAAAAGTAGTTTATTAGTTTCCTATGGCTACTGTAACAAAGTACCATAAACTGGGTTCCTTAAAGAACAACAGGTTTTGTCTTATAGTTTTCAAAGCCAGGAGTCCCGGGACAAGGCATTAGCAGTGAGTTCTTTTTGAGGTCTGTGAGAAACACCTGAGTGGGATGTCTTTGCATAGCTGACGGTTTTCTGGCAATCTCGAGTGTTCCTTGGTTCATACATGCACCACCCTAACTCTATGCTCATCTTCACAGCGTGCTATCTCTATGTGTATGTGCCCATGACTGTGTCCAATGTCCTCCTTTTCATAAGAATGCCATTGTATTCGATTAGAACCCTCCCTAACAACTTCAATTTAATGGATCCATACAGAAACCCTCTTTGTAAATAAGGTTTTTGTTTTGAGGTCCTCGAGGTTAGTGTTTTACTTTTGTGTTTTGGGGACCCATTCCAGTCATGAGAAGAAGTAATCATAGGCATGTCTTCTCAGCTATGACCCGCAGTAGGGATATGGATATCTTTGGATTGTAAGGAATTCTGAGATCTCTCAGAGAGAAACTGGATAGGAGAATGGTGCTGCGGGAGAGGGCAGAGATTGCTTAGGAATCCCTAGGTAAAGCATTTTGATTCTTAATTCTAGCTTCCTAGAGAAATTTCTCTACTCTGAAGTGGACTTTAGGAGTGGTGTGAGAGACAAACTACTTTTCCACATCTCCTTTTGGTTTTGGGTTGCTATCTCAACTAACAGGTCCATCAACACATCATGTGTGGCACTTTATGTGAAAACTGCACCCCGTTGGCTCATAGGTAGTGGCACTATTAGGAGATGTGGCCTTGTTGGAGAAGGTGTGACCTTGTTTGAGGAAGTGTGTCACTGGGAGAAGACTTTGAGGTTTCGGAAGCTCAAGCAAGGTCTGGCTGGCTCTCTCTTGCTGCTGCCTGCAGATCCAGATGGAGAACTCTCAGCAGCCCCAATTAAATGTTTTCTTCTATAAGAGCTGCTCTGGTCATAGTGTCTCTTCACAGCGATAGAAACCCTAACGAAGACATTGTACTGGCTAATTTTGTGTGTCAAGTTGACGGAAGCTAGAGTCATCAGAGAGGAAGCAGCCTCAGTTGAGGAAATGTCTCTATGAGATCCAGCTGTAAGGCATTTTCTCAGTTAGTGATCAATAGGGAAGGGCACAGCCCATGGTGGGTGGTACCATCCCTGGACTACTGGTCCTGGGTTCTATAAGGAAGCAGACTGAACAAGCCATGGGAAGCAAGCCAGTAAGCGACATCCCTCCATGGCCTCTGCATTAGCTCCTGCCTTCAGGATCCTGCCCTGTTTGAGTTCCTGTCCTTGACTTTCTTCACTGATGAACAGCAATGCTGAAGTGTAAACAAAATAAGCCCTTTCCCCCCAACTTGTTTTTTGTCATGGTGTTTCATCACTGCAATAGAAACCCTAAATAAAATAGTCGTCATGCTACTTGAAAGTGTTTGAATACTTGCAGGTGTGAATTCTTCCATTGTTGCTTTATTTGAGGGCACAACCATTTACTCCACATATTTGAGAGTCCAGTGTCTGTCTTCATTCCCAAGTTTGCAATTATACTGCAAGAACCAAAATGACCAGTTGCCAGTTGACCTAAGCAGGTAGAAGCTCATCAACCCCAGACAGCCAGCAGGGGAACCAGCATGAGACTGAACCAGGCATCCTGAATGTGGGCCTCTTGCAATGGAACAAGTATTTATTCCTACTACATGAATGGGTTTTGGGAGCCCATTCTTCCATGGAGGGATACTCTCTCAGCCTAGACACACAGGGGAAGGCCTAGGCCCCACCCCAAATGATGTGACAGACTTTGATGATCCCCCTGGAAGGCCTCACTCTCCCTGGGGAGTGGAAGAGGGGGCTGTTGATGGGAGGCATAGCAGGATGGGAGGGAGAGGGAACTGGGATTGACATGTAAAATAAAATTGTTTCTAATTCAAATAAAAATATCAAATGGAAAAAAATGGCCACTTGCATGTCTGAGTTCCACAGGGCTTTCTGGAGTTTAAGTTACAGAAACCATTGCTTATCAAATGGCTATTTAGTGTCAGGCACCATTTTTTTTCTCATGACAACTCTTTAAAAAGATAAGGAAAGCCATAGATTGGATTCACAATTTATTCAGGATTCAGAGCTAGTACTATTTGCAGAGACATTGTTAAAGCCAGAATATTGGGTTTTCCTAATAGCTACCTACCAGGTATATAATATAAACCAGAATACTGGGTTTTACTAATAGATACCTAAAATATACCTAACAGGTATATAATAATATATACCTAATAGTATATATATTAAGAGCAAACAAAATAGTATTTTCATTGCACTTGTATATGAAATATTTCTAAATGGTTCTTGTATAATTCGTTACATATTCATTTGGCAGGAGTGAGATGTGTAATAGAAATGAAGTCCAGTTTACAGGAGTTGGCAGCTTCTAGATGAGGGCAAAGGGTTTAACTCCAAGTATAGGGGCAGATATAATCTGGGTGGTCTTTTTTTTCTGGCTTGAAAATTTTAACCCTGGGAATTAATTGTATTTATAGGAATTCTCAGGTAAATAGCTGTTGGTATGACTTGTTTATAATGGAATATTCTAGTTGGAATCAGACTTCCTGCTATGAGCATAATAATTGAAAATGAGATTACTTTCTCTGGTTAAAAAAAATGTGATGAGCTGACCTCTTAAGGACAGGTGCCATATTGCCTTGGTGGTATGGACCTTGGATGATAAAGGCCAAGGAATCCAACAATATACTCAACCAAAGAATTAATAAATGAGTACCTCCTGTTGGTCAGATAATATGCTATGTGCTGGGATTGAACCAACCAGCACTGTGGATAAAAAGAAATGCTGGGAGAAAGAGTATCTAAGGCTTTGAAAATAAACTTACTACATCTGGGGTTGTCATAGGCTAGCCTAGTAATCTTTTTTTCTGTCTCTTTTTTATTTAAATTAAACTTGCTTCACATGTCAATCCCAGCTCCCTCTCCCTCCCCTCCTCCCCCACCACTCCCAGCTCACCCAACCCCTCCACCCAATCCCCACTCCACTCCCCAGGGAGGGTAAAGCCCTCCATGGGGGATCTCCAAAGTCTGTCATATAATCTGGGGCAGGGTCTAGCTCCCCCCCTCTCAATGTATCCAGGCTGAGAGAGCAATTCTCCATGTGAAATGGGCTCCCAAAGTCCATTTGTATGCTAGGGATAAATACTGACCTACTACCCAAGGCACCATAGATTGCCAATGTCTCCTCACTGACACCCAGATTAGGGGGTCTGGATAAGTCCCAGGCTGGCCTCTCAGCCATTAGTCTGGGATCCATGAGCTTCTCCTTGTTCAGATCAGCTGTTTCTGTGGGTTTCACCAGATCATTCTTGACCCCTTTGCTCATCACTCCTCTCTCTCTGCAACTGGGTTCCAAGAGTTCAGTTCAGTATTTAGCTGTGGGTGTCTGCCTCTGCTTTCATCAGCCAGTGGATGAAGGCTCTAGGATGGCATATAAGGTAGTCGTCAATCTCATTACCATGGGAGGGTATTTAAGGTAGCCTCTCCACTATTGCTTAGATTGCCAGTTGGTGTCATTCTTGTAGATCTCTGGACATCTCACTAGTGCCAGATCTCCCCTCAAAACTGTAATGACTCCCTCTATTCTTGTTCTCTATTCTTCCCCTGACCCAACCTTCCTACTCCCCCATATCCTCATCTACCCTCCTCTTCTTCCTCTCTCTTTCTCCCTGGTCTCTCTTTCCTCCCTCTATGCTCCCAATCTGCTCAGGAAATCCTGTCCCATTCCCCTTCTCTGGGGGTCATGCATATCTCTCTTAGGGTCCTCCCTGTGATTGTAGGCTGTCTAAAATTCATATATGAGAGAGTACATGCCATGTTTGTCTTTTGTGACTGGGTTAACTCACTCAGGATGGTTTATTCTAGCGTCATTCATTTGCCTGAAAATTTCAGGATTCCATTTTTTTTCCTGTTGAGTAGTACTCCATTGTGTAAATATACCACATTTTCTCTATCCACTCTTCAGCTGAGGGACATCTAGGTTGCTTCCAGGTTCTGGCTATTACAAATAATGCTGTTATGAACATGGTTGAACAGATGTCCTTGTATGAATTTCCATCTTTTGGGTATATGCCTAAGAGTGGAATTGCTGGATCTTTTGGTAGACTGATTCCCATTTTCCTGAGGAATCTTCATATTGATTTCCAAAGAGGCTGTTTGAGTTGGTACTCCCACCAGCAGTGGAGGAGTATTCCCCTTTCTCCATGTCCTCTCCTTCATGAAGTCATTGATGTTTTTGATTTTAGCCATTCTGACAGGAGCAAGACAGTATCTCAGAGTTCTTTTGATTTGCATTTCCCTAATAACTAAGGATGTTGAGCACTTTCTTAAGTATCTATCAGCTATTTTAGACTCCTCTATTGAGAATTCTCTATTTAGATTTGTACCCAACTTTTTTATTTTTCTATTTTTAAAAAAAATTATTTTTAAATTTAAATTTAAATTAGAAACAAGGCTGCTTCACATGTCAATCCCAGGTCCCTCTCCTTTTCCCTCCCCTCCTCCCATACCCTCCCACCAAGTCTCCCAATACCTCCTCATTTCCCCAGGGAGGGTGAGGCCCTCCATGGGGGTGTCCATAGTCTGTCATTTCATCCAGGGCAGGGCCTAGACCCTCCCCCAAGAGTCCAGGGTGAGAGTGCATCTCTCATTTTTGGATGGGCACCCGAAGTCCATTTGTATGTCAGGTACCCAACTTTTTAATTGGATTTTTTAGTGTTTTGGAGACTTACTTCTTGAGTTCTGTGTAACTTTGGAGATCTGCCCTTTGTCACATGTGGAGTTAATGAATATGCTTTCCCATTGTGTGGGCTGTCTTTTTTTTTCTTGTTGACTGTGTCCTTTGCCTTACAAAAGCTTCTCAGTTTCAGGAGGTCCCATTTATCAGTTGTCGATCTCAGTGTCTTTGCTACTGGAGTTATGTTCAGGAAGAAGCCTCCTGTACCAAGTCATTCAAGGGTACCTCCCACTTTCTCTTCTAATAGATTCAGTGTGGCTAGATTTATGTTGAGGTCTTTGATCCATTTGTACTTAAGTTTTGTGCATGATGATATACTTGTATCTATCTGTAGTCTTCTACATGTCAGCGTCCAGTTATGCCAGCACCACTTGTTGAAGATGCTTTCCTTTTTCTATTGTATAATTTTAGCTTCTTTGTCAGGTGTTAATATCAGGGTGTTCAATTCTACTCCATTGGTCTACCTGTCTATTTTTTTTGTGCCAATACTATGCTGTTTTCCGGACTACAGCTCTATAACAGAACTTTAAGTAAGGGGTGGTGATGCCTCCAGACATTGCCTTGTCGAACAGGGTTGTTTTGGCTATCCTGGATCTTTTGTTTTTCCACATAAAGTTGAGAATTGTTCTTTAAAGGTCTGTGAAGAATTGTGGTGGGATTTTAATGGTGATTGCATTGAACCTGTAGTTTTTTTTTTTTTTTTGCAAGATTGCCATTTTTACTACATTGATCCTACCTGCCCAAGAGCATGGGAGATCTTTCCATTTTCTGTATCTTCTTTAATTTGTTTTTTTAAAGGCTCAAAGTTCTTGCTATACAGGTCTATCAATGTTTGGTGAGCATTATCCCAAGATATTTTATGTTGTTTGTGGCAACTGTAAAGGGTGATGTTTCTCTGATTTCTTTCTCAGCCCATTGCACATTTTTCAATTCTATGAGTTTGTTGGGTGTCTGAAGTTTGTTTTGTTGGTGAATTCTAACTTTAAAGCATGGTGGTCTGATAAGATACAGGGTGTTATTCCAATTTTTTGTACCTATTGTGGTTTCCTATGTTGCCACTTATGTGGTCAATTTTAGAGACGGTCCCATGTGGTGCTGAGAAGAGGCTATATTCTTTTGTGTTTGGATGGAATGTTCTATAGATGTCTGTTAAACACAATGGGGTCATAACTTCAGTTAGTTTCTTTGTTAAGTTTCTGTCTGGTGTTTCTGTCTAGTGGTAAGAGTGGGGTGTTGAAGTCTCCCACTATAACTGTGTGAGGTCTTATGTAAGATTTGAGTTTTAGCGCTGGGCGGTGGTGGCGCACGCCTTTAATCCCAGCACTTGGGAGGCAGAGGCAGGTAGATCTCTGTGAGTTCGAGGCCAGGCTGGACCAACAGCCTCCAAAACAATACAGAGAAACCCTGCCTCGTAAAAAAAAAAGATTTGAGCTTTAATAATGTTCCTTTTACGAATGTGGATGCCTTTGTATTTGGGCCATAGATGTTCAGAATTAAGACTTCCTCCTGATGAATTTTTTCCTGTGATTAATATGAAATGTCTTTCTTAATCTTTTTGATTGATCTTAGTTTGAAATCTAATTTGTTAGATACTAGGATAGCTACACTAGCTTGTTTCTTGCATCCATTTGATTGGAAAATCTTATCCCAACCCTTTACTCTGAGCTAATGTCTGTCTTTGAAGTGGAGGTGTGTTTCCTGTATGCAGCAGAATGTTGGATTCTGTCTTCATATCCATTCTGTTAGCCTGTGTCTTTTATAGGCAAATTTAATGCCATTAATATTGAGGGAAATTAAGGACCATGGAGTGTTAATTCTTGTTTTTTTATTTGTTGTTGTTGTTGGTATTGTTTGTGGATTTACCCTGCTTTTTCTTTTGGTTTTTGGTAAAGTGGAATTATCTATTGCCTATCTTTTTCTGGTTGTAGTTAACTTCCTTGGGTTGGAGTTCTCCTTCCAGTACTTTGTGTAGGGCTGGATTAGTGGACATGCATTATTTAAATTTGATTTTGTCATGGAGGATCTTGTTTTCTCCATCTATAGTGATTGAAAACTTTTCTGGGTATAGTAATCTGGACTGGTATTAGTGGTCTCTTAGTGTTGGTAGAATATCTATCCAGGACCTTCTGGCTTTCAGAGTTTCCATGGAGAAATCAGGTGTGATAGATTTGCCTTTATAGGTTACTTTGCCATGTTTCCTTTGCTGCTCTTAATATTCTTTCTTTATTCTGTATGTTTTGTGTTTTCATTATTATGTGCCAAGGGGACTTTTCTTTGTGGTCCACTCTATTTTGTGTTCTGTAGGCTGCTTGTACTTTCATTGGCATGTATTTCTTTAGGTTGAGAAAGTTTTCTTCTATGATTTTGTTGAATATATTTTCTGCACCTTGTGTTGGGTTTATTCCCCTTAATCTATACCTATTATTCTTAGATTTAGCCTTTTCACAGTGTCCCATATTTCCTGGATATATTGTGTTAGGGATTTGTTGGATTTAAGATTTTCTTTGGTAGATGAATCTATTTCTTCTATTGTATTGCCAGCACCTGAGATTGTCTCTTTCATCTCTTGTATTCTGTTGGTTCTGCTTGCATCTGTAGTTCCTGATATTTATCAAGCTTTTCTAATTCCAGCATTCCTTCAGACTGTGTTTTTTAAATTGTCTCTCAGCTTTCAAACCTTGCACTGTTTGAATTGTTTCTTCCAAATTTTGGTTTGTACTTTCTTCCATTTCTTTAAAGGATGTTCTCATTTCCTCATTTTGGGTCTCTATCATCTACATGATGTTGCTTTTAAGATTGTTCTCTTCTGCTTCATCTGTGTTGGGATGTTCAGGTCTTGCTGGTGCAGAGTCCCTAGACTCTGGTGGCGTCATACTGATTTTTCTGTTGTTGAACGTGTTCTTATATTGTTGTATTCCCTTCCCGTCTTCCAGTGGGTACAGGTGGGGTCTCTTCCTCTCCCGGTGGGTGAGAGTCCAAGGTTCTCTTCTGGTGGGTGCAAGGGGGTCCAATACTCTGATGGGTTTCATGGTTGGTGCAGATGAGTCTGATGCACTCCCTCTCCCTGTGGGTGGGAGCTGGATTAGGACAGTGCTGCCAGCAGACTTGTGGTTGCTTGGTGAGCTGGGGGCCAGTTGACCTGCCTGCTGTCTCCAGGCCAGGAGATGCCAGAGGGGGCAAGCCGAAGGACGTCATAGCCTAGTATTCTTGTATAGAGTATTTCTCATCAGTTAGTGAGGCTCAAGACAGGATTTCCATGGGAGAAATGATGTTCATCTGTGGAATCATGCTTCTCTTCCTATCTTGCTTTCTCTGACTTTCAAATTATGCCTCTGCCTAGGGATCCTCTCCTAGAAATGAGGAAGCAAGGGAGTCTGAGGTTGGCCACAGGTGTTGAAAGGGCTGAGCAGAGAAACCTCACTGGGGTTGAATTGTGACACAACCAGGATGAAGCTGGAGAAGGATCTGGGATTGGAGTTTGTGTTTTCCTTTACTTCTCTTACCACAGTCTGAAATATAGTAAACACTAAAGGGTATTGCCAGATTTACAATTGAGCTGAATAGTATTTACATATTTGAATTTTGAGCCAGGGTTTGAAGGCAGGCTAAAGGAAGTCCATGAACACCCAGATAAAGAATTAGGAGATATTTATTTGGGGAGCACTCACACAGTGATGGTAAATAACCGTCATGGTCTTCTGCTCCTGGAGGCCCAGCATCTCCTCCAGGATGCTACAACGACAACCCAAGAGACAGCAAATGAGCTCCTCCTCTTCCTTATAAGGGCTCAATGTCTGTACACTGATGTCACACCCTAAGGTGTGGTCATTACCTCAAGTCTATTGGCAGAAGAAGATGCCACTAAAAGGGTTTCTGTGTGTAACCACCCTAACTGTCCTGAAATTCACTTTGTAGACCAGGCTGGCCTCTAACTCACAGAGATCTGCCTGCCTCTACCTCCCAAATACTGGGATTAAAGGTGTGTACCACCACATCTGACTTTGAATTAACACACTAAACACCACACCACACACACACACACACACACACACACACACACACACACCATGTCTTGCTTTAACCCCACAGAATCTTTGTGGCTCAGGTAAAGATCGGACTGCAATGGGTAGGAACTCTGTAAGCTAACACCCTTAAGAATTATTCTTCAAGAGGATCAGCTGGCTGAATTACAGCAAGGAATGTAATTGTGTTAGAACTTAAACTTTCACACCAACACCTTTGTGAATCACCTGTTTGAAATTTCTACCTGTATAGTTAAGCATCCCAATTTTCTTATTTATGTATTTTCTGAGAGAGCCTCAGAATCACATTATGGCTGAATACTTGGAAATGGAGTGAATGTCAAATCCTGGATGATGAATGTGGCTTCTTCTGCACTGCTGAGTTGATGAATGGGAACCTCTGACAAATCCATACAAATGAGAACTTCTGCAAGGCAGACAGTGATGAAAGACAGCCCCCCCCCCGCCCCACCCCATTGGCTCTAAACTGTTGTGTTTTACTATGTTGTCCTTCTTACCACCCACTTTTGGGCAAAGTGCTGGTGTTGTAGCGGGCTGTCAGGTAGGAATTTAAGTTTAAGAATCATGACTTAGAACTCAGGAGGCTGAGGCAGGAGGATCCTTGATTTGAGTTCAGCATATGCTATGTTAAAGCATGACTGAGAAAAAGGGGGGGTGTACATAAATGGCTACTTCTTAGGGCATCACATGAAGCAAGGTGGCAGATGAGCCCACAGCTCTGGACCTTAATTCCAGAGTCTGCAGAATTCTATATTCAGTCAGGAGCCGAGTCTGCTGTGGCTTCAGTTGTTTACACTGAAACTTTTCCGTTTAGGCCAAGTTTGTTAATGTCTAATTTCTGACTAAGCGCGCCTGTGTGTGTCTGACTTATCACCATGCCACTGTATGTGGTGTAAATAATTACTGAAGATCTGTGCTAAACAGGTCTCATCAAGTAAGTGTGAGCACATTGGACACATCAGGCTTGGAGTGGTTAATTTGCCTGCACTAATTTCTGTCTGTGCTATAAATAGCCCTCAAATCTCCTGGGATCAAGGTTTGGTGTTTTGGTCACTTGCTAATTGCCATTTGAATTATAATTTTGCAAATTACAAGCAGAGGATTACAGTTCAGGATCTGAAGTCTGATTTCTCCTTTTTTTTCCCCAAGAAAGAGAGTAATTTATTTCTGTGGAAAAGGTGATGCTGCCTTTTACACTGATTTCAGCTTCCTGGGACAAATGAAACTGGAAGGAGGTCTGTTTCCTCATTATACCTTAATGCCCCCTGTTCAGAAACCATGGCCGTATTACATTTTACATTCTCATTGCTACTTTGTCTTGTTAAGGTTTCTGTGAAATGATTCCAGGAGCTGATTGCATTGCAGAGCATGTTTTAAATGGAAATATGAGTCCTCCAGGGAATTTGTGTTATTTTGAATGTACTTTAGAAGAGAGAAGTGGAGGCCGCGACACAGGCAAAGAGAAGGAAGACCAAAGGGCCATTTTTTTCTGAAGAAAGGCACATATGCAGACCTGCACAAGAAAAACCATATTAATTGACAGAGATTTATTTCATGGCAAGCCTAAGTAGTAACTGACAGACTGTGCTGTTGCGCTTTCATCTGTGAGTCATTTGGCTTCTAGAGATAGAAAAGTCAGCTCAATAGGAATGGGGTTAAAAAACACAGATTTAATTATGTATATGTGTGTGGCTATGTATATGTTAGTGTCCCTGGAGGCCAGTGGTGTCAGATCCACATAGAAACTGGAGTTACAGACATTTGTGAGCTATCCAGTATGGATGCTGGGACCTGAATTTGGGTCCTCTGGAAGAGAAATATGAGCTCTTAACTTTTAAGTCATTTCTATAGCTCCTTGCATGGGGTTTTATGGGCATTTATAAGTGACATGCAATGCAAAATCAGATGAACTTTGATTTATGGGTTAGCTGCATCACCAAGAAGTGGGATCCTAGTCTCTAAGGCTTGAATCTGCTTCTGTAATGATGGCTCTATTTTGGGATCTGATAGTTACAACATGTTTATCAGCAACTCATAGATTCGTGTCCAGGACACAAAAGTGAGGATCCTTTCCCAGTGTTCCCAATAGCTATCTTGAGAGTCACTAGGACCAACCCAACTGGATTAGTTGTCACATAAGAGGTGACAACTCTTCCTGAAAGACTACTCAAGATCTGAAGCCCCCCCCCCTCAGATTACAATGAGAATGGTAGGGTCAGACCTTCAAGCAAAAACTGTGAAGTCTCTAGAAAAAGAAAGAAGTCTGTAAGAGCATTGGGCAAATAGTGTACACTATACGCAGATACTTTGGTTTTTGAGTGATTCGTAAACTCTAAAACCCAAACACCACTTGAAGGGTAGTTATGCAATAGGATAACATTTATTCATTTTTTTACTTGCAGCTCTCCAAAGAGCAAAGACTTGCATTATTTATACATATATACATCATTTATACACACAAATTTACTTTTACTATACTTGGTTTATGTGATGCAGGACATTGGACTTTGGGGCTTCCTGCTTTCTAGGTAAGCATTGTAGAAATGGTACCACATCCCTAGCCCTCATTTACCAATATTTTATAGCAAGTAAAAATAATGAACTAATTCCAAACATCCAAATATGTGATATTGATCAAGCAACTTAAATAAAAAATGCTTTGAGGTTTTGCAAACAGTACTGTATAAACAATGAGAATCTGATAAAGTCTATCAAGACTTCTTAGGAAAAAGCAAGGAGATACATAGTCACAAAGTATGAGATATGACTAGAACTTTGGCAATATTAGATGAAAACTCCTGAGGCAGTCTAACCATTTATCTGATGTTTGAATTCCTTCTGTAAGACTCTAGCAGCAGGATATTTAGTTTAGACTTGAAATCAACAGTGTATCATAACTTCAGTTCTAAAAGTACTGGGTGAAATTTCTGTCTTGGTCTGTTGGCCACCTCAGGAGCTATCTGTATACAGGCTCAATAACAAAAGTTGTATTCGGTTTGGAGGTTGGAGAGATGGCTCAATGGCTGACAGCATATTCTACTGCTTTTGCAGAGGACCTGATTATGGTTCCTAGTTCCCACAACAGGCAAGCTCACAGCTGACTGTAACTTAAACTGCAAGGGATCCGTCATCCTCTTCTGCCCCTCACAGACATTGCATTCTCTCTCTCTCTCTCTCTCTCTCTCTCTCTCTCTCTCTCTCTCTCTCTCTCTCAGAAAACAATAAAATAAAATTTAAAAACAATTAGGCTCAACACACATTTATTTCTTCCCATTCTAGAGACTGAGAAGTCTTGCAAGCAGGAAGCCAGTCTGGGCAGGTTTCAATGAGGGTTGTCTTACAGCTTGTATAAGGCTGTCTTGCTTTCTCATTTTAAGAACACTAATCTCATCATGGGCCTCCACTCCCATAACACCATCAAAACCTAAAGACCCCACTTCCACATATTAGTATGTCTTCTGCATATGGATCCGGCTTGAGGATGAAAATGGCAAAAATCTTTGGTTCATAGCAAGCTCTGGAGACTTTTCTTTCACCAAAGAGGGTTACTGGTTATCTGTTTAAAGACAGCGCACTGCCACTGGAAGACAGAAGCATTGTCTACGGGCTCTTTATTTCTTACTTATGCTCAACTCTGATCTCTTTTCATCTTTCTTTTTTTTTTGTCCCTCTTTATTAGTCCAACGTCTTAGAAGCTCATGGAGGAAATGGTGGGTATAGTGGGTACATTTACTTGCTCTGTACGCTCGTTCTGATGAAAGTACCCAAGTCTTTGGAACAGGAGAATATTTACTTCATTTTTTAAGCTGCTGCATCTGTAGCTTCTTTCTTGTCCAGTTGAATTAATGGCCTGGAATGTGAGTTCAGTTTGAAGGTGTTTTCCTAATTCCTATTAATCTACCCACAAACTCAGCTGATGGGTGTGGGAAGCTTGGTGCTCTAATCTCGAGGGGTCAGTGTTCAAAGTCTGCTGCACGTGGAGAGGTTTTCGTTTCAGTTTAAGGAGTGCATTAAACAGACTGCGGCAGGCATTCTTCTCTCATAAGCCCTCATTTGTTCTGCAATCGGTAGATAAGTAAAGGACCATTGGATGCTAGCTGCCAGCATCACTGCAGCCGTTTCCTCTTTGTTTCCCAGAAAGATCCTTTGTGTAAGTGGCAGGGGCTTTTTTGGGGGGATGTCCAAAATGTGATGCTACTTAGTGCCACAGGCAGAGAAGCCTCTGGCAGGGGAGAGTCGGGAGGGTAGCTGATGCCAAAGTGTGGAGAGGACATTTCCTTTTGCCTGTGGCAAGCACAGGATTTTGGGCTGGAACTAACCTGCTGTAGCAATTCTTTGAGGAGGGAGAAGGGTTGATACGGAGCAGCCATGAAGTCCTGGCCGCTGCTTATGCCTTGCATGTGAGTCAGCTGATCCAAACCCACCAGCAGTTCCCAGGAGCAGAGACCAGTGTCCCTGAGGGAGAAGTGTAAACTGGGAAGAGACTTGGGAGGGAGGGAGGGAGGGAGGAGTGAAGCCTGAAGAGTGTAGCTCGAGGCAGGTGCTCTAGGGAGCAGGGAAGGTGACACTGTGGGGAGAGTTCTGCTGCAGTGGTGAAAGCATTGCTAAATGCTTCTGGTGATGAACAAACCCAGAGACGCTAATGCAGAGAAAGCGACTGGGGACAAGCAATAGAACCCTGACCTGATCAGAACTTGACAGTAACCTTGCCTGGACAGACAAAGCTTACATAATGTGGCCAGAGTTTTCTGTCAGTGCCAGTTAGTAATGTATTCTCAGATGTTCTCTGCTCCTGAGTTCATCTCAAATAAAAGTAGGACACATGCTCCAGGAAATGCAGCAGGGAGACTCTGCCTTATGTAGGGCAGTCTCAGAGGCGGCCAGGCAAGTGCAGCTGCAGCGAGAGTGGCATGGACTTGGGAGCAGCCTCCCTCACACTCTCTCCATCCTTTCCTGCTCTCCTTAAACTAACCCAGGACCTAAGCCAAGCCGAGGTCTAGGGTGTAGGTTAAGAGTAGCCACCAGGCTCCTCTCCTGCCTCTTCCCTTTTGTTTAAATTGTTTTGTTGTTATTTCCTTATGTCACCTGGATCTGCTGTTGAAGGATGGGCAGGAGTAGTTAGTGGGGGGGGGGTGCTAAACTTGTTCTTGTGTCTCATAAGGCATGGGGTGGTGGAAGAATTTACAGATGAGACATAAGGCACAGAAGGAAAACTACTGGCCGTGAATCTAGAGGGATAGTGAAGGTCTGCTCATGTGGGCCGTGCTGAGGGTTTGCCCTTTACTCTAATTGCAGCTCTCCTCAACAACAAGAAAGCTTTCACATGTTTTAAGAAGCAGGAAAGGGGCAGCGGCAGGAGTGGGGAGGATGGGGAATGTTTTGCTAACCCTCCCTTTAGATATATCACCTGTGCCAGTCAGGAAAATTCTGTATTCTGCCTGTGGTTTGCAGAGTGGGAGGGGCTGGGAAAGGTGCTGGGGGAAGTAATGACAGTGTGGAGCAGAGTGACAGCAACAGAGACAAAAATGAGCAATTAAATAGAAATTGAGATGGTAAAATTGGCAGGACTTGGCCATGGTGCAAGGATAATGGGAAGTTCCAGAATGATTTCCATGTTCTTGGGAGGAGGAACAGGGTTTCTTAGGGGGTGTAAAACTCTGAGTTGTTATCAAACATGTCAAATATAAGGGAACACTTTAGTAATTTTTCTTCCATTAAGGTGCACTGAAACGAATTCTTAGCGTAGATGAGATTTGCTGTTTTCTCCCTTTTGTTGATATGCACTTGTTGTGCATATTACCAGCTTCTTTAAAGAGACTTTCATACAGCTGTGTATATTCTTAACCTTGCCACTCTTCTCCACTTTCAGACAGTTTGTCTTCTACTTAAACATCATGTGTGTGTTCATGGTTTTATGTGTCTAAGTCAAGTCTAGGATCTGGATAAAAATTTTTTTGACTGAAAAACTTTTATCAGTTCCTGCTGGATTCCTCCCCAAAATGTTCAGTCTCTTTTTAAATCTGAGGGTCAATGTATCATATCATATAATCAATCTATATCACCTATCTACCTACCTACCTATCTACGTACCTACCTACCTATCTATCTATCTATCTATCTATCTATCTATCTATCTACCATCTATCAATCTATCCATCCCCTACTGAATCAAGTTAATGTTGCCCATATGTACAAGGGTATATAGCTAGCCACTGAGGCAGAGACATCCTGACAGGGACTCATCTCTAAAAAAACCAGATTCTCCCTCCCTGCCTGTGGCACGTACTGGGATTGGAGCTTGGTAAGCTTCTCTTCCATCCATACTGAAATATTCATTTGCCTGATCTTGTACAGGCAATCATAGCTGTTAAGAATTCATGGGTACAACATCTCTGTCATGTCCAGAGGACATTATTTTTCAGTAGTCCTCTTTGTCCTCTAGCTTTTAAAATCCTTACATCTCTTCTTCCATAACGTCTCTGACTCCTGAGGGTAGCAGTTGTATTTATTGTAGATGTCCTATTTGGGGGTGGACACTCTACAGTCATTTTTTTCTCCCCACTTTGACTAGTTATGGTTCTTTACAATAGCTTATTTTTACTGCAAAAGAACCTTCTTTAACTGGGCATGGTGCTGCATGCCTTTATCCCAGCACTCTGGAGACAGAGGCAGGTGAACCTCTGTAAGCTCAAGGCTAACTTGGGTCTATATAGCAGGTTCAAGTTTGAAGCCAGCTTGGTGAACATAGTGAGATCTTGTCTAAAGAGAAGAAAAGGGTAAAAGAAATTCCTTTGAGGGACTGCACTAATTTATGGTTTTAGGATAGGTATGCAGAAGGTGTTTGGATACTGCAAAATGGCAGTAGTAGGTTCTTCCCTAGGGGCTGTGAACTCCTCTCCTCAGCCATGTGTTCTTGTCTAGGTTAATAGTTCACAGTATAAGCTTCCACTTATTTAGCAGGCCTTAAGTCCAATCAGACAATTGATTACTCAACACTTAGTGCTACTATTGCACTAGTGAGTGTATCTTGCCTGGCCAATTGCTATTGTAGTTTGCAGGATTTATAGCAAAGTTGGTCTGTGACGACTTTTCTTACCTTCCAGCTTGCACAGCACCTTCCGTTAGGATTTGCTGATTCTTTTTATGAAATATAGCACCCAGGTCAATCTTTTCTTAAAATCATTTTTCCTTATTCTTAAGAATTCCATATGGCCACATCCAATCTTTTGTTGTGTAAAACGTCCCCTTGGTGTTTATGTCACTACTGAAATTTAATGTCAAAATGACTTCTGGCCACATCAGATGCCTCTGATCCAATCATAAAATCCCATTCTTGTCAAATTTGGTTTGGCCTTTATGTATTGCTAGTACTAGAAAAATCTATGTAAATGGACTGTTCTCATTCTTATGACTTGGAAAACACTAAATTTAAATTTAGTTTAAAGATTGTTAACTTATTACTTATTTTCATGGTTTCCTAGGTGTTAGGTTATGAGATTTTTGTTCTTGAATTTTGGTTTTGGAGGGTAGGAGGTTGATAGGTAATAAATAAATTCCAACATGTTCAGCGAATGATTTATAGATTATTTTTTTTGTTTTTAGATTTATTTTATTTTTACATGTGTGAGTGCATTGTTTGCATGTACACATATGCACTGCATGTGTGCTTGGTCCTAATGGAGGTCAGAAGAAAGCCTTAGAATTCCTGAAACTGGAGTTACTGAGTTATGACCTACCATGTCAGTTCTGGGAGCCGAACCCTGGTCCTCAGCAAGTGTGCTTAAGCACTGCGCTATCTTTCCATCCCTGAAGATTACTTTAACTAATTGTTTCTTTATTAATGTTAGAAAGTGATATTTATGGGCAATTTTTATGTGATACTAGACATTTAGTTTTATTTTTATTGCTTTAAAATTTTTGTGACATTTGTGGTGTGTGTGTGTTTGCGTGTGCATGTACATGGTGCATGATGGAGGTCAGAGGACAATGCATGGGGGTCAGCTTTCTCTCTTTTCACTATATGGGTCCTGGGTATCAAACCTACATCCTCAGGCTTAGTGGCAAGAGCCCTTACCCACTGAGCCACCTTACCTAGCTTGATACTCAGTTTTAGTCAGATAGGAAATTTGCTTATAGTTTTATGATCCTCATCAGACTTAGTTTTCTAAGCAGAAGAGTTTCCTGGCATCAGATTTTCAGCTTTTTTAGTTTGTGATTTGCAAAAAATCTTATCCAGTGCTTTCTCAAATCCTCCTTGGTGGCTGATCCTCACGTGGCTCATGAAAACATGTGGCTCATGACCACACATGGCTGAGCAAAGACTGACGAACAGGTGGATGTAAAAGTTTCCTTTTCCTAACTGTCTAAACTCCAGGTTCTTTTCATGCAAATGTGATACACATGATTAGGGTGATATCATTTTATTAAAACTCGTCTTATAATCTGCCTCTAAAAGGCCTTCTGTTTCCATTACAGCTAGGTTATTGATGCTAAATAGTTCAGCAAATTGGGTTGTTGAAGCACATCTGCCATGCATTATTCATTAAGTATCTCTTTCACAAATCATAGCTGTCTGTTACCTAAGCCTGCAATCCCAGAAGTGCCACTTCCTGGGGAGTTGGCTTCTTTTGTGAGCCAAGAAATGGAGTCACAGGCACATCCGTCAGGGAACACTTGGTTACACGGTTGTCTTTGAAATGTAGAGCATGGTGGGGAATAGATTTAATTGATGTTCTACAGTAATATGTCTGTTTATAAAGAAATAATGTACTATAAAATTAAGCTACATATAGTGAATGTACCTCCTAATGGCAAGGCTGGCGTTTTAAGTGATCCGTAAATCACTTAAATATTAAGACTTTCTTGAACAAGGGTAATAAAAGGAGACATTTGGAAATGGTTGGTACCGGTACATACAATTATCTGCTAAATAAAACATTTTTATTGTGATCATCGTGTTAATCACATTGTAGAGCAGTCTGATCAGGAAATGTGAGAAATTATATATGAATTTCTTTTTAAAGTCTCTGATGACTATCATCTATATTAATGTGAAAACTCTAAATATTTAGACCAGCACCTATCTTTGTTCAGAGGACAGCCTACTTTCCTGACTGTGAAACTGCTAAGGCTATGTCTTCCCCTGGCCAAGCTCTTCCTCTTTGAGATCATGACATTTAAAACCAGGGTTTTACCCAGTTTCCCACTATGGGGATACTTGCCAGCTCTTGGGGTGGAAGTCTCTAGCTTTCCTTTGATCTTGGAGGTCACTCCCAAGCAAACACAATGGACAGGGTGTTGTATGGCTCCCATCCAAGGGTGTAGGCATCTCCATTGAGCTCTTACTTTCAGATAGTATGAGTTAACTATCAATTTTTCTTCTCTGAGTGTTTTAAAGAACTTTCTGCTAAACCATCACATGCCACCCATGACAATTAGAAGAGAAAATGATAGACGCCAAATGATTAATCAGTTGTTATTTAAAGCAAACAAATAAAAACGTGAACTCTTCAGCCCTTGTATATTCTCTATGATTAAATGTGCCCTGCGAAGTGGAAACAATTTGTACAAGAAGTGATAAACTAATGGCAACACACCTAAAATGCTATTGAAAGTATCTATTTGTCTTTAATCTTTTACTAGGCTAAAATTGTAAGATAGTTTGTGTGTGGAGGGTTCTGTAAAACAAAATTGTAAATTCCAAAATGCTGTGCTTAATGGGTTGTGGTATCTGAATCCCTGATCTGTACTGATGAAAATTTGTCAGGTTGGGAAGTGAGATGAGGGTTTAATGAACAAAATCTAATCTAAGGGATGGATGTGCCGTTCCTCTTAAATACAGAGAAATTAATGAACTGAGAAAGGCACAAACAGTTTCCACAGTGACACTGAGTGATTTCCATAAAGGCGAGGATCGGGGCTGGTGGAATGGGATGTGCTTCAGTGTGCTGAGCCCTGGCTGGGCCTGGCTTGCAGAATTTGGGAATGCCTTGTCATTTTTATACCAGATCTGTTGTTGTTTCAGTTCACAAGCTGTCAAAGCCCTGTAGGGAGGGGCTTTTCCATGGCTTAAAAGTCACTGGCAGTTGTTTATTTAATTGGATGGAACATGGAACATGTGAAACCAGGGACTCTCTTACAATGACCTTGAGTTATAAGAACCTATCTGTTGCTAAAAGATGGAGACTCAGATTTTAATCAATAGAAAAAGTCTACAGATGATTTTCTGTTGTAAATTCTGATCAATTTTCTCTTCTCGTGCAAGTTAAAACCTCTAAGATGTCTTATTAGAATTTAGTTATGAGCTAAATCCAGTTGCCAGGAGCAACCAGCCAGAGGCAGTTAATTAATTAACCTCTGTCATTGTGTGTAGATGAAGCTACTGAGTCTAGGTATATCAGTTACTTGTCATGTTGTTGTGACAAACATACCTGACAAAAGTAATTTAAAGAGGTTATGGTTTGTTTTGCCTCTTTGTTGATGGGGACATGACGGTGGCAGTAAGTTGGCAACTGGTCACATTGCATCTGCTGTTGGAAGCAGAGAGAGATGGATGCTTCTGTTCAGCTTACCTTCCATTAATACTTTTGAGACAGAATAATACTAGAGAGCTTTGGATGGCCTGGAACTCACTATGTAGACCAGGCTAGCCTTGAACAAACAGATCTGCCTACCTCTGCCTTGAAAGTGCCGGGATTAAAATCATGTGTCACCAAGCATGCCAAAGACATATCATAGGTTGGCCTTGAATTCATGATCACCTTGCCCTCATTTCTTCAGCATAGCTTAATTGTATGACACCATAACCATCTCTTTTTTCTTTTTTTAAAAGAAAATTGTCCCATACCTCAACCTGTAGTGTGGTGCTATTCCCATTGAGTATGGGTCTTCCTAACTCTAATTAATACACATAACATAAGGACTTCCTCAGTGACATGGTTTCCATGGTGATTTTAAACCCAGCAAGTCGACTATCAAGATCAATCATTATAGCCCTTTAGTGGTAGTGGTGGCTCATACCATTAATTCCAGTACTTGGTAGACAGAGACAGGAAGATCTATGTGAGTTCAAGGTCAGCCTGGTCTACAGAAGACTAGTTCCAGGACAGCCAGGGCTACAAAGAGAAACTGAGTCTCAGAAAAAAATCAAAGATTAAAATAGGCTAAAGGAACTGGGTAGGGAGGGAATGTTTTATTGCACCTGGGAATCACAAAAAACACACTAACTTCAACCTGACCACTGCCTTTTCCCATCCATTTCTATGGCTGTGCTTTTGTTTCAGAGTTAGCAAGAGAGAGATAAAGAAACAAGGCATGTACTTAGGGCACTTATGGAGAATAGGTCCTCAAAGAAGATAGTTATGCATTACTGAATGGTGGGTATGTGCTCTGAGAAGTGCAGTATTAGATGATTTCATTGTGGGATTACAAGAAGGAGGACACAAATCTGGCCAGAATATCCCACTGCACACTGAGCTATATGATGTAGCTATCATTATGAGGTTACAGACATACACAGCATGTCGCTGTTCTGAATACTACTGTCCTTTGTATCACATTTGTATTTCATATCCAAATAAACATAGAAAAAGCATAGTAAGAATGACATGGCATAGAAAAAATGATTCTCTTCTATAGAACACTTACTGTGAAGTAAACTTGTTGGAACAGAAGAAGTTGTTCTGAGTGAGTCAGTGAATAATGAGTGGGAATTCTGGGGTATTACTCTATAGGGCAGTAACTTGATACACACTGTGCATGTAGGTTACAATCATTGTGCCAGGGTATCATGGTGCCAGTTGTATCCTGGTATCCCTATAACACCAGCGTTGTGGGACCTAGAGACTGGCTGGACACCAGGATACAGTTATAGTTACTGTGATACACATTGTGCATGTATGCTACAAAGTATCTTTCTTCAATACTAAAATAAACTTTAGCTTATAACATTTTTACCTTATAAACTTTCTAAGTTTTTGAACGTTTAGATTCTTTTGTAATAACACTTAGGTTAAAACTAAAACATATATAGCTGTACAAAAATGTTTTGCTGTATTGTTATTTTATAAGCTTACCGATTTCACATTGTTTTATTTATTTTTATCTTTTGTTTTTTATCGCTATTATTATTTTGTTTTTTCATTGTTTTTACAATTTCAAAACACCAAGATATGTTTTTAAATGTGTGTTTGCATCTCTGGGTATGTGTTTATCTGTGTAAATGTGGTGTGTATGGTGTTGTGCATGCATATTGGGGTTTGTGGTACCTGTGCATATATATAGAGGTCAGAGGAGGAAGATGCATGTTCCGTTCTGTCAGTCCCTATCTTATTCCTTTTTGATATAGACTTTCTCACTGAACCTAGAAGTAGACTGATAACTCCAAACCCCTGTGATCCAACAGACAATCTCTGGGTCCCACAGAGCTGGAGTTTTAGGAACACCAGGATATACCTGGCTTTTTACATGACACTATGGATTTGAACTCTGGTTTTCACGATAACATGGCAAGTGTGGTTACCCTAGAGTCATTTATTCAGCCACCTTTTCTTCCTCTTCCTTCTCTCTCTCTTGTTGTCATCATTGTCATCATCATCACCACCACCACCACCATCATCATTATTTGAGACAAAGTTCTGCTCAAACCCACCATAGTCTTACACCCATGGCCTTCCTGCCTTAGCCTCCTGAGTGCTGCAGTTACAGTAAGTACCCTCACACCTAGATATTATTACTTTTAACCTTTGTTGGCTAAAATAAAAAATGCAAACATGCATTATTCTCAGCCTACACTGGCTGAGGACCATGGAGACCCCTGTCTCCCAGCACTGCAGCTCTTGTTGGGGTGTTGCTATTTTAGTGCCCACAGTAGTTTTCTCATTGCTTTCATCAGATATTTGCTTATGAGCAGGTAAGGCACCCCGAACATACTTTAGCAATGGGGACTTTTTGGTGTTGGATTTCATATTAGCTTCCATTTTCTCACCTCTTCTTCACCTTTGCCTGGTTTGATTCTGACCAGGCCACATGAGCCAGCTCCCCCGGAACCTCTGCAGGAACCCCCGCATTGCTGTCCTCATCTGTGCCTAGGTCACTGTTGTTTGTCATCTTACCATGGCCCTGTCGAGTTTCTCAATATTCTTCTAAATTGGAATTTAGAAGACGTAAAGAAAATCCTTAAAATTCATGTGTGAGCTTCTTTGGTATCTTCTTTCAGAAGTTGTGAATATATCAGCCCAAGCAAACCAAGTTTTTTTATGCAGTCACAGGTGTTGCAAGCCTTCCCAGATTCTATCCGTGTCTCTCTCGGGCACAGCAACAGTTTAAGCTAAGTTTGTCCTCAGGTAGCATGTCTTAATTGCTGCTTTAAGTCCTTGAGCATTTGGATGGGTCAAAGAAATGGTAACGAGTGAGAAATTCTACCATTGGCTTTGGGATTAAGAAGAGCAAAGAAGATATAACAGTAATGCACAAACTGACTTAGTGGAGCCCATTCTATATGGAGAGATACCTTGCTCAGCCTAGACATATGGGCGTGGGGGGTGGAGAGATGCCTTGGTCCTGCCTCAACAAGATTATGAGACAGACTTTGTAGACTTCCTAGGGAAGGTCTTACCCTCTTCATGGAGCAGATGGGAGGTTTGGAGATGTGGGGGGAGCAGGGATGGGAACTGGCATTGGAATGTAAAAAATAAATGAATTAAAAAAACACAAAAAGATTACTTCAAAAAAAAAAGAAGAGCAAAGAGAGAATGTACAGGAGCTCTATAAACAACAAACAAGATCATGAAAGGCAAGATTCTTTCTTAACATCCCTTCTTCATCTGTCTTTTGTATTGGAGGAGTGAGGGAAGGGGTTGGGCTCTACTTAGGAAGGGGAGAAAGGGAGATAAATAGAAAAGGAGGGATGAAGTCAAAGTATCAGTAAGGGTGTTTGAAAATCTCATGGAGAATCATACTATTAACTGTAACTCAAAAGGCCTATAATGCAAGCAAGTCTGTGTATAAATATGCATATGTAGCCTTAATGAACTTTTCTTATCTGGGCTGACAATGCTCCCCCAAAGAGCCAAAGACCATCTAACAAAACCCTCAATATCAGACATGAGAAGCCATCTTGTGAGTTGTTGGTCAGGGCTGTCTAAGAGACTTCCCCAACATACAAACTATTTTTATTTCAGTGGTTGCCCTATTAGAGGTAAGTTTCCTTTGCTGAGGACACAGTGAAACAGGACCCAGAGACCCCTGAGCTAGAACTGACCAGAAAGCCCCCTCTCTGAGGACTAGCTGTCAGGGTACCAGAAGGCATTGTGAAAACTTCCAAAGGAGGGAAACAACCAGCAGTCCGACTGAGCTATGATGTTGAGAACCACATCAACTATCAGCATGATATGATAACCCTAACGGTGCAGTAATGGCATGTATACCATGTCAGTAACCCATAGCTCTCTAACTGGATCCAAGTCCCACTCAACAAGAGAGAAATCATACCTGAGGCTGGGACTCTAGGTGACTGTCAGGCTTAGTGAAATTATGGATGTTGATGGAGAACCACAGCCACCACTTTAATAAATCAGCATAATCTCTAACGACATTATACATTTTTGTCATTATAGATAAATACAGTCTTTGCCACTCATCAAGGAAACATCTCTTAGCAACAAAAACCACCACAGAAAACCACAAGCAATAAGAACTTGGAATTGTGAAGTCTATTCCCAATGGACACACCTACAAAATAACTCCTATACCTATGACTCAGGGAACATTATAGAGGAAAGGATGTAAAGATAGTAAGGGGCAGAGGACTAAAGCAGTTTGCTGTGGGACTGTGATTTCTTTCCCACCAGCTTGCTTGGGTCCCACCTCACGTGTTCTTTCTACCAGGGATCACATGGCGACTCTCTCTTCTTGACTACATCACCCAGAATCCTCCTCAAGTCCTAGTCCCACCTATCTTGCTTCCCTATTGGTCAACAGTGCTTTATTTATCAAACAATAGGACAACACATACGCAGAAGGACTTCCCCCGTCAGGACTCTCTTCTAGCAAGGCCACAAGCTACACCGATAAAGTCTCACTGACATGACTGATTAAACAGGAACTGAACACGAGCAACAATAGATGTGCCCAAGTGGATGGGGGAAAGTAAAAGAGGCCTGAAACCTACCCAGTGAACTATGCAAAACTAAGGAATGCCAAGCCTGGGAGAAATAGTCTTCCCCAGCAAAGGGCAAATTTATTGGTTATTCAATACCAAATGGCCAGTCCTAGGAGCACACCTACAAGTAACATTATAAAGACTGAGAAAGACATGGTGTATGTGTGTGTGTGTGTGTGTGTGTGTGTGTGTGTAACAATAATTAATGAAAAAGAGGCCATGAATTTGAATGTGAGCAACAATATTTGAAAGTGATGTAATAATATTATCATCTCCAAAACAAAAGGAATAACTTTTAAAAAAGATGTAGACTACCTAGCCAACTCCATAGATCTCCTCAGTAAATTGGGAGTGAGGGGAGTAGGGAGGAGGGTGAGAGGGGAGTGGAGAGGTGGGAAGGGGAGTGGAGGGGAGGGAAGGGGAGTGGGGAGGAGGGAAGGGGAGTGGAGAAAATGTGTAGCTCAATTAAAAAAATTCAATAAAAGGAAAGAAATGGGAAAAAAAGTATTGATGGGGTGCTTTGAAAGAGGAGCTGGGCTGCCAGTGATTTCTCACCGCTCCTGCAGTGTACTGACATGGTGTGCTTGCCTGAGGCCTTGAAGGTTCTGGGCTTTCACTCTGCCATTCTGAAAGGGTTTCAATTTGTAGCCTACAGCATCGCCCTACCAGAGGCAAGACTGTTCTGTCCTAAAAAGCTGTGAAACCTGACACTGGCTTGTCCTATTCATGAATGGAAGTTCTTCCAGTCATCTGTTTTTAGAAACTTTTATCTGTCCTGAGAAGACTTAGGAGAGTAAAGTTTCTCCATAAGCAGCTTGTCTGGAAGTTCTTCAGCTGTCCCTAATAGGGACACTCACATTTCACTTTTGTCTTATGAGACTTGTTACCTTTTATGTCACCCACACTGCCCAGAACTGGCAGCAACTTGGCAGTTTAGTTAGCAGAGCCTTTTCTTCCCATGTCATGATCTAGCTGCTTACTTTGGCTGTGACCGTGGAGGTGCCGAGAGAGGCACATGTACGCCTAGCTTTCCGTCCAGGTCATTAGAGGTTTCTCCATATTTGATGTCAGAGGCACATGTATGCCTAGCTTTCCGTCCAGGTCATTAGAGGTTTCTCCATGTTTGATGTCAGAGGCACATGTATGCCTAGCTTTCAGTCCAGGTCATTAGAAGTTTCTCCATATTTGATGTCAGAGGCACACGTATGCCTATCTTTCTGTCCAGGTCATTAGAAGTTTCTCCATATTTGATGTCAGGCCCTCTTGCAATTTTGGCCTATCTTGTTGTTTCCCTTAAAGCAGATCCTTCAACATCTTCTGTCATGTCATCTTGTTCTTACAAGTTGCAGTTGTGTCAGAATGAAACATGACTAGGCAGTGAGCCGTGCCCATCACTGACTTTCCACTTTCAGAGTCGTTAACCACTGAGTTTTGTTTCTGGGTCAGTCACTCAATGTGGCATCTAGTTGGCAAAATTGGAAGTAGATTTTGGCTGGGTGATGGTGGCACACACCTTTAATCCCAGAACTCAGGAGGCAGAGGCAGGTGTTTCTCTGTGAGTTTGAGGCCAGCCTGGTCTAGTCAGTTCTAGGACAGTCAAGGCTACACAGAGAAACCCTGCCTCAAAAAATAGTACATTTTGTATACATCCATGCCATGGTGTACAAAGTAGTATGAGATTAATTCTATCACAAGAGACAGTGATCTAAGCAAAAAACCCCAAAACACAAAATATGTGAGATTACCTTTACCTAGAAGCAGCTGGTTCTTCTTGTAGACTCAACTGGAACTCCATTTTTCTTGGTCTTGTTTCCAGAATCATTTGCCAAGGTACCTGGAAATCATGCTCATTTGTACCTTGAGTGACAGGCCCACCAATTTTGGTCCCAGCTACATCCCCTGAAATTGTTCTGTAATTTGGTACCAGGCTCTCTTAGTTGTTGTCTTAAAGCAGTTAAGTCCCGTTAACCTAGAGACTCTGAGGGAGATGCCCATCTATGTCCTTGTCAACCTGTGTTTCATAGCAGATGCTGAAATAGCATTTCAACCCCAGCCCTTTTCAGCTGCAGACTGGGAGCAGCTGTGTTCTCCAGAGACATGGAAAAAGACACAGCCATTCATGTCTCCAAATGTAGGCCTATAAACCTTGGTTTCAGTTTTGGATGCTGAAGCAGTATCTGTAATGCTAGCCTTCTAAAACAAGTTTGGAAATATTTCTTTATGGTCATTTTTTTGAATAGCTTAAAAAGGATTGGTGTTAAATCTTTAAATATTTCATTGACTACAACAGTGAAGCTAACAGATCTTTGGCTTGTCTTTATAGAGGAGTTTCTGATTACTGATTCGACATTCTTATTCATGATTGTTCTTTTCAGATTGTCTGTGTCTTCATGACTCACTCTTGGCAGGCTGCATGTTTCTTGGAATTTCTCCATTTTTCTAGATTATCCAATTTTGTGGATATAATTGGCCATAGTAGCCTTTTGTCATCCTTTGTGTTTCTGCGCTATCAGTTGTAATGTCTCCATTTTTATTTATAACTTTATTGAATTCTGTTCTGTTCCTATAATTTAGATAAAATTTGTTTATATTCCCTAAGAAACTTGGTTTTATGGAATTTAATATTTTAGTCTCTATGTCAGAATAATTGTATTAGAATGAAAGCAAAGCAGTGCATTCAATTGTAAACCAAACTTTAGTTCAACTTAAAATGGGAGCAGAAAAGTTAAAAATGAAAATTTAACTTCCCACTTGGCTTATATGGAATGAGAAGCAAGTAAAAAGCATAACTGTTTCCCAACAATAATTTCTAATTTTTTAGAAAATGTTATCTTTTCCTTGCTTTTAAAATATCTTATGCAATTTAGAGTATACAAAAAGCAAAAATGATTTCTACATTCAATTTAGGTATCTGTCCCCTCACACTTACATTTTTGTTTTTTGTGTATTTCAAAATTGTCTGAAATCTACTCTGCCGATTTGTAATACATAATATAGCATAATGAAGGAGATACTGACTCTGTAGGCTAGATGTCTATTTACAGCACACAAGTGCACCTTCAGGTTTTTTTTTTTACTTATGACTGTGAGCCATCCCTTTCCTTTGTAATAATTTCAGTTTAATCTTTTCTATGCAAGTGATTTTTAAAAACTTTTACATTAAGTATATCATAAAATAATTTTTTCTATGTGTGGCTTATTTCATGTGACATTATAGCCTCCAGGATGCTCTATGTTGTTGCAAATGTCATTTGTGCTGCATACACACACACACACACACACACACACACACCAGAATCATGAGTTACATATGTATGTGTGTGCATTATAATTTATTTTTTTCATTTATACATCCACGGTTTCCACATATTTCTCATTGTAAATATGCTTCAATAACGATGGAAATAGGTGTGTCTTTAAGAGCTGATTTTATGATTATTTCCCATTGGGTACATACTAAGAACTGCAGTGCCACATGGTAGCTCAAATTTTAATTGGTTGATGAATCACCACACTGTTTCTTATAATGGGCTATGCCAATCTATATTTCTGAGGGTGACATACAAAAATTACACATTTTTGTGTATGGCAACCAACAGCTGTGATTTTTGTGTCTTTTTAATGGCAACTCTTCTGACCGACGTGAGATAATGCCCCTGTCCTTTTGATCCTCAGTGAGATGGAGCAGGTTCGTATGCATTTGCTTATCCACTTTGTACAAGTATCTACTAACTGAAAAAGACGTTGTGTTATTGCCTATTTATTTTGGTTGTTAGCCCTTTATTACATATGGTTCGCAAGCACTTTCTCCCAATGCATAGGCTCATGTAGTCTGCTGTGTGGAAGACTTACTTCCCCCCCTCTTTCCCTCTCCCTCCCTCCTTCCTCATTTCCCCCTTCCCTCCCCACTCGCTTTCTGTCTGAGATTTTGGTGTCATTTGCAGCATTGCTGTAGTTGATGTTGCTGCACCTTCTTTTATATTTTCTTCCAGGAGTTTTACAGCTCAAGATTAGATGTGTAGTTCATTTTGAGCTGACTTTTATACATGGTATATGTAGTAGCTTGAATAAGAAATGGTCCCAATAGGTTCTAGCATTAGCACAGTGGGTCACCAGTTGGTAGTGCTGTTAAGGAAGGTCTAGGACAGTGGTTCTCCACTGTCCTAATGCTTTGACCCTTTAATATTGTTCTTCAGGTTCTGTTGACTCCCAGCCACAAAAATAGTTTCATGATTACTTCATATGAGTTGTAATGTAAATATCTGTTTTCTGATGGTCTTATGTGACCCCTGTGAAAGGGTCATTTGACCCCCAAGGAGTTGCTACCCACAAGTTGGGAACCACTGGTCTAGGATGTGAGTCTTTGCTAGAGGAAGTATTTCTTTGAAAGAGCACATGGAGCAAGGGATTCAGCAACATGCTCTTCCACGGGATCTCCGTGTATCACGGTAAGTAACGCCTATAATGGCTACTCAAGGGCAGGGAGGTTGAAGGACTGGACTGCAGCACCGATGAATTGGCCTCAGGATCCGTTAGCTCAAAGCAGTGATTTTTAAGTAAACTTCTCTGCATCTCATCTGTTATTCTACTCTTGGCAGCATTAGCTGAGCTGAAATAGTGACTGACCCCCGGAAGCTGACAAAGGAACATGCCAGAGAGGAAAAACTAATTTATTCTGACTGCTTGTCAAGCATCACCCTAACTAGCCTCATCTTCTTGCCCTAAAAGGTGTAAGATTCTAACCTTTGCTTCCACAGCATCTGCATTAAATCACAAAATGGGAAAGCACGTCCTTTCCTGAAGAATGCGTGTTTGTGGCACCACTAATAGCCAAGAGTGCTGAAAAAATAGTGATCTTCTGGGATCAGGGGCCAACTGGTCAAATATATTGACCTTCATTTCTCTCCCATTAGGAAAAAAAAGTCTCTTCTTTTCAATTTAGGATGACTTACCAGGAAAGTGACTGAATTCTCTAAACTTTCCTGTGTGCCACAGAGCTCTTAATGCACCTCTACCCCAGACAGCTATAGCAGAAATAATATGCTGGTCCACAAGTCCTTTTTCCTTTTTCTCACATGGGCATAGTGATACATATTTGATGTGGGCATGGGACTGGAGCCTTAGGGAATTCTCTGCTGCTGTTAGGCGAATTCTTGAGTCATTATCATTTTTTAATCTCCATCTTGTTTTTATTCTTTCTGAAGTTCTCTGTAACAACATTCCAAAGGCTGACTCACTCAACTATCCAAATGACTGGTTTTGTGACCTTGGGTTGGAGGGCATGGGATGTAACAGAAGCCAAAACGACCCTGTCTCCCAAAAGAAAAACAAACAACACAAATAAACAAACACATGAGGATTTGGTCTTCTATTCTAGAAGGCACCACTGCTATGTGTCCATCCAGACACATTACCTGGTTCTGGAACCATTTTTTTTTTCAAGACAGGGCTTCTCTGTGGAGCTTTGTAGACCAGGCTGGCCTCGAACTCACAGAGATCTCTGTGCCTCCCAAGTGTTGGGATTAAAGATGTGTGCCACCACCACCCAGTTGGAGCCAACTCTTTATTGTTTTGGTACATTCATCTGCATCTAGCCTTCTTGCTGTGCCTCAAATACTCTCATCTCTCTCTACCCTGGGGGCATTTTCCCCCCTGCTGTTCTTCCTCCTTGGAATACTTGCTTCCACTAGCAGGCTGTCCTTAACTACGAAGACTCAGGCATCCTCCCTACTCAAATGAGGCTTCCTTCACAGATGCCCCTGAGGTCCAGTTGATGTTGCCCCTTCTTCCTTCAGCTCTTCAGTCACCCCATTCTCACCAGCTTCCTCAGCAGAACTCATCACTATCAGAAATCCTCCATGACAAGGACTTGAATTTTAGCAGTTTTCATGGAGGTAGCGCCAGAAGTACAGGTTTTAGAATGCCGAGAAAGCAGCGGAAGCCAGTGCAGAGAAACCACCATGGGGAGATTGGGGCCCATTGCCGTTGGGCACTCTGAGGGATGACATGGAAGGCTTTGCTTCAAAATTGTCCCATTTGGGAAGGTGAGGAAGACAGACTGCTTACATGCTCTCTCACCAACACTGTCATCTGTTGAGAGTGATCGCTCTCAAATTGCAGTCAAATGTCCCGTACCTCAGCTTCTCCTACACGGCCGCAGGGCACAACAGAGAACATAACACGTAGAAAGTTGCAGGCGCTGGAGGAAGAAGCTGTTGGATTGGCATGAGTGGCAATGGGGTGTGCAGAGTATATATGAGCTTGGCAGAGACAGTTACTGCTTCTTCATTTCATTTATATGTGTTATGACTTTACTGAATGCTCCCCTCCCCTAAAGTCTTAGGTCCACTACAGGGAGGGTGCTGGATGACTGGTCCATGCCCCCTAGCATGGTGCCTAGAACAAAATGTGTACTCAATCATCATAAATTGAGTGAGTTAAGAGACCAGGACTCTGACATTTATTCTAAGGTAGGTAACTCTGTGTGACAGATCCAAAACAACGAGTTTGAAGAGGTCTGAAAATGGTTGGCAAGACGGAGGATGTCTGGGTATGGAGCGGGAGGATTCAGAAGACAGATTTGCAAGGTGTTGGGGGAGGTTATAGAATTTTTATTGATAGTGAGATTTAGGCTTAGTAGTCACACCACTCCTGCAAAGGGGTGGGGGAGCTTCTCAGATCTTTCAGCTTCTCTGCTATCCCGTTCCTTCTGTTTTACCTGCTTTACAGAGATGTTGGGGTAGTTGAAGGAGATAGTATGCTGGAAAACATTTTTGGAAAGAAGAACTCTTATGGAGAAAACTACTATTTAACTGTTGAAAATATGTTATGTTCAAGCTAAAAAGTGTTCAGAAGTGCTTAGTCTCTTTAAAAAGTGATTGTTGCTGGCAGCAGCCATTTTGATGGACAGTTATTGCCTCCCAGCTGAAGTGAGGAGAATAATCAATTTTCATGGTGTGTCTGATGACCTATGGCTGAAACGAGAGGATCAGGGGTGAGCGGGTGGCTCTTATCTCATAAAAAGCTGGCAGCCCTGGGACCTGGGAACCCATGAGAGATGAGCTCGGGTAACAACAGGAATCCATACCTGTGCCTGATCTGGAAATCCATTCTGATAAAAATAATAAGCAGGGGAATCAGGGAAAGCAGATCTGTAGAGGAAAATAGCTTCCTGGAGAAGGTGTGCCGGGTTGAAATTTTGTTCTTAGTGTTGGCAAGAGCATTTTACTGTTCCAGTTTCTTATTTAAAGAGCTTTGGTTTTAAGGGCCTGGGAACTTACTGGCCAGGGCTGGAGTCCTGGCTCACAGTTCATCCTCTATGACTCAGCTGGTGTCTGAAGGGCCCTCCAGTAATGTATGTGCTCTCTCCTGGCCCTGGCAATAGTCTAGAAGTCTAAGGCTGACTACCTTGCAAACAGCCAACTTCTGGATATCTTGGCCAAGAGGTTTATACACACACACATGTTGGCTGGATTGGGAGGGCAGAACAGAAGGGACTGTGCAGCCCCTGAGGATGGCAATCTCCTTGGTTGGGAAGAAAGTTCCTTGGGATTAGAGTATGTCTGGAAGTAGGGAGACAGGTCCCGGAATGCAAGGCCTTTGATCTCTTGGACATTGGTAGAGGCACAAGCAGAAAATGACCAATGTAGAGAAGAATTTTTAACTGGGATGCCCAGGACAGGGGACCTGGTTTCATATCTAAGGGAAATACATTTGATAACAAATGTTCATTGCTGTTTTGCAGTAAAAACTTAAAAGCAAGATAGGGTAGAAGAGATTGCTCAGTGGTTAGGAGTGATTATTGCTTGTGGTGATTTGAATGAGAGAATCCTGCATAGGCTCATATATTTAAATAATCTGCCTCCAGTTGGTGGTGACAGTTGGGGAGGTTTGGGATGTGTGCCTTGATGAAGGAAGTTATTTACTGGAGATGGGCTTTGAAAGTGTAAAATCCCATTTCCAGTTGCTCTCTCTGCTCCATTCTGGCATTCAGGACTCTCAGCTTGAGGCTCCAGCCACCATATCTGTGACCATACTTGCTGCCATGTCTTCAGCTTCCCTGTCTTGATGGACTTTTAATCCTCTGGGACTGTAAACCCAGGTAAACTCTTTCTTCTATAAACTGCCTTGGTCATGCTGTGTTATCACAGCTATAGCAATGTAACTAATACATGGTTCTTCCAAAGGACTAGTTAATAGCACCAACATGGGGTATTTTACTATGTGTAACTTTAGTTCAGGGACGTCTCCTTCAATAGAACACACATGATAGATACCCACATAGATACATACAAATGAATAATAATAAAACTAAACCTTTTTTCTTCATTTTTGAGATAGCATTTCTCTGTATTGCTTTGGAAGTTGTCTTGGCACTTACTCTATAGACCAGACTAGCCACAGACTCAGAGAGATCTGCCTGCCTCTGCCTCCCGAGTGCTAAGATTAAAGGCATGCACCACCAACACCTAGCATTAAAAATAAATCTTTTTTTGATGTAGCTATCCTAGTATTGAACAAATTAGGCTTCAAACTAAAATCAATCAAAAGAGATGAAGAAGGTCATTTCATATTCATCACAGGAAAAATCCATCAAGACGAAGTCTCAATTTTAAACATCTACGCCCCAAATACAAAGGCACCTACATTCGTGAAAGAAACATTACTAAAGCTCAAAATACACATAAAATCTCACACACTAATAGTAGGAGACTTCAACACTCCACTTTCACCACTAGACAGGTCCACCAGACAGAAACTTAACAAAGAAACAAAGGAACTAACAGAAGTTATGACCCAATTGGGTTTAACAGATATGTATAGAATATTCCATCCAAACACAAAAGGATATACCTTCTGCTCAGCACCACATGGGTCCTTCTCTAAAATCAACCACATTCTTGGCAACATAGCAAACCTCAACAGGTACAAAAAATTGGAATAACCCCCTGGATCTTATCAGACCACCATGCTTTAAAGTTAGAATTTAACAATAACACAAATTGCAGAAAGCCTACAAACTCAAGAAATTGTACAACTCCCAATTGAACAACACCATTCCTGGGTCAAGGAAGAAATAAAGAAAGAAATTAAAGACTTCCTAGAATTCAATGAAAATGAAGACACAACATAGCCAAACTTATGGGACACTTTGAAAGCAGTACTAAGAGGAAAGTTCAAAGTACTAAGTGCTCATATGAAGAAACTGGAGAATAATCACACTAGAGAATTAACACCACAACTGAAAGCTTTAGAACAAAAGAAGCAAACTCACCAGGGAGGAGTAGACACCAGGAAATAATAAAATTGAGGGCTGAAATAAATAAAGTTGAAACAAAGAAAACAATACAAAGAATCAACGTAACAAAGAATTGGTTCTTTGAGAAAATCAACAAGATAGACCAACCTCTATCCAAACTAACCAAAAGGCAAAGAAAGAACATAGAAATGAACAAAATCAGGAATGAAAAGGGGGACATAAAAACAGAAACTGAAGAAATACAGAGAATCTTCAGGTCATACTTTGAAAACCTGTACTCTACAAAATTTGAAAATTTAAAGGAAATGGACAATTTTTTGGATAGATACCACTTACCAAAATTAAATCAAGAACAGGTAAACAATGTAAACAGAACTATAACTCTTAGTGAAATAGAAGCAGTCATCAAAAGTCTCCCAACAACAACAACAAAAAGCCCAGGCCCAGAAGGTTTCAATGCAGCATTCTACCAGAAATTCAAAGAAGAGCTAATTCCAATACTCTTCAAAGTTTTCCACACAATAGAAGCAGGAGGTTCACTGCCAAACTCTTTTTATGGGGCTACAATTACCTTGGTACCCAAGCTATACAAAGACACAACTAACAAAGAGAACTACAGACCAATATCCCTCATAAACATTGATGCAAAAATACTCAATAAAATATTAGCAAATTGAATCCACGAGCACATCAGAAAAATCATCCACCATGATCAAGTAGGCTTCATCTCAGGGATGCAGGGATGATTCAACATAGGAAAATCTATCAATGTAATTCACCATATAAACAAACTATCTCCCTTGATGCTGAAAAAAAAAAAACAAAATCCCACACCCCATTCATGATAAAGTTCCTGGAGAGATCAGGGATAACAGGAACATACCTGAACATAATAAAAGCAATATTCAATAAACCAACAGCTAACATCAAACTAAATGGAGAGAAACTCAACGCAATTCCTCTAAAAACAAATCTTGAGAACGTTAGCGAAGGTTAAATGGAAAAGGCCCTGTTAATTCAGTGGGGGACAGAATGGTGTCTTTAGAAAACTGTATAGGGGAGATAAAGGCAAGTCAAGCAAACTGTGATATGTCTGGCTCCGAGGAAAATATTTCAGAGATCTACTAGGGTGTGTGTGATCTGCCAGCTCTCCATTCTATGACCTCATCTAGCTTTCCCATGTGTTTCTTGCCAGTATTTTGTTCTCCATCCACACTTGTCTTCATGATAGTTTTCAAAGGTCCTGATCACATATGTATTGGATGTTGTCCTGTGTGGACCACTCTCAATAGCTGCTCGTGGTGCTTGCATAGATGTCTTCTCTGCCACCTGAATGACTTCTTTAAAATTGGACCCAGCACTCCTAATCCCTCCATTGTTCTCACTGACCCCTGTCTATTCCTGAAAGACCCCAGGCGGGGGACTTTCACGGGAGGGAGACCCGAACCCAAGGAACAACGAGACCACGATCTTGGATGCAACAGCAAGAGGCTTTATTGATAATACACGGGTACCCGGGGCATCTCAGTCTCGGGAACTGAGAGCCCCGAGCTGGGGACTCGGGGATTCTTTTATACCAAAAAGCGCAGTACAGAAGCGAGAAGCCTAGTTACAGGACCCTGATTGGGCAATTTAAATGAGGCTGGGGCTCAGAACGAGGGCAATTGAGGTTTTGCTTGGAACTCAAGTCTCGGCCTTGGCCCTATCTGAGGAACAATAGGTCTCTGTGCTTGCCCAATCTTGCTGAGCTGGCCATCTGGTTGCTCGCAGACATCTCTGTGTCCTTGTGCTGAGCACCCTTCTGATAGGCAATGACTATGCAGCTGGGGGGGAACGGAATTTTCCATAAGCCTCAGCTGCCTGTGTATACTGGGCCGGGGTCTTTCATTCCCAATAACTGTTGCCTTCTACATAGCCAATCCTGTGCTCACTTGATTTTCCTGTCTGTTACTGCTCTTGGGAATGTAAACAGTACCAGGTGTTTGAAATGTCTCCCAGATGAACGGAGCATTCTTCAGTTAAGGTGTGTAGTAAGCAATGATAAGAATTCTTAAAAACAACCATAGAGTTTCCTAAAAATATCTAGGATTTATAATTTTTGTGCTTCTTGACACAGAAGGGTGCCACCTGAACTTTTAAGGAAAGACTTTTCTTTCTCACTATTTCTTTTCTGGCTCCATGGCTCTTACTTGTTGAGCTGGCAGCCTTCATGGTCTCTGAGAGCACAGTCATTTCCAACCAAGAAGCCAAACGACTTCAGTGGAGGCTCTTGAGACC
The DNA here is from genome assembly GCF_017639785.1 of Mesocricetus auratus. NCBI lineage: Eukaryota > Metazoa > Chordata > Mammalia > Rodentia > Cricetidae > Mesocricetus > Mesocricetus auratus. The sequence goes on from NW_024429186.1 coordinate 47,799,223, forward strand.
AGTAACTCAGCTATCTGAGAATAGAAACTAGGAATGTGGAGAGTTGACTCTGCAAATTCTGTCGTTTATCCTGATTGTTTTCTTCATTTTTGCTTTCCACTCTTTCTTTTTCTCTTTCTTTCAGACTTTGGAACAAGGTGCTATGTGAGGGCTTTAAGGGCACACAGGCAATTCTTTCCGAGAGTTCAGTGGAGGGGCTTTCCATCGTGGGAAGGGTCGGCATTATGTAGATAGGCAGGCCAGAAGATTCTGTGAACAAAGATCTCTACAGGTGACCAGTGCAGGGCTTACGAGGACAGCACTGGGGCACATGGTGGGATTCTACATGCCACATATCTGGAAGTAGTGACTGTCTAGATATTCTTTAAATTTAGCTTCCGACACAATCCTCTGTTATTTTTTGAGAACTTTTCATCTTGAAAGTCTCCATTTTCTACACATTCTATGTCTATTTCCATTTCTGTTTCCATATACTTAGATATAAATGTCAGTTTGAACACTTGTGAAGATACCAAATGCATAAACTGTACCCATTATAATAATTATAGAAAATTCCATAAGAACATTAGTCCTGAATTATCTTATTTACTTACTTTTATTGACCTCATTTTACAGTTGAATAAACCAAGGCACCATATATGACATCATTATTTAACATACATTGATTATCCATGCATTCTTCTTTTAGTACCTATATGTGCCATAAATAAATTTATAATTTAAGGTGAGGCAAAGACATATATATCAAGATACGTTACTAGAAACATGCAATTAGCAAATAAGACAAAATCCCAATAGTGGGAGACCCAGTGACTGCTTCTTGGAACTTAATGCCACTTAGGGATGTCCGTTGGGTTCCCTTGTCAAGGTGAAATAATAGTGCTGAACCTCCTCATTGTAGAAGTCAAAGAAAAGATTATCTTATTTAATTATTTTAGAGAATTTTAATGCTTATAGATTTAAAGATGTTGGCTTGGTGTGCTTGTTATGTGCTTGTAATTGAATTTCCTCGTGGCATTTTGTTAATGAAATTGAATTATGTTTGTGAGTGGACCAGATTTTTCATTTTTATACCTTATTCCTATTGAGTTGTGGTAACAGGTAGTGATCTCAAGTGCTTTTCTGTCATTTACACTGTACTCTATACCAGTTGAAAGCTGTAAGAGGACCACATTTGTGTTTCTGCTCACATTTACAAAAGCCTCATAGTTCAATTAATACTTTGTTTCCTAGACTTTTATTCCAATCATGGTATTCTAGGTATTGTAGATGACTTCCAATTTATCTCCAGGGATGAAGACAATTTAAAATCCTCTAACAAAATGCATTATAATTTGTTATTATTTATAACCTGGTACCAATGAGTGAGGTGTCAGTAAAAAAGTTGATAAGACAATCAGTAGCTTTCTTTTACTGTTGTTTTAATTGATGAATAACTTTGGGCCCTCAATGTGCCCACTGAACTTGCACCAGTGTAAATCTCTACTCAGTAATACATCCAGTAAAAATCTGGTACAGGGCTGGGAGAGATGGCTCAGAGGTTAAGAGCACCGACTGCTCTTCCAGAGGTCCTGAGTTCAATTCCTAGCAACCACATGGTGGCTCACAACCATCCATAATGAGATTTGGTGCTCTCTTCTGGCGTGCAGACATACATGGAGGCAGGATGTTGTATTCATAATAAATAAATAAATAAATCTTAAAAAAAAGAATTAAAAAAATCTGGTATCTTTTTTTTTTTTTTTGGTTTTACGAGACAGGGTTTCTCTGTATTGTTTTGGAGGCTGTCGGTCCAGCCTGGCCTCGAACTCACAGAGATCCGCCTGCCTCTGCCTCCCGAGTGCTGGGATTAAAGGCGTGCGCCACCACCGCCCAGCAAAAAAAAAAAAAAAAAAAAAATCTGGCATCTTAGAGAACCCGAAATGCTGGCCTGAATTCAATGGGATTTATTATCTTGCATTTGCTATTATTTATCTTTGTTATGCATAGAGTAGCTAACTAAACAGCAATGCTATTACTTATTGATGGAATCAAGCATTCCTTAATTTTATTTCTTTTAATTCTGCTTTGACCTGCTTAGACAATGTGGAAGTAACCAGAGGTTCCTGTGCCCATGAGTTTCACTTGCAACAGTGGTATGTTTATCAGGGAATGTGTGATAGATTGACAAAATTAGGTATACTCAATGACCTCTATCCTAGAGAAGCCAAGAGTTTTCAGAGTTACTCTTTAGTATCTAGGGAACACACAGAGAAATGCACTGCTAGGTACATTGCTGTTTTAGTCACAATTAGATGCCCAATTTGTCATGCATATTAGGTACTAAGAATATTTGAATGAATGGCTCACTTATATGAGTGCTATATAGAACGACAATGGACATGTGACAGATACTTAGTTACTGAAAACAGATTCAGAGAGAAATATGGGATAACAAGGCATTAATATGGGTTTGGCTGCCAGTGTGACTGATTTGGGTTATATGGTAGATTTTACCTATATTTTTTTCCTCTCTCCTCTGCATTTGCTCCTTTCATTATCATTCTACTGCCAGAGCTGGCTAATCTGGAATCCTGGGTGACTCAGCACCACAGGAAAATGTTTTCACAGTGCTTTTTTCAGTAAAACTTTGAACTACCTTCCAGAGTGTACTTGAAATTTACACTCAAGTTGCTACGGAGAGATTACTCCAATGTTGGGCACTGCCTAGTACCTAAAATAGTGTGAGTTCTAAAAATACACACACTGCCAAAAACATTGGGCATGGAAGCTTCAAATTCTTGCTTAGAGGTTAGAGAGAGTTGGCTGGATGGCAAAAGAAAATTTATTTAAATACCAGTTTTACATTAGTTTCATAATAGTAACAATTTACCTTTTTTCCTTTTTTTTTTTTAAACAATGATTTATAGGCGTTGAAGCAGAACAGGGGAGTCAGGGAAAAAAGCAATTAATGAATAACAGGACAAGGACCAACAGTGAAGGGGAAAAAGTCTTTTGAAAGCTAAAGAAGAGAGAATAATTGATGGTTCCATTTTGGCTTAATGTTATTTCTGGATCTCTTTTATAATGTGTTATTTACTGCATAGCTTATGGTTGACAGAAAATAAACAGTATTTGCAATATAATGTCTTTAGCTCTGCTGTGCACTTGCTCATCCCACTTGCCTGTCAAGTTAGAACTTCAGCCAACATCTGTCAAAGTCTCCTGTGATGGCGTCTGTTTTTAATAAGCCCGGCACTATAATTACCTTATTGCAAAGTTAAAGCCAAATGACACTTATGATGAAGGTTTCATGGCTAAACAGTAAAGTCAGTGAAGCATGTGCATACCAGCTGTCAGACAAGAAGGAACTGTTCCAGGATTTGTTTCTTCACTGGTGACGGGGGTCACTTCATTTATGTTTGGGGACGTTGTCACAGTTAAAACAAGAAGCAGAGGAGGACTGGGAAAGAGAACATCACTGATACAGTTTTTAGAAGATTAATGATCATGCACATCTCTTGTCTAATGCCTACTTGATGTGTTTTCGCAAATATTTTCTGACCTGCAGCATCTAAGAATTCACATATTGTATACAAATTTTATAGGCCAGGAAACTGAGGCAATGAGGATTTTTAATGTACATACCCAGGGCCACCCAGCTGGCAAGTGGCAAAGCAAGATCATGAACCTAGTCTGGATTATTCCAAGTCTGGTGAGGATCTTTCTTATGCCGTAGCTGCTAGGTATTTGTGAAGGATTTGGTTAAACATGCCTGCAGCTGTGGTTGGGATGGAAACACTGTTTACTTCTGTGCTCATAATGCGTTATTCATCATAGAATCAAAGGATGTGTTCATATACATGGTCATTCTTTGGACTTGATGGCCAAGATCTATCTCTATTTTTGAAGTGCTTTGTTTTTGTGACAAACACAATCAATTATGAATTGCCATCACACCATACATCATAGCAGGCCAAAGACACTGAAAATAAATGGATGCTGGCTCCCGTCTTTGTCCATGTGGATGATGTGATAGTGGCAGAAACACTGTCTAAAAGACTGTGTTGAGTGTGTTTTCCACTTACTGTGTGATACAGAATGAGTTATTGAATTGCTTGACCCATCTGGGGCCATGGCGTACTAAATCTTGGTTGTTTGCTTTCCTTCTACTATCTCAAGGCAAAAGGATGGTAAGAGTATCAGATTCTTTTCCACACTTCGCCTGAGAGTTCACACCGCTTTAGCTTCAAGAAGCGCCCTGCTGGTGTGTCTCAGAATAACTATGTCCCATTGCTGAAGTCATATTCAGACTTTGTGGCATAGGCTTTAAATTAATTTGCAAAGTGTGTAGGGTATTTTTATTCTTAAGACTTAACTGTCAGGAGACAGTTTTGAAATAATGAATTGAGGAAAGCTGAAAATAGCTGTTAAATATTTGACTCACAGTCACAGGGGTGTGAAGTCAGTATAAAAGGTAATTGTATCTCTGACTGCAGGAGTTATCATTCAGGTGTTAGGATGCCACACTGGTAATGATGGAGACTGCTAAGAGTGAGCTAGTGGCACTTGGGTCACATCTAATCATCAGACATCACGCCATATTAAGGGAATCTGCTAACCGGTAGGTTGTTGGAAAGCAAACTGGTCCTTCTTTATTAGGGTTACCATGCCCTTCTGTGTTCACTTAGTCTGTTGCTTTGAAGGATGGTTGTGGGAGGAGACCTTGGTATTGGAGTGATCCATGAGGGGAGCACAGGACTGATTTTTGTTTCATCATAGGAAGCTATGGAGGTGCCTAAGCCTTAGTTTTCTGCAATTATCATTAGGCGGTGATGCTTTCGGTATCTTTGTCATCAGCCTTGACCTTGTGATGCAATAGGTTAAGTTCTCCATGATCAGCTTGTTATAGCAACATATCACACTCAGAAATTCTGAGGTTTCCGGTATCCACTGTCCTTAGACCTGAATGTTTCCCATGCACCTCTAATGACATGTAAGTCCTTTATACTTTCATCCATCCTCATATCTAATGTGTGCAAGATCAGTTTAGTTTAGGAGGAGACACATTGGTGAGGAGCCTATGGGGATATATGTTCTTCACAGTGTCAGTACAGTGGGTTCTCTTGATCTATGTCTAGTTATTACCTAGATTTTAAAAGAACACAATAAAGTTTGGTATGTAATTTCCTAGCCTGACTGTAATGAGAAGCCAGTGATAGTGGCATCTGTGTATAAGTAGTGTGCACAATAATCCATTTAACTAGTCTAGAGACAGGATAAGAAAAAAGTTATAAGAATCTGGATCATTTTAGAGAGACTTCTTGGAGCAGTGAAAATCAATGCAGTGGGCAGCAGCATGGCATAGGTGGATGCATATTCTTGTCCATGGTGAGGAAATGCATGAGCAAAATGGTGGGAGTAAGCTGAAACCCCCGCTAAAGCTTAGTTTTAAAACGGCAATTGTGCTGTCTGTAATTGCAACTGGTTAGGTTTGGAGGACACTTGTTACCTCCACATTAAGGCAAAACCTTAAATGTTTAGTTACTATTTTTTATGCTGAGTGGAATAGTCACTGTACACAATGATGGGTTTATTATGACATTTTCATGTATGTATATCAAAGATTTTGCTCCTATCCACTCCATCCATCTATCTATATCTATCTATCTATCTATCTATCTATCTATCTATCTATCTATCTATCTATCATCTATCTAATCTCCTTCACTCTCCTGTTCTTTCTTCTTTCTTGTCTCAAATAGCTCCTCCTCTACTTTCATGTGCTTATTATACTTATAGATTTAAGGGTTTATGTATATATATATATATAATTGCAAAGTACATAAATATACCTTACATAATTCACATTTATATTATTTATGGTGCATGTTGACATATATTAAATCTAGATCCCACATATGAGAGAAAACACGTGACACTTGTTTCTTTGAACTTGTCTTACTTTCCTTACCGTGATGTTCTTCAGTTCCATCCATATTCCTACAAATGACATAATTTTATTCTTCTTTATGTCCTAATAAAATGTCTTGCGTATGCATGTATATGCCATATTTTCTTTTCTTTCAGTTTTTTGAGACAAGGTTTCTCTGTGTAGTTTTGGAGTTTATCCTGGCACTGGCTCTATAGACCAGGCTGGCCTTGAACACACAGAGATCCACCTGCCTCTGCCTCCTGAGTGCTGGGATTAAAGGTATGTGCCACCACTGTCCAGCCTGCCATATTTTCTTTATCTATTCATCTATTTATGGACATCTAGCTAATTTCATAAGCTGAATGCTGTTACTAACACCACAGTAAACTCGGATGTGCAAAGGCTTAGATCCTTTTGGGTGTATATGCAGAAGTGGTATTGCTTTATCATACGCCATCTATTTATTTTTTTAGTTTCTTCCTGAAAGTCCATATTGATTTCCATTGAGACTCTACTAATTTGTGTAAGATCAGCAGTGTCTAAGTGTGTAAGTGGTATATATATATTCCCTTGAATCCTTGGCAGTATTTGTTGTTTGTTTTGACATATGTTTTAAAAAATATATTAGAACCATTTGGGACACTTAAAAGTACCCATTTCTGGATCCTCTCCTTGTCTCTTTTGGATATGAATCTCTAAGAGTGTGACCTAGGAATATGCATTTTTAGTGCTCTTCCTGTGGGATTCTTTTATTCATTGGAAAGTGAGAACTGGCAGCATAAAATCGGCTGGGAGCTCATGTACACCTGTCATAAACATCCCCTAGGGAAATATTTTCAGGAAATATAAGCCTGGTCATTTAAAGATGGTTGTTTTAGAGAAAAAGATTTTCTTGCATATATGAGTTGTCAAAAAAAAGACAGCAAACTTCTGTTTCAGTCAGAGCCACAAGGGATGAGGTTTTCCTGGTTTTAGACCACAGCATTGCACATACGGGTGTTAAACTGAACATATTTAATTATAAAGAACCTGGATCATGTTAATAGTGTTACAAGAGACTAGCACATAAACTTGACTACTGCTTGTTAAGTCAGGGTAGAGGTTATGTCTTATTGAAGAGCCAGGACCACTATATTGCAGAGTCCACAGGAGCAAGGACAAGTGACTCAGTTGATAAAGAGCTATTGAACTGGTCTGTAATTGTGTTTTGGCTTATTTCTATCACTGGAGCATTTTGTTCCTGGCATCTCCCTCATGACCACAGTAGCTACTGCAAAGTTAGTACTTGCTACCTAACTCTTGAATCAATGTTTCTGAACCAAGATCGTCTAGAGATCTTAAGGTGCATTTACACTGACTAGGCCAGTGTGATGGGTCACTTTTGTTCATACCCAAGATGTCTGTGTTTATTAAAGGAGTATCCTTTCCTGGCCCTTTGTAAAATGGTGACTCTCTCTCTCTCTCTCTCTCTCTCTCTCTCTCTCTCTCTCTCTCTCTCTCTCTCTCTCTTTTGCTCTCTCTCAGAGATCTGCCTGCCTCTGCTTCCCAAGTGCTGGGATTAAAGGCGTGAGCCTCCAACGCCCGGCAGCGGTGACACAATCTTACGTAAAGATCTGTCTCTCCTCTATGGTGTCTGTGATTTTTTTTTTCCAGCTTCATCGCAGGACATCTTACAATGTCTTACAGCATGAGTAGGTAGGTAATCCTTCACTGACTGGCTTCTTTAGTTACATTTTCATTGATGCCTTATGTTAGCCCTGACTACTTGATTCCACTTGAGAAATATTGAAATATAATTCAAATAAACATACCTTCGAGGGTGGATTTTTCTTGTTTCACCCCAGAGAATGGAAACTTTCTGGCCTTGTTTTCACCTTCTAGAGTATTCCTTCTGTATCAAGCTGTGGCACATTGACTGTGATACGAGACAGGGTTTCTCTGTATTGTTTTCAAGGCTGTTGGTCCAGCCCAGCCTCGAACTCACAGAGATCTGCCTGCCTCTGCCTCCTGAGTGCTGGGATTAAAGGCATGCGCCATCACAGCCTGGCGACTGTGGTATATTTTTCATAGGAAAGTATTTGTATATTGGCTTGTAATGGAATTAATTAATGTTGAGACTATAGGCACAGTGTTTATAGGTATGTTACAGTAATCCAAGATTTGAATTGTCCAAAATAAAAAATTGTATTTGAAATCAAACATATGAATGTATTATTATTATTATATACAAGGGAATGCTTCCAAGGTATAAAATAATCTGTGAAACACCCTTAAAATGATGGGTTATCCCGTTTGGTTTTGTGGAACAAGGTATCTATCCATATAATTAAACTGATTTCAATATCTTTCCATTTACTCCAACTCTTAAGTCCCCCTTACCATCCTTCAGTAAACACAAAGTGCCATTTTATCTCCTTTCTGAATGCAAACTTCTCTTTTTAACCATCTCAGAACCTTTTTATATTTGAAAACACAAACACTATGGCTTGACTTCACTTATCACTTCTTAATCTATGTCTCTAAAAGGACTTTTTAAAAAAAGAAAGGAAACTTCTGAGAACGGAACACTTTAATTGATGAGAAAGGGATGTCCATTAAACATGTACAATTCAGAATAAAATTTAAAATATTAGTGTATTTCTACTTCCCCCTTTCCCTCTTTGGCTAGCAGAATCTTACTTTTCCCCCTTTAATAACAGCAATGTCTCACTGACTTATGATTCCCAGCCATTTGGACTACAGCATGGGAAACTCTGTATAAATATAATTATTTTATGTAAGGCATAGATGCTCTCTAAGGATGTTTAATATAAAGTGGTGAAATATCTTGTCAGAGTGAAAATGGAGCCAGATTAAATCCACTGTCTTGTTGGCAAGAGGGTTAGCTTCAGAGAACAGCACAGGTAGCTTTTTATCAAAATAATGTGCAAAAAAGTAAATGGCATCTCAATACCTTTAATCTATTTCATAATAAATGAAAAAGAAGTTTTTTTGTAGATTTCTGTTGGGATTTTTTCTTGCTTATTGTTTCTTCCTTTGGCTGTAACTCAGCTACTCAAAATCATAAAAGTCCAAGTTTAGAATTTAGGTATACATAATATGCCAGGCTAGAAGTGATGGATGGATTTAAAAAGGAGAATTTGTCTTTACAACAGAATTAATGGCATTTATCTCCTCCAGTGGCTTTTTTATTATAATATTTCCCTTACTAGATGTTATACTGCAAATTGTTATGTGTCGTTGTCAGTGGGTGACTGTTCCATATATTTACGGCTGAAACTATATCATATAATGTGTCAGGAAACATTGATTAAAAGGCCATCCATGACTATTAGTGACTCTTCTTGGGGGGAGGAGAGTGGGAAGATTTTTCCACGGTTTGACTTTATGTGTCTGCAAATTATTAAGAGCTGAGTATGTGTGTGTGTAGTACTATTTCTTGGTAGGTGATTGTAATTACAGGAAGCATAGAAATGGCTTAATGAATGTCTCATTCGACTAAGCAGCAGCTATTTCTCAGGCTTTGGAGGGTTACCTTAGTATAAAACTTCATGTGCATGTTGTAGAGAGGTAAGGAGTACTTAGACTGAAGTGAACTAAAAGGGCTGAAACCCAGTTGTGCCCACTCGGAAATGCTCTCGAAGTTTGCGAGATGAGACTGTAAAAGTCATAGTACTTCCCTAAAAAGCATTGCTATATAGTACATCCCCAGAAAAAACTTTATTACAAATATTTATTAGTTCTTTAAGAATTTTGATCACACTCACTCTCTTTCTCCCAGATCTTCCCAGATCCACCTCTACTTCCATACCCACCTGATTTTTTTTTTCTAACAAGACCAATTGATGCTATGCAAATATTCTTGGATGTATGGCCTTCCACTGGAGAGTGATTGGCTTTCTCAGGGCTACATCTTAGAGAAAACTGTATCCCCTTCTCCCAGAAGCAGCTAATAATTTCTGATAGCTCCACAGCGAGGGGTGGAGTTATTTGCCCAACTTCCATCTCTGTTCTGGCGTATGGTCTGGCTTGGTCTTGCATAAGTTATGTATATACTATCATAAGCACTGCGAGTCCATATGTGCGGCTGCCTTGCTGTACCCAAAAGACACTGTTCCTTGTAGTTACCTACTGCCTTTGGCTCTTACGTTCTCCCTTGTCTTCTGCAATGATCCCTGAGCCTTAGTAGGAGGAGCTGAGGCATATATGTTCCAGTTAGGACTGAGACTTCTGCGGTCTCTTATGCTGTACATCTTGGCCCGTTGTGGGTCTGTATTAATCACCATCTACTACATTGGAAGTTGCTCAGATGAGGGTTGAGAGTTGAAATGTTCTATGGATATGATAAGTCAGTTTAATACTACATATATTTATTAAAATAGTAGTCATAGGTTATCCCCTAGGCCTTATGTCAGAAAGAAAAGAAGAGAAAAGTGATCATCAATCCCAGTGGGTTATGACCACTGGGAGCTACAATAATGACTGAGCTAGCCAGTCATATTTACTGATGCAATATTGGCAGGAACAATATGCAGGTAACCAACCATTTCTACGTGGGTTCAAGTATCGCCCTACACAATGAAACCCATGCATGGTACAGTTATCAGGTAAAGGACCTAAGACTAGATAAGTCATGGGTCCTGGATAATGTTTTTGAACATCTCTGTGAAAGGATCTTTTCTTTCGTGAGGACACTGCAGAAGAAATTAAAAAGCATCATGGAATGAGGAAAATCTAGAGTTGGAATTTAGCTGGGTCTTGACTCAACACATCTTGCTATTGGAAAGACTGTTCAGTTTGCTAAATGCCAGTGCTCATTCACTTGAAAAAAAAGATTAATGATTAATGCTAAGGCTAGGTCAGTACTTACATCTAAATAAAGTTGACTTTTCTTGAGACTGCTTTTAAATCTATATTTCTGAATAACTAATGAGGTAAGTTCTTGCCCTAGTTATAAAAAATTAATGTGGCCCATACAGTTCATTTTTGATTGTGTGGCCAATAAGTGAAATTGCTTGACATTTCTGCTATGGAAATTCAGGGAAAAGAACAGTTAAATATTCTTTGAATAATCTCAGAGACTTAATGAGCTAGATAGGTAAGGCCTCCAAATTTGGTCACTCCTCTGGGTAAACTGAGAGGACACAGCTATAAACTGGAAAAGAGATCAGGAAAAGCATGGAGATGGAACCCAGTGTGAATTGTTCCACACAAGTTTGTAAATAGCGTTGTAGAAAGAGGGTTTCCAGAAAATGCAAAGACTGAATGAAAGACATGAAGGCCTTGCCAGACAGTTTGTATAGAGGACACACACACACACACACACACACACACACACACACACACACACACACTGAGTAGTAAGTCACATTGTAAATGTTGAGGAAGCGAGGGGGCGTGAAGAATGTCCTGGCCTGATGTTGCAGCAGATGGAGAAAGGCAGAAATCAGTTTTATTATAGAAATAAATAACTAATTAATGACCTTGCCTGACATCTGTACAGCTTTAACTCTATTATTTTTCACTCTGTTGATACACATGGAGGCTCTTAACCCCATTGTATCTACCTTGATCTCACCTTTATGTTGTAGTGGGAACCTCTGGAATTTCCTTGTGGTTAACCACTAATGTAAACCAAACTCTGACAGCCATCTCTACACTACTCCAAAACAGATGCACTAAGATCATGAGCTAGAACTATGCACAGGCTCAGTGTTACTGTATGTCATTGGAATAGATCTAGGAAGAGACTTACTCATAGCTCAGAAAAATTTGGGCAAGAGGGTTAATGTCTAGACGAGAGGATACATTTTGTGGGATTCACCCTCTAAGGTTCATGACCTATATATCCCATGGGAGAGGTTTGTCTGTTATAGGGCCAGATAAGAATCTTCTAGACAGGGTCCCAAGATAAACACTCAAGGTAACTAACTGGTTATGGATGTGGTACTACTTACAGGCAATCTTAGGGCATGGTGGCATTACAAATTATTCACAGGCATCTTGACCTGCGTTTTTGTTCTACCAGTTAACTTCCATACAGCTTTGGAGCATTTTTGGGGGAAATATTTTGGAGGAGTGGTTGAGTGAGTGGAATCTTATTTTACTGAACTGCCCACATTTTTTCTTATGATTTCTTTAATGAGAAAGGGAGGGGGAGAAACAGAATCAGATTCTGCCAGTTTCCCATCTTTGGCTTTAAATAATTTTCATTCATTTATTCAGGAGTATATTGAGATATTTTTATAGGTACCAAGAGGAGATCCTACAACTTTATTCTAAAAACTTATTATTGTGTATTGTGTGTGTGTGTGTGTGTGTGTGTGTGTGTGTGTGTGTGTATGTGTTAAGTATGTTTGCCATGTGAGTATGCATATGGAGACCAGAGGCTAAATTTTGGGATTTGATGAGTGTAAATGAGTGCATATTCAGCAGGCAGCAAATGCAGATCAGGTAGAGACCTTGGAAGTCCTTTGAAGGTCTTTATTAAAACAGCATAGCAACCCTGGAAAAGCTTATGCAAGGATGTCAGAGTTGCACATTCCACTTTGCATATTTAAAGGACTTTTCTGTTCTCATTGTAGAGAACATCTTAGAATGGGACAAAAGAACACAAGAGGAAACTAACTGTAGTAATTATAAGGAAGGATGGTGATTGTTTAGTGAGAGGAGATGATATCTGAGATAGGAAGCTAATTAATTTGGAAACTAGAGGCAAAATTATTCAGATCTGAAGGTGGAGAGTCCAAAAATGATTCTCAAAGTACATCCCCAGGATTTCTTTGTCAACGTTTAATGATTGGTAGAGCCGAATTAACCTACAAATTATATGAATGGAAAAACAAAAAGCAAATAAACAAACACAAACCTCAGAACATATGATCCAGAGGCCAGGGGAACTTAGAGTAGTAAATAAAATGGGGGTAGGCAGGATGTCTCAGTGGGTAAAGGTTCTTGCTGCCAACTGGCAGCCTTTCCATCCTTAGGACCTATGTGGTTGAGAGAACCGATTCCTTCAAATTGTCCTCTGACATCAGCACACATCCTGTGACACATGCCACATAAAAACAGAAAAGCCCTTTGCTTTTAGCAATGATATTATTGATAGTCTGAGCAAATATTGTTTGAATAAAACAATGGAAGAGCAAAAATTAATGAAGGAAAAAGGAAAGAAAGTATGCGTGCATTGCTCAGTGGTAGAGAACGCCTTTAAAGCATGTGTGAGGTCCTCTAGAGATTTGGTTAGAAAACAGAAATCAAAATAAATATCTACATATGTGTATGTTTTAAAAAATTGGAGTGATTTCAGAATGTTTGATTCTCTATGGAAAAGTTTTAGGAAGGAAGGAAAAGTCGATTATATTTCCAGGGAGAACTTCTCTTTCCTCAGCTTTTGCCTACAGTCACTGTTTCACAAAAACTTTCTGTTCTCTGGTAAATTTTGGGTCAAGGATTCGAAAACTCTGCAGCAAAAGCAACTGGGATTTGCAGGGGCAGAAAAAAAATTGCCAAGGAGAGGAGTGACAGCTCCCATAATTGAAGGACTGATTTAGGATTCAAGCATTCATTGTTTGCAACTGCAGTCGAGCTTGCCATTATGCTGAGTGGGGATGTGACTTATAGAGACCAATTTCATAAAGTCTTTCATTCCTTGGGGTCCCTGGAACAGTGTTACTCTAAGTATCCGTGCTGGTTTCCGAAGCTTGACTTACTCTATTGAAACCACAGGAAGAATGTTATTTGATTTATGAAAGGAGTTAGCCAGCCGTTCACCTAATTTTGAAACAGTGACAGGAATTGGAGGAAAGAAAAAGGATATTGAACCAGAACTGTACAACTTGCAAGTTATCAAGATGCCTAAAGAAGACAAAGATTTTTAATATTCTCAGCCATAATTCATTCAAAAGAAGTTAAGAAATCAGTTTCCAAGACAATACAAACTTGCTAATGCAGATAACCTTTAAGGGCTGGATAGCTTTTTAAAAGTTTGGACTATCATGTACAAGGGAAGCCAGGGTAGCTATTTCAACTAGTTAAAAAGGATGGGTTTCTTTTAAGTACATGAAGTTACTCTATTAAAGAAAAGCATTAGCACATCCATTTAGTAAGCTGCAATCTAGCTATTATTTGCAAGAAGAAAACAATTATGAAGAAGTGCTCAGTCCCTCATACATATAGTTTTTAAGTCAATTTAACATGTATCTTACCCTATGATCAGTTTACATAATAAGCTTTAAAAATAATAGTATAAAAGTGGATTTTGCTTAAGGATACATCTCCATACCCAGAAGAAACTGAATATTGATTTAAGAAAACGTGTATAATAACTCAGAGTAGGAGAACAAAAACTAAGTTTTTTCTTGACCTTCATATTTGAAAGAACAAGATGTGATCCCCATAAAGTTCACACCTTTGTATAATTTTGTGTCATGTGATTATAAATATGATATGTTTCATTACTGTGGTAGGTTGAATGTAATTGTCCCCCCCCCATAAGCTCATGGAGAGTGGCACCATTGAGAGGTGTGACCTTTTTGGAGGAAGTGTGTCATTGTGGAGGAGGGCTTTACTGAAGCCATGCCCTGTATCTCAGACCACTTCCTGTTGCCATCTGATCAAAATGTAGCCAGCACCATGTCTGCCTGCATGTCACCACATCCTGCCATGATGACAATGGACTGAGCTTCTGAAAATATAAGCCAATCCCAATTAAATGCTTTTCCTTTATAAGAGTTGCCATGACCATGGTGTCTCTTCATAGCATTAGAAACCCTAAGACATTTACTCATATTCAAAGAATTTGTAAGAGGCATGCCAACTTTTTAATGTATGTATGATTGTGCCTGTGGATAATATTGATAAACAATATATTGATAGGTTATAGCTTCCTCAAAACAGGAGTTCTGATAGATTTGAGATGAATTAGGTAGGCCTTGGGTTAGACTATCTGTGATCCCAATTATTGGTTTTACACATATAATAACTACCTTGGATAAAATGCGGACAATTGGCCATCTACTTTCTCTAATTTTTCTTTGTCCAAAGTTATACTATCATTCAGTCCAATTCTGCTAACTTTACTCTAAAAACTATTAGTTTGAAAAAAATTTACAATATGAGCTCCCATAATAGTGGTCTGATCAGAAACCATATATATACTAGTAACTGTATATGGATAAAGCTGGTTGCATTTATATATGTAAGAACAATTTTAAAAATAGAGGCTGTCTTAGTTATTTTTCTATTGCTTTGATGAGATATAATGGCTAAGGCAATTTAGAAGAGAAAGTGTAAAATGGGCTTATGGTTTCAGAGGCTCAGAGTCCATGATGGAGGATGTAAGGCATGGCTGCAGGAACAGCTGAGAGCTCACACCTTCATCTAGCCACTTCTTTGTTTTCTATTCAAGGGAGTTCTGTGTGATGCTTTGCTACTTCTACATGGAGAATTTCAATTGGGTGAAAATCCTTAATTGCCACGTGATATCCTTCATGTCTAACTGTTGTCTCGACTCCTTAGGATTGTTATATTTTTCTCTAGGGTAGCTAAGTTTGTTTTTTCCCAATCCATGTGACACATGCCTCAGAAACTTAAAAACAGATAAAACTAACGACCACCCCCCTCCCATACACACATACTTGGGGTCCTTTTCCTTCTCAGGGTGGAAACAGCATATGAGGAGGACATAGAACATAGGTCTGGCTTTGGGAAAACAGAGACTTTAGTCAGTGTTCTTGGGACATTACCCCCTTTTCTGTATCAGTACAGTGACACATACAACAATCCCACAAGACTGGAGAGACGTAGTTTATTCCTGTGGATATGGAATGAATGTGGTAACAGGAAGAGTTTACAAAGAAACAGAATTCTTACTATGTCACATTTGTTTTCGTTTCTGTAAAGTGAATTACTACAATGTATTAATGGGGTAAACATTTATTATTTTATAGTTTCTGAAGGCCAGAAGTCTAGCTTTCATAACACATGTTAGCTATGTCTTTTGCTTGAGTCTTACAAAATGGATGTCAAGATGTTTCTTAGAGCTATGATCACATGAAGGACTGGGGACCCTCCTCCAAATTTCCTTGGGCAATGGCTGTAGTACCTGTTATGAGTTGGTACCACACACAGCTTCAACATGGCCTATCTTGTTGCCTTTTCCACAATGTACTTTTTGGTCTTTGAAGGTATATTTTTTCCTTCTCTTTCTCTTTCTCTTTCTCTTTCTCTTTCTCTTTCTCTCTCTCTCTCTCTCTCTCTCTCTCTCTCTCTCTCTCTCTCTCTCTCTTTCCCTCCCTTTTTTCCTCCCTCCCTCCCCCCCTCTCTTTCTTTCTTTCTATTAGAAACAAGCTTGTTTTACATGTCAATCCCAGTTCTCTCTCCCTCCCCTCCTCTTCCCCTGCCCGCCCCCCCCCACTGACCCTCTACCCCATCCCCCTTCAGCTCCCCAGGGTAGGTGAGGTCTTCCATGGGGGTATCTTCAAAGTCTGTCATATCATTTGGATCAGGGCCTAGGCCCTCCCCCATGTGTCTAGGCTGAGAGAGCATCCTTCTATGTGGAGTGGGCTGCCAAAGTCCATTTGTATACTAGGGATAAATACTGATCCACTGCCAGAGGCCCCATAGATTGCCCAGACCTCCAAATGACATTCATGAAGGTGTATTTTTGAACTTCTCTGACATTCTTTATCTCTGTCACCAAAGCCTCTACTTCAAGGACTTGCCTGATAAGGCCAGGCTCCCTGACATGTGTATTGTTTGACATGGTCATGGCCATATCAAATACCTCAATGCCTTAGACCCATAACAGCAAAGTCTTCCCTAGGCTCAGGGAAATTGTAAAGTTTTCCCTTCTGGTCTGAGTGCCAATGTTGATAATGTATGCAGAAAATATCCCTTGTAGCTTTCTTCTCCCAGATATTTACAGCCTAAATATTGCTTTCCTAGAGAGACTGCTCCTACCAAGATTAGCTAAATCTGCCTCCTTGATTCATCTGTGTACTATAAACCCTGCCTCATTGATTTAGTTGTATGCTGTAACACTGCTTACCTATTCAACTGTGTGAAGCTGTGAAGGTGAAGCCTACTATGGATGCAAAAACCACAGCTCTCTCCTTAAAGGGAATAAGAAATAGTTTTTTTTCTATATCCATTCTGGGTGATCATGGCCTGGGAATGCAGATTTAGGTTACTCCAAATTTTGTGTACCAATGTGGAAGCAGTTTCATAAAGTTTTTTAGTTTTACAGAACAAACATAGTCAAATAAATTGAGGAAAGTGTAAAGTACCTTGGTGGGTACATCAGAGAGGCAGTTATAGTGATATGGAGAAAGCTTTTCTATAATAGATTCTGAAAGGTTTCTACTTATGAATCATAGGATGTTAGTTCAGACATAGAGGTGAACAAGGAATGCATTCTGGAGGGCTGAACCTACTCCAAGGTGAGATAATTAGCCTTGGACCTGCAACACTCCAGTATCTCCACAGTACTGAAATTCTAATCAGTCAACCATTCAGTGCAGACAGAGGTTCTTCCCAAGAGTTTTCATTCACACTAGGTTGTAGCAGAGACTCTGGAGTGCTTAGAATGTCAGGACCATGAGACTTCTGCAGAGAAAATCTGCATATGAGTGGAGAGGAGGCAGCCTAAAGAGAGACTACACATGCTTTAGGCAGTAGAGATAAGGGGCTACTTAAGTCTTATGGAGCCCAGTTTATTCCATCACAAGCTCCTAATGCTGGACATGGAACTGCAGAATTGAACGCTGGCTATGTTGAGTTTCACTCTTAGCCTGGTCCAAACTTTCCTCACTCTACCCTCATTCCTCCCTTTTGGAGGAGCATGTTGTTGTATGTTGGAAATATGTAATTTGCTTTTTGATGTTACAAGACTCACAGGTTGCCTAAGTCTCAGAAGAGATTCTCCACTTCCATTTTTTGAGCAGCGTTTTGACTATTAAAGAGTATGGAGACTTTTCTAGTTGGAAGGAACACATTTTGAATTATGAGATGGCCATGTGGCCATGGGGACAAGGCGTGGAAAGTTTTGCCTTTAAAGTGATATTTAGGGGTCAAGTTAACCACAGGTAGACTTAGTATGGATAACATTGACAGAATGTGCAGGCAGACAGGCAAAAGACACCCACAGGGCAGCCTGGGTCCTCACATGGCCTCCTGATAAGGTGTCAATATGACAAGTAAAGTGGTAAAGTGGGGGAGAGAGAGAGAGAGAGAGAGAGAGAGAGAGAGAGAGAGAGAGAGAGAGAGAGAGAGAGAGAGAGAGGTGGAATGGTTTGTGTGTTGTGGTAAGAGGCAGTTCTGGAGAAGTAAGTGCTGTGAGGAATGGGCTGATGTTGGCAGCCTGCTTGCCACCTGGGACCAGAGTAATGTCCAGGCCTGGGCTGCTGTCTATGGACATGGTTGAGTCTGCGACAGCCAGTGTCTATGTTGACATCCATGACCCATGTTGCCACCAAGGCTGTGGGGATGCCTCATGTTGTGGGATACCATCTGTAACCATTTTGGTGTCCAAGGGCTGTGCACCTACTGGGGCCATGTTCATATGAGTGGCCTGTGTGGCCACTGAGGGACAAGATGACATCAGGGTCTGTGCTACTATAGAGGGCCATGTCTGGGTCCATGGCCCTGTAACAGCCAGTGTCTGTGTTGATGTCCATGGCATCAGTAACCACTGAAGGTTGGGTGGATGGCCAGAGTCTGGTCAGACACCCATGGTCATGTTGGTCTGTGAGAGCCATGCTGTCACTGGGGCCATGCTAATCTGGACAGCCTGTGTTGCCAACTAGGGCCAGGCCATGACAGGTTGCAGCAAGGGGCCATGTCTAGGTTCATGGTCTTACTGTAGCCAGGTTCTGGGTTGACATCTGTGACTCCTGATACCACCAAATGCCATGCAAATACCCGAAGTCTGGGCCATCACCTGAGGCCAGTTAGGGATCTGAGGGTCATGCTGTAGCCAGGGTCATTCAGATCAGAGCAGCTTGCACTTCCTTAAGGTGTCATAGTGACATCTGAGTCTGGCTTGCAGCTGAGGGCAATATCATGGTCTATGGACCTACTGCAGCCAAGGTTGGTGTTGATTTCTGTGCCTCATGATGCTATCAAAGGCTATGCCAATGCCAGGGTCTGGGCTGCCACTTCGGGCCATGTTGATGTCCAAATGCCAACTGCCACTGGAACCTTACTCATTGGAGTGGCCTATGTTGTCACCTGGGGCCAAGGTGACTTCCAAGCCTAGGCTATGTTGGTGCCTGAGGGTCATGCCACCAACAGGACCATGCCAATCTGAGTGGCCTGTGCTGTCTCCTGGAGCCATGGTGTCATCTAGACCAGAGCTGCTCTCAAAGGCCATGTCTGGGACTATGGTCTTACTGAGCTGATGTCTGTGGCTGCTGACATCACTGAAGGACACGCCCACGGTTCTGGGCCACTTCTACCTGGGACCATGTTGATGTACAAAGGCCACTCTGCTGCGGGGCCCAAGCTGATCTGGGTGGCCTGTGCTGCCACCTGGGGCCATAGTGGCATCTGAGCCTGAGCTGCTGCCTGAGACCATGTCTAGGTCTATGATCTTACTATAGTCTGGGTCTGTAACGTCTGTGGCCCATGGTGCCACCAAAGGCCACAGTATTCCTGGTGTCTGAGGGTTGTGATGCCACTGGGGCCATGGTGCTTCTGGGCTAGGACTTCTGTCAAGGGCCATGTCTTGGTCCATGGCCTTCCACAGAAGGCAATGCCATGCTAGTGTCTGAGGGCCTCTCTGCCACAGGGACCATGCCAATCTGAGTGGCCTACATAGTCACATGAGGCAGGGCCTGGGCTGCTGCCTTGGGCTATGTCTGGGTCCGTGGCCCAACGGTAGCCAGGGTGGGGAGCTGATACCCATGACTCATGTTACCACAGGGCATCATAGGAGCTGTGTGTGTTGAAATCTGAGTCCTGTTCTGAGTCAGCCCTGTTTCTCACTGGCTCTAGGGTAGCTGGCCTTGCCCTTCACTGGACACTGAAGCAGGAGAGCTGGTGCTGATTCCTTTCCCCCAATGGGAGAGCTGACCTAGCACTCTGAAGAAATGGCTGTACCCCTCACCACAGGCATGTGAGAGCTGGCCCAGAAGGCATAGGCCTTGGAGAGCTACCTTTGCCCTTCTTCTGAGAGGGTTGTTCCAGTGACCCAGACCAACCAGCTCAGCTACCACCCAGATCCACATCCTGTGCCTTGGAATGGCCCACCCTAATAGCTGCCCCACCTATGACTTGCTTGAGTGAACGAAGGAACTGGTCCTGTGGAAGGATAACTGTACGATCTCCATGATTCATGGCACCAAATCAGAGAGGGGTTTCAATAAGGGCCCACTGATGACAGTGTACCAGAGACTAGAGGCCTTAAATCAGACCAAGGAGTCACTGCAATGATCATTTTGCAGGTGGGGGTGGTTGGGCAAAAGGGGTATACTACATGACATAGGGAAACTCCTGTTGCCACTAGGATGAATGAAGAGGGATTGGAAAGATGGAGGAGTAAGGTGGGTTTTTTGTTTGTTTTTAATTTGGGGGCGTACTGCAAGGGTGAGGGGCAGGTATGGAGGGACTGGGAGGCGAGCGGGATTAGTGTGCAAGATATGAAATTTCCAAAGAATCAGTGAAGAATTATGCTTTAAAAACATTGACAGGATCTGGAATTACTAAGGAGACAAGTCTGTGAGAGATTTTCTAGACGAAGTGAGTTGAGGTGAGAAGACCACCTTCACTGTGGGTAGCACTATTCCATGGGGATGGGGTACCAGATAGAATAAGAAGAAATCTAGTTAAGCACCAGCATTCTTCACTCTCTTTTTCCATAGTGCTGATGTGATGTGACCATCTGCCTTAAGCTTTTCCTGAGTCTTTTGAGGAGGATTGCATGGGCCAAAAACCCGGGGTCCCAGAATTTGGGCCACAAACTTGGTAGAGTTCAGTATTATAGTCCAGCAGACAAGGGCAGTAAAATATTTAAAGTAGCTACTGATCTGTTACAGCAGTGGTTCTCAACCTGTGAGTCATAACCCTTTGGGGGCATTGAACAACCCTTTTATGGGCCACCTAAGACCACCAGAAAACACAGATATTTATATCATGATTCACTACAGCAGTCAAAATTACAGTTATGAAGTAGTGACAAAAATAATTTTATGGTTTGGGGTTACCATGACATGTGGAACTGTATTAAAGGGTCACAGGAAGGTTGAGAACTACGACAGTATAGTGCTCAAGAGAGAGAAGCTGTTGCTAAAGGTCTTTGGTTTATGAACATATATCTACGTATAGAAATGGGAAGGGCTTTCTTCCCTGTCAGCTTCCCAGGGTGTGATAGGTGGATGACATTTGCATGTAGAAGGAAGTGACCAAGTATTTGTGAGCAGGACTGTAATAATGAACTACCTGTTTAAATTTCCTTCCATGGAGCAGGTAATCGACACACATTTATAGAGACTTGCCATATAATGATGCGGTTATAAAAGTTCACAGTAAATGGGATTTATTCTATCAATATGGGCTACAGAATAGAAACAGCATATTAACTTACATTAGTATTTTAAAGAAGTTAATTGATATTTAAAATGAATTTCAAGGATTCCATTTATCAATTTTGGGCCATAGAATGGTGTGGACTTGTTCAAAGGAGGAAGGAGGATACATAGTCTTTCCATTTTTCACTGACACAAATACACACTTACAGTTACTATATCCACAAATAATGGATTATTGAAAGCTTTGAGCAACTTCTGAAGTCAAAGTTATAGATTCTGTAGCAGTGTCATTGAACTCACAGCAGGCCAATGAAAATGCTTAAAGTTAGTGTCTTTAAAACGTTTTCTTTTATGAATTCCTATAGTTGAGATCGTTCAAGGAATAATGTCTGTAATAAACTGACACTATGATTTATAACAAATCTATCCTTGGTATAAAATGGTTTTGCTTTATTTTGAAAGCCCAATTAAAAATTCTTTCAGTTAATTTGTTTTGTAGTGCTGCAGATCAAATGTAGGGCCTTGCATGTGCTTATATGACTCGAACTCTAAGAGCTAAGATTTTAGCTCCACCAAGTCTGCAGCATGGGAGGTGCTGAGGCTTGCCTGTTTCTACTCTGGCAAATAAACTGTTAGTTTTAATCTCTTACAGCAGATAGGACAGCGCAGGGGGGGGCACACTCTTGGTGTTCACACACACACATAATCTTAGTATGTATCAGAATAAAAATTAGAAATTAAAACTGTTTTACCATTAGTTTTACGATTCATAAGTGTCTGGAATGGCTTTAGTTATGCATTGGTGACCAATATATGTAAATCAGTGATGCACTTAGCCTAGCTGTAAGTAAAGGAAATGACACATAGCTCACGTTTCTCTCCAAATGTGCAACATCTAATTTATGAACTTGAAGTGTTCGAGGGCCTGCAATGATGATTTTTATGTTCATTTTACTTTGAAGAAATGGTTTCAATGTTCTAATTGGAGAGTCTATCATATGTGCCAACACTCTTTCACATTTATGCAATGGAAAACTATAGTCAAACAGAGTCCCAGGAAAGGTAGAATATTCTTGATTCAGGATACAGTTTCCTGGTCAATGGTGTCCACAGGACCCCAGGTGGAATACTGTTATCCATTCTGGTGGCAGAACAGGAAGTTTGAAGCACAGGGACAGCCTAACATCATGCTAATTCCATCTTGAATACTCGATACCTTCTTTTGATCTCCTTTCTGCTTGAATTACCTGTTTGCATTCATACTATTTAAATTTCCCAGTGAATGTTACATTCCTCCTAGAACTGCAGGAAGCAGATAGGTGTGTACCAATGTCACACCATCTGCTTTTGTTTGAGTACCAGCATCAAGGTTGCTCTACTTTTATTAAAAAGACTTATCTTTATGCCCTTAAATTTTATGAGAAACTAATCCAAACATTTTCTCTTCTTTTCAGATTTTCATTATTCTCAAATATCTACTTGGAATAGCAAGAATATAATTTCATTTCATGATTAATACTGCTTTAATTTAAAAGAATTTCCTCAATTCAACTCCAGTTATCCTAGAAGCAGTGAGATACCTGGGTGGAATAATCCCTCAATTTTCAGTAATATAATTCCTTCCTTTACAACTGAAAAGCTTTATTTTTGACATATCCAAGGAAAAAATTTAAACATAATAAATGCTACATCTTTTTTTAACAGCTTGAAATGGAAACAGTTTGGCTTTTTACTCTTTAGTCGATCAGTTTATTTTTTATTTTCCTCTCTAAGTTTAACTTCTCATTAGGAAATCTTTCACCAAAATAGATTGAAATGCCTCCAGAAGGAAGCATTCCATTGTTGTAATTACAGAGTTCTTTTTCTCTGAGTTGGAAGAGAAAACAGTAGAAAATAGTATTATTTTGTGACTTTGGAAACCCCATTTAACTGCTTTAGTTGGGTGTTCTGAGTTTCTTTGCAAATGCCATGGTGGTCAGAGAGTTAAGTGGAAGGAAAGCTTGCTCCTCATTTCTGCTTCCATTATGAAATGGGAGGGTTTACAACCACCCAGAAGTGGGATTTATGATTCCCCCTTGTTGAGATCCCACCCCCATTATACACTGTGTGATTTATCTTTTTACCCTCCAGTGGAAAAAATGTGGTCATGCCATAAAACAGAAGTTGTAATCTTTAGAAAATTGAAAGGAAACTGGGTAGCTGGATTATAGAAAATCCATTTCTTTGCCAGGCCGTTTGGCTTCAACAGAAGTAATGTGTTTGGAGGTATTAATAAATTGTAATCTGGCGGGGTTAGCACCACTATGTATTGCATGGTTTTAGATTCTCTTAATGATTGCTTGACCTGCTGCTCCCTGCTCTAGAATTGCTGCTATAGGAATGTGCATGTATCTAGACAACCCAAATGCAGCCTGACTTTACAGTCACAATGAGTGCTTGACAATGAAAACCCATGTTTTCTCATTGTTACTATATTTGGAGAAACAGAACAATTATTCTAGAGTTGGCACTTTAGAATGTGGTATTCATGTTCTTGGAACTGTGGAGGAGACAACTGACTTGGCTTGCCCTTTTTATTCAGCAAATTTGTCTAGGAAACATTTATTCTGATGAGTGGGATAACGTGGTTTTTATCTTTATGCCCTTGTTGTTTCTAGCATAAATTCTAGGTCAAGGTAACTCTCAAGCTGCTAAATGAGTATTTTTCAGTGGAGTCTTGTAAGCTGGGGATAGAGCTCTTAAATCTTCCTGGCTGACTTGTCATCCATTGAGTCACTGACTGAGATAGGATCAACATCATATTTTACACCCCAAAATAGCTAACTTTTTATTAAAAAAAGACAGTTTAAAAAGACTATTTGGAACTGCTGAAAAGGAAGGGCATGGTGTATCTCTCCTAGGTTGCTTTCTCAAGCCTTGGAACAGTCTTTAGGGGAGAAGAAATTCACATTTCTTATGACAAAAACTTACAGCTTCTGCTAAAATATCCTCACAATTTGTGTTTTAAATTAACTTATTGTTATCACAATTAAGCTACATATTCTTTGTGAGGAGCAGGTTTAAATTACCGAGCCTGTTTCATAGAGACAAGTGTGACAAGTGTGGTGCCTGGCAGCCATGGAAAGTCCACATTACACAGGGGATAATATATATTATATGTTATATATAATCACATTTTCTCTTCTCATTCACCTCATGGGCATATGTAGGTTAATTCCATTAGTAGATGTTGTCAATAGTGCTTCAATAAACATGGACATGGCAGGTATCTCTTTTTTTGCTGATTTCAATTTTTGGATATATGGCTAGAAGTGGTATAGGTGGGTTACATAACAGTTTATTTTTAATTTTTTAAAGAAACTCCAGCTCAAGTCATGTACATGTGGTCAACACCATAGAGACGACATTTGAATTATAAGATAGATGAAGTAGAATAGGATTCTAAGCAGAGAAACAATAGTACCTTAATTTTAAAATTTGTTCCTGTTTTGGTTTCTTGGATGTCATGGACTTTTCATACAGGCTATAACATGCATATACAATGCATTTAGATGTCTCAGTCCTTGCTACAATTTATTTATTTTTTATCATTTTTCACCATTCTATTTAAATATTTCACATTATCTCATGTGCCTTGAGAGTACTTGCTTAAATATTCTAAATATGAACAAACACATTTACCACTTGGATATGTTTTTTTAGTAGAGTTACTTAAAGGTACACTCAAATTAGCCAAGAAATGCATCAAAATGTTGACTCCTACATTGGGAGTTATAGTACGAGGGGATCCATATTAAACATTGAATCAGGATAGGGAATAATCATAGGTGTAGTCCGTTTCCTTCCACCTTCCTTCTCCTTGAGTGTGAGACACAATGAAGTTAGAGCAAGAGGAGAGGGAACCTGCGAACACAACTCAAGATTCCCCACCCCTGCCCTAGCCCCATCATAGCAAAGAAAATCTGAGTGGCTGTTCTTAAGTCAGAAATAAAATAGAAGTTTGAGATATGCATCATTAGCTGATCATATTCTTGAATTTAGATACAGCAATGAATTACAAAACACAGCTATGAAGTAACAGATCAATTAAGAAAATAAGAAATTAATATATCCTATCTAGTGATACAAATATTTCATTCAAAAAATTTTAGACAATCAGTGGGAACTAGTAAAAATAAGAAAGACAATAAGCTTCTCATAATTAACTAATTTAAATGCAATTGGCAAAAAGTACAGTTGAAGGGGCTTTGGAAGATGGCTTAGTAGGTAACTATGCTTGTCACACAAGTCTGATAATCTAAGTTTGGATCTACTGAACCCATGTAAAAGTGGGATGTGGTAGAATGTCTGTAATTCTAGCACCTGTGGTAAGATGGGCTTTCTGGACAAGTGCAGATCCTGGAAGCTCTTGGGCCAGCTAGCCCGGAGTATGCAGTTCACTGGCCAACAACAAGAGATGCACTGCCTTAAAAGCAGTGCAAAAGTGAAGATCAACACTCAAGGTGGTCCAGTGACCCCCCACAAGTGTGTTAAAGTGTGAGTTCATGTATAAATGCACACATACACATGCACACACAATTCACACACACATATACACACGTGCACACACACATATCTTCTCACACATACCATACATACATATACAAATAAGTTGTTTTCAAAGTACAGTAAGATTGCCACCAAGAATAGGAGCATCGTTTTTTATTGTTTATTTATTGGAGGGTCCACTGGTGTACCCTTATTAAACTATGGGAACTCTATCCCAGAAGCTTAGATTTTAGTGAGTGAGAGTGATAAAATGCAAAGCTACAATCATATTATGGCATATTAAGCACTATGATAGAGGCAGCATGTAGGATAAGGATGCTCCAGTTGTATTTTAAATGGAAAGGACAAATCCAGTTGTGGAGAGGGAGGAGAGAGAGATGATCAAATGAACCAAGACAGAACTGGGAATACCCATAGAAACAGTTGGCCTGACCTAATGAGCGCATGCAGACCCTAGTCGTAAACCAGCGGAACCAGCATTGGATGAAACCAAGCCCTCTGAATGTGGGTACCAGCTAGGAGAACTTCTGGCAGTGGAGCCAGGGTTTATTCCTAGGTCACAAATGGATTATGGGAGCCTTTTCCCCCATGGAGGGATACTATTGCAGCCCAGATATGGGAAGGAGGACCTAGGCTCTCCCCAAAATGATGTGATGGACTTTGATGATCCCCCATGGAGGGTCTCACTATCCCTGGGGAGTGGGTGGTGGGTGTGTTGGAGGGTCGGTGGGAAGCATGGAAGGATGGAGGGCAAGGGAATGGGGGGATGGATATGTAATTAAGAGTGTTTCTAAAAATAAAAAAATCAAATATGGTGAATTTAAATAGGGAAAGTTATTGAGGTAGAAGGAGTTAAAAAGGTATAAAGAGAGCACCTCATTAATTGTGTAGGTGTCAACTACAGAAGTGATGAAACTGATAAGTCAATGTATGGTCAGCTTGGCAAATTCTTAGTGGGTAGAATCAAGTTAATGGGACTATCTTATTATTGTGGTTTAGATATGGAGAGTTCCTGCAAAGGGCTTATATATTGAAGACAAGCTTTCTAACAAGAGCGTGTTATTTAAAGATGATCGGGTCATTAAGACTCATATTCAATCAGTGAGTTAAATGATTGATGGCTTCATGGTTCTGTGGTATTTTAGGGGGTAGGAAACACTTGGAGGAAATGAATGGGTTTTGTGCCTTTGAAGGCTATAGTTTGTCACTGGCCTCTTCCCGTCTTTCTCTTTGGTTCCTGTCCACCTAGAGTTGTATGACTTTGCATCCTTCCTCCCTAATATACTGCCTTGCAATAGAGTCAACGGACTGTACATGGAGACCTCTGACACCATGAGTCACACAAATTTTCCTTGTTTTTCATCAGGTATTGTGTGTGTGTGTGTGTGTGTGTGTGTGAGAGAGAGAGAGAGAGAGAGACAGAGACAGAGACAGAGACAGAGAGAAACAGAGAGACAGACAGAGACAGAAAGAGGGACACAGAGAGACAGAGAGAAACAGATAGAGAGGGATATATATATATGTATATATATATATATATATATAGACTAATATAACTGCCTTTGGTCTTCCTAATTCCTCATCTTGTTAGGCATTTGGGGGAGGACTGTCACTTTTGATGACATTTCTTATTCCTCTGACTTTGCCTGGTGTGACTTTGTGGCGATTCCCATGTTGAGATTCCTTTAACTCTGCCAGTGTAACCAGGGTAACATATTTGAGTTACATTTTGATTGCCCAGTGGCCTGAGGAGGATTTTTCAACTGAACCACACTCCCATCCAGGGATTAGGTATATCTTGGTTTGACCTTTATAATGAACCCATGGCTCAAAGCAGGGTCTCAAGATGATCTTTACGATCAAAGAGGTGACCGATTGCAGTGTATCTGAAGTTACCTACAGCATATCAAAAGCTCTGAAGAGGTTCATAACTCTACATCTCTACTGGGGTCAGAGTAACCTGGTGTAATTGACCTGTATATGCCTGCCTTTGTCTGATGGATGTGCCTTGTGGAAATGCGTGTACAGAGGGCCTTCAATAGGAAGGTTTCTTTAGGTCTGACACTGGGGATTCAGCAATAACAGTGAGTGTGAAGCTGGAGCGCTCATTAATGCAGCCCGCTGAAGATAATGAGATGCAAGCTGGGGGAAGGTAGTTCAGTCATCTGTGTATTTCTATCAGGGCCAGATATTCCTTGAGGTCTTCTGGCTTTTAAGATTTTATAAGCTAAATTTCACAAGAGAGATTATCTGTCTCCTTGTCACTGATTGAGCTCTTGCTTGCAATGCTACTACTAGCTGCTAACATTTAGAAAGCACTTGCTATCATGCAGGGCTCCATGCTAAGTGCTTTTCCTGAGTCTGTGCACCCTGTGAAGCAGATATAGTTCATTATCTCCATGCTTTGAAATGAGAGGATCAAGACTGGTAGGGCAGTGGTTTTTTTGTGATCATTTAGGCAGTTGTTTATGTGAGTATGCCTCAATCTCACCTTGTACCATTCCCAGTACAGCCCTTTACTCTGAATGTCACACTGTTTTAGGAGAGGTTGGGATTAATCTGAGTTTGAGTGATTGGTGAGATGATTATTTTTCTATCCTGTAGGTAGACTTTGTGTGAAACTTGAATGTGACTTAGTTGATTCCTGGGATACGTTGCTTTATTCACTTTTTAATTAAAAAGCATACACACAGAAGCAGAAAACCATCTTTAGTATTTATTTGGGGTAAGAGATGAGGATCACTTTGGATACACTGTTCTCAGTTCTGCTTGAGACTATTTATTGGTCAGGAGTGGGAGGTTCACACATTCATAAGAGGTACAGGTCTTAGAAGAGGACGTGAGAGATCAGTTAGGTGCTGGTGGCTGAAAACAGCAAGAAGTTCTCAGGAAAGAGCTCAGAGTCTATCCTGGAAGCATGACCTTGTGTTCCTGTAAGCAAACATCCTCCCATGGAACCTCTGTTCAATTAGCCTCACTTGAATCACATGTTTTATCAGTCAGAAGGAAACAAAGAATTCCCATATTGGTTGGGACTTTTGGTTTCTTAAGTCCTAAGAACCTATAAACATAATTCCAAACATTAACTGTGGGTGGGATTGAGACAGGAATCTGGGGAGTCTGCAATGTCTTAGTAGTATCAAAGATCACTAAGCAGTTTGTCAGTTTTAGTTACTTGACAAAATACAGGGTAAGAACAACGTAAAGAATGAAGGTATCTTAGGGTTTCTATTGCTGTGAAGAGACACCATGACCATGGCAACTCTTATAAAGGAAAATACTTAATCAAGGGCTGGCTTACAGTTCGGAAGTTTAGTCCATTTGTCATGGTGGGAAGTATAGTGGCAAGGAGGCAGACATGGTCCTGGAGAGTAGCTGAGAGTTTTACATCTCCATTTGAAGGCATCAGGAAGAGAGAGCCCCTGAGCCTGTCCTGAGCATCTGAAACCTCAAAGCCTGCCCTCCAGTGACACACTTCCTCCAACAAGGCCACACCTGTTCCAACAAGGTCACACCTCCTAATAGTGCCACTCCCTATGGACCTATGTGGACCATTTTTATTCAAAACACCACATCCCACCTCCTGGTCCCCATAGGGGGGTAGCCATATCATAATATAAAACTGCATTCAGTCCAACTTCAAAAGCCCCCATAGTCTATCACAGTCTTAACAATGTTTAAAGTCCAAAATTCAAAGTCCCTTCTGAGGTTCATGTAATCTCTTAACTGTAACCCCCCCCCATAAAATAAAAATGAAAATCAGATCACATACTTCCAACAAGAGTGGCACAGGATATATGCTACCATTTCAAAATGTAGGGAAGGAAGTATAGTGAGGAAATACTGGACCAAAGCAAGACCAAACACCAACTGGGCAAACTCCACTCTACATCTTCATGTCTGAGGTCAAAAGAGTCTCAGCTCTCCAACTCTGTTCAGCTTTGTTGGCTGCAGCTCACCTCTCTTGGGCTAGTTGCGCTACCTGTTAGCAGATTTTCTTGGCAGGTATCCACATCTCCAGCAAATGTAACATCTTGGGGTCTCCAAGGCAATCCAGGTTTCACCCTCACAGTTTCACACAATGCCTCTAGGCCTCCATTCGGGGTGGGTCAACCCTGACACATGCCTGGCCTCAACGACTTTCATTAGCCACAGAGGGAGATTACCGTAGACCTTTTCTTGTATCCTTGACTCTCAAGCTAGAATCATGTGACCAAAGTTGCCAAGTTCTGCTTCTTGCTGTGGCTGGAACACGGCCCTCCTGTTCAATTACATCTTCATCAGCTTTCTGTTTTCTTTTTTTTTTCTTTTCTTTTCTTTTCTTTTTTTTGTTTTTTACGAGACAGGGTTTCTCTGTATTGTTTTGGAAGCTGTCAGTCCAGCCTGGCCTCGAACTCATAGACATCTGCCTGCCTCTGTCTCCCGAGTGCTGGGATTAAAGGCGTGTGCCACCACCGTCCGGCCAGCTTTCTGTTTTCTATGGTTTCCTTTTTACTTAAGTTTAGCTGCCTTGGAGCTTGCTCTGTAGACCAGGCTGGCCTTGAACTCAGAGATCCTCCAGTCTCTGCCTTCTGTGTGCTGGGATTAAATGTGCACACTACCACAGCTGATCTGAAGGTTTTCTTTCACTTCTTTTCACAAGTTAGAAGCTTAGCGGGGCGGGGTCTTGCTCTGAGGTAACCATTCCTTTTATTCCACTTAGATTCAGGCTTGTATTTAATTGATTTCACTTCCTGGTGCTCCTTTACTCCTCCAACTGTACATTTTGTACTTTTCTTTGCTCAGCTTATTCCTTTTCATTATAGATATTCATAAGCCTGGCCACTAGTAACTACATAACACAGTCAATGTAAGGCTGTTTAGAAATGTCCTCTGCCAAAGCTATTAATCCACAACTCTTCAACTTAGCTTCAGGCAGACTTTTTGGACAAGGGCAGAGAGTGGCCACATTCTTCTCCTTTGAAACCTCTTGAACAAGGCCTCCACAGTTCAAATCACCCTAGCACCACTGTCTTCCCTGCTCCTACTAGTATGGACCATTAAGTAGTACTTGAAGCATTCCACTGCTTTCCTAATCCAAAGTATCAAGGTCCATATTCCTCCAGACAAAAACATGGTCAGGCCAATCATAGCAATATCTGAGTCCCTGGTACCCACTTCTGTCTTAGGGTTTCTATTTCTCTGAAAAGACACTATGACCAAGGTAACTCTTATAAAGGAACACATTTAATGAGGGGTTGGCTTACATTTCAGAGGTTTAGTTGATTGTCATCATGGCAGGAAGCATGGCAGCATGCAGGCAGACATGACATTGGAGATGTAGTTGAGAGTTCTCCATCTGGATCCAAAGGCAAGAGGAAGAGATAGTGATACTGGGCCTGGTTTGAGCATCTGAAACCTCAAAGCCTGCCTCCAATGACACATGCCCTCCAACAAGGTCACACCTGCTCTAAATAGGTCACACCTCCTGATAGTCTATAGGACCACTGTCATTGAAACCACCACAAAGGGCTCATTTTGGCTCACAGTTTGAGGGCACAATCCACCATGGCAGAAAGTCATGGCTTCAGGAACTTGACAAGGCAGCTGGCTATATTGCACCACGATCAGGAATCTAAGACAGATGAAAGCTGGTTTTAGCTAGTTTTGTTCTTTTAAGGCAGCCTGGAGTTCCAGTCCATGGAATAACAATACCCACATTTTGGATGTGTAATCTCACTTTAATCTGATCTAGATTACTCTTCACAGTGAAGCCTAGTGGCTTTTATCCATGGTAACTCTAGAGCCTGTTAAATTGACAATCAATAACAGTCATAGTAGCAGTTCTGTCAGTGTTGCACCTTTATTAAATTCACATAGATTTTGACTTTTGGTAACTGAGGGTTTACTTATCTTCTTGTCATGACAAACCCTGAAGGTGCAGAAAGATAATCTTGTATTACAACATTCTTTTTCTGTTTTAGGAAGAGTATAATTTTGGGCACAGTATCTCACTAACCTTTAAATGTGTATTCTCTGAGGTAAGCAGATAAATAAAAGAAATTTAGCTGCTTAATAAGGGAAAGTGAATTCTACTTTATTACACTTGGCATTAATAAAAACCAAAGTGCGGTGTTGAAAATGTTACTTCATTAGTATTGTTTATTTGCCCATTTTAAGTGGTATTGTAAAGTCATTTTGGTATGTGTGTCTTTTATCCCTAAAGGTTAATACATTAAATCTACTACTTGATAGGGAAAAGCATGGACTACAATGCTCTGGAGTTTTATGATCAGAAAAATATAGTTTGGAGTCTGTAGGTAGATATTCTGATAATGACAGCCAGCACCTTTTGAGCTATGAGGGCACTACACATTGGCTGGAATTCTTTGAGATGATGGTAGTTTAACTCCCACTATTAAGTTTATGATGTCGTTCAGGGTTAGATCTCATTCATAATGGTGGCAATAGCTCACATTTACAAGGCACTTTCATCCTGAAGGATCCTAGAGTGCCCTAAGCACACACCTTCAGGAATGGCTATTCCCTGTGATGCAGACATTTCTTTGTAAAGTGACACTACTACCCAAAAGATCATAGTAGTTTGGTAGCCACTAAGGACAGGGTGATAAGAATAATCAGTCAGGGCAAAATTTGGAGCAATAGAATGTACTTAGCTGTGTTGACTAGCATACTCATCTTTACATCCTTCATAAAATTTCCACAAAGCTTGCAATGGTCATAGAATAAGAGCTTGACTTTTAAATGCCCCTTGATTAACTTTACTATTATCTTTAAAATTATGCCAACTTAGTACTTTTACTTTCTGACTTAATAGTTATATTCTGATGTAATTCAAAACAAGGTATGTATGCCACCTCCAATACTCAAGTGTGTGTGTGTGTGCGCACACGTGCACATGTGCGTACACATGCATGTGTGCATATGTTATCATTAGGAAATAATTAATAGTCAGGGAAGGATGCCAGAGTGATTTTGAAATTCCTCCCCAATTTCTCTCTTTGTTCAGACAAATGCAAATTAGAACTAAGAAGCCTCATTTTATCTGAGGAAAATAATGGGAAGAGACTGTTCCTTTCCCTTTCTTAGGGAAAGCAAACATGCAATCTTAAGTTCTTTCTCTGTCATTTTGAAATGCACCTAAATCTTTTAAAAATTAGATTACGCTTTAATACTTTTATGATTCAACAATGTCTTTTCAAGGACCTTGGAACCATTTCTTTGAAAAATAATTACCAAGAAGGACAGTCCCCTAGTGTCTGTGGATGATAGAAATATAACTTCAGATGGTGCCTGGCTCCAAAGCTACTTCTTGTCATAGAGATGAAAGGAATTTATTTTTCCTTTGGGTAAAATCAACTGTGTTGCACAAATGGTCACCCCAATTATCAAGTGGGATTGAGATGAACTTGCATAACAAACAGGGCTGTCAAACTTTCTTACTCACTGACTGATTATTGCACACCTTGAGAACATGTATGGGATTTGTTGTGTTTGCTTTTCTGTGTCACTGGGAGTTTTTATTCTGTCCTTGTAATCTCTGAGTAGACTACTTGTGATGTCTGTCAACACCTATCCAGTTATCAAACATTTCTGTCTTACATTTGGGGAGAAGTTTAATGGGTAGGCAAGAAATTTTATTTTTTGAAAGTTATTTCCTTAAAACCTTTTCTTTTTTGTCTCAGGAAATGGCTGTTCATGTCTATAATCCCAGTACTTCAGAGATGGTGACCAAAAGATCAGGAGTTCAAGGCCAGATTTGACTACATAGTGAATCTGAGGTGATCATGATCTATGAGAGAGACTCTGCCTTTATTGATCTTGGGCTCAGAAGGATAGCATAGAGGTGGGGCAGAACCTGTGTGCCCACACCACTATGCAACGTTATGTGTGTCATAAGCAAATCTCAAGGTACTGAGGAGAGATTTGTAGCAGTTTTTCTTTTCTTTTTGGGAACCTCCCACCACCTCCCAAATAAATACAGAGAGACTTATTCCTGCTTATAAATGACCAGTCTTAGCTTGGCTTGTGTTTAGCCAGCTTTTCTAGCTTAAATTATACCATTCCTCTTAAATTGCATTTTGCCTCTGGGCTTTTTACCTTTCTTTATTCTAAATATCTTTCTTCTCTTCTTACTCCGTGGCTGGGTGTGTGGCTGAGTGGCTAGCCCCTGGCATCCTCTTCTCCTATTCTCACTCCTCTCTCTTCTCTAGATTTCTCCTACTATTTATTCTCTCTGCATGCCAGCCCTGCCTATTCTTTGTCCAGCCTTGCTATTGGCCATTCAGCTCTTTATTAGACCAATCAGATATTTTAGACAGGGAAAGTAACACAGCTTTACAGAGTTAAACAAATGCATCATAAAAGAATGCAGCACATCTTTACATCATTAAACAAATATTCCACAGCATAAATGAATGTAACACATCTTAAACTAATATTCCACAACAGAGATTCCTATTGGTATGGTGTTGCAGACATTTGGTGATAATAAGCATGTTTAATTTTATTTAAATTATTCTGCCATATTATAACCCAACTTTCAGAGTGGTAGGTTGGCTTCTGTAGCCTCCCAGTTTTAGGGGCAATAGTTTGGTTCTAGTAGCCCCAAGAGGCTAGGCTCAGTCATGGATCCAATTACAGCAATTAAGAGATACATAATGGTGAAGAGTTGAGAGATGATTTAACC
Source organism: Mesocricetus auratus (assembly GCF_017639785.1). Taxonomy (NCBI): domain Eukaryota; kingdom Metazoa; phylum Chordata; class Mammalia; order Rodentia; family Cricetidae; genus Mesocricetus; species Mesocricetus auratus. The sequence continues at coordinate 47,833,901 of NW_024429186.1, forward strand.
CACAGTAAGGATGAGAAACCAATAAAGAGGTTCCATGCTCACAAGATCATCTTTAGGGTGCTAATATGAGCTTAGGTTTACACAAAGGAAGAAATGGGTCAAAGGACAAGAGACACACATAGTGAAGTCTTGGTCAGTGTGATCCCATTGGCCTAGCTTTGCCCTTTAAGTAATGATCTTCATTTGGAAGGAGAGAGTCTGTCTGTCTTGATTTTACAATTCTCAGAATCCAAAGCTCCTGCATTTTTAGGCCATGACCCTTTGTGCCTCCATTCTTGAAAGTGGATGAGACAAGTTAGGTGGACAGAGCATTCTCCAGCAACTAATACGGGTATGTAGAGTCAAGCCAGTGTCTGACTCAAAGTAGAAGTGACAGACACAAAAAGAGGGCAGAGATTCCAAGCTTTAACGCTGCCTTTTGTTGCTTTGTGGGTCCAATTGAGGAGTCAAAGTATTCTAAATGCTTGTTTTAATGTTAAGCTTATTGTAAAAGTTTTCCAGATGCTTTCCCAGTAATATATAGGCTCCCACTTTTCATTAACATGTACTGAAATTGAATACAATAATCTGTAGAGTATATTCTGTGTACCATGCAGGAAGAGGCTCAGTAAATGAGCAGTGGAAGGCTATGCCCTGCTATGAGGATGAGGGGCATGATCTGACCATGAATTCAGCTCCTGCCATGAAATGCTTTATATAAGCATGGAAAGTACTCAGGAGTATATTCTGGTCTATCTCGTTTAGTTTTGGTGAAATGGGTTAGTGATATATTAATAGTGTACAACAGTTTTTAAGGAAATGTCAGGCAGTAGAATGGAGGAGTTTGGAAGCTTTGAGGGGACCATAGTGCTTTCCTCTGTGGTATTTGTAGTGAGTTCCTGGTCCAGAAAGTACCTATTAGATGCTATCTTCATAATCAGCTCTACCAACACACTCATCGTTCACTTATAACTAGAGCACAGGGTCCTTAGTACATCTCTGTCATTGCCCACAGATGTAATTCTTCTGTATTGTTTGGAAGAAGCTATCAGACCGTGGAGTTAGAATCATCATCAGCAGGACTTAGAGTTTTCACCCATGAAACCCTGTCTAGGTGATTCTCTTGCACATTTCATCATACATATTTAAATTTTTTTTCTTGGAAGGAAGGTTACTAAATGAATCAGCTGTGTATGGCTAGCGAATGGTGTCAGTTCCAGTTTTCTTTGGCCAAACATATAATTTCTTGCTGTCAGTACAGTAGGCATTTGTATTTGAAAGAAAGAACGTGAATGATGGGCTGGAAAGAGCCCTCAGTCTATAAAGTGCTTACTTACTTTGGGAGCAGGAGGCCTGAGTTCCATCTTCAGACTCCCATGTTGAAAAAGAATCCAGGTATGGTGGTATGCGCTTGTAATCCCATTGTTGGGGAGGTGGAGATAGATAGATCCTTGGGGGCATACTGGACAGCCTGACTAACATGCCTGGTGAAGCCCTGGCCAGTGAGAGACCTTTCCTTAAAAAAACCCAATGTGTATGGTGCCTGAGAAACGACACTCAGTGTGACCGCTGGTCTCTACATGAATATGCATCCCTGAAATAGAAATATACCCACATTTACATACAAAATTAAAAGCATGTGAATGAATTCTAAAGTTGGCTCAAGGTAATCAAGTGACTGTGCTGCCAAAAACTGTACACTGATCCATTCTCCTGCCGGGAATCTTGATTCTATACGATTTCTTTTGTTTGCCAGGAGATTTGAAGAGTGCTTATCAGTATCTCTATCTCCTTTTTCACCATGGAGGGCTAGATGGTGTCCCTTCAGCACCAGCGCTGAGAGTCTGGCTACAAGGAGGTAGATCCGGGGCACTGGAGTCTGTCACTGATATGATCTCTTGTGTCTCCCATCACCTGCTTCACTTTGTTTCAAGTGTGGGACCGGAAAACCACTTTGCTGAACACATATTATTAACTTTCAGTGAGTGCAATAATACAAGGCCAAACGTTAAAACCGGAGTTTTCTTGGTGAAGCAAGCAGAGACATTTTCATTTTATTCATCACTTACCTTCACCGCTGCAGTGTCTCCCAGTCCCTATGTATTTCTAAAAACACAATAAATGGAGATTGAGAGGTGTGTGAGGTGTGGATGCTATGGTTACAAAGTTCAATACATTGAACAGAAGCGAGAGATTTTCATTTTCCCAAAAGCAGCGGCAAACAGCCCTGCTGACCAAACAGCCACAGTTATTTTAAGGAACAGAAAGGAAAGGCTGCCTAGTTGCAGAGATGGCTCTCACAGAGGGAGGCCTGGGAGATGTGAGCCTGGGTTTGTGTGCGTTCTAACATGCTGAGAAAACATTATTCTACAAAGTAAGTTTATATCCAGCATCGACTGGATGGCCTAGGATCGTTCATTGCTTCGTGCCTGAAGACACATTAGTACAAGTGGTGTAATGACGATAACTGTCCTCTACAGAGTGGCTGTAGGGTGCCGGGCACCACGTGAGGAATTACATGATGGAGTTCAGTGCCGATGCAGGGTGCACCCACCGCAAGGGCTTGGTGTTGAGGTGAAATGTGATAATGAAAGTGAGATGCTTAGCGTGGTGCCTGGCACAAAGTGCTCGATAGGGTCAGTTATCCCTCATTCTGTCGTGGATGCTTTGAGAGGCGGACTGGGTTAACGCAAGCGACAGGCTCTCACTTTGACCTTGGGTTAAAGCCTGGCTTTTTAATCAGGGTCAGGTGAATGTCTCTCGGCCTCAGTTTCCTTACTGTGAAGTGAGAAGGACAATATCCTCTATATGGTGAGGCTGTTAGAAGGACGATTTTTTCAAAACAATGCTTCATTGAAGCGCAGGTGAAGTGCTTGCCTTTTTCTGCTTCCTTGCATATTTGCCTGCTGGCCCTTACAGACATATGTGGCCATGTTGTACAGATGAGGTTGAGCTGACAGTCTCAGACTGAGGGCCCCGAAGTGGTAGAGCTGCAGATCAAACTGGGGCACTCCTGCTTTCAAAGGGCCACATTTTCGCATAAGCTGGGATGTCATTTGGCAAACACAAGGTGTTCCTGAATCTTAAGTCTTCTCTTTCCCCCATATTGGGTGCTTTGGTTTATTACACTGGTAACTTTCTGTTTTACTTTAGTAGGAACTTTGGTCCACAGGATTTTTGTTATCCAACATAGGATTTGTTCAGGGCTGGGCCAGGCCCAAGGTTTTGCTATTATTGTGGTTATTGTATTTAGAACTTGTTTGTACAAGTTTTGTCAGATAAACATTAGAATTTCCATTACTGAATAATACATCAGTTTGAAGAGGAAGACAGAAGTGTATCTTTCTTACTTTTGTCATTTATTTTTTACATATTCTTCAGATAAGGCTCCATGATATAGTGCAGGCTGGCCTCAAACTCAAAACACGCCCGAGTGCAGGTATTACAGACAGGTGCCACCAAGCCTGTCTCTGGCTTTACTTTTTACAAGTACATTTTATGACAGCGATGCATTATTTAAAACCCTGTACTTCTATGGCAGAATTCCAGAGGAGGGTTGAGAGAATAGATGTCCTTCTTCTGTCAGTTTCTGTTTGATGAACAGATTGATGAGGAGGTACTCATAGTGCTGAGGACAAGTTAAGTGATAATGAACTTGCATGACCAATGAGAGAATAGGAGAGTAATTCATCCATGTGTCAACAGTTATAGTACCTCAAAGCAGGTACTATAATGATCCAGGCCTCACGGCCCTGACATCAGGTGAACTGAGAGACCTGAGGTTTCTGTGTAGGGAATTTTTGATACTGGCACATAGAAGCATTGTGAAGTTGGTGGATTTGCAATGGAGTCACCCATGTCAAACTGTGGCAAAAATGGAGCTGGAGCAGAACACAGAGAGGAGGCTTTCAGGAGCAATTTCCCCAACCACAGGAATCATCTCAAGAAACTTTTCTAAGCTGCAGTTTACTATATGAGTCACCCAAAGTGATAGCCACTTATACAGGACTTTGACTGGCACCCGTCTTCCCCACCAGATCCCACAAAACAGCCTGCTGTGATGGACGATGTTCAGCTGGTAACTGTCTCTCCCTTCCAATCAGGGCTCCCCAGTTACTGGGTAATTCTGTGGGTACCAGTAAGATTTTTTAAAACACCATACATAGACTTTATTTTGCCAACAAAACTCCAGTCTTTTCTATGTTCCTTGGATGTACCATGGGCTTTTGGATATGACTTTTGGATTACAGTCTTGTTCTTCTGAGATTTTCAAAGGAAATAATTTTTTTTACATCATGTATTGGTTGATTTTGACAGGCTACTTATTCAGTGATTGCCCTCATCCTGCTACACACCTGAAATGCAGTCATCAGAGATACAATTTCCTTCTTTTTCTTATCAGTTGGGTTTAGCTATTGTTATTCTCTCAGCATTCAAGTGGATGTATCTTCATATTTGTGTGCATTCTAAGATGTAGGTAAACGCAATGGAAGACAAGACCCTAACCTTCCTCCCTGCTGGCTGTTGACCTACCCCTAGCTCCATGTTAGGGAGTTCCTCACTCATCCTTGCTTTTCATATTTAGAAAACTACTGTAGGAATCTGACTTCTGAAGGAATCTAGACTGAGTCTCTAGTGCTCAAGACATCATCATCAGTTCTTTATGGTATTTTCTTCCCCCTTTCCTGAAACAAAGCCTCTTTATGTTTATAATTCTTGGTCTTGAAATGAGAATTATAGGAAAGAGAAGTGAGAGCTATACTGGGCATCCTAGAGGCCAGAGAATAGAGACTAAGCATTAACTAGTGTGCACATGTGTACAATTACTTATGAATGCACATGTTATAGAATATTAGCTTAAGATGTGTTACATTCATTTATGCTGTGGAATATTTGTTTAATGATGCAAAGATGATGTGTTCCATTCTTTTATGTTACATTTGTTTAACTCTAGAAAGCTATGCTGCTTTGCCTGTCTAAATCACCCAATTGGTCTAATAAAGAGCTGAATGGCCAATAACAAGGCAGACAAATGGATAAGTAGGGATGGCATGCAGACAGAATGAATAGGAGGATAAATCTAGGAGAGAGAGAGAGAGAGAGAGAGAGAGAGAGAGAGAGAGAGAGAATGAGAGAGAGAGAATGAGAGAGAGAGAGAATGAGAGAGAGAGAGAGAGAAGAGATTTTAGGGGCCAGCTACCTAGCCACCCAGGTAACATGAGGTAAGAAAGGAAGAAAGACATATAGAACAAAGAAAGGTAAAAATCCCAGAGGCAAAATGTAGAAGAGAAATGTGTTAATTTAAGTTAGAAAACCTGGTTAGAAATCAGCCAAGATAAGGCTGGGCATTCATAAGTAAGAATAAATCTTCATGTATTTACTTGGGAGCTGGCCACCAAAGAGAAAAAAAAATCCCAACTACATGCATTCTTGGCTTTTTAATGTGCATTTTGGTTCAGTCAATCAATCAATCAGTCAATCAGTCAATCAATCAGTGAGAGTCAAAGTTAATACAGAAAATTGCATTTGGTTGATATGGAGTAGTTTTGCTTTATATAGAATTTTCTTAGTTTGTGCTTTGCAAGCTAAGTTCCTCTTGCTTCTGGCCACTGTGACTGTAGGCATTTATGACTTTGCAGCTGCTGCAATACTGCTGTTTGTTAGCGTGTCCTTGGGTCTTTCTGGTCTTGTTCTTGTTCTGGGACTCCTTGCAAAAGATGTACGTTAACCGAATGAACCGTGCTGTGTCTTTGCTCCATCACAGATCAATTAAGATGTTGCATTGATTTGCTATAAACTTTGCTTTAGCCTTTTTACATAACAAATTGGTTGGATTCACAATTTATTGGTCATTTAACCACGATTCTTTGCTTTCCATAAATTTTTATCTTCCTCATTCCCATCCATGACCCTAAGTTTGTCCTAAAAATTTAAATTCATTCATATGCTATTTTATTTGCAGAGTAAGACACAAGATATCCACACATTTTATCTCCACCTCCAATCCATTTTTGAACCTGAAAGTCAACCTCATTTATCACTTACAAAGGTGTTTTGAATAAAAAGCCCATATAGTATAGATGTCAACAAGATGTCATTTTGCCACAACTGTAATTGAGCGTTTGTTAATGGTTCTATAGCTATATATTTAAAACAAAAAGGCAGAAAAATTTATTGGAAGTTATCTGTGGTGTTCTCTCAGCATTCACACATCATAAAATATCATAGAGGAATGGTAGAGCTTAGAGCAGAGTGAAACATCAATGATAGATGCTGTATTAATGGATGTAAGGATAATGAAAATGATGTGTCTGAGTGAGAAATAAATTGGTTCACTTTGGTGGTGCATAAATTCTATCAAGCCATTTGGACACGGTTTAATAAATTTTGTTTCATTGCATGAAATGGTGTCCTACTGCCTGAAAAGAGTGGAGGCTCGCGAGAGGAGAAAAGCCAAAAGCCGTGCAGAAGGAAGTCACAAATGTGCTGATTAGATTAACAATCAAGAGGCAAGAAGGCTCTGAGAAAGAGGAAATGGTGTAGAAGACAGTGAGTTGCTCTGTGTGGTTTGGTTTTCTCAGTAACTCAATGTCTTGCTTTCTCTGAGTGTAGGGAGTGCTTTACTCTTGCTTTTCTGTATAACAAATTACTGCCTCACACCTTCTGTAGCTTAGGAGGGTAAACAAGACCAAGCTGGGTATTGCTAGAGCAGTGGGTCAGTTTCAAGTCTACACAGGGCACTGAGAAATTTCTCGTCTTTGTAGCCAGAAGACTGAAGCTCCTCACATCATGCAGACCCTTGTTCAGAGACTCATCACAAATTCTAGAGGCTGTCTCTCATTCTGTGTGACCTTGTCCTAATTATACGGCCTGTTATCACATGACCATGGGCATCTGTAAAGGAGGGGTGTATCAGACTATGGCAAATCTATTAGCAAGGCAGAACTGGGCAGAGTATCATTTCGGTGATGTTCCGGTACCTTGCCATCTTCTGTGACTAAGGCACAAGTTACAGGTTGTGTCCCTACTCAAGGGCAGGGGAATCTTGAAAGGATGAGAAAATCACCTGTCCCTCTACATTTAATCAGGACATTTGGGTCGTATGGGGTAATGGAAATCAGCTCCATCTCAGATAAGAAAGTGTCTTCAGATCTTTAGTCGGCTAGGCAGAAGAGGAGGCCACATCCTTCAGACATTTTGCTGTCATATCTGACTTTCTCAGTGTCGATGTGTTTATCTTCAGAAGTTTGTTGGGTGTGAAAATCATAATGAACTAAAATCTGCCTTAGTTTGCTTCCATCTATTTGAGATTTTCTAAACGGAAGGATAATAGGTATTCTTTTGAATTATATCAAAGTGACATTGGTGTCCCAGCATGTGGCACGATTCTTACTCAGTTACTGAGAAGAACTGATCGACAAAGAGCTCCTCAAATGTATTCATCACTGTACCAGCTAACATCTCCTGAAAAATCATATATATATATCAAAAGTAGAGGTAGAGGTAATTAGTTTGAATCAAAGACACTAAATTCACTGACCCCAGGAATGAAGAGGCTTTTACTGAAAGCTGCTTGGAGCTGTTGATGATTTATAGACGAGATGATGATTATTTCTCTACTTAAGGAACTGAGTGGCTTATGGTCCTCTGAGGGGCTGGCTCTAGGATGCCACCATTAGCTTTGTTTTGATGGTTTTCCTTTCATAATAATTAATCTAATTTCTCTCTTCATTCTTAGTTACCCCATCCCTGGTCATTTATTCTCCAAATTGCTTTTGGGCACTCCTTAATGCTTGCATTACCACATCTACAGAACTAATATGAATAGCATGTTCAGCCTTGAAAGCGAGCACTAATTGAATTTGCTTGCATCCAGTGATTTTAATGGGACTCTGGAGTGTTGTTCAGTGACAACGTTTATATGGAAGACACTGAAAAAATTAACAAGTTACATTTAGTAAATTAACAATTACTTAGCTCCATTATATCAAACCAGTCATGTACATTTATTAATACTATATCCACAAAGCATGACTTTCATATAGGTTTTGGTACTTTTTCTTACCACATGATACTGCTTACAATCAACAACTTCTCCTAACAAAAATGGAAATATGTAAAATAGATATTAAGTTAAAAAATATAATGGCTACTTCTTAGGTGACCACCACTGTCTAAGAAATAAACCACTACTTTGTCTCATCTTTGTTTTCACAGATCTCTTGGTTTTATGTCTCAGAAAAAGCTGGTCTGCCACTGCTTCCAGAGGCAAGTATTAGAACTGTCACTGCTTTTGGGGCAAACGGTAGCTGTCTATTCACCTTTGGGTCAGTGTTCTCCTTACTGTGCGTGTGGAGGTGAGAGTAGCGAGATGTACGTCTACAGGTAGACTTCAGAAAACTAAAATGAAATCTGCGTATTTCCAAGTAATGTTATATGGACTGAGCAGGTTACATTTAGGAATATATGTAAATATATATGTGTGCACACTTAGACACATATGTATAAACAAATACGTGTGTATATAGTGCTTGTGTGTATATGTATATGTATATACATATTACATATATGCATGTGATGATAATGAATGAAAAAGGAGCCATGAGTTATAAGAAGATTGGGAACGGTATATGGGAGGACTTGGAGGGAAGGAGGGGAAGGGAGAAATGTTATAATTATATTATACTCTCAAAAAATTGGTGTGTAGAGCTGGGTGGTAGTGGTGCACACCTTTAATCTGGGCACTTGGGAGGCAGAGTCAGGCAGATCTCTGCGAGTTCGAGGCCAGCATGTGTTTAGGCTTGGCCTCTGTTCTAAAGAGGCATAGAGGAAGCAGCCTTTCTTTTAACGTCAAGTCTATCTGTGCCAACAACAACTGGAACTCAATAACCATCTTGAAGCCACTAGGGAAATTCCCATTCTCAACATGGCAGAGTGGAAAGAGGATAGGAAGTCAAATCCATGTTGTTAACTCCTGGATCAATCTCTCCAGGATATGTCCCGCCTTAGTTAACACCGGAGGTAGGAAGATGGCCTTGCCATCCAAGTTAGCTCCTCCTTCCTCTGCTTCTTCCACCTCACTCCAACCAAGGATATGTCTTCATTCACAAAGGTCCCTGGGAGCAGATTACAGCAAGCTGCTGCCCAGGAGCTGGCCAGAGGCCCTCACTCATTGTTTTCTTTTAAGTCAGTTGTTGATGACCCTAAAATCTCTCAATGTGTGGAAATCATTAAGGGGCAATGAGTAAATTAACCTTCTGCCTGTATCTACCAAGCAGTCACTCTGTGATATGGATTTAGAATACTGGTCTTATTTAAAGAGTTATATGGGAATTTTCAACTCTGAGTAGACTTTCTTACTCCCCGGTGTCCTATCTGGAGCCCAAAAGTCTGGAGTTAGACCCATCTTGCTTCTGTTTATGGATTCTAGGTAAATCATCTGCCAAACTCTGGACCTTGCATTTCTAGGTGCCAGATAGATAATGTTAGGCAGTTTCCATACTTCCTGATGAGAAAAACTGGTTTTTTTAATATGGGGAAATGATGGGAACATGGGTAAGCTCCATATTTAAAGCTGTGTGACTTTAGGTCCATTAACTAACCTCTCTGAACTGTGGAGTCCTTGCTTATAAAAATGGAAATAATGCCTCATAGGACAGTGGCAAGAATCAAATAAGATATATGTTTAAATGCTATTTGTCAACAACAAAGTGTTATATAAATATAGGGTGAGAGTATATTTTTTAAACATATGAAAGTATATTTTTATTATTTTCCTACATGACATCATAACCAGTACACCATTTGCATTTTCTCAGCTGAAAAATAAGACCCAAACTCTCCTTGATGCTCCACAAATCAAGAACAGTCACCTGTCTCTGGGGGGATTCAGTTTCTTACGACGTCTGTGATACTGTCCATGTGGGTACCAGCGGTGCTTTGTAGTGAAGAACACCTTGCTGAGTTGTTCGATCATGGTTTCTCGCTCAAGTTGGTCACTTTTTATTCCTAATTTGCTTTTAAGCACTTGTTCATGTGTTTCTTCATTATTATGCAAAATATCTGGTTGAGGGATAGGTTTGGTATGTTCGTACGGGATGTCCACAGAAGGGTGGTAGCGGACTATTGTCCTGCCATTGGATGTCAAAGTGAGCTCTACCTTGCAGTTATAGTCATCTGGAAGAGAAGAGTATGTAGATTTATGACACACACTAGACAAAGCTCCACTTTGAATTGGAAATAAATGTTTCCAGATAGTTCTGTTTGATGTCAGTCATTTTACTGCTGTAGCCATGATCCTCATCAGGTGATTTGAAAAAAGATACTGTGAAGAGAAATCGCTTCTAAAATCTGTTTCTAGGCACACAGATTTTCATTCCGCGGCCTGCCATCTTGTTTGAACGAGAGTATATTGTTATAATTAAAATCATAGCTTGTCATTTGTAGCTTATTGTGAAGTTGGTATTTGTTTTTTCAGCTCTTAAGGCTAGTAATATCCTTGGTCTCTGCTATTAGCATCACAGTAAGCTTTCCAAGGGCCCACAAGGTCAAAATTGTTTTCATATTGATGTCAATATGTTATTTTACATGCCACTTGTTCTCTAAAACTTGGAGTTTTCTAGAAGCTATGTAGGCTCTGTTACTGCAACACATTGTGCATAGAGGCAGATGTGAGATTTCCTATAAGTCTGAATTACAGTCACTCACCTGGTATGTCTGGGGAGAACAGTGATCATGATGAAAATCTGCCGCTATGCTGAGGAGAGGGCTCGGTGGTTAAAGCCCTTGCTGCAGGAGTCTGTTAGTCTGAGCTCAGATCCCAAGAACACACATAAAATCTGGACACAGTAGCACATGTCTGCATTCCCATCTCTCCTGAAGAGAGACAGTAGGTGGAGACAGGAAAATCCCTGGAATTTCATAGGTTAGCTAGTTTGTTGTAAGCAGAGGTAAGCAAGAGAGACTGTCTCAAAAAAGTGTGAGGTGAGGAATGACACTTGAGGTTATCCTCTGACCTCCACATGTGTATAGCACACATATGGCATAAATATGCTTTCACTCATGTGTATGAGTGAAACATGAACACGCACACAGCATCATATATATAGAACATAACACACATACACAGCATTAAAAAGTCTGCTCCTCACCTTAGTATGTAGTGAGCTTCTTGGAAATGAATTACTATAATTTAATTTTTCAGTTTAATTCCCAACATGGTGGGATTCCATAGATTTAGCCCACCCAAGTCAAAGATATAAATATTCATTGTGCCTTAAGAATATAGCAACCCTCTAGTGGAGATGGCGCTCTTTGCCTCTGATCCTGGGCTGTCTTCTCCTGATTTCCAGGTTGGCTGTCTTCTTGCTGCACTGGTGGCTCTTAGCTAAGTGCCAGCCTCTAATTTCCCTCTGACTCTTCTGTGCTTCCAGCCTGCACTCCCATAATGTAGATGGACCTTGCTTTTCTGTTCTCACTCATTCTTGTTTTCTTCCTTGGTGTCCTACAACCCAGGAAGCTCTTTTTCATGCAACTCAACAAGGTAGACTTCTTGACTTGGCTTTGTGGTTTTCCTCTCTGTGTCCAAAAGCATTTCCTGGTTTGGAAGCTCTCCATACTTCTGAACCTTGCTGGGAGGACAAAGGCCTGTTTAGGAACTGAAGTCTGTGCATGCTATCTTGCCCTGCTGGGTTACAAGAATATGGTGTGTAGTTGAGTCTGGACTAGCTGAAGTGAAGTCCTACCTGTATGTATGTGTGTGTATACAACTGTTTGTCTCTGTCTTATGTGTGTTTCCTCTCTGTTTGTTTTATGTGCCCCAGCTTCCAATTAGGCAAACTACCTGATTTCCCTTCAGCATATTCCTTTTCTGTTTAAGTTAGCCAGAGACCATTTCTATTGTTTACAGTGAGTAACAAACAATACTTGGATGAGCTTCTGTGTATCCCTCAATCATGTCCTAAGCACTCTATAGATATAAACTCATTTAGTATGCACAACAGTGCTGTGAGAAAATACCACTGTCATTTTGTTGTTTTCACCATACAGCACAGGCAAATTTTAAACCCAAGATCCTCCTGTCTCAGTTGCCTGAACTCTGGGATTATGGGTATGTACCAGTATGTCTAATTTATAATCCTATGTGTCTACTCAAACCCTGGCATGCAAATCTAGATGATTGACTCAGAGATGTAACTTGCTGCTTAACAAGTATCAGAGACTGGTACCAAGAAAATTGAAGCATTGCACTGATTCTTACAGCTATGATCCTTTTTAGTGTATAGAGCTATATCTTAACTTATATATGAAGTACGAGACTAACAGAAATTAACTATTGTCTATTACAGCTTTTCCTAAATTATAAAATTCATTTCTAGTTGACTTTTACATGTATGATGAGAGGGTATGTAGAATCTGACAAATAACTATCTGTCTATCTATCTATCTATCTATCTATCTATCTATCTATCTATCTATCTATCTATCTATCTATCATCTATATACACACATTCAACACAACTCACTGGTAGTTGAACTTAATGTTGCTACTGATTTACCAGCAGGAGGGATGAAGAACGAAAAAGACTCTGTATGACTGTGCTTTCTGTTATAACTCAATAATAAAATCAATTGCATTTTTATCTGCATTCCCATACTCTTTCACTTACCAGAGGCTTAGCAGGAGCCTACATATGATAATGCCTGTTGTATTTAAACTAAAATTGAAATAAGGTAGTGGAATTAATAAAAAGGAAGAAAATAATCAAACAAGAAATAGATTTCAGGCCATTAGCTCAGTTCCATACACTGCATTGTGTAATTACCAACCATATGACTTCTCGGCAATTACATCATCACACACAGTGAAACTCCAGTGCAATCGTAATCCTAAAACCACAGTGGTGGCAATATAATATTAATAACTCTGAATGTGGTTACAGAAAGCTAATGTCTATGGTTCAGCAAATACTATGACTTGTACTTGGAGTTAAAGTTTCATTTACTGTAGATTTAACAAGCTCATTACCATACTCCTTGTTCTCCAAAAACCTTATAGTCCCAGTCGAATAAAGACAAAATGCAGTGCCACAGCTCAAGCCACATTAGATGTTCTAATTCTGAGAGCAGCAAAAGCATGTTCATGGATGCTGCTCTGCAGAGTTCTAGCGAGACAGTTTTGAATTGTGCCATATTGAAAGCTCAGGGAAGCTCATGAGGAGGAGGTGATGTGATGAGCTAGTTAGAATATAGGTAGAATACTGGATTATTGGCAGGTCTTTTCCACGTGAAGATGACAGCCCATCATGTTTTCCTTTGAAAGATTAAGAAACAGGACTTCTGTGCATTTCAGTGTTCATTATTCTTCCCCAAATTATCAAAAGCTGTTTGACAGCCTAAGACTCCTCATTGTCTGAACTTGAGGAATGGCCGAAGGAACAGCTTGAGGCAAAATATCACTCCAGGGAAATTGAGCCATGGGAGGGTTCAGTTTAGACTTTTGTGTCTGGTCCAGCTTTACTAGAGGGCCACTTTTGATCCCAACTGTGGTTAAGGCTGCATGATTCAGAGACTTTCAAGAGATGCTTGTGGAATGCCTTCACTATGCTAGGAAAATTGGGTCAAGCATGGAAATAATTTCATAGGGGTATTTTTTCTCTTTGTCATGATGAAGGAAATTGGGGAAATGCACAAAATAACACAATTTTTATTGCAAATTATAATATAAAATAGCCACATTTCTCTGTTAGCTCCAGGTATAATTTAGGCCTTGTATATAGCCAAGACCTTATATATGGCCAAGTCATCTGTCACTCTGCCTTCCTCATTGTAGCTGGTCACTGCTCCCCACAACGTACATCCATTTATTGACCCCGTAAGTTTGTTTTCTTCATAGTCCTGTTTTATTTCTCACCTGGCATTAGGCACATCTGCAGAGAAATTTTTTCTGTCCACTTCATCTTGTTTCTTTCTATCATAGTTTGTAAAGCACCTTGGAATATTTCTCTTGTTGACTAGAACTTGGGTAACTGGGATGTGCCAGTGTAGATAAGAGGACATTAAGTTGGCTCCCTGGAGTAAGAATCAGACTGATAAATGGAACTATCAACACCTACAGAACTGGGAATTACTTTTGATTTGTATTGTGTAGTTCGCTTACCTGAGTGTACCTTTGTACCAATAAGATGGTTTGGAACAAATACCTGTATTAGGCACAGCTAGTGTAAAAATATAGAATGATCTCTGACTAAACCTTAACATTTTGAAATGGAGCCACTTATAGCCCCAGAATAGTCTTAGTAATAAAAGGTATAAAATGAGAAAAACTTTATGTCATGTGTTTAAGATAATTGATGCCTTAATTGTAAGACTCCATGAACCTTGACAAAGACATGCAACCAATGGGTCATGAGCAGGGACTATGGCTTTAGTGACAGCCCAGGATAAAGCAACACAGCAAAATCTTATAGTATTTGAGAAGAAGAAAAATTAAAAATAAAACAGTAAACTAGTTGTGGTGGTTTGAATAAGAATGGCCCCCATAGGCCTATATATTTGAATGCTTAGGGAGTGGTACTATGTGAAAGGATTAGGAGGTGTGGCCTTGTTGGAGTAGCTGTGTCCTTTTTAGATGAAGTATGTCACTGGATGTGGGCTTTAGGGTTTCAGAAGCCCAAGCCAAGACTAGTGACTTTCTTTCTACCTGTTTCCTGTGGATCCAGATGTAGAACTCTCAACTTCTCCAGCACCATGTTCATCTGCATGGCACAACACTTTCTGTTATGTTGATAATGCACTAAACCTTTAAACCTGTAAGCAAACCTCAATTAAATTATTTCCTTTATAAGAGTTGTTGTGGTCATGACAAATGTGTTTTCACAGCAATAGAACACTGACTATGATACCAGTTCATCATGGCATGCTTTGACAGGAATTACTATTTGCTGTTGCTGGTAGGAACTGTCCAAATAGTGGGAAATTGTCAGTCTGCCTTACCTGTCTTCATACCAAGCACAAAGTGAGAAAGTATTTGAAAGTAGAGCTCAAATGGGAATAATCCCTAGAAATTTGGCTTGGTAGACATCAGTGGGAGCTATTAAAGATATTGCTATTCATTAATTTCACAAATACTGTTCTAGTATATTTTCTGTTGTTGTAACAGAATATCACAGATGGGTTATTTGTAAGGAAAAGAAAGCTATTTACTTGGCAGTTCTGGTGGCTAGGTGCCAATATTGAGATTCATCATCTGATAAAATAAGTGGCGTCCTGATGCACCGTAACATTGCAGCTGGCAATGTATGGTAAGCAGAAGAAATGTGTCAACCGAGTCTTTTTATCTCAGAGAATCACTAATGTGATCACGGGGACCTCATTCTCATGGCCTCATATAATCTTAATTATTCCACTTTGTGGGATTTGACCCCATCCCCCAAACCAAACATATTTGGGGATTAGGTTTCTAACACATAATGTTCTGGGGTCATTGTCAAACTATTACAGTTACTATTTAGTTGTGACTTGCCCCACACTTGTAGGTGCCAGGGCCATAGTATCAAATGTATGGAAATGCCCACTTTCCTCTTCTCAGACACTACAGGGTTTCACAGCATTACTTACCTTGGGCTGTCACTCAAGCCATGATCCCTGCTCTTGACCCATTGGGTTGCATGTCTTTGTCAATGTTCTTGGGGTCTTATGATCGAGACATCAGTTCTCTTAAATTCATGACATAAACCTTTTCTCATCATATATATACATAAATACATTATAGGCTTTCTGGGTGCCATTATTCCCATTCCAAAATGCTTAGACTTAGTCTTAGTCTTACTGCTTCTATCTGCATTTCCAATAGTGGGTCAGTAAGCAAAACAAATAAATAGACAATAAAGTAGGTGGTAAGTACTAAGGAAAAACACAGCAAGACAGGAAAAATGACATACTGAGCAGTGATTGTAAGCAGGATGCCTACAGAAACTTCCTAACTTAGAGGAGCAAATCACTAGCTGAGCATATCAGGTTATATGTGTCATTTTATTTTCTAGATGAAATAGAACATGAACCCATATTCAGAAATGAATTCTTTACTGTCTGGCTCATTATCTTTAAGAAAAGTGATAACTAAGAAAACATGAGAAAAGGAACCAGTGAATGAAGGATTCTGAGGCTAGAGAGGGGATTAAATAGCAGAGATGAAGAAAGAGGGAAACTGGGAAAATCAGTCCCATAATTGCAAGCATGACTGGTATTTTCCAAGGGCAACTGATATTTTTGAAGGGTGACTGATATTTTCAAGGGCAGAGCAATCAGATCCTTCAGGAAAAGAAGCAGGTTTAGAACATTGGACCTAACATGTACCAGGACAAGAAGATGCCTCCTCTTCTGGACTTGTGTGCAAGACACTGCAGCATCTTCAGCTCAACCCCTGAGACAGATCAAAAAGGCAATCTGTGAATTTTTTTGTCATACTAGTCCCACTTCGTTGGCAATATTTTATTCCATGGCAGGTGTCACATTTCAAGGAGATGATGGGAAAACTGATGGGTGTTCAGAAAAGCTGATCAATATGGTGAAAAGAATGGAGTCAAGTCCAGAAGATAAACTTGTTTAGTGAAGTGAAAGAACTGAAGAGCTTTAAGCCGGTGAATTGTCACAGGGCTATCTTTTGGCTGTTTGTAGATATTTCAGAATTGCTTTGGGGAAGATGGTTTCAGTTTGTTTTATGTGGCTTCAGAGAACTGTCAGACAGGAGAGATTTATGGTTTATAGTTGTTAACCTGTACACCTTCACATAGTCCAGCAGGTAGTCTCTAAAGATTGGCATGAGACAGGCTATTATCAGAGGTATCTCGCCAGTGACAGAATGAGCACCAGAAGGGCAGTTCCAGAGGCAATGGAAGCCTGCATGGCAGGGTTTTGGGGGAATACAATGTTTGACCTTGCTGAAACGCTCTTCAGAGCAGATCTTTTCAACCCAGCAGTGCAAGAGAATCACCAAGTCCCATCCCCGGGGTTCTGATGCTGAAGTCTAGATGGGGCCTGGGTGGGAGTTTCTAAGAAGCTCCTCAGATGATTCTCACATTAAGGCATAGTTGAGGACACTGACTAGAAAAGTCAAGTATTGGTCCTGGGTCAGGGGCCCCTCAGATAGATCCAGCTCCACAACTGTCTCCCACATTCAGAGGACCTAGATTGGTCCCATGGAGGTTCCATGGCTGTCAGGCTAGAGTTCATGGAGTCCTTACCCTGTGGGAGAAGCGGATGGGAGGAGGGCTGGGGTGGAAGGTGAGAGGGTGTGGGAGAAGGGCTGGGAGGGAGAAGTGTGGTTAGAATGCAAGTGAAATAAAAAAAATAAACTTAAAGAAAAAGAAAACCATGTATGGTAGTGCCTGCTTGCAATTCCGTTTCTCAGGAGGCTGAGGTAAGAAGTTTGCTATGAATTTGAGGCAAGCTTGGGCTGCAGAGTAAGTCCTTGTCTCAAAGAACAGGAAGAGGAAGCAAAGGAGGAGGAGGAGGTGCAAGAGGCCAGCAGTTCCACAGCGTATTCTTTTAATCTCCTATCGTTCCACAAAGAATCCCTGGGCTGTAACCAGTTCCACCTGTGTACTGTTGGTTTTGTGCACCTACATGTGTGATCATGTTCTTATCTTCATCAGTGTTATAGGGGTTAGTAGCCTTGGAGACCACTGAGGATGGACTCCTCCCTCATGACCTTGGACTCCACCTCCTGTTTCCCTGGTAACACTAGAAAGGTAAACATCGGTTTCACTACTCTTTAGGCCTGCCCCCAGAAGAATAGATTACTTTTGGTGGAGACATGAAATTGTGGTGTTCTCCCGACGTTAGAACATTACCTGTTATTGTCTCCTCCCTTAAGAGTTAATCCAGCTGGACCTGTCAATCACCTGAGTAGGAGTCCATCTCCTAGGAAATCTGGTTTACCCAAAGACATGCTAAGGAGAGAAGAGAGATAATGGTCTCCTTAGTGAGATAATGAGGGTGTTTACTCTTCTCAAAAGCCCCTCCTTTGGTACAGTGGCTTGCTGAACAGTATATGGCACTGTGGGAGCCTCCTAGCCTTACTCTGAAAAGTATAACTTTCCTTTTTCCTTCTTTCCTTCTCCTCTTCTTTTGGATATTGGCCAAAACTAACCATGCTTTCCTTGACAATCTGGACTTTCTCTGAAGATTTCCCTTCTCCCTTCTGCTGATTGTGTAATACATAATTGCTTGGTGACTTCCGTTGCTGTACATACTGGCTTTCTTGGCCCCTTGGTTGAAAGGCATAGCCTCTTTTAAAAATTAATTGTTGTTTTAGATAAAAATAAATAAGTACTGTACAAATACATACATGCAACCTCCTCAGTCTGTATCAAGATACTTGTGTGTGTATGTTTTCAGGAATGTCTATTTGGTATTAGACAATTGGTGTGCTCTGAATTTAAATGAGAGTAAAGAGGGGTATATTAAAGGGTTTGGAGGGAGAAAAAGGGAAGTGACACAAGCAACAATGTCTGTGAACCACATCAACTACCAGCAAGATATAATAGCCCTAGAGGCATGCACAACTTGGCTGTAACCATAGCTCTCTAATTGGGTTTAGGGCCTGCTCAACAAGAGGAGGCCCATGCCTGGTTCTGGAAACCTAGCTAACTACTCAGTGCTAGTGAATTTATGGATATTGGAAGGGAAGCTATAGCCACTACTTTACTAAATCAGCATAGGTAAGTGTAGTCTTCCTCCTCAAGAAACTTCTCTTTGCAACAGATGGAGACCACTACAGAAAACCACAATCATTAAAAGTGCAGGGTTGTGGAGTCCAGTCCCAATGGATACATCTATAAAACAACCTTGCGCCTAAGACTAAGGGAACATTGTGGTAGAAAGGGGAGAAATTGTAAGAGCCAGAAGACTCGGGAGTTTTCTGTGAGGTTGTGTCTTCTAGTGAGGTTGGTTTTTCGTAGCTTTACCTATAATGTCTCACCAGCATGACTCCCCAAACATGAACTGAGCAAGGACAGCACCAATAGAGCAAAGTGGATGTGGGAAAACTTCAACTATAGGCAAAGAACTACAGGCAACCAAGAAATACTGAGTGGGGGAAACAATCTTCCCCAGGAAAGAGCACACCACTTGGTTCTCCAATACTGAATGGTCAGCCCTGAAAACACACATGTGAGTAACATTAGCCAGTTGGAGCAGGTTGCATTTAGGAATATAATTGTATATACTTATATGTATATGGTTACAATAACAATTATTGAAAAGAGAGGCCATGAATTTGAAAGAGAGCAAGGAGCAGTATATGGGAGGGTTTGAAGGAGAAAAGGGAAGGGAGAGATGTAGTCATCTAAAAAAAAAAGTTAAAAAAGGATAGAACATGTCATTAAAAATGTAAACTTTTTTCTTTACCTTTATTTAAAAGAACTGAGGGATGTATGTTGGCACTTTAGCTTTTCCATTTTTATTCAAGGGAAGTCTTGCTTTAACTGATTATAGGCAAATTAGCTGATGGGGTTCTCCACCTGTGCTTCTTTAGGAACTGCTCCATGGAAATAGGCAGTTTCTTTTTCAGCATCAGGTTTATTGCTTTTTAAATGTAAGTTTATTAAGTGGTAATAGGCCTGCAGATTGGCTTAGCTGCTGATTCTTATTGAGTTCATAAAACAACCTCACGGGCTCCTCAGGCACAAATGGTGTCTGTTGCTTCCATACATGGCCTAGTTGGGGCAATGTTTAATGCTGCTAGCATTTCAAGGCTCAGAAATGATTAGCTGATATTAAACTTGGATAGAAGAGTTTAAAAGAGAGGTTTTGAAGTTTGTGTAGGTTCTTTTTCCTGTCCTTTACTCATAGTTTTAAAATAAATCCAAACACACCTTTCCATTTGGGAAGGAGCTGTACTTTGTCATTTTTCTGGATTTTGGCTGGCAGGAGGCCAGTGTTGCCAGCATGCTGTAGGCAGGGATTGGGGAGCCCATGCTCCCACCTTGTGGAAGTGGGATTTGCCAGAGCAGATGGACTCTTTATACTTGGTGCTGGTTGGGATATAACAGTGGATTCTGTCCTAGGTGATTTGGGGATTTTTAAAACGTGCATTATACAAAAACCATTTTAAGGAATTTCAGGGCTAAGAAACAGATGGAAATCAGAGACCGGTGGCTAGTGATAGGGAGACTTAATGTAAAAGCCAGATGACTTTTGCAATCTCTAAGAAGAACTTTTTTTTTTTTTTTTGGTTTTTCGAGACAGGGTTTCTCTGTAGCTTTGGAGGCTGTCCTGGAACTCACTTTGTAGGCCAGGCTGGCCTCGAACTCACAGAGATCCGCCTGCCTCTGCCTCCCGAGTGCTGGGATTAAAGGCGTGCGCCACCAACGCCCGGCTCTAAGAAGAACTTTTAGAAACAGTAGAGGTGTTTAGGTATTTTAACAACTTCAAACGCAGTAGTTCCTAGTGCAGCTAGTTTGGCAAAAAAAGCAGAACTTGAAGGTTCAGATATTAGAATTTCTAATATACTTGAAGTTTATTTTCTCTTTTTTCCTTCATTTTTCTTCTGTATATATATTTTTGATCCACTTAAAGAAATGATCACACTTGGTAAATTTCTTGCATGTTGTTTGCTTTGCAAAATAACAGGAATGTGATACCAGCAAGCTGCTTCATTGCGAGAGCTCTGGAGTGTGCTGATTTTGTAGTTGGCAGAGGAAAAGGGCTTATGCCAAAATGTTCTACTGGACCAAGACTGACATGAGAACACTCATCTTTGTCAGAGTATCTTTCACTCATTTTCTGACAAGGTCATTGCAAAAGTAGATGACTCTAGGGACAATTATAAGTGGACCTTTTTAATATTTATACTTTCAGTTGGATAGCACAAAATATTTCTCTGTGATAAATATTCAGGAACAAGTTCAACCACTTCTCTATTCAGAAGCGGTGAAACCACCCTTAGACTTGAAGGGTTGAGAGATCCTTAATATCAAGTTCTTGATTATTTTTTTTGAGTGTGAAAGGACTGAGGTTAATATCCACAAAAAGAGAATGTGCACGTCCAAGAGTAAACCAGTGTGGGCTTGCAGGTTTGCATCTTGGTGGAGTTGCACAGAAATTACTTAAGTTTCCTAGCAATGTCATGTAACAATCTGTGTAAAGTAAAACAACCAGAGAATCTCACCAGAGCCTTGATGGCCAGGATTTTTACTGGAGACAGCCACATAGTTTTGAGGTGTTTATGTTATTGATTTTAACTACTTGAAATATCTAAGTATTACCCCAGCCTCCTTCCCACCAGGAGGTCAAAGCAATATAGATGGTCTTGAAAAATAAACTTTCTCTGTAAGTCACACCTGTTGTGTAAGTTATCTGGTTAAAATGATACAGGGTGACATAAGGACTCAGGAATGTGACATAAGGACTCAGCAGACTATGGTATCAGGCAAGATAGGCTAAGGGATCAGAAGTTTATTCCTGACAAGAACCAGTCCTTATAAACATGGACTTTTCTTAGAATGTTCAGGGTCCCAGCAAACCATGGCCTGACAAATTAACTCCTTACTGCACAATTTCGAACCTAAAATTTCTGAAAAGCTAATATCATATACTAACCCAAAAATCAAACATGGTGGGATGGAACTTCAAGAAAGATTGTGATTAGGATTAGTGTCTAGTTATCCCCCATCTTCTTCATATCTCATAATGAAGTCTTCCTTCAAAAGAAGAGTCCTCTTCTTTCCAGTCTTTTTTTAAACATTGAAATAATCATTGTTTTATTTTAATTATAATCAACCCACAAGAAGAGATAATTTTGTGTATTTTTTCATTATTGGGATATGGTAAATGTTTAAAAAAATCAGCTATGACACACATTCTCTTGAAAGGTGATGGGTGTCTCTAAGAGAAGAATGTGACTTAGGGCACATAGTTAGATTTCTGGATGCTTAGGGAGCTTACCCCTTCCTTTCCCTAGATAGCATTTTTTAGCAGCTCCCACTGTATCAATATATAATGAAAGTTCTCACTTATTGTGTAAGAGGAAAATTGCAACTTTGCCAAGCAGTTCTCCTAAATGAAGCAACTGAGCAAGTTAGAGTGGCAATAAGCTGGAGTCATAAAGACAGCTCTCTGCTTCCAAGTATGGAAACAAAGTGGAGTGTGTTTACTGTGTTTGTGTAGCAGACATTGTTCATTGGAAGAGGGGCTATTAACTCACTGGCAAAACAGGTGCTTCACAAGCCAAATGCTGGAGATCATTCCAGACAGCATAGCTTAGAAAAGAAAACAAACACAAGCAAAATTTTGTCTTTTTTCTAGAAATGGAAATCAGGTTATTTGGAAAGGGATGTTATTTACAGACAAACTGGACTAAAGTCATATTGGCCTTCACTTTTGGGAACCTGTTTTGGTTACCATTGCCTTGGCTGATGTGGAGACCTGGTTTTCAAACTGAAATCCAGGCTTGATTTACCAGAATCAAAGTCAATGTAATTAAACAATTCCCAGATGATTTAAAAGACTATTGCCTAAAGTAGTTAGGAAATTTTAGATCTTGCCATCCCCTTATCATTTTTATCACCAGTGTAAAAGCCATGTAATTCTTAGAATAACATGAAGACTAGTGACAAGGAAGAGACGAAGGAGAGTGAGGGAGAAGAGGACAAAAGAAGCTGACAATGTGTTGCTGTTCTTTGATTTTGAGAGTCTATAGCTTAGTTCTTCTAGGGTGGAGGTAACAAAATGGTATAGATGGAGGTTCTGTCCTGTCTGGTACTGTAGCCATTTAGTCCCAAATGAACACACAGAGGCTTATATTAATTATAAACTGTTTGACCGATGTCTCAGGCTTCTAATTGGCTAGCTCTCTCTTGATTATTAACCTATTTCTATTAAATTATGTATCTCCATTTAGTCTTGGTTTATTGGAGAATGCCCAGACCTGTGTCTCTTCCTGGTGACTCCTCTTTCCTTTCTTTCCCAGCATTCATAGTCTAGTAGTCCCACCTATACTTTCTGCCTGGCTACTGGCCAATCAGCATTTATTCATTAACCAATAAGAGAAACATATATTCACAGCATGCAGGACATCCTCCATCAAAATGGCATTGTAGTACTGACAAAGGCTCAGATGAGGGAGGGCTCAACATGGAGTTCCAGGCCTATTAAAGAGGCCTATGAAAGAAGCCAACCCTAGTATATGGAATATGATTGCCCAAGCCCTTGAAACCATTGTAACAAGTGTAGCCCCAAACTTTTCTATATGCAATAAGGGGATCCTCCTTCATGTTCTTAATTACTGCCATGGAGATCCATGGATGTCAGAATCCCTGTAGGTGAGTACAGTTGACAATATCACTTTACCAATGAGGCAGTGAGTTCTTACTGTGCCTCTGCCTAGTAGAATGGGCAATGTACTGGAAGGTTAACCATCAAATGTTGTTTCTTCTCATTCCCAATGGGCCTGCTTTCTTTCTATATTTGCAAATGGAGCTATCATTTTCAGAGCCTTAAAGAACCATATCCAAACATAATGCATACTCTTCATAAATTCTGAATTTATGGGAGTTTGGATTATGTCTCTAAAGAAGGATTTATTTATTTATTTTTAAAAAGAGCTCACTTTATATTAATTAAAGGAGCAATCCACGCCATACCACCCTGAACGCGCCCGATCTCGTCTGATCTCGGAAGCTAAAGAAGGATTTATATGTTATTGGTTGTTTGTGAATACCTTTGTATACCAAGTAAAATAATTTCATATTTATGTAAAAAGATTGCAATACGTTTGGAGGTTAAATATGAAATAGTGTATATCTTTTGGTTTAGATTCGTTAAATTCATTTTGGTCTTTCTCTAGAGAGATACTTTGTGTGGTGTTGCAGGTAGTGTTTGAATGGGATACTCTCCATGAGTAGATAATGCTGTTCCCAGAATCGAAGGTTACTGATTGAAAATTCCCCTTCAATGTGTGAGATAGTTCCCTTTCAGTTGTTGGTCAAAGAAGTCCTAGACATCTCCCCCAAAATATAAGGTATTGCCATTGCTCATGTTCTCTCACCAGAACCAGATGGTGAGACACCATACATTTTGGTTGAAAGACACAGAAAACAATAAGTTGGAATTGAGCTGTCAGCTTCCCCCTCTGCAGCTTATGTTCATAGTTGTGGAAGATGCTATGCAGGCCTCTGTGAGAGAAAATCAATCAATGGTCTTACCCAGCTGTGGATTTTGTATGCTGTATCTGACATACAAGGCAGAACATGCTCCATGGTGCAATGCTGGTATGATTTTTATGTGGTGTTGATATAACCAACTGCTTTCAGGTGGGTATGAGGCTGTTGCCATAGAAAAGAATACATACCTATTATTGTAAACATGGTAAAAAGACTGTGACTTCAGAGATCAAAGGCTGTATTGCTGATGTTTTGTTAAATGTCAAACTACCTTCTAAATACTTCTTATTTCTACTTATAGACTACTATTGTTGCTCTCAGCCTTAATCAGAGAATCCTTTTCATTTTTTTAATGGTATGCAACAGCTCATGCAGATTCTTAGCTGGTCAAACAACTTAGAGTAAGTTACTGTTTCAAGCTTGCTTCTAGATATATCATTCTATATTACCCCTTCCAAGTTCCAGGGAATTCTGTAGAAAAGGGATAGAAATATCACAAGATCTAGAGGATGAGAAGGAGTACTTTGAAATGCTGTTTCCTGGATGTGTCACAGTTGTTGCAATCATGAGAAAATGGACAACAGTTGTAACTACCTGCACAATACCCATTGTAGGGAATGATTGACATCCTTAATGAATGTAAGCATTGGCATGATCACATCAAGGACCCTGATGCCCCAATACCCTGAGAGTGGCAAAGCTGTCTTGGATGAGCCTGGGGGGTTAGAAAAATCTTTCCTTGGGTCTGAGTGCAAATGTTCACAGTGTGTGCATGAAATATCCACAGTAGCTGAAGACTTCTCCTCTACAGAAACTGCATCTACGGAGATGGACTAAATTTGCCTTCCTTGTTCAGCTATATATAAAAACATTGCCTCCTTGCTTATCTGTGTTTAATAAACCTATCTCCTTTTTCAGCTGTATATAATAAATAGGCTGAGCTTCTGGGGGTGGGGTGGTTGGGTGAATGATGAGGAGGGTAGGAATGTGGCTTCTCCATCAGAGAGCCCAGATCACCCAATCCCAGGTTTCCTGTATCTGTATGTACCTCCTTCACTCCCTTATAACTCATAGTGTTTTCAGATCCAAGCTGTGTAAGGATGTGACAGTCCCTTGGACCCCCCAAAATACAAATGTGAATGTAGGAGGTGTACTAGTTAGGCAGAAGATGTGTATCAGTGGGTGGGGGAGGAGGCAGGAGAATGTTTGGGACAAATATGATCACAATACTCCCTATACATATTTGAAATCTCCAAAAAGTGACCTAAAATACGAAGTGGTGATGGATTCACAATCCTATGAATATACTACACTAAAACCACTGAATTGTGTGAATAGGGAAATTGATATGCAATGTGAATTATTTATCAATAAAGATTTTATTTTATAAAAGATTAAGCCTACATTGCACAGTAAAATAGAGAAATGGAATATTATTATTTATTAACGTCCATTTTTAGGCTGTCAGAAACCAGCCAAGACTGTTCTACAGCATTAAGGACCATTCACAGTCTCAATAAAATCTCCCAAGATTCCCATAAATGGACAAGGCTTATCTGAAGTTGCCATATAATTAAAAATGCCATAATGGGAACTTGAAACCAATAATAATAATAATGGTCTGGTTTTACTAGTCTCTCCTCTTCCCCTTGAATCCAAAATTTCACTGCAATGGCCAATATGCTGTAGTTTCTAAGTGTTAGCTGTCCTATGTTTGACTCTGCATGTATGGTATTATGTGCAATTGAAAACTGGTTTACATTTTAAATAGAATATTGGGCAGGGGGACAAATTAAAGAGTTACAGTGAAATTATTTGATGTCAGACAATACAATCCTAAATTATTCCATAGTAAGGGTCTAAACAGATGTTAGCATAAGTCTAGTAAATTTTAGTGGGAATTAAGGAATTATGCTACATGACTCTGTAGTGAGAGGCAGCCTGTACGCAGAGTCAGGATTCAACCTGGGGAATCAGGACATACAGGGATGGATACCTGTGATAAAAGAGAAGAGCACATGAATTTTGATCAACTTCACATTTTTCCAGTACCGAGTTGAACTGATATTACATTCACTGGACACTCACTCTGACTCACAAGAATCTTATGTGTGGTACTCTGGAGAGTCAAACAGAAAGCAGTACCAGCCCACCAGGGCAGCATCCATGATGCCCAGTTGTGCTATTGTGAGACAGCTGTCAGACAGAGAACAATTTTTAGAAAAATTTCCCATTTTTAAAGTGGGTCTCAACCCAAAAGCCAGCTGTGTCCTCATATTTCATCTTCTGGGTGTCTATTTACATTTGTTTGATAGATGGATAATTGACTTGGCTCAAAGGTACCTCTTTTGGCTGAACTTTTTAGAGTGAAAAGTATCAAGTGGGGGTCCTGGATTTCCTAGGAGAAAGGCAGCATTTTCTCTCCTTTGTGGTCCAAGGATCCGGGTCATGGGAAGTTCCCTCATGTTACCATGTGGCTTGAGGCCACTCTTGTCCTTACCATACCAGCTACCTGGGAGGAGAAAAACTGACATTAGGACCATAGAATCCTCTTAAGGGTGTAAACGAAATTCAGTTCCTAGGCTGGAAAGATGGTTCATCAGTAAATTGTTCTTACTATTCTCGCAAAGGACCCAAGTTTGGCTCCCAGTAGCCCACACTGGGTAGTTAACAAATGTCTATAATTCCAACTTCAGAATTGTCTTCTGGCCTCCACAGGCACTTGCACTCACATGCACATACAATGAACATTAATATAATTAAAAATAAAAGAATTTAAAAAACCACCCCTAGCTGTATCTCAGTATTCCACCACCACAGAAGATAAGGACAGACATTTGTGGATATCTAACAGTTTATGCAACAGATGGTTATATATTCTTTGAATCCGTGAAAGAATTAGAACATTCAAACTCCTTCAAAGCTAAATTTAGTGTCCTCTCATAGTAACTCATTTTCAATCTTTACATGTTTATTCATTACTATATGCTGATTTGTGAACTCCATTTAGACTTCTAGTGGTCTATCATATTTCAATATTTTAAGCCATCCTAAATCCTTTTAGGAAATAGCTGAGATATAAATAAGAAGCTGAATAACAAAATGCAGTGTGATAACTAATCAAAGAGCAGCTAGTGTAAGAAGACTAAAAAATTAACTGTGTTTGATAAAAATAAATTGGAAAGCTGTAAGAAGTGTGTGTAGAATTTCTTTGGAGGGCAGTGTGGGCTTTCCTATACCCATGGATCAGGCAAAAGATGGTGGCAAGCAGTTCAGTGACATGGAATGGTATGACTTTGAAAGGCAAAGTGGTCTATCAGTGTACAGTAAACTTTTTTCTTAACTGAGAGTTCTTAGAGTGTAGGAATAAGCTTGTCATATGTTAGCAATTATGATTGCAATATAAAAAGAACTATGAAGTTTGAGTATGGACTATCTCTTCAGCACTCTGCTAATCTCCGTGGGAGATATATTCCATTTTGTCCTTAACATTCTTTTAGTCTTATAATCCTTAGAACCACCATATAGTATATTATAAAGCATTTTTCTTTTACTCTGCGCTTGGTATAGAAGGGCCCTTAGTCAAGAATACAGACTGAGTGAATAATAGTGGAATGCCATAATACTGAACTGAAATTTGTAACAAACATTAGAAGTCCCCAGGAATATGCAGATTTTTGTTGATGCTTCCATTTTTTATATATATTAGGAAAATTGAGGACTTTATCACTAATTTGACAGGAAAATTGATGTAAAATTGCTTATTTCATTCTTTGGAAATGGCAATAGTAATTGCACATATTTG
This sequence comes from Mesocricetus auratus, assembly GCF_017639785.1. Lineage (NCBI taxonomy): Eukaryota > Metazoa > Chordata > Mammalia > Rodentia > Cricetidae > Mesocricetus > Mesocricetus auratus. The sequence goes on from NW_024429186.1 coordinate 47,861,849, forward strand.
TGGACTGCAGTGCCATAATTCAATAAATGGATATAATGTATCAAATGAGGACATTACCATTTAGCTCTCCTTAAGCACCCAGTTCTTTGTGTAAGACCATTTATCACATCTTTCTAGAACTGTCATTGAATAGTTGTTTCAGACTTCAGATAACAAAGGACCAAGCTTAAAAATATATACTCATAATTTTTGTTATAAAATCTGCTTACTACTTGAAGTTACAAGCTTTCCAAAATCTTTCAATCAAGTATATGCCATATTTGTTGATGACTTTATCTTTGCTTATTATGTTTAGTTTTGGTCCATGAAAGTAAAACAGCAAAACAACTTGAGGGATCCAAGATGGCAGACAACACACAGGTGCAATCTTCTAGAAACTTCAGGGAATAAACTGGGAATCAGAGTGAAGCTGGGATCAGAAGATGTTGATGATGGCTCCAAGTCTCTAAGTTAATATAATGTGTATATAAATAATATTGCCCACCTTCCTCCCTAGTTTGGTTTTTCTTCCCTGTTTTTCCATTTCCTGCTTAGTATCATTTGTATCCTGATCTTCCCATGACCTCCGTGGTCCATTTATGTTGTCCTGTTTTCTGCATTTACTGTAGGTTGTATACCCACACTTGAAGATTTGGAGCTCAGATGAGAGAGAACATGTGCTTTTGTCTTTCTAGGTGTTAGGTTACTTCACTCAATCTCATCTAGTTTTATCCATTTACTAGCAAATTCATGGCTTTGTTTTACTGTATAGATGAATAGTGTTATGTTGTGTGTATGTGCTACCTTTCATTATTAACTAGTCAATTGAAGGATATTTATACCATTTCTGTCTTCTGGCTATTATGAATAGGGTGACATTGCTGAGCAAGTATCTGTTGAATAGGATGTAGAATACTTTGAGTATATGTCAAGAAGTAATATGGCTGGGTCATCTATATTAGATTTGTTTTAGCATTCTTCGCACTGATTTCCATAGAGGCTGCAGCAGCAGTTTGTAATTCTACTGAGAGTGAATTAGGGGTCCCCTTTTCCCACAACCTCAACATTATTAGTTGTCAATTGTTTTGTTGAGCGTAGCTATTCCGACTAGTTAAGATAAAATCTCAAAAGTTATTTTAGTTTGCATTATCCTAATTGCTAAGAATGATGAACATTTTGAGGTATTTCCTGGCCATTTTTTTATTTCTTGCATTGAGAACACTCTCTTTGGACACTGAGCACATTTTTAAAAGTGGGTCATTTGTTTTCTTGACTGTTTGTCCAGATAATCTATCTGCTAGGGAAAGAAGAGTGTTGAAATTAACTACTATTAATGGGTTTTGGTTCATCCATATCTTAATTCATTAGTATATTTTTATGAAATTTGGCACACCAGAATTTGGTACATATATATTAGTATTGTAATATCTTCTTGATAAATTTGTCCCTTTATTAGAAGGAAGAGGCCTTTTTTTCTGTACTGAAGAGTTTTAGTTGGAAGTCTATTTTGTCTGACATTACGATACCAATGCCTGCTTGCTTCCTGATCACCATTTGCTTGGAATTTTTTTTTCATTCAATCCATATGTGGTGCTAATATTTGAAATTAAGATGAGTTTCTTATGGACAAAAGATATACAAATTTGTTCTTAGTTCATTCAGCTAGTTTATGTTTTTGATTAGAGAATTGAGGTCATTATTATTAGAGTCATTATTGAAAGGTGTACTGTATAATGCATTAATCTTGTTGGTTGTTGCTGATTTATGTTCTCAGTTGTGCTGTGTATTTAATTAAATTATGACTTTATTTGTTTTCTTATTGTGCTTATTTCTTCAGTTTGAAGTATTGCTTTCAGTATTCTGTTTAGGCTTTGCTGTTGGATGTGAATTTTTTTCTTAAGCTGTTTGTACTATGGGAAGCTTATCTTTCTTTAACTATGGCAGACAGTTTTGTTGGGTATAGCAGTCTAAGTTGGCAGTTGTGGTCTTTTAGAATTTGCAATGCATTGCTCTAGACTTTTCTGTCTTTCACAGTTTCCATTGAGAAATCAGCTGTCATTTTGAAGAGTTTTCTCTTATGTGTGACTTGTGTTATTTTTTCTCTTGAAGTTTTCAAAGTTTTTCTTTACTTCTGTATATTTGGTGTTTTAACTATGATGTGACATGGGCTGTTTCTTTTCTGATCTTGTACAGTTTGGGTTCTGGGTGATTCTTTTATCTGTACTGTATATATTTTCTTTGTCTAGGTAAGCTTTCTTGTATGATTTTGTTAAAGATCTGGTATATTCCATTGATCTGGGATTCTCCTGTCTGTATTTTGACTATTATTTGAAGATTTGGTCTTTTGGTGTTGTCCCACATTTACTGCATGTTCCTTTCCTGTATGAAGTTTGAAATTTCAGATTATTTGATTACTTCATCTAGATTCTCTACTTTATCTTGATTCCTAGATGAGATAAAGTTGACAGATGAACTGGCTAACTGGGACAGGCTAAAGTGGCTCCCAAACAATGGGCCTCTGAGTGCAGCGATGAGATTGGACAGAGGGAAGGTTGGAGAGGGAGACAGTGTCTCATCAGTTAAAGGTGGTCTAGAACAAAGCAAGTTCAAAGGTCAATGATCTGGAACCAGGCTTATGAGTCTAGATGGCTGTAGACAGGGGTATGTAGGGATGGAGAGGAGATAGAGATGTCAAGGGTGGCTCACAAACAGAAGGGGTCACATTATGTAGGTTTAAAACTGGGCTGGTCTATTAAAGTTTTCACAGAGACTAATAGGCATGAAATTGGGAAACGCTTTCAGACTCATTGAAAAAGCACTTGAGTTAAAGTTTGGCAGATACTTCTGTGACCTATAATTCTGTGTATAAACCCAGACTGATACATTATTTATTGTTTATTGTTTATGGGGCAGAACGAACCAGCAGTGGGACCTCAGAGGATCTCTGCCTTTGCGTCTTTGATGACTAGCTTTGAGCTGGTTATTCTTTGTCTTTGGTGACACCAAACTGGCTTTTATTTTTATTAACTTTATAAAACATCTTTTCATTTGGTGATTTAATATTTGAGAAGCATTTTTGTTATTTAATTTTAGTTTAGCATCAACTTTTCTCTTCTCTCTGATTTAATTGCCAACTAGAAGCAATAAAGATTCAATGTTGTCGTTTGTATAAGTTTAATTTATAAATATCTAAAATCTTTAAGTTTTCCATTTGATTTCACCAGTCAAGTAACATTGTTTCCAGGAATATGGGTTGCTACCATATTAAACTGTATTTAAATAGATTGAACTTCCTTAATGGGTATAATTTTATATTTTGATCTTTCGATTCTTTTCAATGAAGAGGTAATATGTTGGATAAAGTTTAATTCTACATCATTAGCTAACATGTCATAATACTGGGTTGGGATAATTAGTATATTTAAGACCATTTCTAAGTAAGAAAAGCACTTACATAAGAAAAGTTATTACACAATTTTCATTTCTACATTGTTCTTTATTTAACAGCCACAAATTAACATGGGAATAAAGTCACAGGACATAATCCATGTCATCATCATTGTTATTTTAAAATTCATATAAGTAGCATAAAATGTATGGTCATAGACAAAAAAGGCAGGTAATTCTTAATTTCTTGCTTTAGTCTCCTATGTAAGGAAATAATTTTGTTTTGGTTTTCATTTTCATTATTGTCATAAATTAGCACACAAAGTAATGACTTTCATTATGATATTGTTATATATACTTTGTTCTTCTTCTCTAATCTATCCCACTGCTCTCTCCCAACTCCCTGCCTTACTCTTGTCAGTCACTCATTTCCCCTTCCATGGCAACTCCTTCTACCTTTGTGCCACATGTAATGTATCCCATCCTCCTCTTGCCTTCCCCTTAGGATCTGTCCTTCTCTTTTCAAGTTTCTTTTACAGCTTTATGACTTCTGCACACCAACACACACACACACACACACACACACACACACACACACACGAAATGCAAGCTATAAAAAACAAACAAGTTAAGTATAGATACTTACAGAAAAAATAAACAAAAATTCAAGTAAGAAGATGAAATAAAAGATATTGTAGCATCAGTCACTATCTTGCTGTCTTATAGAAGGCTCTGCAGGTGGGAAGAGGGATGCTGGTGAAAGCGATTCAAGCAAGTTCTCCCTGCTAAGAGCAGTTTCTGGAGTCCCCCAGCCTGAGACTCTTGTCCCCTACTGGTGTGCTGTGACGCGCTCCAGCTTTCCACACGGGAGTTGCTGTGCCTGAGGCTCAGAGGACGTAAGGTGGGTCTTCCTGGGTTGTGTTTGCCCTTGCTGCTGGGCCACAGGTGTTCTCTTCCTGGTTGGACCTCAGCTGGTCCTCCCCCAAGTCCCACAACCAGCTGGGGGATGTCTGCTAGTGTTTTCCTGGCAGCAGTCTCACCTGTTGATGAGACTGTGCCAGGATCAGTACATTTTGCACCGTTCTGTGGGGGCAGAGTCTTACTGTGGTCCCTCCAAGCTGCTCTTAGGGAATCTCTGCTTCAGTTTCCTTTGCTACCTTGTGCCCAGTCTCTTCAGCCAGGGGAGAAGTAGCTCACTCTCCACCCAAAGTGTATCCAATTCCTGGGGGCGTCTCAGCAGCCCAGCCTTTCGTTGGCTGATGGTTCTTATCACACCTGTGTCTAAAAGGGGATAGGACCACACTGGCTGCTGCATCTGGCCTGTTCTGTGAGCAGCATGGTGAGACCAGTTGTTCCTGGTGGGAAATGTTTTGAACCTGGGGACATAAAACAATTAGCAAATACAATTAATGGTGATAGTATTGACAGACATAACAGTCATACACAATCATATTTCCTGCCCTGGTAAGTGACTTTATATTGATTGGGATTAAGGTACGTTGATAACAGGCTGTTTATTGAACGTTCCCTAGATGTAAAGGAGCGTATAATAACCAACATGACATTCTGTTGGAGAAGCAATTCTAACAGGTCTTAAGAAAATTTTCATTTCTCTCTGCTAATATGAAAGATGTTCATACTTCAGCAATTAAGAGATTTCAAAGGCCCTCGCAGCAACTAGCAAACATACAGCAGTTATGTGACTGGCAGGACTGTGATTTAAACTGGCTATTTCCACAGGTAACACAGTTTTTAGCAAGATACTTTGTAAGTATTGTACAAGGCCACCTTCACCGAGCACCCAGCAACACACGCAGGAACCTTAGCCGACATGGAGGTTTGAATCTTCCACGCTCTCACAGCACCATAATGTGGTGCACAGTACGTCAGGTCACACATCTCATGACTCTCCCTTGCAGGGTAGTCTTGATTTCTGTCCCCCAGAATACAGAACATAGGGCAGTGGGTGTCTTTGCTCTTACCTATGGAGGGCCACACTCCCAGGAATCAAAGAGTAAAGGACAGGAGAGGGAAGGTAGAGGAAGGACAGCTGGTAGCAAGGTTGTTTATGGAGTTGCCTGTCCCTCAAAGACTCCTGTTCACAGGCTGTCAAGTTTCTTTAACAGGGTGGATAACGCTGCTCTTGGAGGCCCAGCAGAGTTCATTCCTGGACAGGCAAATCTGTTCCCATCAGCCTTGGTTGCCCAGAGCAAGGCGTCGCTGCCTTCTCTGGAGAATTGCTGGAGTCTCTACAGTACAAAGTCAAGTCTCCAGACACAAGGAAAACTCACAGCCAGTGACCACCTGACAGGAGTTACAAAACACCATCCCTTTCCTCTCTCATGCTGCAGAGAATCCCATATGGTCTGGCTGAAGCTAGTCTCTGACTGAGGTAAATCTTGCTTGTTCCTGCTCCCATCCTAATCTGCTTGCTTCAGGTTTTTCCCCATCTTTGGAGTATTTCAATAAATCACTTGAAAATGAATTTCTGTCTCAGATTCTGATTTTTGACTTCAAAGAGGAATAATTTATCCACTGCCTCCTGTCATACTTGTTCCTGAATAAATATTCAAGAGAACAGAGGAAAGGGATTAGTCAGGCATGAGGTGACATGCCAGCTCTACCATTTGGAGTTAGTAGGCACTTATTTGGGGTTGGATTAATGTGCCAACAACAAGTAGAGCTAGGGGTAGATGAAGCCATGATCACCTTGATGACATGGAAGGGAAATTTGTTGTCATCTGTTATGGATGGTTCTTCCCTCCAGCCTGGTCCTGCAGCAGCCCCATCAGCCCCAAATGAACACTTAGAGATTTAGATTAATTATGAAATTGTTGGCTGATGACTAGGGCTTCTTATTGGCTAGTTCTGTCTTCATTATTAACCCATAACTACTAATCTATATATTCCTACATGGTTTTATTTTACGGGAGAATGGCTGATTCTCATCCTCTCTTCCTGGGATTGCATAGCAACTGCATTCTGCCTACACCTCCCAGAATTCTCCTCATCTCCTAGACCCTTCTATCTCGTTACCCTATTGACTAACAGTGTTTTAATCATCAACCAATAAGATAAGCGTACACAGAAGCACAACCACCATCAGTCTTCTACCCCTTGAACCTCTCATATTCACTCAATTCCTGTCTCCTGCTAGAATGTGGGATCTTCAATGCTGTGACAGCACAATGAATTCACTTCTACCCCAGTGGGGTTGCACAAGTCGATGAAAACCCTTCAAAGTGGTAGCCAGCATGGAGGGAGGAACAGTAAAACAAACTGCAGTTATACCTTCTACTGTTGGCTGTGAGGCCTTTTATAGAGGCTATTCATCTTGTCTGCTGTGTGTTCTTAATTCCTTTCATGCTTTAAAAGAATGTCACATCATGTGTTGCTTGTCTGGGAGGATAATTGAGACTTCATTTCCATGGAATCTGAGTCCCGGCTGCCTTGTCTTTACAGTGGTAGGTTTTTGTGACTAGTTATAATAGTCCCTGTGAGTGGGAACATGAGTCACGAACTGAAGTTCCAGATGCTCTGTGTACTGACCTGCTATTTTAAGAGGAGCACTAGGTGATGATGGTAATTAGAGTTCATCATCTTTGCCTGTATAGGCACTCCTTTGTTTATTCTATGCCTAAGGAATCAAAGTGACAAGATGCTTAAAACTTCCTTCATAAATCATTTCCCTTTCCTCATTTGGGGGACTAGGCCCAGAAACATCTCAAAGATGGAAGTTTCAGAATACTGAGCACACACCTTTTAGTAGGTCACTGGGAAGGATGGTTCATGTGGCCAATTCTAACTGTCCCTTAAGTTAAAGATATACATTCTAACCTTTGGGAATATAGTTGCGCATAGCCATTGTGTCTTTAATTACAGACTTTCAACATGTAAAAGTGATTTCTGAGGTCTACATTTAATAGGCCACCTACCATTCTATTAGGGCAGCTCTTTCTTGTGGAGTATGAGGAAGGCCATTGTCCTCTGCTGTCTTATGCCTCTGTTATCACCTGAGTCTTATTATAAGCCCCTTTCTCAATAAAAATATAGTTGGAAAAGCATGAAGCCATGGGTTGGGCCATTTCTGGAGTTTTCTAGGTATTTCTAATTCTGGTCTCTTTATTTTATAGTTTAGAGTTTGTGTATCCCATCACACACACACACACACACACACACACACACAATGAGGAGCAAGTTGAACACACAGCCGCATCAAATGTGCAAAGGATTCCAAATTTAGCCTGCAATATGATATCATTCGATCACCAGTGATTCTTTGGCTAGCTATGATCCATCTCCTGTCCTATAACCACCTCAGAGTTACCTCTATTCCTATTGCTCACAACCAGGTTGGGTTGTAATTTAACATAAAACATTCAGACATTTTCACCACACACCCTGTTGAGGGCTTAATGTGTTTTCAGCATTCAGCTTTCCAAAAATATTTTTGTAAGAAAAAGAAACCTTATTGAGAAAGCTCTAAAAAGGCAAATTGTAATGTAATTGAAATTATACATCTTGAAGTATTTTATATTTGTTCTAAAAATCATTAAGGTCCAAAGTCCCCTTTCACACTTGAGAAATAGATTCACCATGTTTCAGGATTACCCCCAGCTCTTCTTTGGTATTAAAGTTCATCTAAAATTTATAATGTCTTCTCTTAAAAATTAAAACCACTTACCTTGAACAAGCCTCCATATGTTATAAAGGAAACTCACATTCACTCTTTAAGACATCACTCACTCTACTCCTTTTAACAAAAGAACTGTAATGGTACAAATCAATCAATTCAGCATTTAGGGGAAGCAAGCTCTGGAAAAAATATTAAGTATCTAGTGGGATCATGTATGGTTTTCAAAGAAAACTTTCCTGTTTTCCTGAATATGGGGAACACCACTGTACACCAGTGCCCCTTATCCTCACCTATCACCCTTTTTAGAGTGTCCTCTTCTAATCTTCCAGTTTAAGCACTGAAGTTTCTGATTATTAAGAGATATTTTCTTATTCAAGTGGTCCATACCCAAGTGAATGAAGAATCAGTGTGGATTGTTTTATAATTCTGGATCAAAAGAAAATTTGTTTTTGAAAATTGACAATTTTTGACTGATTTTTATCAGCTCATATTTCTTCTAAACATACCCTCTTCCCATTGGCTAACAATGTACTAGTCTACCTGGCCCACCATGTAACACAAGAAAATTTGCCCATGGCACTTCCATATTACAATCTATCTACACCTGGAGAATCACAGTGTAAATGGGGTACTGTCATCAGTGAGTACTGAGCAACTCATCCACTGCCTTTGTCAAGTCCTGTCAGTAGGTTAACAAGTGACTCTTACACGGCTGTCTCTTCCTTCAAGATAGATACTAAGATCATAGCTGCCATTACACATTTATAGACATATGTTTTTCCTCAATATATGTTTTTATTTAAATTAGAAACATGAATGCTTCACATGTCAATCCCAGCTCCCTCTCCCACCCCTCCTCCCTTGTCCCTCCACAAGCCCCCCTCAAGACCCCCACCCAATCCCCATGTCATTCCCCAGGGAGGGTGAGGCCCTCCTTAGGGGGGATCTTCAGAGTCTGTTATTTCATCCAGGGAAGGACCTAGGCCATTACCCTTGTGTCCAGGCTGAGAGAGCATCCCTCTATGTGGAATGGGCTCCCAAAGTTCATTTGTACTAGACATATGTTTTTAAAAGTAAAGAATGCATACATAATAGTATCCCATGTGAGATTGCCATAGACTGATTGGAATGACTTGATCCATTCTTTTTGAGACCTGAAAGAAACAACTCACTTTGGTGCTCTGGGAATGATAATTAGAAATTATAATTTCTAATATGAGTTTTATTATTAATTCACAGCTCCTCAAAAAATACCCATTGCAGGAGCTGATCATCTAGGAATAAATGGGTGTTTGTAACATATGAATAATGAGGGTTAGAGCATACTAATCAGAATATCATGTGCAGAGGGCCATAGATTTGTGGAAATCAGGACCCAGATAAAAATCTGGGTGGATATGAACCTTTCTCACAAAGATGATGAGATTCTTTACCGTAAGCAATGGAGTGAATCTTTAGAAAGGTCACTGATAGAAGAAAGAGCCAGGAATAAAAAATGTGGCCAACAAGCTGCAAAATGTGTTCATGTTGCCGCATCTGACAACGTGTCAAACTAATTTGGCAGTATGTTGCACTTGGGTAGAAAAATGGAAATGTTTCAGTTGATCAGAAGTATCATTATAAATCCATTTCCCATTAAATAATGTAAAATAATAATTCACTATCATTTAATGTCTTTGATCATCATAGCCATTCTACAAGGTAGATTTTATCATCTTCAGTTTTATAGTCAAGCCAACAAAATCATATAAAATAGCTAAGTTACTACAGATAATTTAGTTAAGAAGGAACAAGATAAGGCCCAACCCATGTCAACTGGTTCTGTTATAGTTTGAATAAAAAAATGTCCCACAGATGCTCCTGTGTTTGAGTGTTATTTGGGGGTGTAAAGGGAAGCCTTTTTCTTGAGAGAAGCCTTTCTGCCAACCTGGTTCTAGAGCCGCATCAGTCCCAAATAAACACACAGGAGGCTATATTAATTATGAAGCTATTGGCCTTGCTTGTTTCTTACTGGCTAGCTCTGACTTAGTAATTACCCCATAATTGTTAATCTAAGTATTTCTCTTACCGGAGAACTTTCAGGGCTTCCTACCTCATGGCGTTACATCTCGACTCCTTGTGTTTCTCCTTCCCAGAGTTCTCCTGGACTCCTAGTCCCACCTATCTAGATTCCTATTGGCCAGCAGTGCTTTATTGACAAATGCACAGGACTTCCCCCCCAACATGGGGGAAGTTGAAAAACCTTCAGAAATCTATCTAACTTTTTGATATTATGACATAATCTTGTCATTTACCAATATGTTGGACTACATGCATAGCTATCCTGTGATACATATAAACTACAGGTAACAAGTTACCATGCCTACAAGTATTGAAACTGGAGCTTGTCTGGAGGAAATAGGTCAATTAGGATGGGCCTTGAGATTTATAGCCTGATTTGCTTCTAGTCTTATTGGCTTCTCGATTCATGAAAATGTGAGAAAGTTCCTATTACCACAGCAGAGCCACACCTACTACCATGATTTCTACATCCCTTATATCCCCAAAACATTGAACAAAACAAATCATTTCTCCATTAAGTTGCTTATTATACTTTATCATAATGACAAGAAAAATACTAAGACAGACCCCAGCATGCTCACCCCTCTATTCTACCACAACTTCTTGCTGATCTCTGAGAGTTTACTGCTGAACCTTCCAAAACACCATTAAGTAGTGATCTCTTGGAAAATAATCCAGTAAAGTTAATATAAAAATTTCCCAATTGTCTTACTGTATTGGTCTTGCCAATATTAAAAACCAGAACAAATTCAGAGAAAACATACCAGAATGTGGTTACCTTAGTGCCCATCCAGGCCACATGGTAATTTTCAAAGCTAATGCAACTTCGCAGAAAGAAATACGAACACTAAATTATGCTAAAAGTATTTTTGGCTCTTACTAAATGATGCATATAGAAAGGCTGGTTAAAAATAGTCACAGGATTGGGGTGAGGGAAGGAAAATACCTCATTGGCATCTCCCTTGCTGAAATTGCCTAATTAGTCATGCAAAACGTAACCTTTATGCAATGCATGAGTTAACATTGCTATCCCAACCTTCACTTTTCCATTATCTGACTTTTATGAGCTTAAATTTGCAGTCTTAAAGGTTGCACCTTTCCAGGATTTTTGAATTTAATTAAATACAGCAATAGAGAAAATTCACATTTTCCAAAACAAGTGTTCATCACCTTAAATCTGGCAATGAAAAGATGAGTCATCAATACTCTCAGAGAAAAGCTTTCAGCCTTCATGGCTGATGTACTATTACTTTTTTCTTGCAGTTAATACGAGATATGTCAAAATTGTATGGAAGTAACATCAAGAAAAGACTAGTGCTGTGCTTGTTTTCATATTTTCTTCATGTTGTTTGGTCAGATTTCAAAGTCATATCTAGATAGAATTTGTCAGTTAAGTGTGCAAGCACTGCAACGTTAAGTTTACAATTATTAAAACATATCAAAGCGATTTTCCTTTCAAAAAATCCTAAGGATGAATATTGTCTATGATTTAAATTGCATACCCTCAAGTTATATGAAGTATCCAAGATACCAGTATCAACTGTATGATGCAAAAAGATATTTTTCCTTAAAACTAGAAGAAAAAACGTAAATGGAAACTTTTCTCTGTTTTGTCTGGCCCCACTGGACTAATTTCTCTCTGCCAGCTGGTCCCTGCAGTCACTTATAAAACAGTTACTCTGAGGCTTAATGTTAATTATAATTGTTTGGCCAATGGCTCAGGTATACTACTGACTAGCTCTCACAATTAAATTGATCCATTTAGTTTATATTTTTACTATGGTGCTCATGGCTTGTTACCTCACATCTTGCTTCTCTGGTGGCTACATGGTATCCTCCCTGACTCCACCATTTTTCTCTCTGTATCTTTGGTTGAATTTCCTGCCTGGTTCTATTCTGCCCGGCCATTGGCCAAATCAGCTTTGTTTATCAACACATATTTGCACACACACTGCTTCACACAGCCTGACTTGGTCTTCACAACCCAAGAGAGCATGTGACCTCTGTCTATCTCCTCTTAAGATCACTTCCACAGACAAGAAGCCATGCCCTAAGGCTGGTACCCTAAAGCTATTGGCAGAATGAACTCCCACAGCAAAATGACCTATGTTTAGAGTACATTTGAAACACTAAAAGTTACTTATATCATAATGTCATTCCACAGAAGCACTTAACTATTAGCAGGAAAAGAAAAGAAATGATCATGAAAAATAAAAGTAAGACTATTTGGAATGTGCGAGTAGGCAAGGGGAGGGAGATGAGAGATGGAATGTGATCAGCGATGTTATATGCATATGTGAAAGTGTCACAGGTAAACCTGTCACTTTGTATAATTCATATACACTGATTCTAAAAAGCTGATGTCATAGGACTAAGTGCTTCCATGGCATATCTGAGTGGAGTAGTGCTTTAGAGCTAGATTGTAATGGACTGAAGAGAGCAGACTTTAATTATCACATGGGAGTTGTGGGATATCCATTGGAAAGCCTAGATATGGAAGGGAGAGACCCAAAGGAGTGAAGGGGACATTTATTTTCTTTCCAGGCTTACAATATATGCCTACTTTCTTGAATCTTATGGTTTCTAGTTAGAGATCTGATATTGTTCTCCCATGTTTGGTTTTGTAGTTGTTTTTTTCACTCTCAGCAGTATTTATTTATTATTTATGCTTTGTACATTTGACATATTGAGTATGATGTGTCACAAATATTTCTTCTCTGTCAAAGCCTATTTTGGTTTCTAAAAATGCCTCTTGTGTTTGGTTATCCACTTGTTTCTCTAGGTTTAGGAAATTTCTCATTATAACTCAATCGAATAAATTGTCTGTCTTGGATTTTAGCTCAGCTTTTTCTTGTATCAGTGGATTATCTTTCCAGAGTTTTTGGACACTTGGGCCCTACTTGCTTTTCTTTGTATGTGTCTGAGTGGACTGCTATCCTGAACTTATTGTTCATGGTTAATTCTTTCTTCTGTTTGCTTTTGACTGCTGATGTTTAAAATATAGTGCTTTCTGTTGTGTTTTAAATTTTGATTGATTATATAATTTCCAGCATTTGTTTGGTTGTTCCTGAGAGTATCAATTTTTGTTGCACTTTATTTTGTGTTTTTTAATATCTTCTCCAAATTATTGACTGTTTCATCTACTTTGGTATCTTTTTTTATCCACATCCTGAATTGATTTCTTTTCTTCATTTGTCTGCTAATTTGAGTCCTCTGTGTAGTCATTGATCTCTTCTTAAAGTAGGACTCTGAACTGCTGCTCTTCTGGCCACAGTTATCTCATTATCTTGGTTTCTAATACTGAGGAAATATGAGCTAAGAATTGTGAGTCTCTCACAAGCTCATTCTTGTGCTTGTGTCCAGGAGAGGAAAGCACCTTTCAGCAGCTGTGCTTTCTCCCTAGCCAGGCACAAGCAACCCAGGATGGCTGCTCCTGGCTGGTTCTCTGTGAAGGGTTTTTGTAGAACTCAGCTATTACCCTTTCATTCTCCACCTGTTTCCATTGTCCTACCAATCCCCTTGTGTGTTTCTACTGTTCTTTAGCTTTTAATAGGAATAGAATCTATTCTTTTTCTCTCCAACTCTCACCCGTTACCAGATCAAACAAAGGCAGCTTTTAGTTTGTCACCTGACGCAGAGGTCTCTCCAGACCCATTTATTATTGTGAGACATCTCTAGCAAGTTACACACATTAAAGAAAGCAAATTGTGGTGAGAATGGGATCCACCTCTCATGCTGTTTTAATTCTGTGATCTTTGCTTGGAGAGTCATGGGGCAGATAGGAGGAGCTGGTGTGATCAATGATGGATAACTCTTCTGAGACTTTTTTCTAGGAAGTGAAAAGAAAAGTAAGTTTAAAACATGTTTTATTTTTCTTTTCAGATGGAAAATACAGTAATGTATTTACTTAATGGAAAAAATCCAGTTACCTTTTAGTGTTCATTTTTTGACAATTTTATACATGTATCTAACATATTTGATCATATTTATTGCTCCCTTTCCTATATTTTATTGTTTTGGGGGGGATGGAGAGAAAAGCATTTTGGTGTATAGTTTATGGGTTTATCAGTGGTAGGAGTTTAAAGCAGCTAGTCATAGCCATAGCCAAGATCAGGGAAAGATGAATGCATGAATGTTTGCCTACTGGGACTCACCTAGCTTTCCCCTCTCCACTCTTCATCCTCTGTCTGAGTCATATCTTGAAAAAAAAACTTTTTGTTGCTTCACCGTGGGGGTTATTTACTTTCATGTATGAAAGATTTTTAATTTTACATTCTCTTACTTGCCTTTTTTAAATTTGGAAGTATTTTTAAATTATTTGATTAATTCTTGAGAGTTTCATACATTGTAATTTATTCATATTTACTCTCAATTACTCCAGATTCACCCCTATTCCCTCCTCACCCATCTTGGTGAGGACACTACTAAGAGTTTCTTTGTCCACCACATCTAGTGTGTTAAATTTATTAGATAACCATTACAGGCTAGTGGAGATTCCTTTATCCTGCATTTGATAAGCAGGTTTTCACCAATGGACGATGGGCATCAGTAAGGGATCCTTCATCCACTGTGATCCCGTGGCTCCCTGATGACCTAAGGATGTTGAACTATAGAGCAGTATCTTGGTGATGCTGAGCCACCTTTAAATCCAGGTTGAACTCTACTACAATTTTCCCACTAATTCTGATTTGTTACTATGTGTGTTGCTTTGATTTTCTTCTCTAATTGTAAGATTGGTCTGGAGTTTTTCTTTCCTTTGTACTGTTCTGCTCCAGTTTGGCTGGATGATTTTACTCTCATTAAATGTTCTGCATTAGGCTTCCCTCTAGTTCTTCTGTTGTCAGAAGTATTTTATAAAACTTTTTATTAAGGTTTGGAAAATGTACTTTTTAATTCCCTATCTTGTCTTCTGATGGTCCTTTCAAGTTCCTTAATAGTACTTTCTGGTTTCACCTCAGCGAGTGTTCAAAAAAGAGACCTATTCTCATACATTTTAAAATTTTTTGGCATAGATCTTCATAGATTTGACTTGTGATTTGAATCTAAACTGTTCTTCTATATTGACTTTCATTGACATTTTGCTTGTATCTTCTTTCCCCCTTCCTTTCTTGTTTCCACTATTCTTTAAGTTAAACAAATTCTTCTTGGAGTCTTTGCTCTCATAAGTCCTTTTTGATATTTCATTATTTTTTTTACTCACCGTTATTTCATTTTCTGTTTGTTTTTATTCTTGGCTTGTTATTCTTTTAACGTTCATTGGATTTAAAGCTTATTTTAAAAGCACTAGATCTATTGGCATGAACCAGTGGGTACTAGTGCTTTCTGTGTGAATATGACTACCTGACTTTGGATTCCAGAACTCACATTGAAAGTTAGGTGTGACTGTACACATGACCATAAACCCAGCACTGTCGGGGCTCAGTGGAGGGGGCAGATACAAAGAATTGCTGGGACCTGCTGTCTGCCAGTTTAGCTCAAGTTTTACCAAGAGATTCCCCTTCTTAAAGGAAAAAGATGAAAAAAATTAGGACACCTAATATCCTCCTTGGCCTCTTCATATGAACACAGACATGTACACCTGCACACCCATACACCACACACATACTTACACACGTGCTGGTGCTAATACATGTGTATATGCACATACAAAAAATAACATAAAAGATTACAACCAGTAAAAAATCCCTATAAATACATTTAAGATTGTAAAATTTCTTCCATGTATCCCTTAATCATATACAAATTTTATATAGAAATTTTATTATTTATCATTAAATTTTTAGGATCTTTTATTACCATCATATTTTAGTGTAGTATATATTTAATGCCTTTTTAAATTTATAAACATCTTTTAAACACTTGACACCTAACTTCTTAATTATATGCTGCTGATTACTTAAAATTTTTATTTAATCTCCTATTGTAACTTGTCATTACATAGTCATGAAAAAACTGTAGTTTGCATTTACTTATTCCAGGATTTTATGTCTATTGCAAAAAAAAACCTTGTTACTTTGTGGTTCTATTTTCTCTAGAGTTATACTTTTTCTTCTTCCATTTGATTGGTTGGTTTATCTTTATTAGTAGTAATTGTTGATTTAATTATATCTATTTATGAGGCATAGTATACATACATGCAATACATGATGGTCATATGAGGGTATTATTGAGCACAAAAATATGAAGATTTTTATTTGTAATGTCTTTTCTTTGGTTTGTTATAGAAGTTGAGAATCTTGATAGTCAGTGGTGGTGGCACACACCTGTCATGTCATCATTCTAGCTCTTAAGAAGAGGACAGGGGTTCAAGGTTTATCCTTGACTAAACAGTGAGTTCAGTACCAACCTGTTTGTTCTTTCATGATGTAACTCTGAATGCTCAGAAAATTGTTCTGTTTTTATTAATCTCTATGATTCCTAACCAGGTTAGATGAACATCACAAGTGTAGGACTAATATCCTTCCTGGGGAAACACAGGCTGGGAAAGCTTCAGTTGACCCATGTATGACATGTGGTAAGTAGGTCTATTAATGAGATCATGTTATCAGTGCCTAATGCCTAATAAATGTTCAATATAGTGGTATTATATGAGAAATATAGAGCAAAGATGGGGAAAACTAGAACTTGAGTTAAAAACTAAGAACTATGCCTGGCATCTCCGAGTATGGGTTGGAATATTTTGGATAAAGAGTGAGAATATTTCCAAGGAATTAGGATAGTAAAAAATGCTACATGGGGGCAGATTTGCTGTTGCCTTCAGTTATAGGTTGTGATTCATGTATCAATAATTCTTTGTTTAATGTTTATACCCATTCGAAATCTAGTTACATTCTACAACAAAATTAAGTCAGCTTTAAGTTTCTTTAAAATCACCATGTGTAACTGAATAAATTAACATTTTCAATAAGAACTGACAATTCCACTATTTCCCAGATATTAAAAATGCTCTTAATATTGAGAAAGTATGTGATCAATTCTTGCAGTACCACATTTTATTAATTCCTATATTTTGGGGTGGGGAGATGTATTTTTAATCACATGTTGTTTGTCAGTATCTGAAATGTATTTGACAATATAAGCTTACTTATAGAAAAGATCCAGATAACCAAGAAGACAAGTACAGGGGAAAACTTAGAAAATTTTCTCATCTATAATCACTGTGAAGAATTCCATCAAGGCTCCGCCTTGATTCCAGTTCAGCTGCTTTCTCAGTGTTCATGAGAAATTCTAAGACTTTCTCCATCCCCCTTTTGTTACATCTGTTTAATGTGTGTGTGTGTGTGTTAGTGAATGTGTGTGTGTTTGTATATGTGTGTGTGTGTTTATGTGTGTGCGTTTCACAGTAGAGCTGTGGATGGTAACTTGTAGGGGTGGTCTATCTCCATCCACCATGTGGGCTATGGGGATCAGGATAAAGGGATCAGGTTTGGATGCAGTAGTTTTACACGTTGATACTTCTAGCTGACCTTTGGCTCTGACAGACTTCTGAGTCTTAGTTCCCTCTCTATAATGGGAAAATTCTCCATCATGAGTTTCTTGAATCAAATGAATTGATGGATTTAAAGCTTTATGATAGTGTTTAAGTTTAATTAGATTTAAGCATTAGCTATTTTCCTAAACTCATTACCTATCATACTCTAGACATCTTGCATGTTTTCTTCAGTCTGCAGATATATGTAGCATGACTAATATGAGTAAATACTTACTGAATTAAATACCTACATATGTGTATAAATATATTAATTCTTTGAGAATTTCATGCAATTTATTTTAAAAATGTTTTATTAAATTTTTTGAATATGATGTTGTGATCATATTCTTTCCCCTTGCCCAACTCCTCCCAGATCTTTCCCACCTCCCTAACCACCAACTTCATGTTCTTTTTTCTTTCTTTCAAAATCAATCCCCCTTCAAAAAAAAACCACACAAAAAATACAAACTAAAGACAAAAACTAATAAGACAAAAAAATTACCAAGACAACAACAACAAAAGAGACCAAGATTGTTATGTGTTTATCAGCAACTCGTAGGCATGGAGCCACCCATGAAATGTGTTCATGTGTCCAGTGACATTTCATGGGAGAAAAATTGATTGAACATAGGTTCTTGGTTAGGGGTGAGACTTTGTGCCCACTTTCCCTTATCCGAGCTGGCATTTTCTCTGTTTTGAGTCTATGTGGGTCTTGCGTAAGCTGTCACAGTCTCTGTGAGTTCATGTGTGTATCAGTCCTGTTGTTCCCGGAAGAAACTGTTGCCTGGAGTCATCTGCAACCTCTGGCTCTTAGACTTTTGCTGCCTCATCTTCTGCCCAGATCCCTGAGAGTTGAGGGGAAGGATGTGGCAAAGGCATGCTATTAGAAATAGGTGCAACTAAATTTCCCATTCTTTGCACACCATCCAGTTGTGGGTCTCTGTGTTAATTCCCACTTTTGCAAGAAGTTTCTCTGACTAGGATCGAGCACAATGCAGTGACCTATGGTTATAACAATAATGTCATCAGGACTCATTTTATTTCTGTGCTCCTTTTGCAGAAAAATAGTATTAGACTTTCCCTTAAGGCTGTGAGCTAGGATCTGATAATCATATCCTGGTGGTAACCAAAAGCAATGGTAATAGCCTGTATTGTTCTGTGTATCTCACACCTGACATTGGGATTTTTATTTGTCAACCTGTGGTTTCTTAGAGGAACAAAATTCCCTGCATATGATAACTTCAATCAAACCCTCTTACATGAAACAATATGAAGCTCATGATGTGACAGGTTTCCATGTGGGCTTTTGTCAAAGTCTTTAGTGTTTGTTATTCCCCCCCTCTAAGTCTTGCTATGCCCCCCCACACCTCTCCCCATTAAACCTCCTTTCCCACCCCTCCCTATTTCTTCTCTATACCACTTCTATGATACTATCCTTATTCCCTTAAGATCTCATATGGACCTTAGCACCAAATTTTTACATCTATCCAGGCAGCCAGGTATCTGTCATTTCTAGAGTTTTGGAAGTTGCTTACAATGCACTTCCAGTTTACTTAAGTAATACTATATACTTCTGCGATCTTTGAAGACAGATAGTTTTCCTTAGCTATGATAAAGATAAATTAGATATAAAGCTTTAGACTTACAAAGACAGGATAGATGATAGAGTATTTTTTAAATTTTGCCAAATGCAAATATACTAAATATTATAACTGTAATTTTTGCTTGACAACTATTTTGTTGTATATAATTTACTATGTTAAAGTTAAAACCTGTCTTTTTAATTAGACAGAAAAGGAGAGATGATATGGGATGTCCTTCTGTATGCTGTGAATATGTGTTGCTTTTATTGATTGATTTGACCAATGGTCAGGCAGAATACAGCCCAGGGGGAAACCCAAACAGAGGTACAGAGAGAAAGAAAGCAGAGTCAGGGAAAAGCCACATAAGCCACTGGGGAAGCAAGCTTGGAGGTAACAAGCCATGAGCTTCATGGTAAAATATAGAATAATAGAAATGGGTTAAGATAATTGTGAGAGCTAGTCAGTAATATGCTTGAGACATTGGCCAAATAATTACAATTAATGTAAGCCTTCTGTGTGGTAATTTGGGAAGCAGCTGCAGAATGGGCAGGACAGAAACTCACTTCCAACTACAAGTACCTGTGGAATCTGAGAAACTAATATGGGACTGTTGGTGAGAGGGAAGGAAACTTTATAAGGAGGTACAGTTATTGCTACTATAAAGATAAGGAAACTGAACAACAGAAATAAATTTGAAGAAGTGAATGATTGGCCAATGCCAAGCAGGATTTGAATTTAAACATCATATTGTGTTTTAAGACTTCGTGGTTTCTTTTTTTTTGTCACACCATTTAGGGACTCTTGGGAGGAAGATATTTACTATGACTCTGAATTCCTAAACATTCCATTAGAGTCAGCACCAGGCTTGTTGAAAGAAGGCTTTTATTCGCCTATTTTAAAGGCTAAAATAAATTCACTTTTGTTTCAATAATATCTGTGACCCTCCTATTTTCTCTCTCTTTCCTCTTCTCATTGTCCTTCACCCTCCACATATAACTACCTCTTTCCATATGAATAAAGGGGTGTCTCTACTGGTATAGAGGTCTACTTTGTTGTACAATTTCATTTATTTCCATCATAATAGGTTTTAAAATGCCTTTTGTCCCTAGTAGAATTTCACACATAGGAACTGAAATTATTAAAGACTGATGTGTGGAAAAATTGATTTTTCAGGATATAATTTTGAATCTGAATAGATGCATTCATTTCCTCCACACACAAAGTGTGAAGATTAATTAACCATCACATCAGTAAGAAGGAGTGATTATGACAAACTCCTGAGTTGAGGAGAGTCATTAAAAGTAAGCAAGAGATATTTTACAGGTCAAGTGTTTTGTCTGTGAGCTTTAGCCTGGCTTTTGGCTTAAAATGTTCTTCTCCAAGGCAATTTAATTCTTACGGACACATCTTTTCCTCTCACAAGTTTATTTATTTATTTATTTTAGAGTCTGGGTTGGGAGCATTGGCTATAATTAATTGTTTTCAGGATAAAGTCTAAATTTGTGACCACATAGCTAAAAGAATTAGTGTATGTCCTCATCTTCAGAGTCATTTGGACCATAAGTCTACACTTACTGCATTGTACTCAAGTCTGAAATAGGCTTACACCATTAGAAGTGGCTTTTATATGATATTTTTAAACAACCGCAACAACAAAACACTTA
This sequence comes from Mesocricetus auratus, assembly GCF_017639785.1. Lineage (NCBI taxonomy): Eukaryota > Metazoa > Chordata > Mammalia > Rodentia > Cricetidae > Mesocricetus > Mesocricetus auratus. Next base: position 47,882,630 of record NW_024429186.1, read on the forward strand.
TGGAATAGTAAATGCTTACTTTGGGCTGCAAAGAACATATGATTCTGTAACTACTAAACAGTATTTTTTAGACAGCTGCAGAGAGCAGGGCTTCTCTCATACATTTTGAATGTGACATTTAGAACCAGACTTAACTGTCTCGAGGTTGACAGAAACTAAACTTTCTCAATGGCCTTTGGAGCTGACCACGTGAGTAAATCTGGCATTAAATTCCTCCAAGGTTTGTAAGTTATCAGAATTTCTCTCATGGCTAATGTTGGAAGAATCTAAAGACTTCCCTTTCCAAAAGAATTCCTTCAAATATTATGTTTATCATCGGGTTGGGGATAAGGACTTGCCAATAATAATTGCTAATTATTCTATCTTTCTCTCCCTCCTTCCCCATTTCTCTCCCCCTAAAAGAGCTAATTGCAAAATTGTATATATTTGTGATACAAGTTGGGAAAATTCTGTTTCTATGTATATATGAAGCAATATAGGAACAGAGACAAAAAATATCTGTCTCAACTTATGGCTTCATGGATGTCCACAGCAGAGCCATGCCTTGGAAATCAATTCTCTCCTCCTTCAGAATGATAATGTGGGAGATTCCAGTCAGTAAATTCAATGTGTTCCAAACAAAGCTTACTCCCTCAAAGGCCTGGTACCTAACTACTTGTATCTTTTCCTACCTTATGTGTTTTATATGTGACTTGGTAGTAGACATGATACACTACTTTTTCTCCCTCCATATCATGACTACAATCTTAAAGCACTAATACATTTATTTCCTTGAGTAACCCGTTACTTGGTTGTAATATCAAATTTTCTAACCCATGATATTTTAGATAACAGATGTTCGAATTATTGATTCTAATTGGTTCAGTCTTGTATTTAGTTCGAATACTGTGCAAATACTTCTATTATCTTGTGAGGACATGACAGTCATTTGGGTGTGGAACTTAATGGAATGCAGTGTAACTCCTATGTAACTTGTATCCTATGCCAGGACTTTCATCTACATCTCCCTTTAAGATGGTTCACAAGTCAAACTTCTCCAAGAGAGCAGCATAACCATCAAAATGGTAAGGTTCAGAAGGATTTTGATTCAAATCACAGTTGCTGCACTGCAGTGTGACTTTGGGCAGATTAATCAGACTGACCCTTTGTTTCCTGCATAAAATGGAAAAATGTGCATTAAAATACTTATTGGGTACATCCTATGCAGTATGTGATGTTCCCAGATATTATAAAGACTATGGCATTAAAGAAGATGTTAGGTGGCACAGATTTGGTGCCTGGGTAACTAGGATTCCATAGCCCTTACCATCTCCCTCTTAGTTCCTTTTAGTTTATCAGTTCTATTTATTAGACAAGGATTTTTATCCTGGGTCTTTGCAGAGTCTTTCAATCCCTGGGCTGCAGATAGTGCAGGGGCTTATTACACACACACACACACACACACACACACACACACACACACACACACACACACCATTTAAAGAGCAGAAGAATTTGAGAAATTTTAAATATAACCTACAGATTTTAGTTGGTTATAAACTGGGCATCACCTGCTATATCAACTCCAGGCTTGTGCTTTGGGTTTTGGATTTACATTAGTCCTACCTGGGGTCACTTAAATATCCAGATACTAGAGTTGCATCTCAGACTAACCACATAGGAGTCTTACTATTTATTAGTGTTATTTAAGGCTGTTCTGGTGACACTATGTGTAGCAAGGTTGGAGTTCATTTAATCTATTCTTCAAGCTGTGTGGTCTTCAGAGCCAATGGATGTCACTCCTAAATTCTAGGAAGGCACCATTGATTCACCTAATTTTCAGACCCCATCATCATCATCTAGCTATATGCTCTCTCTTGCAGGTGGGACCAGTTATCCTCAGCCACTGATTGCATTCTTGAAGTTCAAAGACCTCAGTGTGAGTAAATGTGAAAAATTATTCCCAATGCCTATTTTCTGGAATGCTGGGATTTCTTTATAAACTGGGAAATGATAGCTTTTTTGCCTCATTCTCTGCAAGTTGAAAATACAGGTCACTTATATGCCTGTATTTTTGTCTTATTTTGTAGTTGAGTTCAAGGTCAGGTGAGAACTTCTTAAATTTAATATTTCTGGTTAGCTGTTTGGTCATTTCCCCTAGAAATGCTATTTCTTTAGTGTTTCTGTTTAGAAAAGTATTGGCTCTAAATGTAGAAACAGAAATGTGAAGAAAAAGAAACCGATGTATTGTCTGCTTGACGTGTGGACAGGGGTTGGAGGCAGCTAAGTTTGTCTTCACTTCACAAGGTTTATGGGTAAACCTAAATAATTTCTACCAGTGTCTCCCTTAATTTTTCAATCTCCAACAAGATGTTTAAACAAACATATTTGGAAGCCTCTGTTGTACAGTTTTAGCTGTTTAATGGGCTCAATAAAGCCCTTGTGTGTTTGTAATGTATTTGATTTGTGAGACTGAATGTCCATGTAGACCATTCCAGGGAATAATTTGTTGCAAACTCTTGTTTTTTTTTATTGTTTCCATGAACTGCTGGAATTAGATGCCAGAGAGTCACTAACACAAACTAGGTCTGAAATCACAATAACTGGTTGAACTCTTGCCATGCATTTAGGGTTGTGCAAACTGCTTTTTTGACTTTGGAGAAGGCAGATTTTAAGCCCCTTGCATGAAATGGTGATATACAAATGCCTGAGAAGACATCAATATTAACAATCCTGCAACTGTTTTATTATAGTGATGATAAAAAATCAAGGCAGGCCCTGGTAGTGGAACAGCATTTATACCTAGTGTACGAATGGACATTGGGAGCCCATTCCCCATAGAGGGATTCCCTCTCAACCTAGGTCCCAGCCCAAATGTTGTGACAGACTTTGATGATCCGCCGTGGAAGGCCTCACCCTTTTTATGGAGCAGAAGAGGGATGGGATGGGGGGGTTAGTGTGGGGCATGAGAGAATGGGAGGGGGTGGAAACTGAAATTGATACATAAAATAAGATTGTTTCAAATTTAAATTAAAAAGGAAAAAAATCAAGGCAGGTTCCTGAAACCATCTGTGACAAATGCATTTTTATTGTAAGACTCAACTGCATTAGGTCTTTGGTGACTACACAGCTAATGGCTACGTGACTTTTAAAAATCTCACTATTGTTAATATAGTTTAATAATTCAGCCTATTTAATTCTTCCCTTAGGCTAAAGTCACAAATTAATTACTCCTGTTTGCTGTTGTCTTTGAATTAACTGAAAAAGACGATTTAAATTTATCAAATTACCTCCCAGCCTCTAATAGTCTATACAAGCTTTAACTTTATACTAGTTACTCAGTCTAAATCATCGTTTCTTTCTGCTGGTGCACTTTCAGTTCAGTAGTCTCATTTTGAGTAGCCATTTTTCCTTTAACAGCTTTTTAATCTTATTTTTTTGAAGATATTACTTCCTTTCTGAGATGACCTATTGCTAAATACACTTGACACATCCTCGGGAAAATGTCACTCTCCTCCAAGGAGATGCTGATCTATATTCCTGTTGGCCGACAAAGAACATTCACTAAAACATGACTCTGAGTAGGTCACTTGTGTTCACTGAACTCTAGTGGCTCCTCATTTACTTTTCAGAGTATCATCTGCTGTGGAGTCCCGAATTGTGTTTCCTTGGAACATTTTTCTATTTTTTTCCTTGATAAAGGCAATTTCCTTTCTTCTAGAAATACAACATACTGTTTTCCAAAACACTTAATTTTCGGTCCTGCATTGTGATTTCTTTCTGCTGTCTGCATCTCAGACTTCTACTAGATGATAAACTCCTAAGGGTGTCTTCCATAGAAAAAATGTTCAATAAATACCTGTCATTGATAATAACAGATTGCAGATCATAGTTTTTGGTGGGTGGGAGGCAAAGTCCCTAAAGAAACCTATAATTTCGGCCTTACTCGTTCTCCCACATTAAACAGAAAGCATTTATTGAAGGCTTATATAACATTTGATATATGACAGGGGTTTTCTTTCATTCAGCCAAATCTATGAGATTAGTGAAATATTTGGATGAACAAACAGAGGCACAGTTAGTTTAAATTTAATGCAAATTCTCATTACCCATGAGTGAGTGGTTCAGAAAGCAAAGATATCTGATTCTATAACTTGTGTAGTTACTTGACCTCATCCCATCTCATTTGAACCTAATTTTTAACAGACATAAAAGGTTTCAGTATCAAGAGGTTTTGGTCCATGGAATGTCAAATACCTTACAAGTCTTTTTAGGATTTCTAAAACATGACTCCAGTGATCTAGTCTGCAATCTGGCCCAGATTATTTGACTCTATACATGGAAGAAGAAAATTAGCAGCTCCCTGGGACAGCTATTTTTATTTAAGTATATGTGAAGGTGGTGATGTTTAGACTCCTTCCTCATTAGTGTTTTCCCAAGCATTAGAGTTCTTGGCATTTTGAATGAGAAATGTTCCCATAGGCTCAGGCATTTGAACTCACAATCCTCAATTGTCAGCACTGTTCAGGGAGGTATAGGAGGTAGGGCCTTGTCAGGGAAGTATGTCATTGGAGACATACTTCCTAAATGAGCCTTGCTTCCGGTTTGTGTTTGAAAACACAAGCTCCTAGCTTCCTGCTATTGCTGCCATGATGGATTCTTAACCTTATGGAGCTATAAGTCAGGTTGAACTCCTCTCTCCTTTAAATGTTTTTCCATCATGGTGTTTTACCCTAGCAACAGAAAAATAACTAAATCAGAGTTAGTTTATATTATACTGAATCTAAGAGTCTACAGAATGCAAGATATACTGATTTTATTCTACTATATCCATGACATAACATTTTCTTATTATTTGGGTTTCGTAATTTTTTTTGCTTACTGAGAGCATTATTGCAGTCTTAATTAATAATATAAATTGCTCAAAGAGTTCCTAAACCTTTACAGTTGATCCAGACTCTCCCGTGTCTGTATTCTCTCGCATGTCCTCCTCTGTGCCATAAAGGTATTGGTACAGTGGCATTTCCTGAAAGAACACTCTGCTGCTACCTCTGACACTTTGCTGTAAGGCATTTATGATTTCTCTGCAAGGCTGGGTGAATATGTACAGGCTTCCAGAATTCTATCTCTTCTACTTTCTTGCTGATAGCAACTTTAGGATGTTTCTTGTTTTCAGTTGTGGTGAATGGTGAAGTGTTTATCAGAGCTGGTGGAACATGACAAAACGATACTATTGGAGAAAGTGATCATCACTGTTGAAAAACATTTGCAAACTGTTGATGTAGTCTAAAGCATCCTGCTTTCAGGAAATGAGTGCACCTAGTTTGAATCCTAGCTCTGGCATGGCTGCCACAAGTGACATCAACCCTCTCAAGCTTTGTCTTCAAACTGGTAAACAGGGGGTATGCACTTTATCTCTTGGTATGATGGTGATGATTAGACAGTTGCATCCCACAGGAGCAGGACGGAATCTCTCTTGGTTGTCACTGCATTTGAATGCCACAAAAGAGTAGTATGACATAGGAAGAGCAAAGGAACCAAGGGAGGAAAATTTAATAACAGGAAACTACATGCAGAAGTTCTGTGCTGGCATGTTGCTACAGTGTGAGGAAACACTCTAATTGAAGATGAAAATAAACACAGGGTTGTTCATTAGGTACCTAACTGTCATTGGCCTCTTTCCATTTTATTGTAGTTAATTTGTGATTTTTGATCCTGTCTTAATCCTAAATGCTGATAGTTTCTCTTATTCTAAACATTTTTTTATTTTCTTGTGCATTAAAGAAATCCAGTCAGTGTAATTATAAACCAGAAAAATATTTTATCACTCTTGAATTCTTTAAAAAATGTTATTTATTATAGTTTTTAATTGTTTGCATACAACTAAATATATGTATCTAAATATAAAATTGTGGAAAGAATCATTTAAAATTCTGCTTAGAGATAGCAATTACTAATACTGTTTCTTTTGTAATTAGCAATGGAGCATATTTTAACCTGATTCTTTACTTGATGTAGTAGAGTATCTCTTGATTTTGATTTCGTTTTCATAATATTTACTATGATGGGTTCCATGTTACAATTAGTTAAGTGATCTAAAATTTAATGAAATTTAGAATATTTCCATCATTTTACTAATTTAACACCACAATAAAGAACATCCTTGAATATTTATATTTATACTTGCTTCTGACTTTCGCAGAACAAATTCCTAAAGGTGTATCTACACAGTCAAATGGTATGGAAATTTTAGTTTAGTTTAGATGGGCACCTTTGAATTTAGCTTAAAAGTTTATATAAAAAGAGGTAAAAATCAAAAATGATTTTGAAAACCTGTCTATTCGGAATTACTGCAACGCATACTCTGTGAGTTTCACCCTCCCTTCCCCAGCATTTGTCTATTGTGCTATGGTGTCTGAGTGACATCAGGGCTTAGGAGGATCTGGAACTGTCAGATTTTAGGACTGACAAGCCTCTTATTTATCTTATTTTCAACCCCCCCAAATTTGAACATAGTGTCCTCACCAAATGACAGATAACGATGAGGAGCAGCTCCCATTAGTCCCTCATTTCATTCACATGATGAACGAGTTAGAAAATGAATGCAGTGTCTGGGCACCAGGGGATCTGATTGTCACGGTATGAAAAGCCTCCTAGTGATAACTGCGTACATGCTCCCACATTGCTGCCAACACAGCCAGTGCAATCTAGTTAGAATGGTAGATGTACAGACTCCCATGTGGGACCATTGATGTTTTATAAACCATTTGTAGCCCAGTGTCATTGCAGTTTGCCAAGCTGCATCTCCCAGTATAGTCCAAATAAAACTAAAGAGAGGCTTAGTTTTCAGCGTAATGGGAAATAGATGAGTGAAAATACAAGGTTTGTGTTATTCTCTAAAATTACCATGCAAACCTGCCCCAGAAATAAGTAGTAGTTTTCTGAATGTGTTCCAGTTGAACCATAGAAAAAATAATGACCAAATACTGCAATGGCTCATTGGTGGGTTTTGTGACCCATCTGTTGGTGGCAGAAAGGCTCCAGGCTGTTACATTTAAAAAGCTCCTGGTAAAAATCCAAAATCCCTTCGTGGCACTTTTCTGCCTCCAAATTCATTTTTGTATTGCACTTATGAGGAAAAAAATATAAAAATGGTTGAAAGTTATTTGCCTGAGGATCAGTTAGTTTCCAGCTATGCTTGGTTATTTCTAGAAAAGAGGGAACGCTGGTTTCATAGTGCAGCAAGATAGGCTTTGGTGAGCCAGACATCTTGACTAGGATTTCCATGTTCTTTGGTTAGCTAACCCTTCAACACTTAGTAATTCCCTAAGATTTTCATTAAGGAAAACCTCGAATTGTATTAATAGCCCAGAGTGGGGGACACTGATTCTCTTAAGCAGGTTTTGGTTTCTGGTTTAGGTCAGATGTAAGGTCAACTACAACAGCCATTAGTGTGAGAACTGAGTTTCCTCTGGGAACAAACTATCTCTGGGACTCAGTCTGGAAGCAGAAGTCACTTAGAGAGAGATAGTTGTATATATAGGATTGCACCTGCCTTTTACATCTGGGATCTGACCTGGCTCCTTCATTGGATCCATGTCAGAATCATATTGGAACCTGAACACTGAATGAGGCTACAAGAAAATTTAAAACTCATGTGGGTGCTGGTAAAATCCTGGTTGTGAAACCGCTATTGACCTATAAATTCAAGCAATATTGGAGGGGGTATTGTAGTGCTAACTTTTTTTTGTTTTGTTTTTCAAGACAGGGTTTCTCTGTAGCTTTGGAGGTTTTCCTGGAACTAGCTCTTGTAGACCAGGCTGGTCTCGAACTCACAGACATCCACCTGCCTCTGCTTCCCAAGTGCTGGGATTAAAGGTGTGTGCTACCACCGCCCGGCCTTGTAGTACTATCTTGAGGAGCCTTGAAATGAATGTCTGGTGCCCAGAGGGACAGATTTACTATGGGCACTTGTGAGTCACACTGTCACCTTCCGAGTCCTTAGTGATAGGAGGAGGGATGATTTGAGAGGTTGGGGATGTTGAGGACAAGTGGAATCATGACCCAGTGAAATTTGAGCTATTTCTGTTAATATGACCTCGTTTACACACTGGGAAATGAAGGTCTTTAAATCAGCATTCTGTTCACAAGGTGCTCATGAGAGTCCTTAAGTTCAAGGGTATTAATGCTGCGGAAGTGTAATGCTATGGAGACCTAATATTAACCAGATTGAGACCTAACTGTGAAAGAAAATTAGAGGAACTAGTCAAACAGAACTGTGCTGAAGGGCAGAAAATACTTGAAATTAACTTCTTTCTCTTGGAACGTATATAATGTACTTTGGGGCTGCAGCATTTTTGCCCTAAGCTGGAAGTCACTTTATTCCTGTGAAGGGGTGGCTGGCCTCCTAAGTAATTTATGAGTTAAATTATTTCATTGTTGTAATAACCCTGTGAATTACTCTTTTAACCCAATTTCAGTGAAGAGGAAAGTAAGACTTGGGGGACGAAAATAACACACTTTGCATCACATAGCTGATAAGGGGCAGAATTGGCGCAGCCATGATGCGAGTATTGGGAGCCAGAGGACAACTCATAGAAGTTAGTTCTTTCCTTTTACCATGTGGGCCTCTGGTATTGAACTCTGGTCTCTCAAGCTTGGTGGTAGAAGTATTGAGCCATTGAGCTATCTTGCTGGCCTAGGAGCCATAAGTTTAACATTCTGTACCCATTCAGTGAACGTCCACATAAACCTTTTGGAAAGGGTTTTTTCTTTTTCAAAGGCAAAGAATCCATAAGCAGGTGTGTGTGTGTGTGCGTGTGTGTGTGTGTGTGTGTGTGTGTGTGTGTATTAAGTGGTTTCAGCAAATACGCATACAAATCAAAGACATCTGAGTAATTTTACTTTTTTGAAGACAACTGAGAATTTGAAGCAGTATGTAAGGAAAAGGCTTTCCAAAGTCCTTGTCGTTTAGAGCCTTTTAATCTCCCCATGTATCGTGAAAGCCCAGTGTACTAATCCCTCATGAAGGACTGCAGCCTGATTTCGTTTCAAACTCTTTGGCAGAGTGACCCATCACTAGCACCACCTGCCTAGCATGAAAAGGATTAGCTTTGATCTGATGTGCTGTACTTTATAAATAGAATTAATCATGGACTTCAGGGAGATGAGGTCATCAGATTTACACTGAAGTATTAGTGCGCTGGAGACATTGAGGTCACATCTGCTCAGCTCAAAGGGTGAACTCTCTCCTTTCCATGAAGGTAGTTGGCCTTGACTCCTCAAATAGGGTGTTCTTTACTGAACAGGACAGCCCTGCTTCTGTTTGTGCTCATTGTGGAGCTGTGTAGAGGCCCTGTTAGAGGAAAATGTGTATTTTCTTACCATTAGTGATATCTACCCAAAGTTTTATGTTGGTCAAGGATGGGGACATTGTGCATTTTCTCTTGGATATCTTTGACCCATTCTGTCTCAGCTGTTGTAATACGTGTGCTTTCTTGTCTCATGCATTAGAGGGTGGCAAATGAATTTTTCCTGTCCATCTTTTTTGTTTTCTCATTGGGCATAGGAAGTAGGTAAAGAAATGCTGAATTGTTCCCATTACCAAGGCTCAAAGAAGTTTAATGATTATGCATCTTCTGTATACTAATGCTGAAATTGTTTCTAACTCAGAGGCAGAGGCCTCCATTAAACAATACAAATTCCCTCTGTGTCTGAGATTTCCTACAAGAACATACACCTGTACACACGCATGCACACACACACACACAAACACATGGCCACACAGAGTCATGTCATACATCCAACAAATTATGTGGAACTCTGATATTGGAGGAGAAATGGTCAAATTCTTTCTAGTGTCTCTTAGGTTTCTCAGCCTTCTGTGTTCAGGTCTAAGAGCCTGTTTGGTTTATGGCTTAGCAGTAATGTACATTTAAGGTCTGATTTTTTTCTAGGGTAGTGTGGGCTCTTAAACTCATTCCAAGAAGGACTTATTTCAGGCCGCCTGCACTTTAGTACCTTCCAAGGTAGAGTTCAGAGAGCTTGTGTGAACTGTGATCTCTGAGAACACTCTTCGGTCCACTTCATGGGCTCTTAACTCAGATGAGATTGAGAGGGCACCTGTCATTTTGTGTCAGGGAAGACTGAAAGGGCTGGGGCATAGCACTCCAGACAGCTATGGTCTAGAAATAGTCTCTTCAGGTACCCAGCACCGAAGATCAGGCTTGCTATGCTCTTAACATAGTCTGTCATCTGTGCAACTCATGTCAAAGTCTAATTCCCATTTAAGGCATTAAAGTTGTGGAATTTAACAATAGGTTCTACACTGAGATCTTAAGGAGGTGATGAGAATAAGGACATTGTGGTAGATCCTTCTTGAGTATGGGTGGTTTATAAGAAGAGGGAAAGGGCCTACAGCAATGCCCTCCTGAACATGCCCAACCCCATCTGATCTTAGAAGCTGAGAACGCTCAGGCCTGGTTAGAACTTGGGTGGGAAGGAGAGAGAACAGAATGACCCACACATACTTACAATTTGTCGGTGTATTGCTTTGGACCACTTATGGGCTCTGGCAGCAAGGCCATCACTAGTGGATCTGAACCATGAGCTACAGTAAACTTCTCTTTATATCTTACTCTGATGTTATATTACTGGCAACAGGAGACAGACTAAAAGAGCAGGGCTATCAGGTTTTGCCTTGGGAGAAGCAAGAGCTTCAGAGATGAATCCCAAATGTTCTTCTGGAAGATAAAACATCTTTTCCCTTTGCCAGCTCCGAGACTGTTAGTGTGAGTTTTAGAAGGCAGCCTGCCTGTCAGTGGTCAACTGAGTCCCAGGAGATTATATAAGCACCATGGAGAAGAAGCTTCACTAATGGTTCTCATATGAGGATACTAGTGAGTAGTCATGGGAGATGATTCAGGAGGTTACCAATCTTCAGAACACTCAAGGAAATCTAGCAGAGGAGTGTGACAGTCTGTATTCTTTATGAAGCAAATGACATCACCGGGTCAGTGTGGTGGGCTTTTGTTGGAGAGAATATGGCCACATGTGAGAGAACATGGGCAGCAAACAGAGAGAGGAGGAAGAGGCGAGGAAGGAGATTGGCTGAAATAGTTACAGGTAGTAATGGGCTCAAGGGCATTTTTATTCTTTATCCTTTTTTTCAAGGACATTTTTTGGATAGGGTCTGTGCAAGAGGGAAGGAATCAAAAGTTCCTGGCATTGTATCTCTGAATTTTCAAGGAGAGAGCTTGCCTTAGTAGCTTTGTCATTCTGGGCTTGATGTAAAACATGGTGTTATACGTATTAATCTCTGCAAGGTATCTTTTTGAAAGAGTAATAGGGAATCATCAGCATTGGAGGATGACCACCATAGAAGGCAGAGGAAGTCAAGAATTGGCTGTGGGAGAGGATGCTTTCTCTCCATTTCTGGGACAGTCGGTAGCCACGAGCATCTTCAGCACAGGCCCAAGCTGCTGTAGTAGGCACCAGAATCACAATGGAGGAGATGCTGTCTTAGAAGAAGGAACTTATTCAGGCTCAGAAAGAGGAAGACTGTAGATGGTCACTGGACAACTAAATCGGGGAGCAGAGGAGTCTGGAGCTCAGGGTCCCAACAGCAACAGACTCAGCTAGAGAGCTCTTTGAATCTCTTGCAAGGTGGCAGAGAGGCACCTGTCACATGGGCTCATGCCAGCAACAGAAGTATCTCCTTTTCTTTCCTTTCCTTTCCTTCTCCAAGTTCAGGTCAAGCACAATTAAACATAGAAGTGACTGCAAAGGATGTGGAACGATTATGCAGTTACAAACAACCGCCTGGCTTGCAGAGCAAAGAACACTCAATATATGCAGGTAGTAGGTAAATCATTTTCCTGTCTTGGTTCAGAAGAACATGGAGTGTGTTGCAAAATCAGCCCTGCAGAGACCAAGTGCCCTTAGTCACTGGCTGCCAGCCCTGTATTTATATTTTTCATAAGCCATGCTGAGCCAAATAGAGGAGAACTGGTCAAATTAGCAGGATGTGAGTTCTCATTCCTGGAACTTGTTAAGAGGAGGGTATCAATCAGGCTTACTGAATTAGCATTTTACTGATAGCAAAGCACAAAGCCTTTTAATGATGACTTTGGAGTCTCTGAGCTTAGGCTCTTGACTGCCTGTTCCTAAGCAACCAAAAGATTGGCAGAGAATGTGTTTTGATGTATCATTAAATAAAGGCTGCACGATGCTGAAAACAGTAGGCAGAAATTTGGATAATTATATTTAGTTTTGGTGTATTATGTAAAAAAATAAACAAAGAATCCTTTCTGTCCTAGAAAATTCACCTTTCTCTCACATAGATTATTACTTTTTTTCTAACTTTCCTCTTGAAATTTAAGCATACCATGTCTTTTTTTTAATGGAAAACAGTTCAAGGCTTTTTTTCACAGCTCTTTTCTGTCATAGAAAATTATACTACGTGCAGTAACAAGCAAAGGGGCCTAGGGGGTCTTCCAGTAAACTCCCCACTGCCTCTTTGCTTTATTCTTGCAGAAAGCACAATTTAGAAGAGTAAAGACCCTGAACAAATTCAACTTGTCTTAACCTCCCAGCCATCACCATTTCCTTGGTGGTGCCTTCAATGAGTCCACAGAGTGTTGCATGGCACCTTGTTCAAAATGATGCCTGCATTTGCTTCTTCAATGCTACATTGTTAGGACACTCTAACACTGTGTGATGGTAGTTACTTGCTTGCTTGTTCCATGCTTACTTCAGGCCACTGCCCCACACCTAGAGCTTCATATGGTGTCTGACTTACAATGGGCACTAAACAAATATTCAGGGAATGCATTGTCTAAGTTTACATGGTCAATTAGTGACCAAAATACATGAAAATGAGGCTTTTCAATTTTTCTGATCTTGATGTTTTCCTATGACCTTTGGGAAATATCAGATGGATGTAGTTACAATTGCATTTGGAGGATGCATCTTCCTGTTGCTCTTATGGAAGGTAAATGAATCCAAGTGATATGATAAAGATGAGATCCAAGTATTTAGCTCTGATTATGAGCCATCAGGATCTCAGCTCCATCTCTGCTGTGGATTGGTCCACTTTTTCTGAGACTTTTCACAGAGGGAACTTGCCTTGATTTTAGTTGCATTGAAGGTTCTCTCTTCCCATATTCAGTGTATTTACAAGGATACTGTATGTTGTTTATTTTATAACTAATTACAGTTCCCCATTCTCCAATGTATCTTCAATTGGCATCCATCCATTCTTCAAGACATTTTTATGACAGAGTCTCTGATGGATTTTAATTGATGAATTTCAGTACTCATTTGACTCATTACTTTTGTGTCATAGTACACCTCTGACCCTTGAGTGACATATATCCCAAGAATATTATGCTCCCTAGATTCTTGAACATTACTATAGAGCATAATGTCATCATAACTTGCAGTAGATTTCAGCTAAATAACCAATTTAGAGTCTTAGGGAAGTAAATTTATTCTTCATAGTAAGAAGGTGAGGCCACTTATAGATGTGGGTATTACCTGATATTGTAAACATCATGAGCAAAAGCAACATTGGGAGGAAAGGGTTTATGTGGATTACTTGGTCACACAAGTCCAGCACTGACTTAAGCAAGGAGCCTGAGAGCAGAAACCAAGCATAAATTTAAGGTAAGGAAATTGGAAACAGGAACTGGAGCAGGAATGCTGTCTATGGGCTTTGGTCTTTACAGCTTGATCAACATGCTTTTTATAGAACCCAGGATCTCTTGGCCAGGGATAGCACCATCCACAATGGCCTGGACTCTTGCACATCAATCATTAGTCAAGAACAGACCTGCCCACATTCCAATCTTATGGAGATATTTTCTCAACATTTCTTTTTCCTAGATGATTCTAGCTTGTGTCAAGTTGACAGTCATCATCATCATCATCATCATCATCATATCATCATCATCATCATCACCATCAACAACAATAAAAGTAACCAGTCTACTTGCTAAGTGATATGTTTTCCAAGTCACTTAAGTGTGAACTTTAGAATTTCAAAGATCAATTGCCATATTTCATAACTTAAAGATTATTATTGAATATTATCAATATAATTGACACATTGTTTCTGTTTAAATAATGGAAACTAAGAAAATGAAAGCAACATGTTTCAAAGAATATTCTACCATGGTTTGTTTCACTTTTAAATTCATTACCATCTTCAGCTCCAGATCACTTGATCTATCTTTTTCAACTCTCCCTGTTAGATTCTTGTTCATGTGCTCACTTCTTGTATTGATGTTACACAGAATATTGATCTTAGATAGTTTCTCCTTTATTGAGTAAATTCTCTAGGGCCAATTGGAATTCATATTTTCTGTAGGTTTGTTTTCTAATTTGGTGGCAAATAAAGTGAATGTGCTAAGAAAATTGTGTGCTTACCGAGGTGACTCTGTTACACCAATGTTGTTTCACAGCATACCAACAGCAAAAGAGTTGGTGGTCATTTTTTTCTCTATTTGTTTCCTAGATCTATTCTCCATATGTCCCTGTCCTACTTTGTACTTCAGGTGGCCTTTTTATAGTCTATATAGTCTCTAGCCTCATACCATTTGACAAAACAGAGACACTGGTAAATCAGGAACAGGAGAAAAGTGAAATCAGGCATTTATTCCAGTCCTTTCTCCTATCCTTGCAGCAGTCACAGCATTCCTCTGTGGACATAGCTTTTCCTAGGTGGCTCCTTTTCCATGCTGTAGTTTTCACTGGCTTATAATACTGCGTTTTATTCTTTCCTGCTGTTGCTAGTCTCTTGTTGCTTCCATGGTCTCTTGCTGGCTCCCATTACCATGCCCGTGCATCTGTAAGTAGTGTCTTCATTTGAAATCTCTTCACTTCAGCCCTGTACAGAGTGCCATCTGTCTCCTCTAGTCCCAGAATGACACAGAGCCAATCCACTCTGCAGAAACAGACATTAAATCATCTCCTATCCTTCCTCAACCATTTTGATTATTATCACAATAATATTACAACCTCTGCTTAAAAGAATAGAAGGGGATGTAAAAGCTGTATATAAAAGAAGAGACCTATATACTAGTAGGAATTAAGAGATGGACAAAGAAAAAAATCAAAGAAACAAAGAAGGAAATTATTACATCCTTTCTGCTTCTTGTCATCATTATATATTTTATCTATTGACATCACTGAGGACTTTGAAATTTTAAGTCTAATCTTGACACTCTTCTTTAAAATTACAGTGGCTGTCTGGCATCTGTGGAATACATTTGAAACTCCCTAGTATGGTATGTGATTCATTCATTTTAAGTTTTCCTTGACGTCTTCCTGCTGGTCTGTGGATGAATCCTTTTGGTTTCTTAATAGAATCACCTTATATGTTTCTCTTTTCAAAGCCTCTCAATCTTTATTTCCCATCCTGTTTAATACCTATATTACCAACCCAAATCCTAACAGTCAAATGGACTTAAATATCATCTGGCATATATCTGCTTGTCAAGTGCTACTTGTGAGGGAAGTCTTGCTACACACTTCTGTAAAATCACTCCTTGTGAATTTTCAGTTTTCACAGCCTAGAGGGTATAGCATCTACTAGGTGGGCAATGTATCAATTAGGCTAGGATCCAGAGGACACACATCAGTGAGAACACTGAAGGAAACCCACTTCCTTTGTTCTTCTTACTGTGTCTTTTTTTTCTTTTAGAATTACATTCTCCCTTCACGGTGTTAATTCCAAGAATGTTGAAATACAGATACAGAAATTGCCCACATTGTTCCATAAAAAGATCTGCCACCAAGTGGCCTTGAGAAAAAAAATCAGGAATAATTAAAATGCAGAAGCAGTTCATTACCAAATTACAAATTTGGCAGTTTTTATTTGGAATTAAAGGATCCAGATTGTGTTCATTTAAAATGTTTTATATTGGTATACCAGATGTCATCCCCTGGGAACATTCTTAGCAATTAAAATATATAGATACATAAAGTATAGATATATACATATATATTTAAATGGAGTGTTATGTGGCATTGTTGCTTTTATGTCACCAGCCAGAGGAGATTTAGAGGTTGTAGCATGAGTAGACATGCTAACAAACTCCCTTTGTGCCAACCCTCCATCAAGGAAAAAAATATTCCAAAATGTCAAAGCATATGGTTATCTTAATCTAGAAAAATCTAAGGAGGAAGAGTTTGAGGTTTCATTTGCCAACTCATATTAGGGCCCACAAATAGCAATGGCCAAATATAAGGGAAAACTTCCCATACAATTTCTTAAATGTTTTGTTGTGCAGTTGGTCAAGGGAAAAGGTTAATGCTTTGACAAAGAATATTGATTTTGGACTGTGGCCAGGGTAAAACCAAATACTACTGCTCTACTAAAAGACTATAAGAGCATTGCAATAAAATGACTCCTGGTGATGATTTTCTTTTTGCTATAGATTCATGCCTTCCTTAGCCATTATTGGAGAAGCTCCCACCTGCAACAGAGGTGAGCAGTTACAGAGACTCACAGTCATGCAACATGCAGAGATTGGGAGACCTTGGAAGACTCAGACTTAAATGGGATGTCTTCAACAAATCCCTCTGATGGGGGAAGTCCTTCTGTGCATATGTTGTCCTATTGTTTGATAAATAAAGCACTGTTGACCAATAGAGAAGCAAGGTAAGTGGGACTAGGAGTCTAGGAGGATTCTAGAAAATGTGGTCAAGAGTGGAGGGTCTCCATGTGATCTTGGGAGGAGAGGGCACAAGTCTGGCGTTCTGGGTAAGATAAGACCTCATAAAAATATATTAGTAATTATGGGTTAATAATTAAGACAAAGCTAGCCATTAAGTGTCATCAGCTTCTTAATTAAAATATTGTCTTGTGGCTGAGACAGCAGTGGGACCCAGGCAGCTGGTGGGGAGGAATACATGTCACATCCCTCCCCTCAGAGCTCAGGGATCACCATGGAAGATGAAATAGAAAGAGTTAAGAGCCAGCGAAAAGAGAAGACACCAAGGAGACAAGATCCTCTATATCAATCAAAGCGCATATAAACTCATAGAAAATAGGCAGCATGCATAGTACCTTCACAGATCTGCATATCTTATGGCTTCCAGTTTAGTGTTTTTATGGGATTCCTGAGTGTGTGAACAAGTGGGTCTCTGACTCTTGTGCCTTTTCTTGAAGTCTTTTCTTTCAGTTTGCTTCTCTTGTCCAACTCTATTGTGTTAGTTCTTCTCTTATTATACTATATTTTATTATTATCCTTTAGAAACCTTAGATGTTTGTTTTCTAATGAGACAGAAAGGGAGTAGATCTGAGAAGGTGGGGGAAGAACTTGGAGGAGTAGAGGGAAGGGAAACCATAATCAGTATATACTATGTGAGAAAAAACTATTTTCTTTTAAAAATTTATTTATTTATTTAACATCTTGGCCAAGGTTCCCCTCCTTCTTCTCCTGTCAGTCTGTCCCTCATTCCCTCTCTGTTCCACCCCTCAACCCACACTTTCCATTACTGTTTAGGAATGGGAAGGCCTCCCACAAGTATCATCAAAACATAACATATCAAGTTGCAGTAAGACTAAGTACCTTTGTTTTTCTTCTGTCCCATATCAGGTGGCTCTTCTAATATGAAACAGGGATTTTGGATTTTTCTTTAACAAGCATGCTTTGAGTCTTCCATTCAAACTCATTGATCTACCTGTCTGTGTTTATGCCAATATCATGCATATTACAAGTTTATTATTCTAACTCAGCAGTAGAGCTTGAAATTAGGAATGGCAACACTTCCAGGACTTCTTTTGTTATACAAGATTGTTTTTAGCTATCCTGATTTTTTTGTTTTTCCATTTAAAGTTGATTGTTGTTCTTTTAAGGTCTGTGAAGAATTATGTTGGGATTTTGATGGTGATTGCATTGAATCTGTAGATTGCTTTTGGTAAGATGGCCATTTTACCATGTTAATCCTACTGGTCCGTGAGCATAGGAGATCTTCTGATATCTTCTTCAATTTCTTTCTTCAAAGACTTGAAGTTCTTGTCATATAGTTTTTTTACTTTCCTGCTTGGGTTACCCCAAGATATTTTACATTAATTGAGGCTATTGTGTAGGGTGTTATTTCTCTGATTTCTTTCTCAGCCCATTTATCATTAATATATAGGAAGGTTGCTGATTTAAGAAAATCCATTTTTATTCAAGGGGGAAATAAATCTGTTTGGTTTTATTCTATTCTTCCTTGGAATTTCAAAGCTGGCTGAGGTAATTATACTAATCAGGGATCAGCCAAGGTAACAAGAACCATTTATGCATTTGAAGTATTTAGGCTTTCATTCAGGGAATTGCAGGTTTATGGGAAACTGGGCAGGCTAGAGAGAGAAAGATCCAAGAAACACAAGCATTGATGTAGTTTCCAAAACCATGCTTCTGCAGGTGTCTTGTATAAGCTTTTGTGGATCTCAGGAACCCAAGCCAACTTCTGTTACCATCTTGTTATTTAGCAAGGAAGTAGGCTGCCCTAAGGATGTCCTGCCACTGTCTCAGCTGCCTCCACAGCGTAGGTAAGCCACCATGTGTCTGTGTGTTGTACCCTGTGTCTGTGTCTGCTCAGAACTGCCTCTAGATAATACTGGCTTCTCCACTACACCCCACCTTCTAGCTCTTGCACTGAGTGCTCCATACTGGCAGTTGCAACTCAAATCTAAGTGGGACTGATGGGGATGCTGGCTATAGCCTCCTATTTGTAATTTGTAGGCAGCTATACCAGGAACAGTAATGTAAAAATCATTTTATATCATTTCACTGGTTAAAAAGAAAAGGACATATTTAGTGCCACATTTCAAGTGGCATTAGAAACTCTTTAAAATGTTTTCATTACTTTTTATAGGCAATAAGGAAAAGTACATAAAGTAAAATGGGAATAATCTTTGGACTTGACGGACTTGGGTTTAAATCTCAGAGTGGGTGATCTTGAGTTGGTCATTCTATGGTTTGAAGTCTGTGTTTTTCATCCATCAAAATATGATTAGTGATGCCCACTTTTGGGTTTTGGTTAGAAAAGTAAATGAAACCATCTATGAAAGGCACCTCTTTAACATCACAGTGCCTGGTACAAAAACTGTCAGTTGGTAAATGAAACCACATTAAAGTGTGATAGCGGAATGTCTGTTGCTGTGCCTTGACCAAATTACATTGTTGTTGTTACATTTGTAGTGGCTGGACTTTCCCCTTGTAACACATCACTTACAACTTTCAGTATCACTAAGCTTTTCTCTCTTAATCTGTTCCTTTTACAATTTTCTCTTCCGGAAGTAGCATCACAAGGAAGGCAGCTTAGTTTGGAAACTGCCAATGCTTGCCCAGTGCTCCCTGAACAATTAAGTTACTATCTCCAAACTTCAATTTCCTTATGTGTAAAATAATGAGCTGGACAGATAGGGACAGGAAGAAGGCTGGCAGATTGTGATCCACTTGTTTTTATTCCATTCCTCAACATTTCATTGCCTTTGTGAATCACAGTGTTAAGTACCATGGGGTGACTTAAAAAGATGTACATTAAAACAAGCCCAAACAAAGAAAAATAAGAACCTTGGCATTCAGGGCAATATAATTCTGCAAAGTAAAGGATGTTAATGAGATGCACATAAATAGAGCAGAATTAGTTTATGGGATAAAAAAATGTAAGGTTTTTATTGATTAACGTAGTAGGCATATCCGAAGCTCCATGGAGAAGAAATACCCCTTATTAAAAAGTGACTCAGTTGTTCTTTAATGAGGGTCACTTTGCTTTGAGAAGACAAACTGTTGCAGTGTATAAACAGCTGGCCTTAACATCATTGTCATCTTAGAAGTGACAGGTTAGCACATGTTTTCTGAGCACTTGTATTGGGCTCATTCCCATTTTTGATGTGATATAGAGACAAACTACTTTATCTGAACTCAAGGATTTTCCATGTGAACTGCTTGTATGTAAATTTCACCTAATTGGTTTATATTGGTTACCAAGATAAATGACTCTAGTCCCTGGTTTGTCATTATTTTAATATTTAACTTTCTAGTTTTTTCCTGATGATCAGTAAAATGTTAATTAAGCAAGCAATTGAGAAAGCAGGGCTTATCTCAGTTTAAATACAGTTTTAGCTGTGAAAACTTACAGCCTACATATATAATTGAAATTAAGTTGCATTAGGAAAAACAGGTAAGTTGGGTATTGTCCATATAGTGCCAAAATGAATTAGGGAAGTTGCTACTAGAACAGTGTTTCATAAACAAAACTAACCAAACCTAAAAGAAGGCTAGAAAGATGACTTACGAACACTTACTACTCTTGGAAGTTAAGAGCTCTTGCTACTTAGTCTTGGAGAGGACCTAGGTTCTGTTCCCAGCACCTACATTGTTGCTTACAGAATGAGTTAACTCCAGTTCCAGGGGATCTGGCATCCTCTTTTGGCCTCCATAGGCACCAGTCATATATACGGTGCACATAAATGCACAAAACACTCATAAAACTAAATGAAATAAAAGATACTGCTTTTGTGGTTGAACAATTCTGTTCTACCACAGCACTGGTGACTGTGGGTATTGATATTTACTTTTCCACACGGACAAATTCCATATTTAGACAGTCATCCTTTTAAATATTTGTGTGTATTGAAGCACTAAAGGATTGGATGTCATTGTTAGAGAGGAGTGCCAGTTCCTGGTTTAAGTTAAGTCTATTCATTGACATTTCATACTCCGAAAAGAAGTTGACTTTGGACTTTAAAATGCCATTACAAAAATGGGCTTTATTAATTGTGTGTCTTCCAGAAGTTGGTACTGTTTTATTTCTGAGTACACATGGCTGTGACCACTGCAGATGATCTGTAGTCTCCTTGTGAATTGCTCAGGCCTTGCTTCTTAATTAGGATAGGAGTTTTCAATTTGGGTGCCTGGTATTAAAATGGCTTTTCCTTACTACATTAGTCTGTCCTAGTAATGGATTACCATAGCATGTACCATCAACCATTCCACTTGCATTGTCTCCAAATTACAGTGAAATTTTTTTTCTCCTCTGTGGAGACACAGAGATTTGTTACAGACTAAAGAAAATTTTGGAATTAGAAACAGAAACTCCTTTGATAATACCAAAACAGACTTTTCTAGCTTGATCATTTGATGGAAGGAGAAAGTGAGGCTGATCACTGTTCTAGAATAGTGGGATGATGTTGCTCTCCTCTTTGCAACCCCTTTCAGACTTTCCATTACTTTTCTACTTAAGTCCCCAATATCATGGCTTGGTTTCCATGGCTGAGTCTGCTTTGCTTCTATAGCAGCAGTCTTCTGCCTTGTCTCCTGCATTTCCCCTTACCGTCAAAATGTACATCTATTTTTAAAATTTTTTTCAATTTATTTTACATACCCACCACAGCTTCCCCTGCCTCCTCTTCTCCTGCTCCCTCCCCCTCCCCTTTCATTCACTCCTCCTCCATCTTCACTTAGATGGCTTAAGGCCTCCCATGGGAATCAACAAAACATGGCACATCAAGCTGAGACAGGACTGACCTTCCCACTGCATAAAGGCTGAACAAGGCATTCCACCATACAGAATAGGTACCAAAGAGCCAGCTCATGCATCAGAAACAGATCATGCTCCCACTGCCAGGGGAAACATGTTAGCCTACAGAATCTTCACCAGACCCACAACTGACAGAGACTGATATCCAAAATATTTAAAGAACTCAAGAAAGTAGACGTCAAAATATCAAATTATCCCATTAAAATATGGTGTACAGATTTAGTCAGAGAATTCTCAATAGAGACTATCCTAAGTGAGGTAACCCAGTCACAAAAAGACAAACATGGTATGTACTCATGCATATATGGATTTTAGATATGGATCAGGGGAGTGTCAGCCTACAATCCCAGTGCTAGTGAGTCTGGGAAACAGGGAGGTTCCCAAGAGATATGCACGATACCCCACACAAATGGAATGAGGCAAGCTCTCCTGAGCAGATTGGGAACATGGGGGAAGGGGAGAGGGAGCCAGGAAAAAGAGAAGGGGATAAGAGGAGAGTAGAAGAAGATATGGAGGAGCTGGAAGGTTGAGTCAGGGTATGAATAGAGGAGAGCAGCATGAGAGATACCATAATAGTTAGAGTCATTATAGCTTTGAGGAGAGAGCTGACACTAGTGAGATTTCCAGAGATCTACAAGGATAACACCAACTGGCAAACTAAGTAATAGCAGACAGACTGCATTAATAGCCCCTACCTGATGATAAAGTTGATGACTAACTTATATGCCATCCTAGAACCTTCATCCAGTGACTGATGGAAGCAGAGACAGATACCCACAGCTAAACACTGAACTGACCCCCTGGAACCCAGAGATGGAGGAGTGATGAGCAAAGGGATAAAGACCGTCCTGGTGAAACGCACAAAGACAGCTGACTGGACAAGGGGGACCTCTTGAACCTCAGACTGATGGCTGATAGACCAACAGGGAACTAATCCAGACTCCATAAATGTAGTGTCACTGAGGAGGCCTCAGAAATCTCTGGGGCCTTGGGTAGTAGATTAGTGGTCACCATGGCATACAAATGAACTTTGGAAGCCCATTCCACATGGAGGGATGCTCTCTCAGCCTGGACACATGGGGAAGGGCCTAGGTCCTGACATGGATGAATTGACAGACTCTGGAGATTCCCCCCAAGGAGGGCCTCATCCTCGCTGGGGAATGATGTGGGGATTGGGTGGGGGTTGGGGGAGCTGTTGGAGGGACAAGGGAGGAGGGGTGGGAGAGGGAGCTGGGATTGACATGTGAAACATGCATGTTTCTAATTTAAATAAAACATATATTGAAAAAAATAAAATTAAAAAGAATCTCGAATGGCAGGGATACAGTTAAAGAAGTGTTCAATATCCTTAGGTATCATGGAAATGCAAATTGAAATGACCATCTGAGGTACCATCTTATACCTGTCAGAATAACCAAGATCAAAAATTCTAATATCAGCCTATGTTGGAAAGGATGTGGAATCAGGTGACCATTCTTCTTTGCTGGTGGAATAGCAAACTTGTACAGTCACTTTGGAAATCAATATGGCTGTTTCTCACAAATTTGGGAATCAATCTACCTCAAGACTCAGGGATACCATTCTTGGGCTTATACCCAAAGGATGCTAACCATACCCCAAGGACATTTGGTCGTCTATGCTCATAGCAGAGTTATTAGTAATGGACAGAACCTGGAAACAACCCAGATGCCCCTCAGCTGAAGAAAGGATAAAGAAAATGTGATACATTTATACAAAAGAGTATTATTTAGTTGAAAAAGTGACATCATGAAACTTGCAGGCAAATGGATGGAACCAGAAAAATCATCCTCAGTGAGGTAACCCAGACCCTGAAAGACAAACATGGTATATACTCACTCATAAGTGGTAAATGTACCTCTTTTAAAGTCACTCCCATGTTTCCTAGCAGAGTGTTCTTAAAATTCAACCTTGGCAAAATGCTTTCCTGTTTTTGATTATCTTTCTTTAATTCCTTCAATTGGAATATTCCTTTTTCTTTATCTAGATTGTAGCCTCCGTTCCAATGACAACTCCCTTGGGCAGCATTCTCTGGACACCAGTACATAAGCAGTTGGAACCTACAAGAGTGTAAACATATTTTTAAAATATCTACTCAATTAACCCAGAGTGAGATGTGCTATAGCAGACTTGATTTCAGGCTGTCTAAAGGGCTGTTGGAGTACTCTGCATGCCTCTATAGTATGCTTGTTGCTCTTGATTGCAATTTCTGTGTGTTGTTTTGTCTTTGGCATCTCTAGCTACTGTCTCTAGCATAGTCCCTGGAACGGATCAAAAGCTCTGAAGTATCATTTGCCGAAAGTGGTAATATTCCAGGTAATATACCAAGTTCTCTATTGGTGTTGACTCATTTAATTTCATTATGACCGGGTGATCAAGAGTTACCATGATCTCCCTTGTGTAGATGACAGGAAGTTTCTTCTATTTTCAAGGTCATTATTATAGGATCAGATTTTCAGTACTATGACCCCAAGGCCTATCCTTTTAACCGTGTTGCATAGTCTTGTATAGATCCTCAGAAATATTTATTGGGTGAGTAATAATCTAATTAATCACTACCATGATCAGTGGCAAAGGTAGAATAAGCCCTGAGCTGAGACTACATTGCCAGTGCAGACATATTCCTTTAACCCTGATGTATGTTATGCTTTGAGAGTTAGAGGAACTGTCTAAAAAGTACATTGGGCTATTGGATCGGCATTTTGTCTAAATCTTGCTTAAGAACAGATCATGTGACTTTAAAAAAGAAAATCCACATATCTGGCCTTCAGTTTCTATATGTGTGAAGAGATTAGATCTGATAAAACTGTTTCATAATTCTTCAGTATAATGATTTGCCTTCAAAATGTACTTAAAAGTAATTAAAACTGGTGTTTATTTATTTGTGTATTATTTATGTGTATTTAGGTGTGACATATGTGCATGTGCAGTCCAGAGGTCAATGCTTAGTGTCTTCCTCCAACCATTTCCACCTTATTGTTTTTTATGATAGGGCATACTGATTGACTAGACCTGCTGAACAGTGTGCTCCAGGGTTCTGCCTGTTTCCTGTCATGTCATCTCAATTTCTGGGTACAGATGGTGCATTGCTGGGCCTAGGTTTTGATGTGTGTCCTGGGGATCTGAATTTATATCCTCATACTTGTGTGATAAGCACACTTTATTGACTGAGTCCCCTTTAATGTGAATTAGCTACATTAAATAATCCAAAATTAGACTATCTACTGCCTTATTGCCTTAAAACTATAGCTACTTAACATGCAAGGTAGTAGAGATCTTCCTCATGAATATTGTGTCCTCTTGAGTTCCTAATTCATGGTGCCCTCCTGTAAAATCCGGATAACAGTGATATGATATAAGGATCAAATTATGTCCTCCTAATGTCCATATGTGAAGTCCTAGCATCCACTGCCTCTAATGATGTATCGTCTGGAATTGAGCCTTCTATACAGTAAATCAAGTTAAAACAATATCTTTAGCATGGGCCCTTATCCAGTATGCTTTTCTTTTTACATACTAACCCCAGTTCCCCCTCCCTCTCTTTCCCTTCCATCTCCCACCCTTCCCACCCCCCCATCCACTCCTCAGAACAGGTAAGACCTCCCTTGGGGAGTCAACAAAATATGGTATCCCAAGTTGAAGCAGGACCAAGCATTTACCCCTGTATCAAGGCTGAGCAAGGCATCCCACTATAGGGAGTGGGCTTAAAAAAAAAAAGGCAGTTCATGCCCCTGGGATAGGTTGATACTACTGCCAGGGGCTTCCTCAACAGATCAAGTCACATAACTGTCAGCCATATTTAGATAGTCTAGTTGGTGACCTTGCTTTTATTATAAAAACTGGTCAAAAGACAAGCATGTATTCCAGTTTTAGTCAGAAAAAAATGAAGGAAAGACTAAGGTGGTAACCAAAGGCTAGCTGCTGCCCATTTTTACCTTTGGGTCCTGTGTGACACGAAGGAAGTCACCTTGCTACTACTATAAGGAGAAAATCACAGTCATAATGAGGATGACAGTGGGGAAAGCCTGGACTCATCTATGACAAGATGCCTACAACTGTAGACCAAAACACTGCCTTCATACAACTACCTGAACTTCTTAATATATGAGATAAATCAATGTACTCTTTTCAACCAGTCACTCTTAGATACTCTGGATTGTGTCAACTAAAGCACCTGGCTTACATGAACTGTTGAATTATTTAGAAGATAGGTAGTTATTCATGCTTTGGAAGATAAATGATGATTTCTGGAGGAACTATCTCTAAACTTGACTTTGGAATGGAAAGGAGATTTCTTCTATCCCTGTATAACTTGGATAAGGGTAAGCAAGTATCTTTAGGCATCAGGATATTATACATAAGAGAGACATGAATCAGGCTCTTGGTATTAAGAAACTATGAGTAATGCAGTTCATTGGTGCTGTAAGTTAAATTCAGGATGAGAAGTATTAGAAGAGAAGCTGAATTGGTCTCTGTGGAGGTTAGACCTTGGGTTTTATTTAATGTGTTAAGAAACTGAACTTTATTCTGTGTTGTTGATTATGAGAGCACTTAATTTAAGTTGGAGAGGAATTGTGGTTGCAATGATCATGTTTATGGTTTAGAAAAGGTCAATTACTTTGAGCACTGATGATGTGGTGTGTGTGTGTGTATGTGTGTGTGTGTTCACTTGTGTGTAACCCATGAGAAAGAAGACAATAGGCTCTGGAATGCCTTGAGGGCAAAGTTTAAAATGTTGGGAAATTATTGAAGGATTTCCACAAGGAGAAGTATAATCAAACGTCTTGATTTTCAAAGAAATGTAACATCAGTTAGAAAATAATTGGTTTTGAATAGAGCTTTGGCAGATATAAAAATGCCAGCAAACACAGCATTAGAGGGGTGTGCTCCAGATTTCATATGCATATGAATCACCTAGGGATCTTGTTAGAAAACACAATTTTTGATTCAGCAAATCTGGGGTAAAGTCTGATTCTCTGCCAGTTCAGCAAATTTCTAGGCTCATACTGAGGCCATTGTTTCGGTGACAAGGAATCACCACTCCAAGACATTTATTTATGTAGGGAGTTTGAAGGCACACACACACACACACACACACACACACACACACACACACACACACACACACGGGCTTAAAACATTAACAATTCTTTTCAGTTTAAAAAATTCAAAAACCTCAAACCATTTCAGTCTTTCGAATCCTCATGAAGGGGCTGCTTCCTTGGCCCTTCCATCCCTCACGGACAGCGCACTCACTGTATGCTCTCTAAATGGGAGCTCTGTTCACTGTAGCTAATACTGTCATGGTTCTCAGAACAATTGTTCCAGTCACCACCAGGCTCACAGTTCTCTGTTGTATCTGCAAGAGAATCACACTAATCTCTGCTAAACCTGTCTATGGTTCTTTAAGGTTAGTTTTCAATGTCTTCAATGAGAGAGTTTCTACAGCAGTTGAAGAATTTTTTTTTAGACTCCATATCACTTCATTATTTTTTATTGAATTTTATAAACCAGCCACTCCCTTATAAAAGAGCTAATCAAGTGTGTGTTTCCTACACTATACATGTATATAAATAAATATTCTGTCTGAATTGCATAGATTTCAGCTTTCAAAGAGAAATAGATACTATTTCTTAGATTGGTATGTCAGCATGAAACACATTTTCGAATATTTTGTACTAACTTCTAAACTTTAATATCTGGCAATCTATCCTTCATTATGCTAAATGCATTTTAAGGAAGTATCCCGTACAAGTCCACAGATGACTCCCTGGCATACAAAACGGGTTCATCCCCATAAAAATGCAAATTAACTGTGTGCCAATGTAGGCCTTGAGCATTTGTATGTAAAATAAAAAGAGGCTTCCTAACTGAGCCCAGAGGAGCTCTACTCACAATGAGTTGATGAGCAGACTCAGTAAAGGTGCCAGATATATTGCACTTTCAGAGTATTTAACTAGAAACCCAAGTTTTAATCAGAAAGTAGGCTGCTTGAAAAGCATTGAAGACTCATTAGGTGTTTGCAGAACAGAGTGGCCCTGCATCCTGTAGTCTTAGGTTATGTAGGCATTGGTCAGTTTCCTGAATGAGAGCAGAAACTGGATCAAATTCTGACATGATCGATGAACAGAGTAGTGTGATTATTTAAGCTGTGGCAAGCAAGAGCCTCTAACTCTCTGCCAATCTTTTATTAGACTGACCTGGAGCTGTGTGTAGAGTTTTGTTAGAGACCCTGGTTTAAGACAGTCATACATGGTGACAAATGGTTGCCAGAGCTGGGCACTAGCCAGTTGTTGTCTTCTGCAGGGTAATAAAAGGAGACACAGCTTTGCACCAAGTTCATGCTGGGTGGCACTTGCTTTGAGCACTCATCTTAGAAGACTGGTGGGGATGATGTGTGTGTTTTTGTGCTTAACTCCACTTCGAATTTCCGGTGAATGAAAAGAAGCCAGACATTGTCTGCTGAAACCACTAATCACCTTCCTCAGTATGTTTCCAAAAACATTTGAGCATCTGTAAATTACCCTTCCTGATATGCATAGTGACTGTGGTTGTTTGTTTTGCCTTTTTTCTTGCCAAGCCTGGGCTTGCTAGAGGACAGGGAGGGAAGTTCACAACAAGCTACCTGGCTTAGAGGCAGCCTGGGCTTGAGGGCCAGCCTTCTGGGTATGATTCTAGGATTCTAGAGTGCACTTTGATCTTGCTGTCAAATTGACATTTTCTTTCCAAGGCAACTGTGTACTAAATGATTTTCTATTTGTGTTCATTATTCTTAAACTTTAAGTCGGCCCCCATTGTTTCAAAGCAATTCTTAAGTACATCATATTTTTCATTTGCATACCAAAGTCTTCACAGTGCAGAGCATTTTCCAAATTAGTTTATATTACCATCTTAAACTTGATCTATTTTCACAGGAGAGAATGAATAGAAATTGATAATTTTTCAGATTTTCTTTTATTTATTTCCATAATTTCCTCATCCTCTGTTTTTACTTGGCAAAATGATAGTGCATTAGGTGAATTCAGAAAGAGCTGTGGTCCAGAGGACAAAAAGTGTCCTTTCACTTCTTGTAGGGTAGGGCTCAAGAGCCTCCAGGGTCCATGTTAGGAGATGCCTGGTTCCTACTACTATATTAGTTACTTGTCCTATTGCTGTGACACCTGACCAATCAGCTTAGGGGATAAGATGCTTTTATTTTGTCTCCAAGTTTGGGGATGTAGTCATTCTGTCTTGATGTGGAAGTTATGGGGGCAGAAACTTGAGGTAGAAGGTTACCTTGTTCTGTAGTGAGAAAGTAGGGGATGATGGATTCTCCTGTTTAGCTTGCTTCCTTCTCTTCATTCATTAAAAAACCCCTGTCCATGGGATGGCGTCTTCTATATTTAGAGTGGGTCTTGCTACCACAAATAACCCAGTATAGAAACTCCCTCCTAGTCATACCTACAGGTTTGTTTCCGTGGTGATTTACATCCCATCATCTGGATGACAATCAGGGCTATTCACCACAAAAGCCTCTCTAGCACACTTGGGAAACAGCAGAGGCATCACAGCCCTAGAGTAGCATGGAGATTTGAGTAGGATCTACAGGACGAGGATTTGGAGGTTCTACAGGACTAGGAAAGGCCATCTGTACATGATGAGTATCAGAAAGAAGATGTGGCCTGAGATGCAGCCTCAACAGATACTGTCAGATGAGATGGCTCAAGGATCATCCTTGTTTACGTAGCTACACCCTCTGGATGCTGTACAGGAACGTGCAAGAAAGCAGGAGACCTTGAAATGATGGAGATGAACTTTCTGACTTCCTAATAGGAGGAGAAATTATGCACAGTTATCTTAAAATAAAGAGAATTACTACTCTTGCACACTTTTTATATACTTAGATTCATGCAAAGTGCATTAATAGTTTGTTAAAAGCTTCCCATGGAAGGCCTATTATTCTCTTTTAAAGCTACTTCCAGTCTGTATCTCTTTTTAAAACCTTATTATTTTTCTCTTGTTTCTAATTCTCAGTCTTCCTGTGAATGATGTAATTAGATGTGTGGTACTCATCTTTAAGCAGGGAGGGAAATGAACTCTGTCTAAAAGCAAAGCTGGCAGCAGGAATTGTGTATTGTTTCAAATAGGATGACCAAAGAAAACCTTAGGAGACACGGTCAAGCCTGCATTGGGGAAGAACAAAAACTGGTGTGGGGGTCCCTGGCATTTTCAGCATTTAGATAGAGCAGGGTGCTCAGCTAAGGCACAGTTGCAGACAGTGGATGGGAGGGTTATCCTTTCACATGAACTGCCATGTCACGGCAGGCAGGGGAAGAATCAGAGGTGTTTTGAGAACTTTCACAATCCCATTGAATGACTTTTTTGGCTCCTCCTTCTAAATGACTGGTCTTGATTTCAAGTTCTAAATTGTATTTTTTACTGGAACTCTAAAAAATATTTTATACTAAGCAGTTTTCTGTGTTTAATTTTGAATTGTAATATAGACTTCAACAACATTCTAATTTGGTGCTAAGTGAAAATGCTTCAGACTTATTAAGGATAATGCTTTAATATATTCATATTATCAGGCTGTGAGAAAAAAAAGAACCAGTTCCCCAAAATGATAGGGATTAGAAATAAATGAATTACAAACATGAAAAAATAGTCACATTGTCCCCAGGGATAGATGTGAAATAAATTTACTTGCTAAATTATCAGAGAAAAAATATTTTAACAGATCCAACTTAAAGACATCTCCTTACATTATCATTTTACATTATAGAAGAAGATGGGTAAGAGAGATATTTATGGAAATCATCTCACTGTGGACTTTTTCTGTAGGAGAAAACTATATCCTTTCACATTCTTGTAAAGTAAAGTAGAAGTGTGGGGGAAAGACAATGTTTGTGATGAGCACCTCAGCTATGATTTTGGTCCAGATGTTCTATCTCCTATGATGTCCCTATTTAATTAGTAGCAGATTCAATATAGTCACAGATGTGAGTCAGTGAAACGGTGATGATGAAACCATTACCCTGCATAATTGTTTTAGCTATTCCACTAATTTTTTCCTTCTTCTCTAATAGCCTATCACACATTCTTATCACAAATAAAATCTGTGCATCTAGGAGAAGCTGTGGCATGTTGTGTTTGATAATGGTTACCTTTGAGATGATTTTTCTGAAGAGATTTTACACTTTTTGTATGTTTTATGTTAACTAGAAGTTGACAGATAAAATGGTTTAGGTCCTTCCTCAAGCAGACAAACAATCACACTTGTACTAGAGAATTGCTCTACATCAAACATTGAATTGTTGGATGGGAGTTGGTTGGGACAATTTTGAAGATGGAAGGATTTATTTCTTGGGGTTGATGAAAAGCTTGGCTTTGGATTATAATGGGTGTAACCATTACTGTCTTATTTCTTAGGTAATTCTAAGCAACTAACCTTGGTTTGCTGACACATTCCATTATTTCCTCCCTTACCTTAGTGTACCTTTTTCTCTTAGTCTGTATTTACCAAGACATCAAGGCCTATTTCGGTAATTTCTAAGGGAATAGGTGGTTGCTCCATGAATTTGTTTATTACTGAATCAATAACTTTATTCTAACATTTGAAGAGATACACAATGCTTTTATTCCCTTGAGCCTCTGAGTTGAATACCAAAGGAAGCTTTATAATGAACTGACAAATGTAATTGTATATATTTTGGGGCTACAGGTGATATCAGTTTGGGTAGCTGTAAACACTGTATAACTCATGACTCAGTAATTCACATATGTCTCATCTCAAATATTTATCATTTCTTTGTGATAAAAGCACTCAAAAGCCATGCTTATAACTATTTTTGAATCATGTACAATTACTACTAACTGTAGTAGCCCCATTCTGCAATAGAATACCAAAGTTTACCATTTCCATTTAACTTGTACTCATGGTCTAATGTCTCCCTGCTCCGCAGTCTCTGGTAACTGCCTTTTTGTCCTTCTATGAGTTCTACTTCTATGGATTACACATATAAATGAGATCTTGCAGTATCTATATCTGTGTTTGGCTTATGTAACTTAACCCAATGTCCTTCAGGGTCACCCACACTGTAAATGACAGAATTCCTTTCCCTTTAATGCCTTCCTTAATTTTAGAATTGTAGTTTTTCTGTTGTTGCAGTTATTGTTGTCAATGGTGGTGGGAATTATGCTAAATGCTAGATTTGTCTTTGCAGTGGTTTTCCATATTGCTGGTTCTGCACATGTTCCAACTGATATGCAATAGTTGTAAAGAGGAAAGTATAATCATGGCTCTGTATTTTGATGCCCCCACATCCAGTACACACTATAAACAGTCAGTTGCTACAATCAGTCTGACCATGATAAGGTAACCATGAAGGAGGAGGGACTCAGAGTTGTACAGAAGAACCAGTTCAAAAATTCATAAAAGAATCATAAAAAAACTGTATAGTGCATTAGGGCTTTAATATGTTCCTGGGGTTTTGAGTTTCGCAAGCCTTTTGGACTGAGGTGGTTATTTTCAAATGCCAATCATTTTCAGGAAGTGAAAGCTAATGGTCTTGCATGAAGGAACTTCACAACTCTAAGGGAAGAGTGGTAACTTTACCCAGAAACAACTCATCCAACTATACTACATTTTATTGGACCAATATTAAACCCTTTTTATTTTCACTTATTTATTTTTTAATGAAAACTTCTTGTCTTTTTGGATCTATTTAAGAACAAAGGAAATGAACACATAAAACCAAGAGAACTAAGGGAACTTTAACTATTTAGAGTTGAGCCATCTCACATATATCTTGAATTTATTTTTTATTTATGGGAGTAAACTAATAAAGAAGGAACCTACTTTTCTAATTTGGCTTTTCAAAAACAAAGGTAATTCTGACTACAATGTACCTTGTACAGAAGCATCCATTGTTAAATATTGAATCTTTGGAGAGAAGTGTTTGTGTGTGTGTGTGTGTGTGTGTGTATCTGTGTGTGAAACACAGTCTCTCTACCCAGCCCTAGCTGTCCTGAAACTCGCTTTGTAAATCAGAGATCTGCCTACCTCTGACTCCTGAGTGCCGAGATTAAAAGCATGTGCTACCACACCCAGTGACTCTAAATATTAGGTTTTATGTTTACAAACCCTAATTTATTAACTACTATGGGGAAATACATCTTCACACATCTATATATACAGTTAGAATACAGCTGGTATTGGAGGAATCAGATTGCCCTTGAAAAATAGGTTATTAGGTTAAACAATTTAAGATGCTATCTTCTTTTCTTTTCTTTTCTTTTGGCCTAAATGAAGATATAAGTGCAAACACATTGGGAGAATGGAGAAAACCACACTGCTGTGTATGTTAACGGACACCATTTTAACAGTGAAAGGACAGGGAGACTGAGAAGGCCTGGTGGTTTCCTCTGGACACTTGCCTTATGAGGTCAACCTGCTGGCTTGCTGGGCTCCCATCCAGAATGCAGGAAGGAGTTACCTTTATGTTTACTCAGGTGTTGGCACTGCCAGCTGTGGCTGCCTGTCAGAGGTTCATGCTTGGTTTCTGTCTGTCTGTCTGTGCTCTCAGCTTTTGAATCCCTTCTATTCCAGGGCTACAGCTCTAAGTTCTTATGGTTCTTCCTTTTCTGCCACTCTCTAGACAAATCTTTTTGCTTTTTAAAAGTTCTGTCCCTTCATTTATAAGCAAACTGTGCTATCCAATCCAGTACAGTCATGATGTGACATTTGCAGGCTCTGATGGTGACACAGTTTGTAGAAATTCTGTCAACTATGGTGCTTTCATAACATTGATGAGGGAGTCCAGATGACAAAAAATTACAGTTCGCTTCCTGCCTTTGCATTCCTGCTTTACTTTCTGTTCGGATTACCCTCTTCCAGAGCAGAGCTCTGACTGGAGGAAAAGCAGGAACTGCCCACCAATGTTCCTGGCAATCATTCCCAAGATTTAAGCTCATGGACTATAGGGAGAGATCATGTCCCTTAGCCCTAGACATGCCCATTTGGGCTTGAAGGCAGGGAGATAAAGAGCGAGGAGGAAGAGGAGAGGGCTCTCTTAGGGTTCCGGTACAGGTCAGAGGCCATCAGAGTGCTGACCTCAGTTCTTGGCTTCTCACTTAAGTGGTTTCTCCCCAATAAAACAACATATGACATCCCTATCCTGTGTATAGTAACCTTCCTCATCAATGGAAGGTAGAAGCTACCAACTATAAAACAATGCATTACCCTCCAATACAACTTAGGGTCATCTTTCTTCATATGAGAGATTCCCAAGGAGAGTGACAACAGCAGAGGGGTTTTGTTTCCAGGCAGGGAAGCTATTTGTGTAGTAAGTCTTTGAACAGCAAATGATGCAAGAACTCCAGGTAATCAAGTTGATAGTCTCCTGAAGGGTTTCCTTTTAGTGTGCCATGCAAGACCTGCCAGGCACCAACGTCAAGAAGCTTGAATATCTGATGTTAGCAGATGTAGTCTTTGTAAGTTGAGACTTTTCCATGTCCACATGGCAAAAAAGGGCTAGATGGCTGGTCAGCTATAACTATCAGAAGGTAATGAGATAGAAGACATATTTGTTTTCATCAGAAAGGTTTATCAGAGTCAAACCATTGAACCTTGCAGTACTGTTTGATCCTATTTCCCCCTCCATCACTTTTTTTCTCTTTTGTGTTAGTGCTCAAACCCAGAATCTTCCATAGGCACTCTACCACTTAGCTACACCCCCGACATCACGAATTTATTTCTTGCTCAAACTATTCACCTTTCCTTAATCAACCTTGATGTGCTGCTCTGCCAGCTTCCCTGGGGGATCTTGACTGAAGACGCTGTGCCAATGTGGGTCATGCTGATCCCATGACAGAGCACAAGAGACTGACAGCAGTTAAAACTACTCTTTGAAAGCAGACCCATCTCACTTCCTCCATTTTATTGTGTAAGACATGCAATGAATTATGGCCTCAGTAGGATGGAGAGGTGAAGTCATTTAAAGGTATACATTCTATGATCCTGGTCCCCAAGACTACACATTTTTATTCTTAATGCATTCTCTGCAGAGCTGTTGACATTCCAAATTGAACTATCTTTATTTTCCCTGCCTATCTTTCTAATTCATGATATCCATATTTATGCATTAGAATTTTATTTTATTTTACTGTTTGGTTTATTTTATTGTTTGCAAGCACACTGAGTTGGGTATTTCTGGTGTGTGCTTGTTTCTCTCTCTAGGACATTCTTGCTTGCTCTCATTTCCTGGAAGATGTCAGTGACCCTGCTGCTGACTAGCCCAGGGTTCTGGTGCTGATTCAAAGACTACAGTTGCTGGGGGCTCTGCTGCACGTCTGTCTGCCCTCACAGCTTATTAGATAAGCAGCATGAACATGGACTCTGTGAGATTCAGTCTTAGGAAATAAGACAGCGTTCATTGGTCCCTGTCGAGGTTAATGAGCTTCTAACTTCTTCATTCTTTTTGTTTTACTTTGTTTGTATTATCTTTGAAATCTTAATGATTCACGTAATTGCACATACATTAAAAATTAATTTCAGCTTGGAAATACTGAGATACATAATAACTGTGCACATGTCTGGGAAGCAGTTTGGCTCAGAGGGGAACAGCAACTTAGCTTTGAGACACAGAAAATAGATAAAAAAGAGCAGAAAAATACATTTGGAATAAGACATGGGCTAATAATCTGATTTAAGGTCAAGAAGCCTGTCTGTGTCATGGATCAGAGACAATCACATAGTGAACTTAAGAATAGTATTTGAAGTTTCTGCAAAGTCTCCTACTATTTATCTTTTGCTATTCAGGTTTGTCACTCATATTTTGTATGGCTTAAAACATGGCCTTTCCACTGATATGACTACCTAATTGTTGCAACAAGTATCTGGAGACTGCTTTAAAGAATTGGGTGAAAAGCAATGATGTTTGCTTTTATAGGATGATGATGATCATCATCATCATTTATTTCATTTAATTTATGTAGTTGAGCATTTTGCCTGCATAAACATATGTGCATTGTGTGTATGCCTGTTTCCATGGAGAGCAGAAAAGAATGCCACACACTCTGGAACTGGAGTTACAGATGGTTGAGCCACAATGTGGATGCTGGGGGCAAAACCAGCTTGGATCAGTCCGCATCCTTAACTGCTGAGTCGTCTTTCTCTAGTCCCCATTGTGTTATTTTTATTTAGAGAATTCAGTCTCAGTTCTCTTTCAAGACACCAGCAGAGTCAGGGAGTCCCATATTTAGTGTAAAATCTGGGAAGATCATGGTCAGATCTGAAGTTCTGTAGCTTTTTCTCTGTGAGTATTGCTAACGTCTAGGCAGCTGTTTGCCTGGGATGCGACAGCCACAGGTCCCATGTCCTTGATACACCAGGTGGCATGTTGTACCCTCTCCTTCCTGTTTTTCTATGAGCACTCTGGATCTGGCTCCCTTCTATGCATATATCCCACATCAGGCTCCCCTTTTCTTGTCTTTGTCTCCTGGAAATTGGTCTCTAGTTGTTGGAAAGGAATTAAAGTTTTTTGGCACTTAAGTGGTGGTGCTTGTACAGTCTGTCTTGCTAACATGCTGAGAGTATCTAGGGTGTCTCAAATGTATGTTTTCTGTGTGTTGTTTCTCTTTTTTCAATAGGAGCTCTGCCATTTCGTAAATATTCTTGTGGTGTCTTAGATGAAACTATCCTAGAAATTGAATATACTGTGATTCAACACATAAACTAAACCATGTCTTGTTTTCCTGTGAGTCTGATGATCAAGCCTGTCTGTCAGGCTTCCAACAGAAGTTCTGCCTAAGTTGATATGGTTTTCTTGATTCCATCTTTCCACAGTCTATTCCTAAAGTAATAAAATCCAGGGAGCTTCCTGTTGCTTAAGCGTTTTTATTGTTGTTGTTGTTGTCATCTGTTAACAAATTGATCCCTCAGTAGCTTGATTCTGTAGATCAACTAAGGTTTATGTCTTATTAGATATAAGCCTCATATTATATCTTAAAATATCTCTAGATATTATATCTTAATAGAGTTGTCTTTGTGCTATTTCCTGTGTGTGTATATATGTGTGTGTGATGTGTGTGATGTGTGTGTGTGTAGTTAATGTGTTTATGTTTGTGGTATGGTATGTATGTGTGCATGTAGTGTGTGTATATGTGTGTGTGTATGTGTGTGGTGTATCTCTAATATGTGGTGTGTGTGCATGTGGTGTGGTATGTGTGTGTATGTAGTTTATGTATGTTATGTGTGGTGTGGTTGTGGTGGTGGTGTGTGTGTGTGTGTGGTGGACATGTGTGTGTGGTGTGTAGTGCAGTGTGTGTGTGTATGTAGCATGTGTATATGTGTAGTGTGTAGTATGTGCATGTATTGTGTGTGATGTGTGTGTTTTTATTTCTGTCAGGCTGCAGTAATTAGCATATAGCTTTTGAAAATGACAGTTAATGGTGGTACATTTATCAGTCCCAGCACCGAGCACTAGAGCCATTAGTACAAGCGCACATTATCAGGAGCCCAGGAGGAGCGGTGACAGGGAAGTTGGAAGGGCATAATGAGGTGTATGCTTCTGTGCAAAATGTGTGAGCTTGATAAGATGCTGCTCTGTGAGGCCCTGGGAAATGAAATTGCTGAATGACACAAGCACTGACAGGAATTAGGTCTGTTCCACAGGCTAGTACCTGAATAGTGTGCTTTATAATCAGCAAAGCATAACTCTTGTTATGAATATGAAGCCTAGCATATCCTCCAGTCATGAATGAAGGCAACAAGCCACAGTGTGGACAGCATCTGTAACTTTGTCCTAATAGAAATCACACGTGTTTTTATGTCATAGAGCAGTTGCTGCTAATAGTTTAAAATATGGCTTATTCTGTATACTGCTTTAAAATTACAAATGCCTATAGCCGTGTCTGATACCTTTATGATGTAAGGTAGTACAAAAAATGATCATTTACTACTTCAAGATGATCAGGGCTTTGATAGTGTGTTTCATTGCTTCCCCTTATATCAGTTATTTCAAGTCTTTTCTGTCTTTTTGTTTGTTCGTTTTTGAGACAGGGTTTCTGTGTGGCTTTGGAGACTGTCCTGGAACTAGCTCTTGTAGAACAGGCTGGTCTCCAACTCAGAGAGATCCACCTGTCTCTGTCTCGCAAGTGCTGGGATTAAAGGCACGAGCCACCACCGCCCGGCCAAGTCTTTAAAAATATCATTTGGAAAGAAATCCATGGCACAGATTAGCAGCCTCTAATTGTTTCAATTTTTCCCATCACTCTTTAGCAATATCCAGAATGCTCCTTCCAAAGTTGGGTCTTGCCTGCCTGCCAGCACTGCACCTGGCTGCCCTTTCTCCAATTCTGATTACTTTCACAAATCTCAAGTTTGCAAGTGTGACTTAAAATAGGATGAAGAGCAAATAAACATGTGACTTCAAGACTCCAGAAGATGTTAAGTGACAGTTGTCAAATTATAACCCAGTTCAAATATCTATTGTGAGTATTCAGTTGCAATCATCTTTCAAGTTTATAACTATTTGTAAACCCTTCTAGGTTCCTTGAGAATGGGGAACATAATTTTGCTAATGCCACAATGTAACAATTTTGACATTCAGGAGGCATTCAATTGATGTTTCTTCAGTTAAATTATAAAGAAGAAACAAATGCAGTTTTCAAGAAAATTGAAGATATGTATTCATGGTTTTGAATTCTGCATCAGTAGCTAACATGTTCTAGATGTTACACATTTAAAATATTACTCTGATCAGAAATGACATCACTAGAGATATGTATTACATAGTGGACATCTATGGTAAAAGCAACAGTGACCTGCAGATATGACTGTGTAGCTACGTTGAACACTAGTGAGCTATCACAGTTACTACATCAGCTGAAATGAATAGTTTCCACACTAGCATGATAGCTCTTCTGAGGCAGTCACTGATTTTTCCAGAGTAATTACAGATATTGTTTTTTTATAGAGTGTCAGAACATTATCCTGTTGATGTGATGGGCACGATACCACTTCTGGACCAAAGCAGAGGCCATCAGATTTGAGATGACATGTGTTTCATTTTCTGTGCCTGATTTAACTGTGAATATGGTTAAAGGATGCAAAAAAAAAGAGAGAAAGAAAAAAGAAAAGAAAAATTTGACCACAATAGCTTAGGGATCTTTAAAAGAAGCCAATGACTTCCTAGGGGATGCCTTACCCTTTCTGAGGAGCAGATGGTAAAAGGGAAGGGGGTTGGGGGAAATAGGAGGAGCAGGAGGAGAGGAGGGAGGGGGAACTGGGATTGGAATGTAAAAAGTAAATTAATAAAAAAGATGCAAACTATTCTAGTGTCTTTTAAGCATGAGCTATTTTCTTTTTTTAGTTTAAATTAGAAATAAGATTGTTTTACATGTCAATCCTAGTTCCCTCTCCCTCCCCTCCTCCCCTGCCCCCAAAAAATCCTCTATCCCATTCCCTTTCTGCTCTCCAGGGAAGGTGAGGCCTTCCATGGGTCATCTTCAAATTCTGTCATGTCACTTGGAGCAGGGCCTAGAGCCTCCCCTGTATGTCTAGGCTGAGAGAGTATCGCTCTATGTGGAATGGGCTCCCAAAGTCCATTCATGTACTAGGGATAAATAGATTGACTACCAGAGGCCCCATAGATTAACAAGACCTCCTAACTGACACCCATGTTCAGGGGGCCTGGGTCAGTCCTATGCTGGATTCCCAGCTATCAGTCTGGGGTCCTTGAGCTCCCCCTTGTTCAGGTCAGCTGTTTCTGTGGGTTTCTCCTGCCTGGTCTTGACCCCTTTGCTAATCACTGCTCCCTTTCTGTAACTGGATTCCAAGAGTTCAGCTCAGTGTCTAGCTGTGGGTGTCTGCTTCTGCTGCCATCGCGCTATTTTCTTTTGAAAAGTTATTGAAAAATGAGAAAGATCATCTTCCCACCTCTTTTGCACAAGCCCAACTTTCATTTTTTAGTTTCACTGAACTTATAAACTTCTAAATTCCTAATATCCTATGTATTTGGTTGCTATATGTACTGCTTGCTATCTGCCACTTACTATCATGGGAAGCCCTTCAGGGCAGACGTCATACTAACTTGTGTATCTTGCTAACTTAAAATGATGTCTGGCACAAACATATTTGTTAATAGATGAGTGACTGAAACATATCAAATACAAAATGCATAACGTATATGGTGTTTGTGTGTAGGGGGACACTCTCAAGTTTTTCATTTTTCTTTTGTAACTCCCCTTGTGGTCAAAGATGTGCTGATTCTAACATCATTTCCTGGATACATCCGAATAAACTACTTAACTGTTAAATGTGAACCTTAGACCCAAGATACTTTCTAAATCTGTTCATGGTGGCTGAGGCCTGAGGCAACTCAGGAAATTTTTCCATGGGCTGTTTGGGATCTGATCACTAGTGTTTAATTGTGACACTAATGGTCTTATATAATTAGTAAAGTATGAATATTGATACCTATTTCCAGATTCCACAGGAATGAAAAGGCTAAATGAGACAGTGAGTGTCTACACATTATGGCTTAAAAAAAACAGTAAAGAGTAATTCTGAGAGATTGGCATTAGGATAGTTGAATACCGACTGTCTACCACTGTAGAAATCCAGTCATTGATGACCACCTGTGGGCTAAGGAGCAATACAGAGTGTAAGTTTGTGAAATGATATCTGTGTTTGCCTCTTAATGAGCAGTACCTTTGAAATAACTTCTTTGACTACAATATTAAACTAATTTTTGATATCTTCAAATTCCCAACTTAATTTTAACTTTTCAGTTAAAATTATATTCCTAACTGTGAACACTTTCTTGTGTTGAAAATGAAGGAGGTCTCTAGAACAGTTTACAGAGGGAACACCAGACTGTCTGTTGGCAGGCATAGATATCGTTTTAAATGACATATGGGCCAGATAATCATGAAGACTGAATCAATGCAATCACCCCTTACTATGAAAGCAGTAACTAATTCCCAGTCCTCAGGGAAAACAACATCATCATCATCAACAACAACAACAACATGTTCTCACCTTAACTGTAGAATTATATAAGCTTTATTTCATTATTTGAAAAAAATCTTTGTTCATAGGAAGAAGATAATTCTTTCCTCATGGTAATAAAACAAACAAATGAGAAAAGTGTTTAGACAATTGCCGTTAATTACACTTTTAATAAAGCCCAGGAACACAGGGTTCAGCAGCACAAAAGAATTGAATGTGGCGAGAGGAGAGAAAAATGTGTGTGCTGACAAGCACGCTTCTCTTTTTGTACATTTGCCAGGAGTGATTTAAAAACATGAGCAAGGGGAGAAAGGAATGCCTCAGACACAGCTGAAGTCTGAGTTTTCAGAAAGGCGTTATACAAAGGTAGTGAAGAGAATGAGGATGTGCTAGCAGATTTAGGGCCATTGCTAGCATGTCTTACCCCATGATTTCACTTCAACTCATTTAGTCCTAAAAATAACCCCATGAAATCAGCATGATTATATATGCATTTCTGTCCGAGAATGTGATGTTCCAGGCTAAGGAATTGAATTAAACTCATTTGGTTTGTACACAGGACTCGGACCAAAATTTTCTGATTGCAAATTCTGTGTATTTTCTATTTCATAGATGTTACTCCCAGTTTGAAGTATTTGAGATAAAACCATCCTCTTAGAGCCCCCTAAAAGAATAGCCCTGCTCTCCAAATCCCTGTCCTCTTATTTTTGTTCTATGTCATCTTTGTACCTGATTATTTTATTGACATGATAATGTAAATACCACATTATTTACAGCAATCTGTGCTTTAACCCAAAATGACATTAAGAAAATTGTAGCCTTCTCTCATGGATCTACGTTTAAGTATCTCAGCTATTTTGGTTTTTTCTTTCTTTTGGTTTTTCAAGGCAATGCTTTTTGAGTAGTACTGGCTGTCCTAGAACTTGCTCTGTACACCAAGCTGGCCTCAAACTCAGAGATTCACTTGTGTCTACCTCAGAAGTGATGTGATTAATGGCACACACCACTACTGTCTGGCTAGTATCTTAGCTCTGGATAACCTTAGTAGGAAAACAGTCAACAAATAGGATTGTTGGGTAAAGTAAACACCATAGATGAGGTAGGAAGGTTATAGAGTGACTCACTTTTCTCTGAGACATATATCAACCATATGGAATCTACTAACATATAAGAATGGTTACAGTGTGAAACTTCTTTTAACATACCATGATCATGGCGCTTATGAAACAAATCAAGTCTCTGAGTAATTTTTTGTGGACCCATTCTCCATCCTGACATCTGAGCTTTTCTCTCATCTGTTCTGACATCTTCATCAGCACCCTGATATGTGAATTTTCTCTCATCTCTTCTGGCATCTCCATCAGCATTGGCCTGATATTTTTCTGTGTTGCTGCACACAATATTTAATTGATAAGATGAACACCATAGGTATGGTCTAACAATGTCCAAGAATATAAGCCTCTTAGATTAAACATTGACTATGATGTAGGGTAGGGAACGAGCGCCATCTCTTCTGTGATTAGGAAACTCTTGTCTACTGCCCAGAATGTGTATGAGACCTGGCTTTGTAGCCTTCTATTCAATGCCTTCTCATATGACTTATTTTCCCAAAGAATTTCCTTGAGGGAACACTGTTAATAATTATACCAGGATAAACAGGTTTTAAGAGGG
Organism: Mesocricetus auratus; assembly: GCF_017639785.1. Lineage (NCBI taxonomy): Eukaryota > Metazoa > Chordata > Mammalia > Rodentia > Cricetidae > Mesocricetus > Mesocricetus auratus. Next base: position 47,924,829 of record NW_024429186.1, read on the forward strand.
ACTACTGTCTCCGGAAAACAGGGATATATGGTCAGCTAGTCAATAAGGGACTCTTTAATGAATGAATATAATTAATACTCTTCACTCTCTATGATCATTGACTGAAATGTATTCTGTAATGGGGGCCTGTGTATAGATGATTCCTCCTGCAGCCTATTGGTCTACCTACCTGTATGTTTCTTACAGAAGGGCAACAAAGGAAATTCAAAGTATTGTGTCTGACAATTTTACACAAATACACAACAAGGGGATTCTAGCAAGAATGGAACAGAAATCTAAAATGCCATGTTTTAAAACTTTCCCTCATCAGAACCTTTGTGGAAGCTCCTCATTGGTTTTGAAGAAAAGATTGGTGATTTTTGTTAGAAAACACAAGATCTATCCTCCGGATAAGTTTCTGCATCTTTGTGAGGGTTGTATTTTCTAAGCGTGTATACCCTTTTGTGTTATTATATAGTTCAGTGATAAAAGGCAAAAGGCCAGAAATAAATGTGTAACTCCAGCTTTACAATGTATTCAGATATGGAAAGCTTCAGACATGAGGACCACAATGATCTCCAATTCTCTGACTGGAAGCTATGATGTGATTGTATTTTTATGCAAACAAAAAGACATTAACTTTGGAAAAGTTATGTGATGAATTCCTTCTGAGGTTTGAGAAGTTGATTGAATTCAAATGTACTTCAGATGCTGTAAATGCTACTCACATGATAGAAGAACTGTGTTCAAGAGAGTTCTGTAACCCAGCTATGAACCACTACAACACTTCTGACAGCATGTGCAACACATTGAACTTTTTGACTTCCTGCAACTGTTTGGTAATTAAGCACTACTAGAAAGCCAAAGTTTCACCAAAGATAAACACAGCATCTGTGCTGAGACCAAAGTCCTTGGATTTGCACAGCTCGAAGTTTTTTTTTGTTTTTTTTTTACAATTTTGTACTTTTATGTTATTTTAACTCATATTCTATCAGCAGCATATGTCTCAGTGTGTATAAATACACACTTTTGTATATTACAGCTGCATATTCTAAAGCATTGGATATTTTGGAAATTCTTACTGTCTCTAAAATTAAAACCCAAATGCAAAGTTGGTTATTATGCATTTTTGCATTATCACTATAATGTTATTTTAAAAGGGCATATGATAATAGACTTTGAAACAGGCTGAATCTTTACTAATATATGATTGAGAGTTGACATATAATAGCTTAGAATTGAGAAGAGTTTAGTCATTAGAGGTTATTATTCAATATACAATTTCATTAAGGTTCTTAATGCATTTTAGTGATGCAAAGGAAAGTAAGATATTAATACCTAAATCCAATTATTATAATTGGGCCTCCCTCTATATTTCATAACATGCTAAGACTATGGAAAGTGGTGAAAAATATCACACACACACACACACACACACACACACACTGAAAGATAGGACAAATAGAAAATATCACATACCAAGGAACAACAATCAATTAGAATTTAAAAATATTCTTAGCAGCAGTTTTTTGGGGAGTGGAAATGTATAGATGTGGTCCATGTTTAGAAATATTTTCCAGTACACCAGAGGAGGCAGAAGATTTATCAGTGGAGGATAAAAAAGTTTGTCCCCTGATGAATGACACAATTACTGAAGAAGAGTGTCTTCAAGGGTGGTTTTAAGATTTACTATCAAGTTAAAGCCTCACATGACAGGGGTAGAGAAGGTGACAAGGTATTTAGAAACAGCAAACTAAGTAAACAAAAGCCATGGGAAGGAAGTTTACCACACTCCTCTGCAGAAATATAAACTACTAAAGCACAGCAACAGTTCGATATTCCTGTAGGAAAGCCTCATATTCTTGCAGACATTTTTCAAGTCGACATCACTTTAAAATTAAGCAGAACGTTTTATGTCAATATAGAAATGGTGTGTATGTATAGTAATTAGCTCTTTTTGGTTCCATTTAGCATAGACAAACACTTTCATACCTTTGGCACTCTGCAGAGTGGCACAAAGATCTTTCTGTTTGATTCTAATAATTTTTTTATTTATGAATGCAGCAATAACAGGGAAACCACGATGATAACTTCGTTTGGTTTCTCAAATAATATTACATCTTTAAAATATGCCCTTTCTTTACGTGAGGAAAGTGAACCTTAGAGAGATTAGTTAGTTAGGTCAGAATTACACAGTTAGTATCTGGGGAAACTTGGATTCAAATCCAAGAATACTGATTCTAGACCTGGCAGTCTTAGCTAATTATTGTACTCCTAAAAATAATTACCTCAAAGAACAGGCATTTATATTGGGGCTAATGTAGTTTCTTCTACTATTGTAGCATTCACATACATTTTATAACATAAATCTAAATCCTTCCCCCTCAGGAGATTAAAAGTAATGTGCTAGGGGCTAGAGAGATGGCTTAGTGATTAAAGACAGTGGCTGCTCTTCTGGAGGACCCAGGTTTGATTCCCAGTGCACAGAGTTATGGTGGCTCGCTCACACTGTAACTCCAGTTCCAGGAAATGAAATGCTCTCTTTTGGATTTCTTAGGTACCAGACATACACACAAAACACCTATACACATAAAATAAAAAATAAAAGTAATGTGCTGTCTTTTGGAAAGGACTACAACAAGAAGTCGATATTTATGATTTTCATTGTAGAAATTATCTAGAAAAGGAAAATGTCATTTCTTTTTTATGTTTTTATTTAAATTAGAAACATGCATGCTTCAAATGTCAATCCCAGCTCCCCCCTCACTTGTCCCTCCACCAGCCTCCGCCTTGCTCCCAGCCCAATCCCCACATCATTCCCCAGGGAGGATGCGGTCCTCCTTGGGGGGGATCTCCAGAGTCTGTCAATTCATCCATGTCAGGACCTAGACCCTGCCCCATGTGTCCAGGAGGGAGAGAGCATCCCTCCATGTGGAATGGGCTTCCAAAGTTCATTTGTATGCCATAGTGACCACTAATCTACTACCCAAGGTCCCAGAGATTTCTGAGGCCTCCTCACTGACCCTACATTCATGGAGTCTGGATCAGTCCCCTGTTGGCCTCTCAGGCATCAGTCTGGTGTTCAAGAGCTCCTCCTTGTCCAGTCAGCTGTCTTTGTGCATTTCACCAGGACAGTCTTTACCCCTTTGCTCATCACTCCTCCATCTCTGTCACTGGGTTCCAGGGGGTAAGTTCAGTGTTTTGCTGTGGGTATCTGTGTCTGCTTCCATCAGGCACTGGATGAAGGTTCTAGGATGGCATATAAGTTAGTCATCAACCTTATCATCAGGTAGGGGCTATTAATGCAGTATGTCTGCTATTACTTAGTTTGCCAGTTGGTGTTATCCTTGTAGATCTCTGGAAATCTCACTAGTGTCAGCTCTCTCCTCAAAGCTATAATGACTCTAACTATTATGGTATCTCTCATGCTGCTCTCCTCTATTCATACCCTGACTCAATCTTCCAGCTCCCCCATGTCTTCTTCTACCCTCCTCTTATCCCCTTCTCTTTTTCCTGGCTCCCTCTTTCCTTTCCCCATGTTCCCAATCTGCTCAGGAGAGCTTGCCTCATTTCACTTGTGTGGGGTATCGTGCATATCTCTTGGGAACCTCCCTGTTACCCAGACTCACTAGCACTGGGATTGTAGGCTGACACTCCCCTGATCCATGTCTAAAATCCGTATATGAGTGAGTACATACCATGTTTGTCTTTTTGTGACTGGGTTACCTCACTCAGGATGGTTTCTTCTACTGTTGTCCATTTTTTTCCGCTGAGTAGTACTACATTGTGTAAATGTACCACTCTTTCTCTATTCACTCTTCAGTTGTGGGGCATCTAAGTTGCTTCCAGGATCTATCTATTACAAATAATGCTGCTATGAACATAGTGGAACAGACATCCTTGTTGTATGAATGGGTATCTTTTGGATATATACCTAAGAGTGGAATTTTTGGGTCTTGTGGTAGATGGATTGCCATTTTCCTGAGGAATCTCCATACTGATTTCCAAAGTGGCTGTACAAGTTTGCACTCCCATCAGCAATGGACAACTGTTGCCCTTTCTCCACATCCTCTCCAGCATAAATGATCATTGGTGTATTTGATTTTAGTCATTCTCACACGAGTAAGATGATATCTCAGGGTTGTTTTGATTTGCATTTCCCTAATGGCTAAGGATGTTGAGTATTTTCTTAAGAATCTCTCAGCCATTTTAGACTCTTCTATTGAGAATTCTCTATTTAGTTCAGTCCCCCATTATTTAATTGGACCCTTTGGTGTTTTGGAGTCTTGCTTCTTGAGTTCTTTGTAAATTTTGGAGATCAGCCCTCAGTCAAATGTGGGGTTGGTGAATATCTGTTCCCAGGCTGTGGGTTGCCTTATTGTCTTGCTGACTGTGTCCTTTGCCTTACAGAAGCTACTCCGTTTCAGGAGGTCCCATTTATTATTTGTGGGTCTCAGTGTTTGTGCTACTGGTGTTTTGTTCAAGAAGCAGTCTCCTGTACCAGTTACTTCTAGGGTACCTCCCACTTTCTCTTCTAACAGGTTCAGTGTGGCTGGATTTATGTCGAGGACTTTGATCCTTTTGGACTTAAGATTTGTGCATGGTGGTAGACATGGATCTATCTGCAATCTTCTACATGCCAATATCCAGTTATGCCAGCACCATTTGTTGAAGATGCTATCTTTTTTTCCATTGTATAATTTTAGCTTATTTGTCGAAAATCAGCTGTTCATAGGTTTGTGGATTAATCTCAGAATGTTCAATTCGATTCCACTGGTCTACCTGTCTATTTTTGTGCCAGTACCAAACTGTTTTCAGGACTGTAGCTCTATAATAAAGCTTGAAGTCAGGAATGGTGATGCTTCCAGATGTTGCTTTGTTGATCAGGGTTATCTTGACTATCCTGGGTTTTTGTTTTTCCATATAATGTTGATAATTTTTCTTTCAAGGTCTGTGAAGAATGTGCTGGAATTTTGATGGGGATTGCATTGAGTCTGTAGATTGCTTTTGGCAGGATTGCCATTTTTACCACATTGATCCTACCTATGCAAGAGCATGGGAGATCTTTCCATCTTCTGGTGTCTTTTTAAATTTCTTTCTTCAAAGACTCAAAGTCCTTGTGATAGAGGTCTTTCACTTGTTTGGTTAGCGTTACCCCCAAGGTATTTTATGTTGTGTGTGGCAATTTTAAAGGGTGATGTTTCTCTGATTTCTTTCTCAGCCCTCTTATCATCTGTATATAGTAGGGCTACTGATTTTCTTGAGTTGATATTGCATCCTGCCACTTTGCTGTAAGAGTTTCCTCCTAGGGTTCTTTGGGTCACTTATGTAAACTATCATAACATCTGCAATTAGTGAAAGTTTGGCCTCTTCCTTTTCAATGTGTATCCCCTTGATCTCCTTTTGTTGTCTTATTGCTCTAGGTAAAACTTCAAGTACAGTATTGAAGAGGCATGGGGAAAAGGGACAGCCTTGTCTTGTTCCTGATTTTAGAGGAACTGCCTTGAGTTTTTCTCCATTTATTTTGATGTTGGATATTGGTTTGCTGTATATAGCTTTTATTATGTTTAGTTATGTTCCTGTTATCCTAGATTTCTCCATGGCCTTTATCATGAATGGGTGTTGGATTTTGTCAATGGCTTTTTCAGCATCTAGTGAGATGATCATGTGATTTTTTGTTTCTCAGCTTGTTTATATGGTGGATTACATTGATGGGTTTTCATATGTTGAACCATCCCTGTATCCCTGGAATGAGGCCTACTTGATCATGGTGGATAAGTTTCTGATGTGTTCTTGGATCCAATTTGCCAGTATTCTATTGAGTATTTTTGCATCAATGTTCATGAGGGAAATTTGTCTGAAGTTCTTTTTCTTAGTTGTGTCTTTGTGTGGCTTGGGTATCAATGTTATTGAAGCCTCGTAAAAAGAGTTTAGCAAAACTCTTCTGCTTCTATTGAATGGAATACTTTGAGAAGAATTGGTATAACCTGTTCTTTGAATTTCCGGCAAAATTCTGCACTGAAGCCATCTGGCCCTTGGCTTTTTTTGGTTAGGAGACTTTTGATGACTGCTTCTATTTCCTTAGGTGTTATAGGTCTATTTAAATTGCTTATCTGTTATTGATTTAATTTTGGAAGATGATATCTATCCAGAAAATTGTCCATTTCCTTGAAATTTTTGAATTTAGTGGAGTAGAGGTGTTCAAAGTATGACCTGATGTTTCTCTGGATTTCTGATGATTCTGCTGTTATGTCCCCCTTTTCATTTATGATTTTGTTAATTTGCATGTTCACATTCTGCTGTTTGGTGAGGTTGGATAAAGGTTTGTCTATCTTGTTGATCTTCTCAAAGAACCAACTCTTTGTTACATTGATTCTTTGTATTTTTTCCTAGTTTCTGCTTTATTGATTTCAGCCCTCAATTTGATTATTTCCTGTTGTCTGCTCCTCCTGGGTGAGTTTGCTTGTATGCGTTCTAGAGCTTTCAGTTGTGCTGTTAATTCTCTAATGTAACTATTCCCCATTTTTTTTTTCATGTGGGCACTTAGTGCTATGAACTTTTCTCTTAGCACTGCTTTCAAAGTGTCCCATAAGTTTGTGTATGTTGTGTCTTCATTCTCATTGAAATCTAGGAAGTCTTTAATTTTTTTTATTTCTTCTTTGACCCAGGAGTGAAAATGTCATTTCTAAACAGAGTAACAGGGTGTTAAAGTTTCCATTGAATTATTTCTAAATCTTGGTTATTGTGTTACCTAGCAAGTAGGAAAAATAGTCAAATCAAATCTGTTTTTTATTTTTTATATATAGTCACATACAATGCACATATTCAATAAAGAAATTTTCTACTGCTTATTAGAAAGGTGCATGCCGTGTTCAGTTTTGATAGGTCTATCTTATTTGTTCCATGCAAAGTGGAAATAGTTCTTTGTTTCTTTTTTGCTATTGGTTTTTAAGTGTAAATCTTAGAAGAGGGATTAAAAAATCCAAGGGCTTGCATTTACATTATTGCATATTATTCTCTTGACGAGTAAGAGTTTGTTAAAAGAGACAGTTCAGTGTCATGCAGTGCAGTGGTGAAGGTCAGCCATTATCCCTCTCTCACTATGAGAAGTCCCCACTGAAAGCTGTAGGGTTGTAGAGAGTCCAGATTATAAATTATATCCATTTAATCTTTTTTCATGAATCTCTAAAGCGGCTTATGTGAACAGCTGATAACTCATGCCTCCTTGTTTATGACAACTATTATATTAAGGGTGGAGTGAATCTGGATTTAATCTATTGTTGACATTTTTGTAAAAAATAACCTTGTCATCTTCCTGCAGGAACATTCCCATATATTTCCTCCAACCTCCTTTGTCTTATGACACACATACACTCGCATATTTATATAGCCTCATACACAGTATACTACCCCTGTGTTTCTTTGTTTTTATGCATTTAGGTTTTTTAAAAAGGCTAGTATATTCATTATGATTTTAAAATTGGAAATTTGTATACCATTTTAAAAGAAAAGAAGAATAAATTTACTAATGTTTATTCTGCAGATATTCCTATGCTTGCCATATTTATCATTTTCGCAATGGTACTGTTGAGCAGGGTGAGAATAAAACTAACTTACAATTGTCTGCCACAACCAGGGTAATTATAACCTAGGGTAATAAATCCATATATACTTTTATCATACATGGAAGGGGAATATTGTACACAGTGCAATTCTCTTACTCTGATTTGTTCCAATTATCTTTAGAAATACCTATTATTTTGCTTTTTTCCCATTATATTTTTATTTCAATTAGAAACATACTTGCTTCACATGTCAATCCCAGCTCCCTCTCCAACCCATGCTCCCTTGTCCCTCCACCAGCCCCACTAACCTCCCACTCAATCCCAGCACCATTCCCTAGGAAGGGTGAGGCTCTCCATGAGGGATCTCCAGAATCTGTCATTTCATCTGAGGCAGGGCCTAGTCCCTCCTCTATGTGTTCAGGCTGAGAGAGCATCCCTCCATGTGGAATGGGCTCCCAAAGTTCATTCAGACATCATGGTAATCACTGATTTACTACCCAAGGCTCCAGAGATTGCCGAGGCCTCCTCACTGACACTACATTCAGGTGGTCTGAATCAGCCCCCTGCTGGTCTCTCAACAATCACTCTGGGGTCCAAGAGATCCCCTTTGTCAGGTCAGCTGTCTTTGTTGGTTTCACCAGCATAGTCTTGACCCCTTTGCTCATCCCTCTGGGTCACTGGGTTCCAGGAGTTTAGTTCAGTGTTTACCTGTGGGTATCTGCCTCTGCCTCCATCAATCACTGGATGAAGGTTCTAGGATGGCATATAAGGTAGTCCTCAATCTCATTATCAGGGAGAGGCTATTAAAGTAGTCTTTCCACTATTGCTTAGTTTGCCAGTTGGTGTCATCCTTGTAGATCTCTGGAAATCTCACTAGTGTCAGCTCTTATTTTGCTTTTGTCTTATTTATTTATTGATAATTTCATACATGAGAACCTGGTGAATTCTAAATGATTTGGGTTGTTCTTATGCATATTCAGATTGGCCACTTGGGACTGGATCACCTTCCTGGGGTCCTGTCCCTAGAACAAATTAAGTATCCGTTTCTCAGCAGTCATCAATTGCCTGGCATTCTTTATTTACGTGCAAGGCTTATGATGTTTCCCCAAAACATTTTGGTATGTTGATTCATGTTGTCATTTTCAGGTCTTGTTTAGGCAGTTTTATTGTTGAGATTTAATGGCTGTAATTTTCCTGTCATATATAGAAGACACTATCTTGCAGAAGATGTCCTGGTTCTCTTACTCTTTCTTCCCACAATGTTCTCCTCCACCACCACAATATTTCCTGAGCCTTGGTTGCAGTGATTGTGTTGTAGGTATATCAGTTGTGGTTTAGTAACCCATGATCAGTTGTTTTATGAATTTTGACCACTTGCATCTTTCTCTCATAGTTTCTCTCTACTACAAAAGAAGGTTTCCTTGAAGAGAGTTGAGGGCTATGCTTACCTGTGATGATAAGGACAAGTGTTGAGAATGTGGTTAGAAATTACATTCGTTTAAGAAAGTGGTGGTCATTAAGGTCTCATCTATGGTCCTTGGTATCACCAGCCATGAGTAGTGGACTAGGTTTATCATGCCAGGCATGAATTCCCTCCTATTGTGTTGTCCTTAATCCCAGTTAATGATTGTTACTCTCAGGATATAAATACCAATATTTCCCAGGAATTAGGCCAGCAGTTGACAAGTGGGAACTCATAAAAATAAAAATCTTATGTATAGCAAAGGAACCAACCAACTGGGGAGAAAGCTCATTTATTGGAAGAGAATTCTTGACATATACGTATATATATATATATATACACACACACATATATATATGATAGAGTATTGATATATAAAATGCATAAAGAACTCAAAAAGCAGAGTCAAAAGAATAAGTGACCCAATTAAAAAATGGGTTATGGATATAAACAGAGTTCTCAATAAATTAAAAAAATGGTGAAGAGATATCTTAAAAAGCATTGAACAGCCTTAGCAATCAGGAAAATGAAAATTAAAACTACTTTGAGATTTCATCATGCCCCAGCCAGAGTGGCTAAGATCAGCAAAATGATGGCAAGTGCTGGAGAGAATGTGGGGAAAGGGTACTGCTCAGTTTGAAAATTTCAAAAGACTTTCTGGAAATCAGTGTGAAGAATCCCCCCCCAAAGCAAAAAATGCATTTACCATATGCCTTGGGTATTCCACTCCTTGGCATATGGCCAAAGGACTTGGTATCCTACTCCACTGGTACTTTTTCAGCCATTTTCACTGTCATTCTGGGAGTTGGTGTGTGTGCGGGTGGCTGGGTAGCCCTAGAGAGAGGAATAGCATGACGCCGGTACTATGAAGGAGGCATGTGAAAAATGGAATGAAGGAGGAAGGAGGAGCAAATAACCCTAAAGATGTTTTTAAAAAAACACAGGGTTATTTTATATTTATTTATAATTACACACACAGACACCCCACACAACACCCCCAAAGTGACACATATAATGAAGCTAGGTATCTTAGGATGACAATGCTTCCTCCTAAAGTCATAGACATCTGTAACATGAATAATAAAAACCCGGACACAGATATTAGGGTTCAAGTTGAAGATCAGAGAAGCAAATCAGCCAAGCCACTAGAGAGCTCTTACCTTTACTGAGACTGGGGAAATCCTGTCCTCAACATGGCTGGATATGAGATTCTGCTCTTATCTTAATACCTCTCTAGTGTTGTGATTAAAGGTGTGAGCTGTGTTTCTATTTTAGACTGATTTACACTCGTAGCCCTGGATGGCCTTGAACTCACAGAGATCCATTTGCCTCTGTCTTCTGAGTCCTGGGATTAAAGGTGTGTGCCACCACTGCCTTGTTTCTGTGGATAACTAGTGTGGCTAGCATTGCATTATTATCCCCAGGCAAGCTTTATTAAATCATAAACAATATATCATATAGACATCCTAAAGCCATAGACCACTAACAAAAGCCGCAATGTCAAGTGTGGAACATCTTTTGAGTTGTTGGTCAGAAAAATGTAAGGGTCTCCTAAAACAATATAGGCTGTTACTGCCATGACCCTTAGTTGCCTACAAAAGTTCAAGGTTTGACACTGCACACATTAGACAGAGGACTTGAGGAAACTGAGTTGGAACTGACCTGGTAGTCCACTTCTACCATAGGACTATCCCTCTTAGTACCAGAAAGAGTTATGTAAGTAGTCCAAAGGAGAAAACAATCAATCGTCCTATCCATCTATAATACCTATGAACCCACAACAATGACCAGTTTTGTCAAGTCTGGATCAAATGTGTGTGTGTGTGTGTGTGTGTGTGTGTGTGTGTGTGTGTGTATTCAGATAGGCAATATAATTGTGGTGATACCCTGTTTATTCCATAACAAATAAAGCTTGCCTGAAGATAAGAGAGTGGAGCTAGCCAAGAGCTAACCATAGAGGTCTGGAGGTCTGTACAGACAGACAGCAAGTGGGATGGCTGGGTGGAGAGAGGAACAGAGGCAGAAGGAGAAAGGAACTCAGTCTCTTCAGCTGTGAAGTTAAGGAGGTAAGGTAGTGGTGGTTTGCTCCTTTATCTCTCTGATCTTTCCACATTTAACCCTATATCTTACTAGGGGTTTTTCTTATTAAGAGCTGTTAGAACTCCGTGCTGCCTACAAAAGCCACTTGTTTTGTTTCAAATGTAAGATTTCAGCTTGATGAGACAGATTTTTTTGTGAATGGGCAGATTTTCTGTTTTCATGTGAATTAGACATCTGTATTCCAGTATGTGATTAGAAGGAAGACTAGCATTTCTAGCTATGAACATTCAGAATGTTTGTGAGTTTCCACTACTTATGTCTTTCTCTGTACTTTTCTTGAAACAGTAAATATTATTGTTTCATGATGAAATTCCTCAAGTTACATGAAACTTGTATTCATCCCTAGTAAGTATTGTAACAGAGAGAATAGGAAACAATGAAACATTTGGTTTGAAATTCTTCTTTGAATGAACCTATGACTGTGCCATCACACCCAAATGTTCAGTGGCAGACTTTCTTTTTTATGCCAAAAAAATGTTTGGAGATTATAATATAATTACAACACTTCCTCTTTCCTTTTCCTCCCTTAATACACCCCAGCAGCAGTATTCTTTTGCTGTTTCCATCAGTAGGAAGGAGGGAAAAAGAAGTATGGACAGGAAGACTTAAAATGAAGACTCATAATCTCTTGAGTCATGTTTGTTATAACTCTTCAGTTCACTGAAAAAAAGACTGTAATCTGTAGTCAGGTAGCCAAGGCCCAGCTCAAATTTTATGGGATTTATCATTCTAAGAAGCAAAGAGTGACAGAAATCTTTTCCTTGATCTACCTCTGTGTTCTGCTGTGGTAACTGTTCTGGATAAAATGTAGCCATCTTCCATTAGAAACACCCACACACATAATACAGTTATTTTACCCAACTCAAGATATAAGCTCTTGGCATCTCCAGAGGGTCATATTGTAGTTCTTCAAAGTTTATCAAAGTGTCATCTGAAAGACAGGCTGTCTTCCCTACCTTCACCAACAGGAACAAGTTGAATCTATGAGAGTATTCAGCAGACAGTGCTAAAAGGTAGGTATGGGATCCTTCTCAGTAAATCTTGTACGGCTTCACTGAACTGTTTAAGAAGATGATTTCTTGGTCAACTGTTCCTGCTGCCTCTGGCCCTGGAGTTGCTCTCTTGGTCATTGATTTTGCTCTCTGGAATGTCGTGTCATTTTTTGACAATATTGGAAGAAAGTGTTGGAGAATTTGTTCTTGTGGATTCTGTTTAGGTTTTCAGTCAGTTTGTGTGGTGGTTACTCTTGTGATAAAGCAAGAAGCCCAATAAAAGAGGTTGAGAGGAGGCTAAGCAAGGTTCTTCGTCCCAAGACTCAATAAACGCTTACAAGGAAAAGGGTTCTTTGGCAAATATGATTGAAGGCCTTCAACATTTGGCTATTATTCTGAATCATCTGGGATTGCTCAAAGTCTAGTTTGAAGTATCCTTATGAGAGAAATGCAGAAGGAAATGTACCACAGAATATGAGTAGGCAATGAGGAAATGAAAACTGTAGTTGAGTTATGCAGCCCAAAGCCAAGGAGTACCAAGGATAGCTGTGAACCACCAGAAGGTGGGAGACAGGCATGCAATGGCTGCTCCCTAAGGTTCCAGATGAAACTAAGTCCACTTGACTTTGGGGTTTTGTGCTGCAGATCTGTGAGAGGAAAACACACTGACTGAAGCCATAAGCTTGTGATACAGTCAGCTTTCTTTACCTGCGGGTTTTATATCCAGGGGTTCTGTCCCACTGATCAAATGACTTATTAGTATAAGCCACACCTACAGGGAACATACGCAGCTCCTTTTCTTGCCATAGTTCTGTGAACAATGTAGTCTGACAGTTGTTCAGATGTTGCTTGCATTGTGCTCAACACTACAAGTAACACAGGGCTGATCTCAAATATGCAGAGGAAGGTGCGTGTGCTACATACAAATGTTATGTTTCTGCAAAAGGAACTTAAGCATATTTGATAACCTTGGACTTTGCTGTTCAAGAGGTTCTTGGAAACAATCCCTCACAAATACTGAAGGATAACTATGATTGGCTATAGTGTCCACAGAAAACATGTATCTGGCAATAAAATTCCTTTGAAAACACAGTACACTTCAGGCCTGCTTGTGTCTAGAAATTCTATGTGAAATAATCACAGGCCAAGATCTATTTTGGTCATGGTTCCTAAACCTGTCAATTTTCCTATTTGTTTCCTGGTCTCTGTGCTCAGTCTGACTTTCTTCTTTCTTTTTTTAAGATTTAATGCTAGCTATTCTGAAGTCATCTGAAGGGATAAGCTAAATCTTACTTTTTGTAGCTTGACTCATTCTGCTGACAGCCTGATTTCTAAGTATTTGCTGGGAAGTACAAAAGCATTCATTTTCCCCAATGCTACAAACTCCAACATTTCTAATTTCTTATTTAGCTTTGATTATAGATGACAGGTAGAAAACTCCTAGTTGATTCCCCTCTCTAGCTGATATGTTTGCCTACTGGAAAATTCTTGCTTGATCTCAGATTTCTCTTGTATTATAAAAGCAGCAAAAGCAGGCATGACATGATAATAGCTGAACATTCCTCTGCCACGCCTTCAGAATTGTAGACTTAACTGTATGTAGTCCATAGTATGAAAGGCTGAGCATGTGTGTATATGTGATCGTGTGTGTGTAGTGTGTGTGCATGTGATGTTCTTTGTGTGTGGTATGTGGCATGTATGTGCTTGAATGTGAGTGATGATGTGTACCTGCATGTTGTGTGTGTATGGATGTGTGTGTATGTAGGTGTGTGTGGAGTATGGAGTTTATATGTGTGATGTGTTGTATATTTGTCTGGTATGGTTGTATATGTACATGTCTATGAGTAGTGTTTTATATGGTATTATGGTATGTGTGATTGTGTATATGTGTATGTTATGTGTGTGTGTGTGTTACGGTACATATGTTGTATGTGTTTGTGTGTGTGATGGTGTGTGTGTATGTGTGGGGTAAGGTATGTGTGAGTGTGATGTCATATGTTTGTGAGTGTATGTATGTATATATGTGTGTGTTCATGCATGTATGCAGTATGTATGTGTGTGTGATGGTGTGGTATGTGTGTGCTGTGTGTTTGTGTATGTATGTGCATGTGTGTGGTATGGTATGTATGTGTATGTATTTGTTTATGTTGTATGTTTGTGTATATGTGGTACGTATGCAGTATGTATGTGTGTGTGATGGTGTGGTATGTGTGTGTTGTGTGTTTGTGTATGTATGTGCATGAGTGTGGTATGGTATGTATGTGTATGTATTTGTTTATGTTGTATGTTTGTGTATATGTGGTATGTGTGTGTATACATGCATGTGTGTCTGAGCATGCAGGCATAAGTGCTTATGTATATGCGTGTGGTATGTGTGCATGTGTATGTGATAGTGTCTGTGGTATGTATGTATTTGTGTGTCTGTGCATGCATGCATTTGTGTGTATGTATATGTGTGTGGTGTGTGTGCATGTTTATGTGTGTGATAGCGTGTGTGGTATGTATGTATTTTTGTGTCTGTGCATGCATGCATTCGTGTGTGTGTGTGCGCATGTTAAACACAATGCTCGCTATCTCTTCACTCCAGTCATTGACACTGCTTGCTTGGTAGGAAGAGTTTGGATTAGACAATTATCTAGAACAAGTGTCTTCAAAAAGTTGTGAGAGAGAGAAACTAAGGGTATGGATTTAGGCAGGTGAGGAGGATCTGAGTGGCATTGTGGGGAGGGGAAACCATAATCACAAATATATTGCATGAAAAAAATCTATTTTCAATAACAAAAGAAAGTTATGCACACAACTTCAAATTCCAACTATTGGTTCACATTCAAGTAGCACTAGCTGCCTGAGTGGAACCTTTAAGTCGGTGGCCACACACATGTCTCCCTGTCAACAGGGTTTCTGTTGGATCACAGTAACAATGGCAACTAGAGAATGACAGTCAGCTTTTACTGTCTCCATAAGCTGATTTGACAACTATGACAAGACAAAAGGGAGGAAAAAAACTTAAAAAAAAGCAAAACCAAATAACATTCAGGAATTCACCGAGAATGATATAAACCCAAGCAGTAGTTAGAGTACCCCTGTGAATTCAGACAACAAAGAGGTGGTGGTCTTATGCTCAGTTCTTGCAGTCCTTGTGGTGCACAGCACCAGGATCATGGTATTCTTGCTCAGTAAGTGTGCTGTGGAAAACTGTAATAGCTGCCACTCCAGGAGCAGGCTAAAATATCAATAGCTTTCCATGGTGAGTTTTCTGAACATGCTTTGGCAAGACTGACTTGAGTTCCATTTGGTGGGGTGAGTAGGGACATGGCAAAGTGAGTCACTGTGGCCACTGTTTATTGGATGAACCAACCAGTCTTCCATGTCTTTGAGATATTGAATATCTGTGAGTATGTTCATACAAGCAAAATATTGCTACACTTAAAAATTGGATGGAGACTGAGGATCCCATCCTGATGGGATTCAACTTACCCAGAGACTGTCAGCACCATAGTCCCTTTCTCCACCCATGGGACTAGATAGGCCTGGGTCTATTTACAGCGGCCTTCGGTGATCTATGCAAAACTAGCCGAAGTCAGGGCACTACGCACTGTAGCTCCCATCCCAGCAGGAGCCAGCCCGCCCAGAGATTGGAGACAGCCAGCATCCAAGTCCCATTATCCACCCATGGGACAGATGAACCTAACTTCTAGTGTCCTGAGCAACCACCAGAGACCTGGGGACTGCTTGCTGCAGATCCCATCCTGACAGGGTCCAGCCTACCCAAAGATTGCCAAGGCCCTGGTAATAGGACCTCCTCCATCCACACAACAGGAAAGCCTCCAGAGTATTGGATCTGTTCACACCCACTGGAAAGGAACCATGGTCACAGAACACTAGGAGAGGATGAGACTCCTGCACTCACTGGAAGAAAGGATGTGAAGGAGACAATATAAAAACACACCCAGCGGCAGTTTGAATCGCGGTACGACGGAGGAGTGGGCTCCGCGATTTCGCTGTGCGTCCACCTGGCCTCGTCTCTCCCTCTGTTGTCCGATCTTCAGCACGGTCCGAGATGGCTGGCGGTAAGGCTGGAAAGGACTCCGGAAAGGCCAAGACAAAGGCGGTTTCCCGCTCTCAGCGAGCCGGCTTGCAGTTCCCTGTGGGCCGTATTCATCGACACCTGAAATCTAGGACAACCAGCCACGGACGTGTGGGCGCGACCGCCGCTGTACACAGCGCAGCCATCCTGGAGTACCTCACCGCAGAGGTACACTAGAGTTGGCAGGAAATGCATCAAAAGACTTAAAGGTAAAACGTATTACTCCTCGTCACTTGCAACTTGCTATTCGTGGGGATGAAGAATTGGACTCCCTGATCAAGGCTACAATTGCTGGTGGTGGTGTCATCCCACACATCCACAAGTCTCTGATTGGGAAGAAAGGACAACAGAAGGCTGTCTAAGGATGCCTGGATTCCTTATTATCTCAGGACTCTAAATATTCTTAACAGCTGTCCAGTGTCGGTGATTCCAGTGGACTGTATCTCTGTGAAAAACAAAATTTTGCCTTTTTGTAATTCTATTTGAGCAAGTTGGAGGCTTAATTAGCCTTCCAGCCAACCAAATTTCTGCATTCGAGTCTTAACCATATTTAAGTGTTACTGTGGCTTCAAAGAAGCTATTGATTCTGAAGTAGTGGGTTTTGATTGAGTTGACTGTTTTTAAAAAAACTGTTTGGATTTTAATTGTGATGCAGAAGTTATAGTAACAAACATTTGGTTTTGTACAGACATTATTTCCACTCTAGTGGATAAGCTCAATAAAGGTCATATCCCAAACTAAAAAAAAAACCACACCCAGCAACAGAAAAACCAGTATGACACGGCCAGAGCCTAGAGACTGTACACCCTCAAGAGCTGAATAGCCCAATGTAGATGAAGCAGATGAAAACAACTTCATGGAAATGATAGAAGCCCTCAAGGAGGATATGAGAAAATTCCTTAAAGAAATGGAAGAAAAAACAAACCAAAAAAATCCAACAAATGCAAGAAAGGGAGAAAAGACAAAGCAAAAATTGCAAGAAACAATTCAAACAGTGCAAGGGTTGAAAGCTGAAATAGAGAGAAAAAAACACAGTCTGAAGGAATGCTGGCAATAGAAAAGCTGGGCAAATGGTCAGGTACTACAGATGCAAGCATAACCAACAGAATACAAGAGATGGAAGAGAGAATCTCAGGTATCGAGGATACACTGGGGGAAATAGATTTATCAACCAAAGAAAATCTTAAGTCCAACAAATCTCTAACACATAATACCCAGGAAATGTGGGAGACTGTGAAAAGACCAAACCTAAGGATATTAGGTATAGAAGAAGGTGAAGAAAACCACCTCAAAGAGGCAAAAAACATATTCAACAAAATCATAGAAGAAAACTTCCCCAACCTAAAGAAAGACATGCCAATGACGGTGCAAGAAGCCTACAGAACACCAAATAGAATGGACCACAAAAGGAAATACCCTCGCCACATAATAGTAAAAACCCCGAACATACAGAAAAAAGAAAGAATATTAAGAGCAGCGAAGGAGAAAGTAAAGTAACATACAAAGGCAAACCTATCAGAATCACACCTGACTTCTCCATGGAAACTCAAAGCTAGAAGGTCCTGGATAGATATTCTACCAACACTAAGAGACCACGGATGCCAGCCCGGATTGCTATACCCAGCAAAGCTTTCAATAACAATAGATGGAGAAAACAAGATATTCCATGACAAAACCATATTTAAATAATATGTATCTACTAATGCAGCCCTACAGAAAGTTCTGGAAGGAAAACTCCAACCGAAGGAAGTACAACCAGAAAAACATAGGCGATTGATAACCCCACTCTACCAACAGCCAAAAGAAAAAAGGGGTGAAAATCCATCTACAATTCTGCCACCAACAACAGCTCCAAAACAAACAAATGTAAGCAATCAATGGTCATTAATATTCCTCATCATTAATGGTCTTAGTTTGCTCATAAAAAAGACACAGGCTAACAGAATGGATTCAAAGACAAAATCCATCCTTCTGCTGCAAACAAGAAACACACCTCAACCTCAAAGACAGACATTACCTCAGAGTTGAGGGTTGGGAAAAATTTTCCAATCAAATGGGCCCAAGAAACAAGTGGGTTAGCAATCCTAATATCTAACAAATTTGACTATAAACTAATCAATCAAAAGAGATCAAGGAGGTCATTAAACACTCATCACAGGAGAAATCCACCAAGATGAAGTCTCAGTTCTGAATATCTGTGCCCCAAATACAAAGGCATCCACGTTTGTAAAAGAAACATTACTAAAACTCAAATCATACATAAAACCTCACACACTTATGGTGGGGGACTTTAACACTCCACTCTCATCAGTAGACAGGACCACCAGACAGAAACTTAACAAAGAAGCAAAGGAACTAATAGAAGTTATAGACATCTATAGAACATTCCATCCAAACACAAAAGAATATACCATCTTCTCAGCACCACAGGGAACCTTCTCAAAAATTGACCATATACTTGGCAACATATGAACCTCACTAGGTACAAAAAAATTGAAATAGCTCCATGTACCTTATCAGACCAACATGTGTTAAAGTGAGGATTCAACAATATAAATTGCAAAACTCCTACAAATTCAGGGAAATTCAATAATGCACAATTGAACCATTCCTGGGTCGAAGAAGAAATAAAAAAGAAATTAAAGACTTCCTAGAATTCAATGAGAATGAAGACACAACATACCCAAACCTATGGGACACTTTGAAAGCAGTGCTAAGAGGAAAGTTCATAGCACTAACTGCTCACAGGAAGAAACTGGATAATAGTCACATTAGAGAATTAACAGTACAACTAGATGCCGCTCAACTGAAGAGTGGATAGAGAAAATGTGGTACATTTACACAATGGAGTATTACTCAGCAGAAAATAACAATGGAATCTTGAATTCCCAGGTAAATGGATAGCACTGGAAGAAACCATCCTGAGTGAGGTAACCCAGTCGCAAAAAGACAAACAGGGTATGTACTCACTCATATATGGATTTTAGACATGGATCAGGATAGTGCCAGTCTGCACTTCCACTGATAGAGAGTCTGGGAAACAGGAAAGAACCTAAAAGATATGCATAGTACCCAAGAGAAGAGGAATGAGGCAAGATCCTCTGAACAGATGGGGAACATGGCGAGGGGTGGGGGGGGGAGTGAGAGCTGGGAAGAAGAGAGAGGGAGAAGAGGAAGAGAGAGTAGGTCATGGAGGAATAGGAAGGTTGATTGGGGGCAGTAGACTAGGGGGAAGAGGGAATCATAGGTTAGAAGACAGATCAGGCACCAGTGTGACCTCTAGTGATCCAAAGGGATGATACCAATTGGCAATCTAAGCAATAGTGGAGAGACCACCTCAAATGCCCATTCCTGATAATGAACTTGATGTCTATAACCATCCAGGAGCCTTCATCCAGTGACTGATGGAAGCAGAGGCAAACACCCACAGTTAAACACTGAACTGAACCCAAGGAATCCAGTGACAGAGAGAGATGAGCGATGAGCAAATTGGCAAAGAATGGGCTGGCAAAACCAGCAGAGACAGCTGATCTGAGCAGGGGAGAGCTCTTGGACCCCAGAGCGACAGCAGGGAGTCCAGCATGGGACTGATTCGGCCCCTGAATATGAGTGTCAGTGGGGAGGTCTGGGCAACCTATGGGACTCAGAGCAGTGGATCAGTGTTTATTCCTGGAATACAAACAGACATCGTGTGTCCATAGCACAAAGAGGGATGCTCTCTTAGCCTGGACTCTTAGGGGAGTGCCTGGACCCTACCCTGAGTGAAATGACAGACTCTAGATATCCCCTATGTGGAAGGAATTGGCAATAGGGTGGGAAGCTGGGTGGGGAGATGGAGAGTGTGGGAGGAGGGGAGGGAGAGGGAACTGGGATTGACATGCAAAACAAGTTATTTAAAATTAAAATAAAAATTTAATAAAATAATAAAAATACATTGAAAGAAAAAACAACGCTGATATACTATCTTACTCCTGTCAGAATGGCTAAAATCAAAAACACCAATGACAGTTTATGATAGAGAAGATGTGGAGAAAGGGGAACACTTCTCCACTGATGGTGTGAGTGCCAACTCATACAGACACTTTGGAAATCAGAATGGAGTTTCCTCAGGGAAATGGGAATCAGTCAACCACAAGACCCACAAATTCCACTCTTAGGCATATACCCCAAAGATGCATATTCATACAACAAGGATGTCTGTTTACTATGTTTGTAGCAGCATTATTTGTAATAGCCAGAACCTGGAAGCAACCTCGATGCCTCTCAACTGAAGAGTGGACAGAGAAAATGTGGTACATTTATACAATGACATGGTATTCAGCAGAAAAACACAATGGAATCTTGAAATTTGCTGGCAAATGGATAGCACTAGAAGAAACCATCCTGAGTGAGGTAACCCAGTCACAAAAAGACAAATGTGGTATGTACTCACTCATATATGGATTTTAGACATGCATCAGGGGAGTGCCAGCATACAATTCCTCTGACAGAGAGTCTGGGAAACAGAATTTTCATCCAGTGACTAATGAAAGCAGAGGCAGACACCCACAGCTAAACACTGAACTGAACTCCTGGAATCCAGTGACAGAGAGGGATAACTGATGAGCAGAAGGGTTAAGACTGGGCTGGTTTAACCCACAGAAATAATTGACTTGAACTAGGGGGAGATCTTGGACCCCAGACTGATGGCTGGGTGAACAGCATGGGACTGATTAAAACCCACTGAATTTGGGTGTCAGTGAGGAGGCCTAGGTAATCTATGGGGCCTTGGGTAGTGTTTATCTCTGGCATAAAATTGGACTTTGGCTGCCCATCCCACAATGAGGGATACTCTCTCATATTGGACTCATGGGGGAGGGCCTAGGCCCTGCCCTGGATGAAATGACAGACTCTGGAGATCCTCCATGGAGGGCCTTCCACTCCCTGGGGATCAGAATGGGGATTGGATGGCTTGCTGGGGGACTGGTGGGGAGGCAGGGGAGGAGAGCATGGAGAGGGAGCTGGGATTGGCATGTGAAGCAAGGTTGTTTCTAACTTTTAAAAAAGGAAGAAAAAATTGGACAGAGAATGTTTCTATCAGAATATTGAGGTCATGTAGTATGTGGGAAATCTATCTTTGTAACTTAATATAGAATACAGTTTTGGAAAAGCAAGGGATCTCTTTAAATATCATTTGCCAAAAGTTTTTGGCAATTTTGTTTTTTGGAAAGCAATGATTATATATGACATATTTTGAAACTTTCATAAAACCTGAATGTATATATTAATATTTAATGGATGAAAGTATTTTGTAACCAGTTTTGTCACTGTGGATATTACAAAATTATAAAGAAATAACTAGCTACACAAGTTAAGTGGTATGCTTATTTTCCTCAGTAAATATAACACTGTTTCCTTGGAAGATCTTAGGTTTTCATGAATGTAAATTATGTGCTAAATGTATGATTAAATAGACATTAGTTATTGCATCAAAATGTTACATACTTGCAAATATTAGCATTTTTACATACATAGGATTCTACTTGCTTTGATATAATGAAATTTACAAAGAAATTGTTGTTTGGATTATGATCTAAGCACATTTCTAATCATTTGTTAAATCTTTGAGTGACACATTGGATAACATAGTGCAAATTGGCTGCCATTTCTCATACCTAATGATGGTTAATAGTTCAGAAAACAAGCTCAGAATTCACACTCTGGTAATGGTGATATGCCACTGTCAAATCACTTAGATATAATTATGATTTTGAAATCATAATGGCTAAGTGTTTGTAATTAACAAAACCAGACTTTGAGTGAGAAGAAAATGTGAAAATGTATTTGACTATTAAAAGCAAAATGCAAGATTCACTTATTTGGCTATATTTAAGACACACAGCATGATCTTTTGAGATACACTTATGTGGCAAAATGGTCATTACTGTGAAGAAATTATACACATGTGCCATCTTGCTATCATTCTTCAGCTTTCTTCTAAGAATATCCAAAGTGTTCTTAGTATATTTCTACCATGAAGTATTATAACAATAGTTCCCACATTGCACTTTAGATCTCTAGACTTCCTGCACATGTGTACCTGTGTTCCTTTGGTCATCTCTCTTTCTATTTCCATAACCCATTCTCAGATTTCATCCTTGGTGGTTCCTGTGTCTAGAAAACTAAAACTTACAGGAGGTCAAAAAAGCATTTGCATTAAGGATACAGTGAAATAATTCTTAGTATGGCTAAGATCACTTTATTGAGGTATAGTGACTATTATACATTTCATGAGCTGCAAGGAGGCACTGTATGTGTGTTTGGCCTTACACTGACTATGTTACCACAGCATGCTGACTTTTGTGTCAAATTTCATCATGGGAGTCTTTGAATTTATTTTGGATACAAGTGAAAGGAGACAGAGCTAATTTTAGAATAACCCTGTATATTCCAGCCTTGACTCCAAGGTTAACAAAATCATATTTGACTTGGTCCTTGAAGAGGAAGTAGGACTAGTATAGATAAAGTTGGTTTGTAAATATTGTTTTTATAAACTAGTTATCTAAATTTTGTTATTATTGAACTTCAGTCTGAGTCTGTGACTTCTACCCTCTTTTTTCTTACTATTATTTTATACTTTCATGGTATTTTTGATTTCTTGTTGTCAATTAATGTATCTGTTTCTTGAATGTCCTTTCATAAATTCTAAGAGTTAGGAACAAAGTCCATTTTGTTCATTCTATCTTCTTAGAAAATGTAATAGAATGTACTTGATACACATTAAGTGACTCCTTATGTTTTAAACATATTTTGATAATTTAGTACTTAAACTCACAAAATTAGAGATGAAAAGGGAGGCGTTACAATAGACACTAATGAAGTTCAGAGAAAAAAATTAATAAGTAGTTTGAAAATCCATCTTCTAGTAAGTTGGAAAATGTTGAAGAAATGGATACACTTCTAGACACTTCTAACCTTCTTAGCTAGCTTTTCTTTTGCTATGATGAAACACCATGATCAAAAGCCACATTGGGTAGGAAAGAGTTTATTTATGTTTCCACATCACAGTTCTTCGCTGAAGGAAGTCAGGATGGAAACTGAATCAAGACAGGAAGATGGAGGCGGGAGCTGATACAGAGGCCATGGAGGAAACTTCTTTCTTGCTCATTCTCCATGGCTTGCTCAGCCTGCTTTCTTATAGAGCCCAGGACCACCAGGCCAGGGATGACCCCACCCACAGTAGGCTGGAGGTTCACCCATCAATCACTATTTAAGAAAATTCTCTGCTGAATAGTACTCCATTGTGTAAATGTACCACATTTTCTCTATCCATTCTTCAGTTGAGGGGCATCTAGGTTGCTTCGAAGTTCTGGCTATTACATATAATGCTGCTATGAACATAGTGGAACAGACATCCTTGTTGTATGAATGGGCATCTTTTGGATATACCCCTAAGAGTGGAGTTGCTGAGTCTTGTGGTAGGTTTATTCCCATTTTTCTGAAGAATCTCCATACTGATTTCCAAAGTGGCTGTACAAGTTGGCACTCCCACCAGCAGTGGAGGAGTGTTCCCCTTTCACCACAACCTCTCCAGCATAAATTGTTGTTGGTGTTTTTGATTTTAGCTATTCTGACAGGAGTAAGATGGTATCTCAGAGTTGTCTTGATTTGCATTTCCCGGATTGCGAACGATGTTGAGCACTTTCTTAAGTGTCTCTGAGCCATTTTAGACTCCTCTATTGAGAATTCTCTATTTAGTGCTGTACCCCAATTTTTAATTGTATCCTTTGGTGTTTTGGAGACTTGCTTCTTGAGTTCTTTGTAAATTTTGGAGATTAGCCCTCTGTCAGATGTGGGGTTAGTGAATATCTTTTCCCATTCTGTGGGCTGCCTTTTTGTCTTGCTGTGTCCTTTGCCTTACAGAAGCTTCTCAGTTTCAGTAGGTCCCATTTACTAATTGTTGATCTCACTGTCTGTGCTACTGGTGTTATGATCAGGAAGCTGTCTCCTGTACTAATTCATTCAAGGGTACCACCCACTTTCTCTTTTAAGAGGTTCAATGTGGCTGGATTTATGTTGAGGTCTTTGATCCATTTGGACTTAAGTTTTGTGCATGGCAATAGACATGGATCTATCTGCATTCTTCTACATGCCAGCATCCAGTTATGCCAGCACCATTTGTTAAAGATGCTTTCTTTTTTTCCATTGTATATTTTTAGCTTCTTTGTCGAAGATAAGATGTTCATACATGTATGGGTTAATATCAAGGTGTTCAATTTGATTCCATTGGTCTACCTGTCTATTTTTGTGCTAATACCAAACTGCTATGAGTACTACAGCTCTATAATAGAGCTTGAGGTCAGGGATGGTGATGCCTCCAGATGTTGCATTGTTGAGTAAGGTTGTTTTGGCTATCCTGGGTCTTTCATTTTTTCATACAAAATTGATTATTGTTCTTTCAATGTCTGTGAAGAATTGTGCTGACATTTTAATGGGGATTGCATTGAATCTGTAGATTGCTTTTGGAAGGATTGCCATTTTTACTACATTGATCCTACCTATCCAAGAGCATGGGAGATCTTTCCATTTTCTGAGGGCTTCTTTAATTACTTTCTTTAAAGACTCAAAGTTATTGTGATACAGGTCTTTCACTTGATTGGTTAGCGTAAAATACCCCAAGGTATTTTATGTTGTTTGTGGCAATTGTAAATGGTGATGTTTCTCTGATTTCTTTCTCAGCCCTTTTATCGTCTATATATAGTAGGGCTACTGATTTTCTTGAGTTGATCTTGCATCCTGCCACTTTGCTGAAGGAGTTAATCAGCTTTAAGAGTTCCTGGTAGAGTTCTTTGGGTCATTTATGTAAACTATCTTATCATCTGCAAATAGTGGAAGTTTGACCTTTTCCTTTCCAATTTGTATCCCCTTGATCTCCTTTTGTTGTCATATGGCTCTGGCTAGAACTTAAAGGACAATATTGAAGAGGTATGGAGAGAGTGGACAGCCTTGTCTTGTTCTTCATTCAGCATAGAAACACAATGGAATATTGAAATTTGCAGGTAAATTCATGGCACTAGAAGAAACAATCCTGAGTGAGGTAACCCAGTCACAAAAAGAGAAACATGGCATGTATGGATTTTAGACATAGATCTGGGGAGTCCCAGCCTACAATCCCATGGCCAGAGAGTCTGGAAAACAGAACCTTCATTCAGTGGCTGATGGAAGCAGAGGCAGACTACCATGGCTAAGCACTGAGCTGAACTCTTGACAGAGAGGGAGGACTGATGACCAAAGTGGTTAAGACTGGGCTGGTTTAACACCCAGAATCAGCTGACCTGACAAGGCTTAGCTCTTGAATCCCAGACTGATGCCTGGGAACCCAACATGGGACTGATCAAGACTCCCTGAATGTGGGTGTCAGTGAGGAGGCCTATGTAATCTATTGAGCCTTGGGTACTAGATCAGTATTTATACCATGTATACAAATGGACTTTGGGCTCCCATCCAACAATGAGAGATGCACTCTCACCCTGGACTCTTGGGGGAGGTTCTAAGCCCTGCTCTGGATGAAATGACAGACTATGGACACCCCCATGGAAGGCCTCACCCTTCCTGGGGAAATGAGGGGGTATTGGGGGGGTTGGTGGGAGGGTGTAGGAAGAGGGGAGGGAAAGGGAGAGGGATCTGGGATTGACATGTGAAGCAGCCTTGTTTCTAATTTAAATTTAAAAATACAGTATAAAAAAAGAAAATTCTCTACAGCTGGCTCTTATAGAGACATTTCTCAACTGAGGTTCCCTCCTTTCACATAACTCTAGCTTGTGTCAAGTTGACATAAAATGTCCAGCACATTACCTAACAAAATCACGCAAAGAGAATGTAAACGACTTAGCCAGATCTGTAACAAGTAATGGAATTGAATCATAAGCCTTCCTCCTGAAAATGTCCAAGCCGGGATGGATTTACTGCTGAGTGCTTCATGACCTTTTAAGACCTACCACAAATATCCTCAAATTATCCATTAAAACAAACAGGAAGGAAAGAGTACTATCCAGCTTATTTTAGGAAGCCATTATCAAAACTGGACAAGGACTAAACAAAGACAGAAAGTTATAGGCATCCTTGCAAAAATTTAATGAAAATTTGCAAACAGGCTAGAAAGATGACTTAGTCATTAAGAGCACTTGGTGCTGAACAGGACTTAGGTTTGGTTCTCAACACCTAGCTCATGTGGCTAACAAACATTTGTAACTCTAGTTCCAGGGAATCCAACACTTAACCAGTTCTGTGGGTACCAGGCACACATATGGTTCATATACATAGATGTAGATACTCACACATACATATAAAAGTAAATCAAATCTTCAAAATTGCAAAATAAATTCCACAACATGATTAATAAGCTATCGGCCATGATCAAATTAATTCATTTCAGATATGCAAGCATAGTTTAGCAAATGCAAAGCAACAAATATAATACATAAAGAGAGTCAAAAACAGGAATCATATGATCACCTTGGTAGACACACAAAAGTCCTTTGACAAAGTCAAATATTCCTTCATGATGAAAGTCCTGGAGAGATTAGGACTAGAAGAAGAATATTTCACTAAATAAAGGTTGTATATGCCAAAGACATTTCCAATATTATAGTAAATAGGTAAAGCAAACATATTTTGACAAATGTGACAAAGGTGATCACTTTTCCCCACATTTATTCAATGTAGTTCTTAAAGTTCCAGCTATAGCAATATGAGAAAAAGTAGGTAAACAATATGCAGACAAACAATGTAGAAGACAAATTATCCTTATTTTTGCATGGCATGAGTCTATATATGAAACCCCAGAGTCTTAATCAGAAAACTCTTAAATTTAAGAGGCACTTAAAAAAAACAAGCAGAATACAAAAATCAACATACAAATCAGTAGCTTTTTGTGTACACTCATAAAGAACATGCTGAGAAAAATAGCAGGAAAATAACCCCATTCAGAATATCTTGAAGAAAATCTCAGAAATAAACCTAACCAATGAAAGAAAAGTCCTTTACAATGAGGATTTTAAAACAATAAAGAAAGGAACTGAAGAAGAGATTAGAAGATGGAAAGATTTCTCATGCTTTTGTGGCAGCAGAGTCCATGTTATGGAAATGGCTGAGAGTTAGGTGTCTATTATTGTGATAAACACCATGACCAAAAGCAACTTGGCGGGGAGGAGGGTGTATTTGGCTTGCCGGTTACAGTCCATCATCAGGAAAAGCCAAGGCAGGAATAATTCAGGGCAGGAACATGAAGGCAGGAATAGCAGTAGAGACGGTGGAGGAACACTACTTGCTTCTCATGACTTTCCAGGGATGCTGCTATATACAGTGGCCTTCCATGTAAGCCATTTACCAAGAAAATTCCTCAAGGCTTTCCTAGGACCAGTCTAATGTCTCCATTTCCTCCCTGGATGTTCCACTTTACAAATGATTCTAGCTTCTGTCAGGTTAACAGCCACAACAAAAATCTAACCAGGATGATGGTTCTATTACTATATTTCCCAAAGAGCTCTACAGATATGGTGCAATCCTCATCAAAATTCCATTGGCTCAGAAGTAGAAAAAATATCCTAAATTCATATGGATTCACAAAAACCACAATAACCAAAGGAATCCTGAGGGGGAAAAATAGGAGAATCACATCACCTGATATCATGTTAAACAAAGACAGTGAAAAAAACATCATGGGATTTCCATAATAACAATGACATAGATCAATGGAATAAAGCAGATGACCCAGGAATGAACCCACCCAGCATTTTCAGAAGGGGTGTGAAAATATACCTTGGAAGGAAATAAAAATCTGGATTTCTACATGTAGAACTCCAGCAGGTCAGGAGATACAGTCAGTAAATGACAAATGTGATAGCATGAAGCTAAAAAGCTCATGTCCTTTAAAGAAAACTTTAACTGAATGAAGGAGCAGCCTACAGAATGAGAGATCAGTGTTCAATAACTAAACAATGACAGCATATTGATAGCTAGCTTATATAAGAACTTAAACCATTAAAAAGCAAAAACCAAACAATGCTACCAGGAAATGGGCAATGAATTAAACAGACATTTCTCCTAAGATGAAGTAAAGATGGCTAAATAAAATGAAAAATGTACTATGTTCTCATTCATTGAAATTAAAGTCTCACACTAGTCACCAGGGCTAACATTACAAAACAACAATAAAGTCCAGTGAGGCTGTAGGAGAAGGACAACTCACTACTAATGGAAATGTAAATTGTCCTAGCTGCTAGTGGAAAACTAAAAACAGAACTATCACATGACCCAGCCTCACAATTTTGGCGTACACATATGCAAAGGACTCATAAGTCCACATTGCAGATACATTTTCGCACTAGCCTATGTTGCTGTGTGATTCACCGCTGTCAGGCTGTTTACTTTGTTTACATGTCCATCCACAGACAATGAATAAAGAAACGGTGGTATGTGTCTGCAATGGAATTCTACTCATCCAGTAAGAGGAATTAAATTGTTCTACTTGTTAGAAAATTTATGTAATTGGATATTATCATGTTAAGTGAAATAAACCATGTTCCGAAAGAGAAGTATTAACGTTTTCTCTTATGGAGCCTCAGTTTATATAGACGAATAAAATTACATACAATCTATATGTCTGTGTGACATGTCTGTATATCTGTATGACATGAAAACAGAAGTGACACTGGGGGAAGCTAGAGGATGAACAGGTAAAGCAGAGAAAAGGTAAGCACCAAGGTGGTGTCTATATTGACCTCTGTTTGTAGACAGGTGCTCTCTTAGTGGGGACATCCTCTTTGCCAGCAGTCCTTCCTTCCTTGTTCTTCTTTGTCTCTGGCCTGTACTTGTGGGCAAGTGTAAGCAGCTGTGTGGCCATTTGCTGGCTCAGGCCCCGGGGGAGCTGGTGAAGGGCAGGAGGTACTTTGAGCCACTTAGGGAGGAAGGTCCTTTTCCACTGCAGCCTTATGTAGCAGGGACATTTGACAAAGTGTGTGAGATCTCTTTCGGGCTGGATGTCCCACCAAATGCTGGACTTCTGAGGTTTTTTCACAAACAGAGGATTCACCACCTTTTGGCCTCCTGTTTTCTCACCATGGCGAGTCCTGGAGTCATCTTTTTCTCTTTGGCCTTGTTTTCCTTGAGCATCTTGCTCTGGCTGGAGTACAGACAGATTTCTTGTTTGTTAATCCTCCCTGACCTGGGTGTTTTCCATCAGATGCTCACCTCTTCCAGACGATGAGCTCACTCCATCTTGATCGCACCTGACCTTCACTGTTTCCGTTCCCCTCTCCATCTGCTTTTGTTCTAGGATGGCACAGATAGCTCCAAGCTTCTTTCATCCTTTAGCAACTCCCCTTAGACTCCAATCCAGAGCTCATTAAATAATGTTCAGAGGGAAAAACATCTCTCTGAAAGAATTGCTAGAAATTTTGGTTCAAAATAGCACTTTGGCACTTTCCTCATTATCCTTCCAAAGGAGAAGGATAGTTTTGTTCTGTTCTACTAAGCTCTCTCTTACTCCAAAATGTAACATAAGAAAAATGTGGGAGATGTTTCCTATTTTACATTCAATATTTAATTGCCATCTTGGAATCATCAGTACTTTAGAAGTATAGGGGGATATGGACACAGCCTGTTTGAAAGCTAGGATTGCCATCCTTGGTAGGACCGCATTACTGTGTGGACAATAATATAGAAATTAACAAATAAAAGGTAAACCTTTACCTTTTTTCTTTTGTACTATGACAATTCTCATAGAATTCAAAAGCCACTCATGAACCTCTTACAAGTTTTACACTATTTAATAATCTATGGATGTATGACTATTAATAGCTTCAAAGATGGGTTATATAGATAAAAATACAAGTATTCCATATCAGAATTAAGAATACTGGTTGGTTGGTCATAAGTGATATTTCTACCCAAAGTTAACCTTACTTCTATGAAGTCCCTGTGACCTTTATGGCTAAAAGCTGTTCTATATGTAACTTTCTGCCCATAATGTGATCTACAAAAGTGGTGGCAAATTTGTGAGACTGATAATTATGTGCTTTTACCCACTGCTGTTAGAATGTTTAACGTGGAGATTGCTCTGATCTTCTGACCTATTCTGGATTTGATGTTATTTCTGGGTCATCCTTGTTATAGTCTTCAGCCTGCATTTTGTCCCTTTCATTACTCAGAAACAATGGATAAAAACTCATCACCAATATGTATGTGTCAGAGTTCCCTAGAGGAACAGAGCAGTGTGTGTGTGTGTGTGTGTGTGTGTGTGTGTGTGTAAAGATTCACTTGCATAATATGATTTGAATAGTCCTATAAAGGCTGCCTGTGTGCCAGGGAGCCTGATACCCTCATCATTAGCTGCACAGTTCATATGGCTTAGCAACCACAATCTTGCTTTAAAATCTGTAAGATTGTTGGAGGGAAGTGGATCTTAGCTCCCCATTGGAGGCCTGGAGAGTGGCAGATGCAGCAGTGGCAATGGTTGGTTCCACACACCAGCAAGCAATGGAGGCGGGCAGCAAGCAGAAATGCTTTTTCCTTGCATCTGAGGCTTTGGGAAGGGGTTGCTCACCCTAGTGGAGATTGTCTTCCCTCACTGAAGTTACTTTTTCCTGTTTATTGAAAATAGATTACAGTTTCTACTCACTCTGTTCTTCCCAGTGCCTCCTCATCTACCCTCCCAACTGGATCCATTCGCTTTTTGTCTTTCATTAGAAAAGAACAGGCTTCTAAGAGATGACAACAAAACAGAAAAAACAAAGACTATCACATGGAAATTGGATAAGGCAAACCAAGAGGAGGAAATGATTCCAAGAGAAGTCAAAAGAATCAGAGACCCAGTCGGGCATAGGTGGTGCACACTTTAATCCCAGAACTTAGGAGGCAGAGGTAGGCAGATCTCTGTGAGTCCAAGGACAGCCTGGTCTACAGATCGAGTTCCAAGACAGATTCCAAAGACGCACAGAGAAACTCTGTCTCAAAAAACAAAGCAAAAAACTGACCCACTTCTTCATACCCTCAGGAATTCTGTAAAGCACTAAACTGAAAGCCTTAATGGACATGCAGAGGATTTGTTGTGGACCCACGCAGGTGCTGTGTTTACTGCTTCAGTATCTGTTAGTTCATCTGAGCTTCTCTTAGTTGATTTAGAAGTCTTCGAGTAAGGTAGAAAGCAGAGTCCCAGCTGGCTACACTGAATTGAGTTGTTGGCCAAAGGGGTCCCATGGAAATCCCCAAACAACCCAGGTTGTTGCCAAGACAAAGGGTTTCTCTCCACAAACTGACAGCAAGGTCCCATTACTGAAAGCAACACCCACACAACTCATTGAACATAGAAATCCAGCTGGTGCTCACATAGAACCTTCTCCATTATGTTCTAGTGTCTTTGGTATGATAAGATACTTCCCAGACTGCCAAAAAAGAAACGTAAACACCAATCCAGCCACAAACACTTTGATCTACAATTCTGTCCTGGCTGCAAAATATGCTAGGGCAATGATGGCACAAGGCTTGTAGGCATAACCATCCAACGATTGATTTAAGGCCCAATCCATGAGTTGACACCCATTCCCTAAACTGCTTGGGTGACCAAGAATCTAAGACTAGATAGCCCAGAGACATAGAGTGAAAAAAGAAAAAAGATACTACTGATCTTATAAAAGAGAACAAAACAGTAGTGACAAAATGATTCGCAATGATATTCTGGTATACTCATAGATCAGTGCCTTATTCAGCCACCATCAGAGAACATTCCTCCTGAAAAAGATGGGAACAAACACAGAGCTCCACAGCCAGACATTACATACACACGGAGAAAGGCTTTAAAACATTCAGCTCTAATGTAATATCTCTATCAAATTCCACCCCTGCAGAAGAGAAAGAAAAAAAGAGTGTTGTAATCAGAGGGGATGGAAGATACAAGGAGAACAAAGCCCTTTAGATCACTTGTAGTTTTGGATCTCTGTGATATAACAATTACTTTTGTATATAGATATGGTAGCAGTTTTTTTCAAATGATTTTTAAATGTGGACTAAGATGAATGATTAATTGACTCTAGGGCAAAGTTTGTAGCAATTTCTAATTGGGTAATATTTGTAACCTTTATTATATAGTTTTTTTATACTTTCATATTTATTATATAGCTTACTTATATTAAGCAATTATTTACTTTTTCAGAGTGTGTGTTACTTTTTAATAGGTAGGATTGGTTTGCAAGGGTTTTAATTAGTGTACTATGTGCATATTCAGCAATAAGGCAGAATTTTCATTCTTTCATTTTTTTCATCAGCCCTATGATTGTTTCATATCTAACATTTCTCGGCTTTGTGTTTGTGCTCCATGAATGTTCACGAAGCACTGATGTTTATCTAGTTGGTGATTACTGTGTATCACAGAAAGAGTGTGCTTCTTGTGGAGACTGGAAGGGAAGTCTCAATGAGGCAGGGTCAACCTGATGATCTGAGACTAAGGTGTGATTTGCTTTTACCCCCCATTGTGCTAAGGCTAGTCTGGCTTTGTCAGTCATTTCTTCAAGCTACATACCTTCACTCTAACAGCTACAAGTCACTTGCTGAAGATAGTAAAGCAG
This sequence comes from Mesocricetus auratus, assembly GCF_017639785.1. Taxonomy (NCBI): domain Eukaryota; kingdom Metazoa; phylum Chordata; class Mammalia; order Rodentia; family Cricetidae; genus Mesocricetus; species Mesocricetus auratus. The sequence continues at coordinate 47,957,615 of NW_024429186.1, forward strand.
CAGAGACTCCTTTTGAATTGATGAAGGTGTCTTTCTTCCTTCCTGGGAAGGACAAAGAGGTTCAGACTTTCCTTTGACATATAGCACTAAAAAAGCTTGAAAGATTATTTTTTCCATGTTGCCATGGAAACACAGCCTCCAATAGCTAATTGTGAGCTTGCTTTATTCCTTATTTCCTGTACTTTCAACATATCTGACAATAAAGTGAGGTAGTCAGAAGTACAGACTTGCAACTCCACCTATGGAAATTTGCACTTAAAAAGTAATTGCTGACTCTACATGAGGGAGACAAGCTGGAAATTTGTGAGGTCTCAAAAAAGAAAAATAGAATACTTTCTTTATATCCTTATTGATGTTTTTCTGAAAATATTTGGCTTTCATTTTAAAAGATGAGTTCAACATTGTAAGTTTTGTTCTTTTTTAAGGAAACTATGAAAAAGTGAGGCCGTTGGAGTGGATGATTGTACAGACTGTATTTTTAGCAGTGAGCAATCTGTACTACTCAGTGGTAAATAGACATCCCTCTGGTGAGACATGGAAGTAAAATGGGGGGTGGGGGAGGTTATATTTTAAAGATCTGAACAACATAATCTTTACTTCAAATGGTTCTGTTATACAAAAGCCTCTTCTTAGGCTGATATAATTTTTGTTTCTTTAAACCTCAGAAGCACAAAGCTATGGATATAAAATGTTATTTTCTTATGAGAATGCAGCATTTGTCTAACTTCAGGAAAGAATGTTAGAAAAATGCTGTTTATGTAGAAATCTACACATTACGGTGGAAGAATTATTATGAAACCATTTTGTTCTGCATGCTGTAGTTAGTCAACATGAAAGCACATTTAGCTGAGATTTGTGGTGGCAGTCACTCAGCTATTAAAGACAGTATAGCTAGCGGCTATTTTACTTCAAATACTGATAAGAATGGCTCATATCAGTTCTCGTGGAATCTAGATGTCATCATGCTTTCTAGCGGGTAGCTGATTTTACTTTCAGAAGTGATCATGACACAATCACCATCAGGAATAGGAAAGTTGCAGATTCATAACCAGGGAAGTGCAGTTGTTTGTATTATAAAGCCAGACTGCAGTGATTTCATGCTTTAGGTTTTAAAAATCATAAAGGGAATGGTGTGTTTAAGTTGAAGAGATGAAATAGTTTCTCTTGTCTCTAAATGAAGGAAACATTATCTTTGACTTAGGGCACATTATACATTTACTGTAGATCCATGGACCTATTTTATCAATACAATAGCTCTGAGGTATTTGTGTGTGTGTGTGTGTGTGTGTGTGTGTGGAGGGGAGACCGAGTTCCTTTTAGTAAATAAGTGAATTCTAGGGACAGACAAATAATTTTACTGAAGGCAGAAAGGTAGAACCTCCTCAAAAGAAGGATTCAAGGGCAAGGGTGTCACTCTTCAAAGTGTGCTGGTGCTATCCACAAAGAATGGAGAGCAATTAAATTGGAGAGGAAATTTATGGACAAGGTCATGCTTTTCTTTCTATTCCTTTAAGTCTTGGACATTAAAAATACAAATATGGACAACTGAGACCTCAGTGGAAAGTGGTTCCAAGTCTTTCTTCATGGCCTTCTTCACACTCAAAGAGAATCATTGCTTGGAGTTGTCATTAGTCAATCTGTTGACTCAGCCAAGGGAACATTAGAAGTGTGGCACCTATAGGCATAGCTCATGCACTTCCACTCTCTAAGACTCAGGTAGCGGCTCTAGAGGGCTTTTGCATGTAATTAATAAAAAGTGAGACTCACTCCCATTTACTTACTGTTCTGTAAAAATATCTTCCCTGGGGATTCCCTAGGGAAGAGTGACTGTGATCTGGGCCTTGGGTCATGATGCCATCCAGAAATCCCTCTGTCTATCCCCTACATTTATAATAAATGAAGTAAAAGTTTTGGCAAAAAAGTGTCAGTATGATGGTGGCCAGAGTTGTAGTTGAAATCTTAGAAAGGACAGCGGACGTGAGGGAAATCAAAAGCAGCCTGCACAAGGGTGAAAATCCTGCCTATATAAATTAGAAAATAAAAATAGAAAGCAGTTAACTGGAATTGCATATGGATGTAACTGTTTAATCCTGGGTATATAGGGAGTCAAACCAGTCTCCTCTAATAAATGTAGAAGTTATTAATGTAGCAACTGCAAAAAGAGAAAGGATTAAATAAAATCATGTGGGAAGCTACTTTTTCCTACAAACTCTATCCAGTCTTCACTCTGTATGACTAAGCAGTAATAATAGTGCTGGATAGTTTTTAAGTTTAAAATGTATTTTAATGAGTTTAAACTGCATTGCATCTCATAACATCTCTAAATTTAAGGCAACAGGGGAAAATCAAACTCAGTGCAGCAATAACAAATGCACAGAATAACTACACAAGATAGGCAGTCGAAGAGCCTGTGAGCTCTGGGAACACAAGGGTCCTCTTCCAAAGAATGCCCCAGCCTAGCATGAACAGCAAGATCTCAGACACAAAGGCATTATTCTCAGGTGACCCATTCCTGAGGAAAAGATGAAGGCAAATTGACAGAAGAATTTCTTAAAATACAGCAAGTGGAAGTCTCAAAGGGGAAATCTCTTCCATAGAACACCAGTGTGTAAAATGGGGACTCGGGTATGGTTGTTTGTCTGATTCTACCTATGTATGAATGGAGGAGGTGGGCTAGGGCATTGTGGGATGATTGTCAGCATCTATGGGATCAAAGGATATAAGGATGAAGATGCAATTAAAACATAGCAGCTACAAATAAACCCAAAGGAAAATGATAAATATTAAAAGAGCTCTAATTGAATTCATTTTGTTACTGTTCCTCAGGTCCTCAACAATCACATGATGCTCCAGGAATGCACCACACTGATTGGTTAATCAGTATACCACATGGACCTTGCTGTTCAACACTGCTCTTCTCTTGCACTCTGCCTCTGTACATACTTCCTAGAACAGTGTAGGCAGCAAAGATCCATCTGTTGGGAGTAATCCATAACATCTTTCCAAGATAGAATTTCAGCAAGTCTAAAAATGATGTGGTGTGTGTGTGTGTGTGTGTGTGTGTGTGTGTGCTTGTGTGTGTGCAAAGGGATGTGGGAAATTAGACATTGAACCTTTGTTAGTATTGATTGGTATTTGTTTGAAGCAAATTTATCTTCAGGGACTACATGGTTGAGTGCAGAAGTTTTACCAAGCTTGGACCCCAATTCATCCATTGTAGCAACTTAATTAAAACTTCCAGCTGTTGAGGCTAATTCTGCTGTAGCATCAGGAATTTCCATATTTCTTCCTCTCTCACATCAGGGAAAGTTTGCTTGAATTCTTATTGGCATTGCTGTACCGTTTCTTCTGATTATAGCCTCACTTGTTTCTTACAGTGCCTACTTTCTTCCTGCCTCAGCACCCTCGGCTTTGGTCCTTGTCCCTCATGGTTGTTTGGCTCTTCCATTTATCTGAGTGTTTCTCAGTACCTCATGAAATGCTCTCTCACTGGCATGGCCTGCTATTCATGATGAGCTTCCGATAGCTCCATCTTCAGTATCTCACAAACTTCCGTGATGATGTAGTCTGTGTGGTCCTAGAACTTCTCCATGTAAGTTGTGTCTTCCCACTCATGGCACACTCACACTAGCAGAGGCAGGATGTGCAAGGCTGGGTGGCTGTTCTACCTATGAATGAAATCTCTGTTTATATAATCAGCTTCCCCAGAATTCCCTCTGTCTTCTGCTTGGCCCATGGGATCTATGGTCAGAGGCGAAGGAAATGGGATCAGCAGGAAGAAGCCTTTTTGCATCTGTCCAGAGCTTTCCAAGCAACTGTCTTTACTGAGAGCTCAACAATGACATTTTTTGGAGGGCTTTCCCCAGCCGTCTGCAATGATTCCTGGCCAAACACAGAGAGAACTTCTTGTTCTCTGTAAAGACACTATTGGGGAAGATGTTGGACCATGAAGGACACATTATGGCAGGTCAAGTGTATACCGCCCAGTTTTATTTTGGCAATTTTGCTAGAGTCCATTCTCCCCAGCAGATAAAGTTAAAACCTTTACCCTTTAGAAGGACACATCTCCCCTCATCCCGTGCCTGTTAGCTTCTACTTTTCTTTTTCATTGATGGTGGGGTAAGGTTTTTCACAAAGAGACAGTCATGCTGGGTGAAGGTCTTCTGGTTTCCTAGGCTTCTCCAGTTCAGTACTCCAACCTTCATTCTTGTTGGTTTCATATTTATCTGCAGGTATTGGCAATGGAGTGGCTGCTACTACAGCTGTTGGAAGTGATGCTGAGATATTCCCTCAGATTATGGCTCTGTTTCTCTAATGAGAGGTTTTGCTGCTTTGTGTCTTTGCATCCTCCTACTGACCGTTCTGTGGCCCTTGACTTAATATCAACTGGGAAATCTTAGCCTACACAACATGATAATTTGAAGCTTCCTGAAACTCCCCCAGTCACTCTACACAATCCCACAAAAATAAGAAATATAGGTAGCAAAACACATGATGTGAATGTCTTTTTGTGTTTAATTCAGAATAATCACTGTTATTTAAAATGTATAATTATACAAATATAGCAACTAGGTGAAAATCTGGTATTTAATTTACAATAGCAGTGATTAAGAAAGTATTCAATAGGTAGGTGGCTTATAAATCGAATGTATTAGATATATAAATTGAATTAAAATATTGAAAGAAATAATTTAAGGACTGATAACTCAGGAGAATTTAATTTGGTCAATTGCAGTTCAATTCATCTTCAAACACATATAATGATATACTAATTGATCATAAGTAAAATCAAGACTGGTTGTGTTTGTATTCCAGCGTTGTCATCTATTGGCTCTGTTATCCTGTGCGAGTAAGGAGTGCCTTGTCACTTTGTTTCCTCATTTATAAAATGCAGATAGTAACTGCCCTTCCTAAGGACTTCAGAAAGATAAAGAAGAACAAATCCCCGACTTTTGTCTGCTTGGACCACAGAATCCTGGTGGGAGCCCTCCAGGTATTCCAGCTACTCTTAACAGCATAACAGCTGTTGTTACCCTGCACTTTGATATTCTCAACCCCTTAGTGAAAGCCTGCCCTGTCCTCTTAGCTCCCAGCCCTTCCCATCTCCCTCCTTCCTCTCTTCTAAGAGAGAAAATGGCTGGAAGTGAGAGCACACCGAACTGGAAGTCATAGGTAAGGTTCATGGTGACAGTCTGATCATGAATGGCAGGAGGCAGGTGTGCAGGTGAAGGTAATTCTTGAGAATACGAGGAGAGAAGTACATTAGAGGACATCAATATGATTTATTACAGAAAATGATCCCTGAGATGATAAGCAGTATGCAGACAATGATGGGAAATGAGAAAATTAAGCTTATATCAACTTATTATTATAGATAATTATAGATTTTTATATTTGAGAACTGACATCTTTAAAATATTTTTACTGACTTCCAGAAAACGTTTATCTGAAGCATCAAATTTTATAGATTTTTCTATCCCCCTCCCAAATTCTTATCAATTACATGAAAGTTACTCACTAAAACCGATTTTAGTGTATAAAATGACAGAATGAATTCCATTATTAAATTCTACTGCATAGGGTGTATCTTTAGTTATATGGGAAAGAGACTACTAAAATATTACTTAAAGCTAGGAGTTACGGGCATTTTAAAATTAGAATCTGATAAGTCTATGGTGGAAGATAATTTGAATGATTCACATGTGGGTAGATAGAGTAGTTGTCAAATATTTTATTTGCTCATTTCTTAAAGTGTCTAGGTGGTGCACCAGGATGGCATTTCAATACAGAGTCCAGAGAAGAGCTGTCTGCGTTTTAATGACTTTACCAACTGTGATAGAGCTTTGTATTCAACAAGCTTTTTTTTCTATAAATTGAAACATTTCACAATAGTGGAATGTCAACTGCTTTTGAAGAGTCATGTGACCTCTCTGCATGGCCCAGGTGGGGATGAACATGAGCAGAACTTAGAAGAATCAGTGGGACCAGGAAACTCACCACACGTCAGGCCATAGAGGTGTCAAAAATAACTCTGATTTGTACAGGTGAATATTTGCGGTGACATTTGCAATTATAAAATGCTAACACAGCGAGATGGCTTAGCAGGTAAAGGCGTTTGCTTACAGACATGCCTAACACTGTGAATTTGATCCCTGTAATTCACATGGTGGAAGGAGAGAGCCAACTCTCTCAATTTCCTCTTTGACCTCCACCAGACTCCTGTGACACATGTAAATGAACACATACACACACACACACACACACACACAGAGAGAGAAAGACAGACAGAGACAGATAGACAAAGAGAGGGAGAGACAGAGACAGAGAGACAGACAGAGAGAGAGAGAGAGAGAGAGAGAGAGAGAGAGAGAGAGAGAGAGAGAGAGAGAGAGAGAGAGAGAGAGAGGTATACCTGGGAATTTCCCTAGTGCCAGACTTTTCCCTCTGTCAAGATACCTCTTTCCTTGCTCTCCCTCTCTGTCCTTCTCCCAACTAGACCATCTAGTTCCCTCATGTTCTTCTCCCTCTCCTCTTTTCCCCTCCTCCCTTGTCTCCCCCCACTACCCCCACTCCCCATTTCCCTTCCCAGGGGTATCTATCTTAAGGTGCTCCTTGTTTCCTAATTTCTCCGAGGTTGTGGGCTGTAGACTGGTAATCCTTTGCTTTATGTCTAATATGCGCTTATGAGTGAGTACACACATTGTTAGTCTTTCTGGGTCTAGGTTACCTCACTCAGAATCTTTTTTTCTTGTTCCATCCAAGCACTAGGGACATTCCCAGGAATCTACAAGGATGACCCCAGATAAGACTCTCAGCAATAGTGGAGATTGATGATTATCTTGAGCTCCTGGAGTCCAGTCAAGGAGAGGGAGGAGTGATAATATGAGCAAAGGAGTCAGGACCATGATGGGGAAACCCACAGAAACAGCTGCCCTTAATCAGTGGGAGCTCACTGACTGCAGACTGACAGCTTAGGAAACTGCATAGGATCCAACTAGGCCCTCTGAATGGCAGTTTATGGGGCTACCGGCAGTGGGACCAGGTTTTATCCTTAGTGCATGAACTGGTTTTTTGGAACCCATTCTCTATGGAGGAATACCTTGCTCAGCCTAAAAATCTGGAGGAGGGGATTATTGATCTTGCTTTAATGTGATATGACAAACTTTGTTGATTCCCTATGGGAGGTCTCATCCTCTCTGAGGAGTGGATGGGAAGTGGGGCAGGGGGAAGGTGGGGGAGTGGGAGGAGAGGAAGGAGGAGGAACTGGAATTGGTATGTAAAATAAAAAAAGATTGTTTTCAAAACCAGAACGTTGTTGCTCAAAGTGAACTTCTGGGACTTGGACTGAGTGGAAAAGAGTGAACCCCCTTTCTGCAGTACATTCATTTGTGTCTCTGCCATGCCATGTGGATGGAGAGCAGAGTGGGGTAAACTTTTTCAGTACAAAATATGATAATGGTTTTGACAAGATTGCTAGAATAGCTATACATTGGGTTGGTTAAGTCCTTTAGGTACAGAAATTGAGAATTTTATAAGAGAAACTGATATGCTAGAAAAAGATCATTTCCTTTATAAGAAATTGATTATTTAATAACTGCAATGTGCTGTATATTTGAAAGCAAACATATTTACTAAATTTCTTTTTTTCGGCATTGCAGCAAAATGTGTCCTCCGTGTGATTAGATAAAATTCGAAATTCAAAAAAAATTAAAATTTCCAAAGCTATAGTTATTTACAATCATCATGTTAATTATATTATTTTGGTGTAACTACACAAAATCATTCTTAAGCTTCATGCTTCTCTCTGTGTCATGTATATATATATACATGAATAGAGATGAGCAATATATACCTGAAATGTTTCACGCTTGAAAGCCAAGCATTCAATTATACGATGCTCCTATCTCCCTTTGAGACACACATACATTCCTGTGCTTTCAGTTCTTTTTTCTTTTTCTTTTTCTTTTTGGCTGTTCTGATTTACTTTCAAACATAATATAGGGAAATGATAGATTACTGGGTGCCTTACAAAATAGTTTAAAGCAATGCACTCATAAGTTGGTGATGTGCTTGTTCTTTTTTAAACAGGTGGACGGTAACTTCTCTGTTAAACATCCAGATCTTACATACAGAGAAACCAGTCAACTGAATGTTTATTTTTCAACTACGTGATTTACTATTGATGGCCCTTCCAGAAGTCCAGGTGAGTGTATTTGTGCTTGTTTTAGAAAAGCAATGTATAATACAACCACCACACAAAATGCTGCTTAATCCTTTTAGTTTGATGGATAAGGAAATTATGCCTTTAAACTGTGAATCGCAAAGCTTCTCGGGAGTAAACAACTTGACACAAATGTGACATTTGAAAATGAAATTGCATCAATAACGTGGTGAGTTCTCCTTCTCTGATGTCGCTGGAGTGAGTCCATGATAGTGATTGGTAGAAGAACGGAGGCCCGCTGCGTGACCGCTTCAGTAACCACTGCTCCTTATCTGGCTTGGTGTCAAATAGACTCCGAGAAGATTTAAAGCCTCAGAGATAAGCCTGCAATTGAAAATGCGTTCCTATTATGTATTTAAAGCGAGACGATGCTACCTGCTTTCTGAGCTGAATTTTATACAGCCGGAGCTATTGGGAACTAATTTCCTGTACTGAATGCTAATTTGCCCCGATCATTCTTAGTACACTTTATTGTAATATTCCATTTGAAAACATAAATTTAGAATCATTTAAAATGATTTCATGGTTAGATGATTATTAGTAAGAATCTGCAGATTAATCTCTGTCCCAAAAGCTCCTTTCATGTTGCTGTGTTTTCTTAGCTACCAGAGTCAAGACAGAGGGAAACACCTGGCCTCATGTGGCATACCCATGATCCATTTATGGCTTAAGACTAGTGGTGAAGGGTTTTTCTAAGCCACTGTCTGTACTGTGTTGAAATGATTTAAAGTAGGTAGCAAAAATATCGTCTTCAGTTTTTTCTGTGTGTGCATGCACATATGTGAGGCATTTGCATGGAGATGATATGTATTACTCTATTTTAAGGTGCAGAACTCTGAGAATTGATGCTAAAGGCAGAATTCAGGATGGACTTCTGAGTCCTAGCTGGTCATTTATGTGATTTGGGCAAGCTTCTTGGGGCCTTGGTTTCTTCTTCGTAAATGTTATTTTGGATGAGATAGTAGCATATAAATGACATGATTTTTTTTTACATGCTCTATGGACATATAAATGGAGAATTGGATTGAGACTGTTTCTCAACCCAGTTGCCTTGTAGAGGATGCTTGATAGGCCAGGAGAAATTTTTATTTTTACAACCAGAATAGGAGAGGAACCTGTGCTGCCTGAATCTAGTGGGAGGAAGTCAGGGTTGCTTCTCAGTCTCCAGTACTGAACAGAATAACTTCCTTGGCAGTGTTGTCTCATACTAAATGTCAGCAGTGCTGTTGGTGGGAAACCTTGGGTTAAATGCAAAAAATGTCAGACACTTATATAATTTCATTGACTTTACTTTCCCAGTATTTCAACAATCTTTTAGTGTCTAGAAATTCCATACTTACATGTACTTCAGTCTAAAAATGCATTAAATAATAATACTAATGCATATCATTAAATTTCATATACAGTATGATAGTTGTTATTCATGAATATTCTCTTAAGCTAATGTTTAAGATTCTCATATTCATAGATATTTTAATAATCCTTTAAAGTATTTATAATACTATTTGAATTCATTTTTGACTCACAATCCTTTATAAAACAACCTTAGACTGAAGGTTTCTGAGTTCAGGGTTTTTTTTTATTTTTGTAGTAAATTATTGTTCATTTTATATTATATATATATATATGTATTGAATGTTTTCTATATATGAACCCAGGAAAGTGCCCTATAATCAATAATTGCTATTTACTTAATAAAATGTGTAAATAATCACACCAAGTGGGTTAAAAAATCTCATATCAGGTTAAATTATGTTTTACCATCAAGGTAGGTAAGATTTGTAGTCAAATGAATTATAAAACAAAGCTTAATTTTCCTGTAAAATTTTTATATTTGTGAGTTGTAGATATGCCAATACATATATTGTATGTTCCTTTATTGACCATGATGTCTCCAATCTGTAAGGACATGTCACATCACCTAAAAAGCAACAGAGTATAACAATCTTTATTGCACCCAACAAATGTGCACTCCCTTGCCGACTCATTTAGTAATTGTTAAAAAGAACATGTATATCTGAAACATGTACTGCCTTAATTAATGTTCCAAGTTATGTCGGATTATATGAGTAAGTGTCCCAGTTAATGAGCATTTACATTTGATTTCCACAGTTGCAAGGAAAATACACCCCACAAAAATGAAAACATGCATAGAAAGAATGCAATTTATAACATAAGTTATTTACAGAAGGAAACTTGGATGTATGTATTCTGTGAGTAGAAGTATTTTAGTGTCTATTTTAATTAATAGTAAATGCATATGCTAAGGACGTAACAGGGTTTCAGGACAGTGTCATTATGATGATGTATAATTATATAGCCCACTCTCACTATATTCCCCTGCAAGTGCTTAAAATAAGGCTTATTTAAAGGAGGGGTGGCATAGCAGCTTGATAGGTGACACAATGAATTAGAAATATAAGCAAATGCTTCTCTAAGGCTATGCCTTCTGCATAAAGACTGTGGACATGGTGTATGCATAATTCTCACTGAGATTTACAGATGCTTATATCCTTCATTTTTGAATGTTCTTTTCACTGAAGTGTGCAAATCTGAAGGATTTCAGAACCAGTAAGCACTAGACAGTTTTTCTTTACCTCTTCCATCACATTCAAGCCAAAGTCTTTTGCTATAGGTTCTTTTACAACAGGATGTCATGTTTGACATTTTTGTTACGTTTCTAGGAATGTTATAATAGCTAACCTGAAAATACTTCCCACTAGTGAATATTCATAAACACTATAATATAAAAATTTAGTTTTAATTAAATTAGTGGAAACCACAGATAGCTAAACATTAGAGAAATGTCAATTTAGGAAACCCAGTTCTGAACTGGGCTTGAATGAGGAGCTTGGAGGTTTAAGACCTGGTAAGAGGAGACCAAGCTTTGAATGAAGGAGTGGTTTTGGAATAAAACATTCTCTCTTTCCCATCTATCCATCTCTCATCTATGTATCTGTCTGTCTGTCTATCTATCTATCTATCTCTATCTATCTATGGGCTGTACATTCATAAAATAGTAGAACAGGGAAATGAGTCATCGAGAAATAGTTTCCTGGTTAAACTTAGATTTCACTCTGGGTTGTGAATGAATAAGTACATACTTGCTTGAATTTTTTTTTTGTAATCAAGATTGCCTTTTGTGGATTGGTTTCATACCTAAAAAACACAGCTTCATAATCTGTAGTGATGATTGACATAGTGAAATGAGATTTTACTGTGTTCTTTAGGGTATAACACAAGTATATAAAATTATCAGAGTAATACAAGGCAAAAACTATATGTGTAAGAGTAAGAAATACCTATTTTAAAAATCTTTTTAAAAATAAATAATAGGAACCACTAGATACTGGAAAATATGTATTCCTAGATACTGATTACAGGAAATCCTAGAAATCAAATTTGGGTGATATAGTTGAAACAAATTTTAGTGAAAATGCATACAATAAAACATTCTTATAACAGGAAGAAAGAAGGATGAAAATTAACTACCTAAGCATTTGACTCTGGAGATAACGAAAATAAGTAGAAGTTATGTTAAACATTATATAATAATAATTACAATAGCAAGAAGATAAGCTGTGGAGATCAATGAAAGTACAAATTAGCATTCTTAAAATAATAATAGAAGTCAGACCATTGCCAGGTTTGAACAAGAATAAAAGGCAAAGACAAAAGTTGACAGTATTAGAGTTTCAAGAGTAGTTCAGTACTCCAGTATTTGATCAAGACACTATAATTTCTGCTAAAACAAAGAAAAAGTAGGGGAAATGTATTGTTAGAGAAGTGAAACACTGAGATTAAAATAATTTTGAGAAATACCAATTTGCTTTAGCAAGAGATAGAAAACCTAATAAGCCATATCAGAGATGCATTAGTCATTTTTGATGTCGCCATTACTCTCAATATCTGTATTTCAAGTTAGGCTCACATGATTTTACTGGTGAGTTGTTCTATCATTAAAAAATACTTTCAAAGTAATGCTATATCAAGAAGCCATTACCAAACCTGTCTTTTTGAATTCTATATAATTGGAATTGGAGAGATTGCTCATTGGTTAGGGGCATATCTTGCTCTTCCAGAGGACCTGAGTTCAGTCAACAGCATCTATGGTTGCTTACAAATATCTGTAACTCCTGTTTCAGAGAATCTACTGACCTCTTCTGGCATCATTGGGCACTGCATGCCTGTGGTGCAGACATTCATGTAGGCTAAGCAACAAGGCATACAAAATACATATAATAAAATTTCAAAAAATATATTCCATATACTTTTATATTAATTTTATATTATACAAAAACTTTATGTACATTTTTATATATGCTCAATTTTAGGTATATAGGTATATTTGCACTCAAATTCTGTAGGAGGCTTTGAAACTTCTACTTTGTTTTTGAGACAGGGTTTCTCTGTGAAACAGTCTTGGATGTCCTGGAACTCACTCTGTAGACCAGGTTGGCCTCAAGCTCACAGAGACCTGGTTGCCTCTGTCTCCCAGGCTCTGGGATTAATGGTGTGAGCCACCTCTGGCTTGTCTTTGGGTAGATTTTGAAGAATTTAACCTTAATTCTCAAATATTTACACAGCCATGATAAATTCTCTGCACACATGATCTTTTCCTTTGTTTGGATGCAAGGTAAGTTAATAAAATAATATGTTTAGTTCATATCTTCTGTTTTGTATAAAAGCATGTGAAGTGATTACTTTTGTGACAATACTGTGAGTAGATGAAGTTCATATAAAAAGGCAATTTATTGATGACATTTTTAGAAACCTAAATACAAAACTCCTATTTTAAACATTTGGCACATCAAGCTTAGCAGGAAAGGCCTGGCTAGATTTGTTCTGTGTGTGCAGAGTAATTAATAATTAAATCTGCTATCAGAATAAAGAAGACAAGTTGTTTCCTTTAGGTAGATTTGACAAAAGCTTTATGGCATTAGCGATGAGCTCTTTCCAAACTATGGAGACAGCTCATGAATGAATTGGTGGAAACCACACCAGAGGAGGTTTGGTTCTCAAGAGCATCCCTGAACACTCCTTCTGGATGAGCAGTAGGAACAGGGAGATTTGCTTGTTTTTCTGCTGGACAACTGAACTGTTTACGTCTAAACAGTTCATGGAGGGCAAAGTCTATTTGAGTGCACTTCATACCTGGTTTAACAAGACACCCAGACCAGACCTCTAATTATTCTGTACACCCTACTTCAGAGTCTGGCTTGTGTCATATGCAGCAGAGTTCTGAGGCCATAATTTTTAATATTTGCTTACTTATGTTTGGCTCTGGGGGATTTTTCTACACTTTTCATTGAGCTTTGAAATGCTTTTAGAAGCTTGTGTACCCTAATTTATGCAACATCTGCATGCTTTGTCCTGGCCAAGAAGATTTGGTACTTTCATATACTAATTTTCAGGGCTAATTGTTGCAAATATTTTTCTCATTTGGTCAACTATCTTTTTGGCAAGAAGGTAAGTGGCATTAACTAAGTAATATGCTAGTTAGTACAGACACACACACACACACACAATCACACACAGAGAACACTCTTCTCTTTATAGCTGTAGAAATATTTGTAATCAACCTTAGGATTCCTCTATATTACTCACTGTGGGTAACAAAACCTGGGAGTTTTGCCCGATATAAAAGGTGTACTAGTTTCTTGTGACCTTGTAATCCTTCCAGACATGTGAACTCATCTGTGGATCACTTACAATACTAAAATAAAAGTACAAATTATGTGGATAGGTACTATTTAAAGAATAAAAGAAAGAAGGAATTCTACATATGTTCAGTATGAATGGATTTTTTTTATTCTAAATTTTTTATATGTGCTTGGTTGAATTACTGGGCCTAGAATCCATAGGTAATCATTGCGTGCATGTGTGTGTATGTTTATTAGGGGTGGTGATGTGGTTTCTGGTATTACATGATAAAACACGTGACAAGTATAACTGTCAAACAGAATGTGATGTAAATATTTCAATAATATAACAGGAAAATTCAGAAATTTCAGAAAATTCAGAAATTCAGAAAATTCAGGAAATGTAGTTTATCAATAAAATAGCAGTTATGATAAACAGTAAAGCAATCTATCTAGAAAAGACAACAAATGACCTTTTCCTAAATTCAAAGACAAGTTACCAAATAGCTATATTATTTTAAAACCATAAAATATTAAATAAAACTATGTAAATATTTTGTCTGAAAATGAGATAGTTATTTTTATATATGTCATATATCTGCATTTAGTAAGTGCATAAGAACAAATATGTGATCTTGGAAGGGAAAGAAAAATTACCTTCTTAATATGCTAGCTACGGGGATAGAGAGAGTCTGCTGCTAGTTATTTCAAAGTGACTGAGTAGAGAAATAAAAATTAATTTAAATGTTCATATTATTTCCATTTTAACTATGAAAATCCATGTGTGTCTTTGTCGGGGAATGTGCACCTGAGTGTAGTTGTCTACAGAGGCCAGAAGCAGGCATTGGATGTTTGGAGTTGGAATTGCAGTTGTGAACCACCTTACATGGATGTTAGGAACTGATCACCTTCTTTTGTAGGAGCAGTATGTACTCTTAGCTACTGATCCATCCCTCCTGCTCCTAAAGTTTTATTTCCTAGCAACATATTTCCTTATTCTAGTGTATGCATGTTGCAGATTCAAAAGGGAAAAGTCTAAAATAGATACCTTCTTAATTATGAATCTCAAATATATTATTGTAATATGTGCTTTAAGCTACAGTTTGTGTGGAAAATCCCCTTTATAATTTAACTAGAAATTATGTGGATTTTTATTTTATTTTATTTTTAACTGTTTTCAAAATCCCTTAAAGTTGAGTGACATACTGGGACAACAGCATACGATTTCAGGCATTTTGGCATAATAATTGTGTCATCTTCTGTGGGCATAGTTTATAATATTACCTGAACTATTCTGCAGAAGGCTTAATATTTCCCTTGTTCAGTAGAGGTCATTTTCAATATAAACAAGGCCTAATTAGCCAAATTCTTTAATAATATTGTACCAAATCTAATTTAAAATGATATTGGTGTTGTGCTAAACTTATCTTTACATGAAGTTGGCACCAGTACGTGGTCTCCAAAGTAGGAATGTGAGGTAGACAAAAAAGCTTAATTTTCTAATATAAATTATTTGAAAGGTACAGGCACTCGAATTCCGAAGAAATTAAAGCATATTTATGTAGGCACATACATCGTACTAGGGCATGTGAAAGGCAGAGCTTCCTTGAAGTAGAATCAAAGGCTCACACAAGAAGTGCCTGTAGGCTCTGGGAAAAGAACTCAACTGGCGAGTGTCTGGAGATGTGGTTCTCTCAAGGCGTGGAAAACTCTTGTAGTGGAAGTTCTGTGGATTTCAGGGGCCACAGAAGGAGGCATTGATGTCTTTCCCTTCTTTAAACGACGAGTTTTGGGCATGTTCTTATTGTAGCGGACATCTGCCTCTCTCATCATTGTAAATTTCTTGGGTATGAGTCAAAGAACGGGCTAATCCCAAAGTCACTGAGACTATTATTAAACCAATCAATAATGAGGCTTTTATGTGAACCTTGTGCATATATTCCTTTATAGATCACACTTTACAATACTTCAGTGCAAGTAGCAAGTCAGCATTTACATGGAAACTATTCTGTATTTATCTAGCTTAGGGCAGTCTATTATGAGACGAGTGTTATTTATGAACTATGCTTAATTTCCTTGCAGTGGCTGATGCTTTTGTCTCCAGATTCACTATAAAGAAAGTGCTATTTGCCATAAAACACACTCCTGTTTAAATGCTGCTGTCCCACACCCGACTTCCTCACGTTAGTCATGCTGAAGTGTTTCTTAGACCTATTTAAGACTTCAAAGATGTATGTGGCATCATCCCTTTCCTTCAGACTTGGCCTATAAGTTAACTTTCTGATTATTTTTGTCCTTGTGATCTGTGGAATTGTTAATTTTGAAGTGGTTAAAGACAAATAATTTGTTACAATTAGCAGTTGTTAAAATAAACATTATTTAGGGACTTTTCCTATTTTCCAGTCATAAATCTTGCTTGACAATGACACCAAGTTTTTGCAGCACATAAAGTAGTAATATTCCCTTTAGTGTGTATTAGTTAAAGTGGGCAGAAGCTGAGGATAACTCCCATACCGGAATGCAATCTCTGATATCTCCCCTTAACCTTTCCTTGTTCAGCGAAGTGATTACTCATGTAAAAGACTATTTTCACTTACAGATACTACAGCTATTACTCAAGTTAATGACAGCAGATCCTAAGGACTTAGAGTTGAATAAACCTGATAAATCCACTGACTTTTCTGAATGGACAATCTCATCACTCTCATTGGCAAAGCAGTCACATCCACAGGACCACTGAAGTCACTCTTTCTGCAAGGATGTTGATAATGGATGACATAGTGTCTTTTTGGAGGGCATTTGCTGTAACAGAATCTCACAGTCCCATCATGATGATGGCTGATCAGCGTAAATGCAGAGAGTTCAGCCAATTTTACCTGCATGCAATACGAACAGGATGTCCCTGAATGCCACTATTTTGGCTACATAAATGTGCTAAGACTCTCATCCTTGAGTGCTAAAGGACCAGAGGTTTCAGTACCTAAGGAAGGTCCGACACGATAGTATAAGTGAGCCTACCAAAGCTCCCACTAACAGTTATGCCTGGATGACTCCCTCTGGGAAATACAGTGGCTTGTTCTGTCCTGGGATCTGCCTGTTCCTATGGTGGCACTATGATCCTCTGTGTTTTAAACTTAAGATGAAGTGCACCTTCATCTTCTATTGAAAACCCAGACCTTCAGCTTCCTGTGATCCTGTGGCTAAAAGAGATAAAAGGACCTTTCCAGTAAGATTGTCTAACAGGCATTGGCAACCTTTTCAATTCTCCTGTCAAACCAGGCGGGGCATGCTGGAGTAAGATATGTCCCCGCTGAGTAACCTTTACATGGGACCTGACATTCTCAGTGTCTCTTGTTCCACTCATGGGGTCCCTGCCTATTTTCAGAGTAGTGATAGGATTAGTCTGAAGAAAATGCACCTTAGACCTGGATGAGAAGATATACTGAGAGTGGTGAACCAATGGGCAGCCAGTGCACACCAGGGAGTCTCGCTTCTTTTTTTTGTTGTTGTTGTATGTATATCATATACATTACATAATATATTCTTTTTTTTATTCTCCAGATTTATTTTGGTAAAAAAAATCAGATATAACCTTTCAAAAATTACATTAATGTTTAACATGCATTCAAATAACTTTCTTTTTTTTTCCAGTTTAAATTTAGATAAGAAACGAGGGAGTCTCGCTTCTTACATGCACTGCTATCTTCCCTGGAAATGATAAACCAGAGACAAAGCTGACTTTGGCCACTCCACCTCGAATGTGCTTGGTCTCATTTTGAAGAGGTGTGATGCTCTGTCATCTACTTGGTTTCTAAGACACAAGGATGTTTCTTAGGCTCTCAAACTTCTAACAGGAGTCCTTTTAATGATCATACCTTGATTTATTTTCTTAATCTTTGGTGCATCACCCAACATACTCAGCCACAATGGTTCAGTCACAATGTGTTATACATCTACATAGTTTCCAGTTAACGTTGTGGCACATGGTCAGTGGTGAAGTCACTGGAATCTGTCTTTCATTCCTACACTTTCTCTCAGATTCTCTAACCTCCTTGCCTTAGCTTTGTTTATAAATTAATCCATTTAATTTTTTATTTCTGTCCCTTTGGTCAGCTAAGTGCTTCATATGATCCAATGATTTTACCATTTTTTTCTTTACCATTTTCTC
Source organism: Mesocricetus auratus (assembly GCF_017639785.1). NCBI lineage: Eukaryota > Metazoa > Chordata > Mammalia > Rodentia > Cricetidae > Mesocricetus > Mesocricetus auratus. Next base: position 47,975,646 of record NW_024429186.1, read on the forward strand.
TAGGGAAAACGGGTACAGTTTCTGATATTTCAATATCTGTACCATTTTCTTCCCCCAAAACATGACATTATAAGGTGCAGATATTGAAATTAGAGAGGCTGCAAACTAAGACCTAACTGAATCTTATTAACTGCAGGTCCAGTGGTATTATCTCTTGACATTCATAAAGGGTGCTAACTGTCAGCATTAAGCATTCACTGAAGAAAGAGGGTCATAGCAACATAAAATTTATTTTGTAGAATGTACTTAGCATAAAAAATCCGTAAGAGATCAATGACTAAAAACTATGACATAATAGTATGGTAAGGCCATTGACTGGCAATATATGTGTGTGTGTATGTATGTATTTTTTAGTGCATGGGGACATGTGTGGAGGTCAGAGACTGTGGGTTTATGTTCTCTTCTTCCTTCATGTGGGCCTGAGGATTGAACTTAGGTTTTCAGGCTTGGCAGTAAGTACATTTACCTTCTGAGTCACTTTGCTGGTCCCATAACTCATTCTTTGTAGGAACAGAAAAAAGTTCAGAGATATTGAGTAATTTGTTCAAGGTCACACAGCTAACAAGGGCTATCGGGTTCCAAAGTTTGTGATCATAATATCTTCCAGTAAAACAAAACAAAACAAAACAAGAAACAGCAAAAAGAGGTTCTGGGGATATGCTCACTTCATTTCCAGTTGTAGCATCATATAAATTAGCCACACACTTGGGAGGTGGATATAGTCAATGCCATCCTTGTTTTCATAGGCTGCATAGTGAGTTCAAGGCCAGACTAAACCAACATGAGACCCTATTTTAAAAAAGTAAATAGATTTTCAGTGCCTTACTTTTTTTTTACTGGATGTTTAACCTTTTGTTGTCACATTAGATTATCGGCATGAACATCAATCTCTATGCCATAACCTACAGATGTGCAAAGAAGTGACTTCTATGACTTATAAAATTTCCTTTCCATTTATTTTAGTCTTCTTTATTAAATATGTTTTTTATTTAAATTAGAAACATGCATGCTTCAAATGTCAATCCCAGCTCCCCCCTCCCTTGTCCCTCCACCAGCCTCCTCCTCGCCCCCAGCCCAATCCCCACATCATTCCCCAGGGAGGGTGAGGCCCTCCTTGGGGGGAACTTCAGAGTCTGTCATTTCATCCAGGGCAGGACCTAGGCCCTTCCCCATGTGTCCAGGCTGAGAGAGCATCTCTCCATGTGGAATGGGCTCCTAAAGTTCATTTGTATGCCATGGTGAACACTAGTCTACTACCCAAGGCCCCAGGGATTTCTGAGGCCTCCTCACTGACACTACATTCATGGAGTCTGGATCAGTCCCCTGTTGGTCTCTTAGTTATCAGTCTGGTGTTCAAGAGCTCCCCCTTGTCCAGTCAGCTGTCTTTGTGGGTATCATCATCATGGCCTTGACCGCCTTGCTCATCACTTCTCTCTCTCTGTTACTGGGTTCCAGGGGATCACTTCAGTGTTTAGCTGTATCTGTCTCTGCTTCCATCAGTTACAGGATGAAGGTTCTAGGATGTCAATCACATAAGGTAGTCATCAACCTTATCATCAGGTAGGGGCTATTAATGTCGTCTCTCCGCTATTACTTAGTTTTCCAGTTCTACATCTCTGGAAATCTTACTAGTGTCAGCTCTCTCCTCAAAGCTATAATAATTCCAACTATTATGGTATCTCTCATTCTGGTCTCCTCTATTCTTACCCCGACTCAACCAGTGCCTTACTTTTTGTAGTGACTCATTCTTTGGTCATCTTGAAGCAACAGCCTGTATCCATAAATGGTCATTATGTATTAACACAAGTGGTTAAAGCAGAGAAATATCAACCAAAATTATTTTTAAATAATTTGCAGGCTTTAAAAAGCCCTTGTCAAGAATGCCTGTGCCCAGGCTCACCTTTTAAGTGTAAGATGCATTGACAACTTCCAAAGTGGCTAAGCTGCTGATGTGTGTCTTGGGAACTGGGAAGCTTCTGAGTGAGACTTCTCTCTTGCGTGAAGTTGACACATGAGGATACATTTCGTTGGGTCCTAAGTGCTTAAGTGCTGTCATTCATCAGAAAAAATATGTTCTGGGAAGAGTACAACTCTGAATGTTGTATTTCAAAAGAGAAATTTAGTAGTTTAGGGAATTAGTAGACTTGGGTCTGAACATTCAAGTTTACTAGGCTGTGATGACAACTTTTTATTTTTTCAATATTTCGTGAAATTTAACCTTTAACAGAATGATGCAGCAACTTTAAATTATCTAAAATTTCTGAAACAGACTTACACTAAAATACCAATTTTCATCTTAATCTTTAAAAAGGTTATTGAAGTAGATTAAACAGTGCTTCAGGAAGCAAGCATATTTGACACAATCTATTTTACCTTATAATAACATAATTGCTATGGAGCTTTGACATTTAACAAGGGGTCTGCAGATACAGCTGCCTCAAGGACAATTTTTCTTCCAAAGGAAACTGATAACATAAAATATTTTTAACTTTTCTGAATGTGGCTTACATATTTAAACGCAAAACCACTTTCATGGTCTCTCCCATCCCCCGGCAGCATATATTGCTCTTCAGAATCGTATTATATTATGCATTTATATAAAATACATAGTTCTTGTTTGCATGCTGTGTAATGCCATTAAAAGTGAAGGTAGTTTTTTGTTTTGTTTCCAGCTTGCCAGGAATTCCTATGGTTCTCAGAAGTGTGTGTGTTTGTGTGTGTGTGTGTGTGTGTGTGTGTGTGTGTGTGTGTGTGTATGTGTGTGTGTGTGGTGCTTCCTAGAATAAATCTCTCTCCTGAGCCTTTTTATAAGGTCAAGTGCTTTTTTATAAATAATTTGTAGGAATAAACTCATTTAATTCCCCTTATAGTTTTATGAGGTAAGTACAATTTTCTTAATTTTTTAAGTAGAGAAACAGAGGTCCAGGGGTAGAATAATGTGCTCTGTAAGGCAGCTGGTTTGTGAGGAACTAGGTTTTGAACCCCTGTGGTCTTCCTAAGTAAGTCATTTCCTATGGAGAATTCAGGCTCCTCTTTTCCTACCTCTGCTTGGAGAGGAAGAGTACATGCGGTAACAAGGTCCTCCAATTGCCATCATTTGTCCTGCCAAGTGCTCAGCATACTCATATGAAATTGTTTGAGAATCTGTAGGAGGAGAAGGGGAGACACGAGGAAATGGGGAGACACAAGGAAAAGGCTGGTCATACAATACCAGGTCACAGTTAAAAGCACAAAGTCTGCTTTGGCTAATAGAGCACAGGTATGGTACAAAGAATAGAAGGTAGACCATTCCTTCTTTAAGGGGACAGAGACAGAAGAGCTTTCTTTATATGTTTGAGATTATTCTGTTCATCAAATGGAACTAAAACAGATTTCATGGTTAATCTCTTAGTTGCTGTAAGTCATAATCCATCTGCATTATTTCTACTGTTTTGACTAGTGACTCCTGAATTGGATAAAGAAAAGAGGACTAATCCTTAGATGTGCTGAGCTAGGGTACACCTGCTTTTGATCAGCTGGTGAAAATGCAGTTATGCATTATTTACATCATGTGACTGGTTTCATGCCATTATACAAAGGTCCATAAATATAATGCCATGGCAGAAATCCCTGGCAGTCAGTTAGTAGGGTTTGATAAACTGGAGGAGATTGTCTTTTTCCATTTGGATTGGCTTAGGGAGACAGAAACGAACGTAGCTCCTTCAGCCAGAGTAGATGTAACATTGGACTATGTGCTACAGAGAGTTAATAAGGGGCAATGGAATAATTCAGAGGATAGGGAGAGCAGGAAGCTGCTAATTCTGGAGTATTGAAAGGACAATGGGCTGTCTGGAGGATTAAAGTTAAGGCAAGCAATGCTAAGGCAGAGCTGTTTCTGTAGAAGGTTGAATTATGGAGATATGGTCATTCTAATGATGCTTCCATGACAGAGAGACAGAGTGGGAGTGGGGTAGGGTGGTAGTGGACTTGCTTTTTCCTTTCCTCTCCCTTTCCAAGGCCACTGAAATCCAGTGACAAGAGAGCTTGACAGTGTTCTTATAAGAAGGACTGGGAACTGATTTGAGAGAAATAAAGACATGTGCACATTTATTCATTTATTGACTGTGTGCACAGAGACTAAGAATATCTTTGATGTAGGAAAGCAAAGTTACTTGTTTTCATGTTCGTTATACTATACTACTAGTCATTATTTTAGACTATACTCCTACTTGTAAAATGTTTACTTTAAAACAGTGAATTCCATCGCACACGCTGTCTGACATATTTCTAGTTGCTATACCCCTTGCCTGTATCACAGGGCTATGCCAAGTGATTGACCCAGAATAGCTATGTTGGCTTAAGCACATACATGTACATATAGCCACTCAGTGACACACACATTTCTTAGAAAACATCTTTGTCATTGAGCAATGGGTGACTATATTGATGCATCATGTCAATAGATACAAATAATGTCTATGCACTAAGATGTTATAACACCCTGAAATTTTAACTTCTTATTTTAATAATTATGTTCTGAACTGTTATATAAGTGAATTTTTATAACTCTCTATAAATAGTTATTATAGCTTAGATGCTAATTATCTAGAAAAATCTGTCATGTTATACTTTAAGTAAAGGTAATGAAGGGTAGTCTGCTGGAATTATTCAAGAGAAACATGGATGAGGTAAAGGACTATGCATCATGTAAGTGGTGATACATCTAGTAAACCATCTGCTCAATCAAGGTCATTTTAGCAGAACTATTATAATATATTTTCCCATTAAAGTGGCTTCAACAAGGTTATTGTAGGAAGTCTTCCTTTCCCCAGTGTTAGTCTAGGTTCACTGGTAAATCAACACCATGACTAGGTCAAATATATAGTGAATTTGTCAGAGATGATATCTGTGAGAGAAAATAGGGACAAAGATGGCTGAGACTGAGAGAGCTTCTAGACATCAATGTTGGTCAAATCTCAACTAGAAAAAATGGGAGGCAGAGAGTGGTATTAGGTAGACTTCATTAGACTTCAAAACAGTCTTAAGTAAGTGTGATAGGCATAACAGGGAGTCATAGCAAAACTGTCCTTTGGAGATAACCACATCTCCTGGGAGTACTCCTCCCACAATCCCCTGCCCAGATCACCACTACCTAGGAGCAAACATGGCGGCAGGCTATGGAGCAAAGCTCATGCTCATCATCCCCATACTCCCACAAGGCTATATGCCTTCTCTCCAAGAGCCTCCTAGCTATTTCTATGAACATTGCAACCCACAGGTCCATGCATATCATACTCCTCTCTGACTGGGTCTGTATGTGGGCAGTATTTATCACAACACAATATAACTGAGAATTTATCAAACTCCATTGTATTATAAATCAACAGGGGATATATTAAAATACCTGATCCAAGGAAACAAAATGAAATTATGCATTCTTTTAAGCTACTAAATTTTGTGTTATATTTTATTCACCAGCAGATAATATAGGGAAGGACAGTATTAGTTTATTAATCTAGTACTAAGTGTATAGGGTTTTTTTTTGTAAAAAATTAGTTCCTCTGCCCCATGTTTTCCAGTTGCTATAATAAAAGTCAACAAGAAAAGAAATCATAGGAAAGAGTCCAAAGATATCACAAGAAGAGACTATATTTCATAAAAACATTGAATTTAGCTCTTCAAAGATATCCCAAGGGGAATTGAGAAAGGTGAGCCTAAAATTACATAGCACTTTGAGAGAGGTGCCACAAAACCTGACAACAACAGCTGACCTGAACAAGGGAGAGCTCATGGATCCCGGACTGATGGCTGGGAGGCCAGCATGGGACTGATCCAGACCCCCTGAACGTAGATGTCAGTGAGGAGGCCTCAGCAAACTATGGGGCCTCTGCTAGTAGATCAGTATTCATCCCTGGCATACAAATGGATGTTGGGAGCTCATTCCACATGGAGGGATGCTCTGTCAGCCTGGACACATGGGGAAGGGCCTAGGCTCTGCCCCAGGACAATATGACAGACTTTGGGGATCCCCCATGGAGGGCCTTACCATTTCTGGAGAGTGGAGGGGGGATGGGGTTGGGGGATGGGGGATTGATGGGAGTGGGGGAGGAGGTAGAGAGAGCTGGGATTGATATTTGAAGCAGGCTTGTTTATAATTTAAATAAAAAAGAGTGTTTTGGATATGGATCAGGGGAGTGCCAGCCTACAATCCCACTGCCAGAGAGTCTGGAAAACAGAACCTTCAACCAATGACTGATGGAAGCAGAGGCAGACTCCCACAGCTAAACACTGAGCTGAACTCAAGGATCCCAGTGACAGAGAGGGAGAACTGATGAGCATAGAGGTCAAGACTGGGCTTGTTTAACTCACAGAAACAGCTGACCCGAATAAGGGGAGCTCTTGAACCTCAGACTGATGACTGGGACTCCAGCATGGGACTGATCCAGACCCCCTTAATGTGGGTGTCAGTGAGGAGGCCTAGGCAATCTATAGGGCCTTGGGTAGTAGATCAGTATTTATCCCTGGCATACAAATGGACTTTGGGTGCCCATTCCACAGTGAGAGATGCTCTCTCAGCCTGGACTCTTCGGAGAGGGCCTAGGCTCTGCCGTGGATGAAATGACAGACTATGGACATACCCATGGAGGGCCTCGCACTGCCTGGGGAAAGAAGTGGGGATTGGGGGAGGGAAGTTGGGGAGATTGGTGGGAGGGCGTGGGAGGAGGGGAGAGAGAGGGAGAGGGAGCTGGGATTGACATTTGAATCAACCTTATTTCTAATTTAAATTAAAAAAAGACAAAAAAAAATAGAGTGTGGAGCAGTTCAATAGCAAGCCACAAGAGGGCAGAGGACCGAAGGATAAAATTATGGGGCACAAATAAATTCAAGAGGAAGAGAAAATTCCAGCCAGACAGTAAACAAATGAAATGAGTCAGCAGCCAAGAAACCCAAATGGGTTGACGTCAAACAGTGGAAGGAAGAGCCGATGAAGAGCAGTAGCTCAGTGAGCAGATGAACAATGACATCGTGGTTCGAGCCAACAGATCAGGAGAAAAGATTGTGACTAGGGAAAGAAAAACGAGTGAAGCTGCTAAGTGATTTGCAGAAGTTGATTCGAAGTGAAATTAAAATTATGCCTTTGTACAGGTCCAACATGTGTGATCCAGTACTTCATTCAGCACAGTAACAAGAGCGGAAGATGCAGGCTTTTGACGAATTGTGAGGAGATTTGGTTGAATTAATTAAAACCAAATATCCCAGGAGTATTGTTTACAGTTTTCTCCTGAGTGGAAGTCAACAGCAGGAGGCAGAAATAGTCAGGGTTTAAAGGTCAAGTGAAGGAGATGCTGTGGTGCTTGGAGTTAGCAGCCCTCCTGGAGTATGCAGAATGATGAAGCCATTTTGGCGCAGAAGACCCGCTGACAGGGAGCTCTATGGGAACACATGCCAGCTCTACAAGCCATCAGACCGCCCAACTCTGGACAAGGTGCTAGAGGTACAGCCAGGAAAATCAGAGCTCCTTATGGATGACATGAAGCAGATTTTGACATCAATGGCCCCAAATTAAGCACTCAATGGTTTATAAAGTATTCTTAGACTTTTTCTTTTAACCCATGCACCCCCAGAATTTCAGTAAGAACTGATTCAAGTCATTCAGGAAGCAGTGGTATATTTGGGCCCCCATATAGGATGGTGACCTTGTTGTCATCCACTGTCTGTGGCATGGTACACTCAAGGGTAGGAAAGTGACTGTGGAGACAATGAAAAGGTAGCTGATGGCCAGTACTCTTAGTTGGTTTTACTGTCAACATTTGATGATACTATGTTTGTGGATCTTATAATCATATCAGAAATCATCAGGTCTTTATCTAATACAGTAAATGACAAATACAGAAGGAAAGTCCTATTGTACTTGCTGAGTCACAGAGATTCTCCCCACAGGGTTCTACAGAGAGCTAACGACAATGCACATAGTAAGAATGACACTGTGGCCCACTGCGTGGCATCTTGGAATCCATCTCCCCAGCTTTGCTAAGTTACCCGCAAGGATGTGCTTAGGAGGCAATGCTGATCAGTCTACATGTATGCTGGTGTCTGATATCCTGAATTCCCTTACTGGAAATGCTCAGTCTCCATGAATGATGCCATCACCAGTTTGGCAGCAGCAGAACTACATTTGGTAGCAAGAACACAGATCTGTGCCACCAAGCGTCCTGCATGACACCCAGTTCTCAAACGGTTAATACAGCAAGTTTAAAAGATGAAAGGAAATGGAAGAGAAGGTTGTTTTGTAAAATACTTTTAGAGCATGTTGGCATGAAAACCCTAAACTCTGGGGCCAGCATCAGTCAAGATATAATTATTTTCTTCAGTCCTTTTTCAGAACTGTGACCATGAAGCTGTAAATGAAGATAAAGGTGTACGGAAGAACGTGATTCTTACATAGATTAAAAAAAAGCACCAGTAGTAGAGTTGAAACTTTTCTTAAAAAGATGAGCGCATAGGAGTGGACGAGACAAACAAGCTGGATTCCATTTCCCAGTGAAGGCCAGGATCCACTGTACTCATAATTTGGAAGCTATATACATGTATAAAAACACATATATAGAATGTGCTTCTTTTTTTAAAAGGACCTTTCTAAAGAGGGAAGAAAAGAAATGAATGAATTGACTATTGCACATCAGTTATGTGGAAGACTTTTTTTCGGCGTCCAACACAAGAGACAAATCCTATTACAGGAGATGGGCTATGCAGCTTTTGTAGAGAACAGACAGTAAATGCCTTGCAGAGGAGGGTGAGCACAGTGAGGTTAATGATGACTTTATTTGTGGAACAGGGGTAAATTTGATCCCTTATCTGCTAGAACAAAAACATTTCTTTTACTAACAGATGAGAGGCTGACAAAAGAGAAAGAGAAACAAAATTAAACAAAGAGCAGGTAGACAGAGAGAGTTCTTGTTTCAGGCAACTAATGCAAAATGTCTTTGCTTGCAGAAACCAGGGCCAGTGACCTTCCTAACATGCTCCTGGGTTTGCTGAGGGTTGTTAAATTGGCTCTGTGTGGCTGGTTCCTGGTTGCGTGTCACCAGCAGCATCTTTGCTGCTGACAGATTGAACATCTGGGAGCTACAGACCTCAGCTGTGAAAGAGAGTGTTGTTCCTCTCAGGGACTAGGATGCTGAATGAGGGTAACTGCTGTAAAAGGTAGCTATTTCAATGATTATGAATTGTCTGGTTAATCTGACTGTCTTATATTCTTATTCTTGACCTTGTTTGTAGTCTGATGTCCTTTCAAGCAATTATAAGGAAATGTCTTCATGTTTAGCCCGTGATTTTTGGCACAGTTAATGTCCAGGTCTATCACAGTTGAAGGTGCGTGATGGAACCTCCACAATGGCAGCAGGGTCAGCTCTCTGAATCTTGAGTAACTCAATTCAGTGTTCTCATGGGAAAGAAGTCCGAAAATACACTTTATTTGATGAAGACATGGAGAAAGAATAACCCACTTCTTTCTAATGGAGGGCTTGCCTTTTGTAGACATGTCTGGAAAGAAACTCCTGGGCTTTGATTCCCATCGTAAGCTCAAATGTGATGCCCATGGTTTAAATTACAAGGCTTTTATTGTGCCATTTTTTTTAAAGAAGGAGAATGATAAATGCGATGCTTTGACTTATATCAATGAACTTCTTATTCAGAGGGGGACTTTCTGACAACCCCACCCTTGGGAATGCAATCCATAGTCAGAAGTAAGAAAAAAAACCTTTCAAGGCTAGCATCATGGTAATAAAGGTGTGTACTTAACCCTGAGGGCCACAGCTTTAATGAGTTTGTTTAACAGGCAGTTTTTAGAAAACTTGGCTATTCAGTTTCCAAGCTCATAGTAGTCAAATGAAGCTCATAGTGGTACAAACTGAAATTGGCAAAGAAAGTGTTTGAAGTGACAATAAACGTAGGAGTAATGTCTGACAATCTGATGGAGGAAGCAGAGGCAAGGGAACCATAAGGCATTTGCGAGAATTCCCACTTAGGATAAGAAGGCTCTTACACTATCAGGAAAATATATGATTTGTGTTCAGCAGTCCCTGATGAAGAGTTCATGTATATTGGTGTAATTCCTTAATAGAAAAGTATGTACCTTCCCAGGTCTTTCTGCCTCATTATTGGAACTGAAGTGAAAGTTGTCTATTTTGCTCTGCCATGCTTGGAAGATAAATTACAGAAAAAGAAAAATTTCCGTCTTTATAACAGAGATAAGAATCTTAAGCTAAACAAGTGAAAAAAGACCACTGGGGTGGGTCTGGAGAAAGGAAAAGCAGGATGCTGTTGATATGAAGAAAAGTAAATGGGGAGGGCCACTTTAATTGGGAAGCAAGGAGGGAGGTTAACATGGGAGAAGATAGGAAGAGGAATAAATAACACAAAGGATGCTTGAAAAAGCTTTAAGGGATTATTTTATATTACCTAAAATTACATATAACACACATACGTGTGTGTACATATAGTCATGTTTGGGTGAACAATAATCCCTTCAAGAGCCATAGACCATTTAACAACAACCCTCTACCAAGTATGAGAAACCTCTTTTAGATTGTAAGTCTGTTTAGCACAAGAGACTCCCCAAACAACAAAGGCCATTGCTGTTGCTCTTAGTTGCCTCCCAGAGGTGAAAGAGAATGTGTGCTTCTTACACAGGATTCAGTGTGAGCTGGATCTGAGCTGAAAGCTGTGCCCTCCAGGGCTAGCTTTCATAGTTCCTGAAGGTGCCCCGAAAGCTGATGAAGGAAGAAGCAATCAATAGTCTTACTTGCCTGTGATACGTATGGACCACAACAGTGACCAGCATGGCAAGATATCTCGAAAGATACCAGATACTACACTGGCATGCGTAGCTTGCTAGTAACCAACAACTACTTATTTGGATTTAAGCCCACTTAACAGGAGGGAATCCTGATACTAGAAACCTATTCTGGAGCTAATGAGGTCATAAATCATAGAGGATCTACCATCACCCCTTTATTAGACCAGTATAATTCCCAACTGCACTATAAATATTTATCCTATCCAAGAGATAAATATGGCTCTCAGTCTTCATAAAAAACAAAACAAAAGAAAAGAAAAAACAAACAAACTACTCTTTGTGCTAGATTCAGACTAGCACTTAAAACTGCAACCGGTTAAACACAGAGAACAACCAATGGGGAGGTGCCCGGCACTAACAGTAGTGTGGCTCCTGTATCTAAGGCTCAAAGAACATAGTGGAAAAGGGGCCAGAGAGATTGTGAGAGCCAGAGGACTGGGGAGTCTGCTGTTAGCTTCTGTCTTCTAAAATAACGGAGAAGCTACACCTACAATAATGAAATAATATGGCTACCTAAAGAAGCCCCCCACAATGATACCATAGAGACATGCTATTGTATAAGGACAAATCCCAAGGGGTCCCATTCTATAGTCAACTGAGGAATTCTGAGAGAGGAAGAATTAGTCTTCCCTGGGGATAAACCCCTGATTGGTTAGTCAATACCAAATCGTCAGCTCTGAAATCATGCACATACAAACAATGCTGCAGAGACTCAGAGGGTCGTATTTATATGTTTTCATGTGTGTATAATATATATGTATATTTATATATAAATAATATATGAATAGTCAAAGCAAAAGAGACCATGGGTTCCAGAGGAATCAAGCTGCAGAGGGCACTGTGGAAGGTTGTAGGGAGAGGACAAGGGAGGGCTTAGAGGGAGAAAAGGGAAGGGAGGAAATGATATAATTAAATTTGAACCAAAAATTTAAAAATTATTAAGAAAAACGTAATGATGGAAAGTAAAAAGAATGCTTCAACTTTCAGTTGAGAGAACCAGGGGCTTATGCCACAGAAACAGATTTTGTGGATTAGCCAAAACTTAACTTTACATACTGCATCCTGAAGCATGGGAGACTGAAAGCACAACATTTGGATCTTAGTGGCTGTGGTGAGATGCATTTCCTGATTAAAGAAACAGCATGTTCAGCCGGGCGGTGGTGGCACACGCCTTTAATCCCAGCACTCGGGAGGCAGAGACAGGCGGATCTCTGTGAGTTCGAGGCCAGGCTGTACCGACAGCCTCCAAAACAATACAGAGAAACCCTGTCTCGTAAAACCAAAAAAAAAAAATAGAAACAGCATGTTCATGATTAGACAAGGTAAAATAATTGGAGGAGGACATGACTGAAGTCTCCAGGAAAGGCCTGGTTCCTCTGATTGCGGAAAAGTTTTTTCGGGGGGCACAGTGATTAGTACCTCAGGTGAACTGACAGCATTGGTGAGCAATGCATTTTCTCCACAAAGCAAAATAGAATCGTTGGGTAAATTATACGCACAAAAGGTTACCAGAATGATAAAATACTAGTGAACTTTTCAGAAATATGCTTCTCAGAGCTGTCTAATTTAGTATAAGGATCCACTAGAGGGATTTCTTTGATGATACCTTACTCCGTGTCCCAAATACTCCCCTGAAGTGGCTAGAATGAGCCTAAATACACAACATATTTTCTCACATCAGGAAGCAATGGATATGGTCCTGCCTGCTATAAACCAGAGCTGGAAACAGTTATGATGATCTAAGAAATGGCAGTAAGAGAAATGTATGAGGTGATAGATACAATCATTCATTTAATGCAATTATCCTAAAATATGCAGGTTTCAAAACGTCACTGGTTCTCCATAAATATATGCAAAGTGGTAGTCTGTACAAGCTATGACATGTATTTCTTCTCTGTACATTCCTTTGTCTGCAGCTCAAAAGTTACCCTGTGAGAATAAAAGTGAGAGCATGTGTATATGGGAGCACTGGATGAACTGTATAGTTGATCAGAAGATATTATATTTTGTCATAGAAGGGAAGAACCATTGCCTCATGAGGTAAGGGTGCTTATTCATGGAGAAGTAAAGAACTATTCTTTTCTTTCATACATTGAGTACATAACAACAAAACTCAAAAAGCTTTCCACTTAAAGTACTTTGCATGAAAAACAGAGTGGCATATATAAGAAATCTAAACTTCAGTTATGAGGACTTGCCTTGTAGAAGATCTCATCTTCTTGCCATGTCCCTAGTAATAGGAACAAAAACAAAAAACATGCCCTTCATGAATGAAGCTATAATGGTCTATACCTTTTTATAGTAATATGTCTCTCCTTTTACATAGCAAAACCCAAAGCACATCACTGGTAAAGCTCTTGTTTTTAGAGAACAGAAATGCTCCCAAACCATAGGTAGTTAAAAGTATCTGGAGCATAAGAATATATGAGATGAGAGTAGTGTGAATACTGATTGTGTCCTAGGAAGGATGCAAGCTATCACCCTCTCTCACCTGAAATTGCAAGGATATGCATCTTGGTCTATCGATTCCCTTTACATGCATATTCTAGCAAGGGAATGCACTTTCTCAGTTACTCATACTCTTCTCCACCCCTTTCTGCTCAGCAGCAGTTTCCATACACGATTATCACCCAGGCAGCATTTTCCATGTTAACCTTGTGATGTCTGATAGGGAGGACAGAGATGGATATTGCCTTGCTGAGATGTGTACACATGATCCATAATGAGCAAGTGCAGTTCCTTTCTGACCATGACCGGGCATCAAGACAAAAGGAGGCCCAAGCCTACTGAGTCCTAAAGGAACAAATTTTCAACTTAGCTAAGATTATAATTTAGCACAGCAGACAAGACCTTCCATACTTAGCCCAACACAATTCTCTAGTTGCTGTTTCTTTTCTGATCTTTTCCAAAGAGACTCAGCTCTGTTCAGGGACACTGATATTGTTTACAAAGGAATGTTACCCCCAGAAAGTGTTCTGTTATGACCCAACCCATGAAGCCAACTCAGGTATCATTGTGACCCTCTAGAGTGTTCTACGCAGTACCATAGATGTGGGCAGGCAGTGAGGTTTAGAGCAAAGGTTTTATATTAAGTTGGGGGGAGGTTAAGTGACTGTGCTCTGGAGGCTTCAAACACTACAGGTGTTTCTCAGGAGCTGCAAGGTTAATCAGCTCCTAAAGCTGGATCTTAAGTGGGTACATTTGAATTTTCTGTCTAAAAATAGAATTAAACAGGATTATAGTTAAATTTCTCAATTTAGTTTCAATTTCCCTCATTTGTGCCACAGTACTCAGTACTGTACAGGAATTTGGGTTTACCTGTAAATTCACACAAGTATCTGAAGTGTTGAGGAGACATCTCCACTATCAAACTCACTGCTGAGCTATTCTACAATTATCAAGACATGGAAACAACATAGGTTGTTTTACTCAGGGTTTCTATTGCTGTGAAGAGACACGGTAACCATGTCAACTCTTATAAAGGAAACCATTTAATTGGGGCTGGTTTACAGTTTCAGAAGTTGAGTCCATTGTCTTCATGATAGGTATACAGGTAGATATGGTTCTGGAGAAGGAGCTAAGAACTCTATAGCTTGATGCACAGGCAACAGAAGCAACTTTGTACCATACTGAGCACAGTTTGAGCATAGAGACTTCTAAGCTCACCCACAATGATACTTTCTCCAGTAAGGCCATGCCTACTCCGACAAAGTCACATCTCCTAATAGTGCTACTCCTTATGGGGGCCATTTTCTTTCAAGCCACCACATAGGTATACATGAAGTGGTGTATGGATAAGCAAATATGAAGTATGCATGTATAGAATTCTACCATAAAAAGAATAAATTGTCATTTGTTACAACATGAACGGAGAACTAGAATGGAAGTAGAGATCATTATGTCTTGTGACATAACTCGGGGATAGAGAGACCAGCACTGTTTCATTTCATTCATATGTGGGATATAAAAATATTGATACAATAGAAACTGATAGTTCAATGGTAGCTGTAAGAGGCTAGGTAGAGAGGTGGAGGAAGGCACGAGAAAACAGAAATTAACTTATAATTAAATCAGAACAATACACAATGGAGTGACTCTAGTTAACAATAATGTATTGTTTGAACCTTTATTTTTCTTTCATGAGTATTTGTGGTGTGTGATTTGTGTGTGTGTGTGTGTGTGTGTGTGTATGCAAGTGAATGAGCTTGTGCATGCGTCTGTTTGTGTGTGTATATACATTATGTTCATGCAGATATGTATGCATACATGTGTATGTATAGAGGACTGAGGTTGACATCAAGTATCTTCCTTGATCACTCTCTACATTATTCATTGAGACGTTATATCTCAATTGAACACTGAGGTTATAGGTGTGACTTGTATGACTAGCCATCTTGTTCATAGGATTTCCCAACTCTGACTCTCTATGGCTGGAGATACTGGTGGGCCTCAATGGCCACTAATATTTACATGGGTGGCTGGAAATATAACTCAGTTACATTTGTCACTCCAATGTTCACTGTGTACAATGGCATACAGTACATCTCTAGACTTCTTGAGCCACGTAACTGAAAAACATTCTGACTGAGCTGTTCTCCTCTGCTCACCAATCTTTGATGACCAACAATTTAGTTTCTATGTCTAACCCTTGGACAATATTTAACTTTCATTGCTCTGTTTATTTTTCTTTACTTGGTATTCTCAAGATTCATTCCTGTTGTAGCTTAGGACAGATTTCCTTATTTTTTTAAGGTTGAATAATATTTCAGATGTGGACATACAACATTTTCTTTATCCATTCATCTACTGATGAATTGCCTCTACCTCTTGGATATTGTGAAGGATGCAATGCACACATGTGTGGAGATTTCTCTTTGGAATCCTATTTTCAATCACTTCTATAGCTGTGTCCACGAATGGGTTTGTTATATTGAGCATATGTTAGCTATATTTTCTGTTTTTTGCACAGTAACTGCCAGTTTACATTTTGTTATCTAATAAATGTGATGTTTTAAATTTCCTTACATTTTCAGTAATATTATCTTTTATTTTTCTTTAACTTTTTAAAATATTTTTATTATTTTAATTTTAAATAGCTTGTTTTACATGTCAATCCCAGTTCCCTCTCCCTCCCCTTCTCCCACACCCTCCACAGCCACCCCCATCCTCTCATCCTATTGCCAATTCCTTCCACATAGGGGATATCTAGAGTCTGTCATTTTACTCAGGGTAGGGTCCAGGCACTCCCCTAAGAGTCCAGGCTGAGAGAGCAGCCCTCTTTGTGTTATGGACACACGATGTCTGTTAGTATTCGAGGGATAAACACTGATCCACTGCTCAGGACCCCATAGGTTGCCCAGGCCTCCTCACTGACTCTCACATTCAGGGGGTCTGGATCAGTTCCATGCTGGGGTCCAAGAGCTCTCCCCTGTTCAGATCAGGTGTCTCTGCTGGTTTTGCCAGCCCATTCTTTGCCAATTTGCTCATCGCCCCTCTCTCTCTGTTGCTGGGTTCCTTGGGTTCAGTTCAGTGTTTAACTGTGGGTGTTTGCCTCTGCTTCCATCAGTCACTGGATGAAGGCTCCCGGATGGTTATAGACATCAAGTTCATTATCAGGAATGGGCATTCAAGGTGGTCTCTACACTATTGTTTAGCTTGCCAATTGGTGTCATCCCTTTAGATCACTAGAGGTCACAATGCTGCCTTATCTGTCTTCTAACCTTTGATTCCCTCTTCCCCCTATCCTACCCCCCCCCAGTCAACCTTCCTGTTCCCCCATGAACTACTCTCTCTTCCTCTTCTTCCCCTCTCTATTTCCCAGCTCCCCATCACGCCCACCCCTCGCCGTGTTCCCCATCTGTTCAGAGGATCTTGCCTCATTTCTCTTCTCTTAGGTACCATGCATATCTTTTAGGTTCTTTCCTGTTTCCC
Organism: Mesocricetus auratus; assembly: GCF_017639785.1. Classification (NCBI taxonomy): domain Eukaryota; kingdom Metazoa; phylum Chordata; class Mammalia; order Rodentia; family Cricetidae; genus Mesocricetus; species Mesocricetus auratus. The sequence goes on from NW_024429186.1 coordinate 47,992,414, forward strand.
AGACTCTCTGTCAGTGGAAGTGCAGACTGGTACTATCCTGATCCATATGCGAGTGAGTACATACCATGCTCGTCTTTTTGTGACTGGGTTACCTCACTCAGGATGGTTTCTTCCAGTGCTATCCATTTACCAGCAAATTTCAAGATTCCATTATTTTTTTCTGCTGAGTAATACTCCATTGTGTAAATGTACCACATTTTTCTTTAAAAAATGGCTATATTAATGGCCATGATGGAATTTATCTTTGTATTTTTTTGGCCAGCATTTCCTTAAGGATGTATGGGGTTGGATATTTTTCATGTGCTTGTCATTCATTTGTGTAGTATTTTGGAAAATTTCTGTGTTATCCCTATAAGCATTTCTTATTTACATTACTTGTTTTGTTGCATTGAGGGTATCCTTTACATATTCTGAATATTGACTTTTTATTTGATAAATATATTAGATGTTACAAGTATTTTTTTTGCTGGAAAGATTTCCTTTATACTTTTAGTAGTTTGTTTTTTTCCTGAGTAATATTTTGTTATTTTTGCTGTAATTGTTTCTTATTTTTCCTATATTATAAAGTGGGAAAGTGGAATCTAAGTTGGTATTTGGGCATTGACACCAAGACAGATTACTAATATTGCTTGGCATTATGTCACCATTTGGAATTATATGCTTAATTTTCCTTAATGAGAGCTAATTCACTAAGTATAATTTTTTGTGAGATACAAAGAAGATCTTTTCCTGCTTATTCACGAAGATGGAGCATGTTTGTACTGAGGATGGCATTATTAGATAAAGACGGGTTAAAAAATACCATTAATGTTTCTGTCAGTTATAATACCTTCTTATTTGCTTGTATAAGCAGCAGCAACATTCAGTGCACAGAACATCTTAGCAAGTCAATTAATGTGCAGAGGCAAAGAGTCCAGAAATCACCGTGGAGCCTCACGCTGTTCCTCTATTGAGTGGAGCTGGAAATAAAGCTGCATAATACAGCTTAGAACTTGTCATTGAAGGCAGGGCTTTGCTTACTCTACTAAATGTATTGACTGTAGGATATAAACAAATCCTTTGCAAACAGATTTAAATGCATTGCAATTACAAAATGGCCATCCAGTTTCCCCTCTAATCTCAGGAGAAAGGAGTAACAGCTGGTTCTGTATTTTACCTAAAGAAAAGAGGCAAAAAGCAACACCTCTGTGTCTCCTGTATCAGCCCCTTCTTTCTCTGAAGCATTTCCCCTGCCATTCATCTGTTGATTGACATAGGAGGCTGGGACCACTGTTGACTGCCAGTTGCAATTTCTCAATAAGAATGATTTAAAGTTCTGAGGATAAAACCTTCTCCAGTTAGTCCTTTACATGATTCAAATGGATTCTGCAAGTTGGCCATCTACCGTCCTGTGTCTCACACGTACTGAAAGAGGAGTCTATAAAAAAATCATACTCAAGTGCTAATGAAACAGCTTGGTTTCAACTTGGAAATCCTGGATAAAGTTGTAACATTGCTCTAGTCAATTTTATATCAAAATCATGGGCTTCACTTTTCCTTTAATTGGCCGTTGGGAAAAATTGGCCGCATAACTCTTGAATTTCTTTTCGAAGATACATCTTTAATTGGACCCCACACTTCACATCAAAAGCCTCCTCATCCTGGTCTCAGCCACAGAGGTTCTATTGCCTCCATATCCTTCCTACTATTTCCTGTATCATCTGGCTGCTTTCATCTTTTCAAAGTTTGTTGGTAAATTAAAGACATGACTTTTACATGGTCCCAAGTTCTCCCTGGTTGTAGGATGGTGGATAGTATGTGGAGAGTATGATCACCTCCTCATATGTCCTTCTTTATGCCTCTAAAACACACCTAATTAGAACAGTGAGTAATTATTTCATGAAAAAAAATACACCCGAAACTTTGATGACAGTGAGTAAATAGAAAGACTTTAGATTAGCTCTTGTGACACAAAGGAAAAGTAATATTTTACCAGTAAGATAAGAATGTTTTAGAATATATGACCAGAGAAAATATTTAGTTCTAGTTACAAAATCAGTTTTCTGATGTTGAAGATGAGCAGAGTAGAGAAATAAGAGCACAGGCAAATCTTCAATGAACTCTATTAACAAGACGAAGCATGGCTGGTTAGTTGTCTTACAGCTGCCAACAGTGCAGTTTTCCTTAGCCCCTAGAAAACAATCAGAATGTTTATTGTTCTCAACAGTCCCTGAAAGGTAACTAGAAGGACTGACAGTGGATGGAAAATAATGGTTATGGTATCAGCCACTTGCTTCATGAGTTAAGTCTAATTTTTAATTTTAGTTATGGAAATTCTCCCTTGGAAATCGTCTTATATTTCTAACTTTTACAAAACTATAGATTTACAGAGAGTTGCAGGTAAGTCAACCTACGTAAATGATAATTAACATTTTACATAACTTTTGCTCAATATCCAAACCAAGTCACTAGTATGGATATATTATGCACAGCTGGTTTAGATGCCATGAATTATATGTTTATTGAGATGTAGCACTTAAAAATTATTCTAATTTTTCATAATCCTGATCTACAGTTCAGAAGCAACCATCAAGTTGGTGCTATCTTGAAAGAAGCTGCACATACTGTGAATGTCACCTCACAAAGTCTACCTCCTGACAAATCCTCTCACAGAATGGACTGCAAGCTAGGTTTCTCTGATGCAATGCTAAATGGTGGCCAAAGTTGTAATAGGAACTTTTTTATTTAGACTAAGTTCATTTCAATAAAAAGGGAAAAATCAGCAGTTAAGCTGTTTTCTTTTTTTTAATGTGTTCAAATTATTTGGCTCCATGGGAAGGTGTTTTGTCTTTTAGTTTATTCAAATTTGTTTTGATTGCCTGTGTTCTGATTTGAGACTTTGTACAACCTCGTGCATGCTTTGTCTGTTCTCTTTGGTCCTATAAATGGTGTCAGGTATGTTCAACCCGACACATAGTAAGATAATGGTAATATTTTTGGAAAGTAAGTGAAATACTCTTTTCGTTTCTCTGTTGTCACAAAACTCTTATTTTCCTCTTCCCAAGAGCTGCAGTTGATGCAAAGCACAAGCATAGAAGGGAGCTCTGTGAGAGAAGACACAAAGAAGCCCTGTGCTTTTTCCAAAGCTCAAGCAGCGCATGAGAGAATGTTTTGGCTAGTCATGGGTTCACTTGCTTGGTTTTCCTTACTTAATCCATGATGCTAAATACCTTGCATTATTTATTTATTTTTTATTTTGGTTTTACGAGACAGAGTTTCTCTGTATTGTTTTGGAGGCTGTCGGTCCAGCCCGGCCTCGAACTCACAGAGATCTGCCTGCCTCTGCCTCCCAAGTGCTGGGATTAAAGGCGTACACCACCACAGCTCGGCAATCTTGCGTTATTTTTAAAAATGTTTATTGGAAGTGTCTCACTATGTAGTCCAGGCTGGCCTGGAATTCTCTATGTGTCCCAGGTACACCCTGAATTCATGCCTCAGCTTCCCAAATACCTGGGCTTATAGGAGTAATCTACCATGTCTGTCTAATATCAAATGTGTTATGAGGCCTTGGGTAAGTCACTTCCTTCTTTAGAATTTTCTAATATAAAATGAGAGATGAGGGTATATCATTTGAACTTTGCCTTCTAATTGTCTATTTGTCATATTTTAACTATTTGTAAAATTTCTATCATTAATTAGAAATTGATTTTATTTAGACTAGATCTGTAAATATGTCATAGTAATGTATCCTTCTCATAAAACTTCAAATCATGATTTTTTATTTTTGTTTTGTAGTGAAGTGTAGATGGGGTTTCTGTCATGCCTGGTCCCACTGGCCTTCAGTCCTAAATAAACACACAAAGACTTATATTAATTATAAACTGTTTGACTTATGGCTCAGGCTTCTTATTGGCTAGGTCTCTCTTAATTATTAATTATTAAATATTAATCATTAACTATTACTTTATGTATTTCTACATGGCCTTATTTTACCAGATGGCCATCACATCCTATCTTCTCTTTAACTACATGGATTTTTCTCTTGACCTATAATTCTCCTCTTCTCCTAACCCTACCTATACTTCCTACCATGCTATTGGACAATCAGTGTTTTATGCAGCAACCAATAAGAGAAACATATATACAGAAAGACGTTCCCCCATCAGTGAAGACTTCCCTTGGTGTTACAGATATTGCCGAAAAATGTGGTATAACGAATGGTGGTGAGGAAAGAATCTTGGTCAACAAAGCAAAGAAAAATTAATAGGGAATTTGATGAACAGTTGGAAAAGATATTCACTGTGTGTACTAAGGGCAAGGTAGAGACAGAATAAGAAGACGAAACACACTCAAAACTTGAGTTAATTCCTGTAGACTTAGGAGAGTAAGCGAATACAAAAGAATAACTGCTTCATAACTTCAGCTCTCCCTAGACACCAGTACCAATGTTCCTTCTCTAAAGTCGCATACTAACAGTTTCTGACTGGGATGACTTTGTGATTACAGTAATCCTGGCCATATCTCTCTGCAGAGCTTCTTCATTGACTCTCCCATGGAACTATACGAGGTAGTTCTCTTGCACTTCAGGAGTCTAAATAACATGAACACACACACACACACACACACACACACACACACACACGGGGGGGACTTTTATATGGATGTAATACCTTGTAGACACTGTGGTTAGATAGGGATACAGCCTCTCACCCTGGGTCCATTTATTTCTATGACTGTGTAGATGAATATATCACAATGCAGGTTGATGATCATTGAGTTATTTGGGGGGATTGTTCTTTTTTTAATTTTTTTCTTTTATCATTTTTTCTTTTAATTTTAAATAGCTTGTTTTACATGTCAATCCCAGTTCCCTCTCCCTCCACTCCTCCCGCACTCCCCTTCCCCCCCAGCCTCCCACCCTATTGCCAAATCCTTCCACATAGGGGATATCCAGAGTCTGTCATTTCACTCTGGGTAGGGTCCAGGCACTCCCCTAAGAGTCCGGGCTGAGAGAGCATCCCTCTTTGTGCTATGGGCACACAATGTCTGTTTGTATTCCAGGGATAGACACTGATCCAAAGCTCAGGGCCCCATAGGTTGCCCAGGCCTTCTCGCTGACACTCACATTTGGGGAGTCCAGATCAGTCCCATGCTGGCCTCCCCGCTGTCAGTCTGGGGTCCAAGAGCTCTCCCCTGTTCAGATCAGCTGTCTCTGCTGGTTTTGCCAGCCCATTCTTTGCCAATTTGCTCATCACTCCTCTCTCTGTCACTGGGTTCCTTGGGTTCAGTTCAGTGTTTAACTGTGGATGTTTGCCTCTGCTTCCATCAGTCACTGAATGAAGGCTCCAGGATGGTTATAGACATCAAGTTCATTATCAGGAATGGGCATTTGAGGTGGTCTCTCCACTATTGCTTAGCTTGCCAATTGGTATCATCCCTTTGGATCACTAGAGGTCACACTGGTGCCTGATCTGTCTTCTAACCTATGATTCCCTCTTCCCCCTAGTCTACTGCCCCCACTCAACCTTCCTGTTCCCCCATGACCTACTCTCTCTTCCTCTTCTCCCTCTCTCTTCTTCCCAGCTCCCACTCCCCCCGACCTCTCGCCATGTTCCCCATCTGTTCAGAGATTCTTGCCTCATTCCTCTTCTCTTGGGTACTATGCATATCTTTTAGGTTCTTTCCTGTTTCCCAGACTCTCTATCAGTGGAAGTGCAGACTGAGGCAGGCTGAGGAAGCAAGGAGGGGCAAGCCAGTAAGCAACATTTCCCTATTGCCTCTACCAGTTCTTGCCTTAAGTTTCTCCCCTGAATTCTCTTAGTGATGGAGTATGACCTGAGATTTGTAATCTGAAATAACCCCCTTATTTCCCACATTGTGCTTGGTAATGGTGTTTTATTACAGTGATAGAAACTCTAACAAAGACAGAAGTGATTACCAGACCATGGGGTGTTGCTGAGTATGTGATTTTGGGAAACATTTGAATGGCATTTGGAACTTGGAGCTAGAAAAGACATCAAATATTAAGAGCTCAATGAACTTTTGAGGGAACTTAGAAGACAATGCTAAGGGCAATGAAGTTGATGGAAGTTTGGCTTGTGAAGTTGCGGGAAGTTTAAGTGTTCCTTGAAGGTTCTATTGGTGATGATCAGTATTTTGAATTAAGAATCTGTAGTTCCAGATAGATGGGATTGAACAATCAAATATGATTAACAAGAGACTAGAACCATTAAAGTGAAAACTTAAATGGGAACACTGATACTAGACAGCTAGGGTTGAAGAATCAGCTGTGGTTAAGAAGAGATCAGTATCATTGCGATGGAATCTTCTGGGAAGAATTTTCTCAGAGTCAACACACAAGACTATGTTCCCCAGGTGGCAGCTGAACTGGATAATGTGCACTCATCACTAGGCAGTACTGTTTTGCAAGCATAAAGAGGTCATGGAGAGAAGCTGAGGCGTGGTACCATGTGACCATGTCAGAGTCTTCAAAAAGCTATTAGTGAAGGTACAGCCCAGTTGCAGTGGAGACACCAGTATTTTTGATTTGCCAGTCCGTACCATGGAGGGGGAGCTAAGGACATCTGCAGATGGAGTGGAACCAGCATGAGCTTAGAAGACAAGCTCTGTATTCTGCAGGGAACAGTCAGAGAACTAGCCCAGACCCTTGGGAGCCCAGACTATCATTATCAGGTCACAGACATCAAGTATTGACCTTTTCACACTGCTGAAGATTCATTTTGCTTTGATTTTATTGTGAGTATGGCCTAGTTATTCTTCCTTTAAGTAAGAATGTATTTAATTTGTTTTTGATTTTTTTATAGGATCCCACAGTTAAGAGATTTTGGCATTTGAGACAGGTTTTTGATATTTTATAGTGGCTTTGAGTTGTTGGATGTTTTAAAGAGACTGACCTTTTTAAGTGTTGAAACTTTTAAAGACTGTGGGACTTTTAAAAGTTAGGATGTTTCATATTGTGATATTGATATTAATATGAATCTTTGGGGATGTACATGAAAGGAAAGACAGTTTAACAGTAAATAATGAATTGAGTGTTAACATGACAAGGGGCCAATTGTCCTGGTTAGTTTTCTTGTCAACTTTACACAAGCTAGAGTCCTTTGAAAAACTGAGACCTTATTTCAGAAAGTGCTGGAAACAGACTGAACTGTTGGAAGACAGATGAGGGGGAATTTTCTTATTTAGCGATTGATGTTGGACAGTCCAACCGACTGTGTGCGGTTCCATCCCTGGGCAGGCAGTTCTTATTTGTATATGAAAGAAGTCTGAGCACGTTAGAAGGAGCAAGCCTATAAGTAGCATTTCTCCATGGTTTCTGCTTCTGTTCTTGCCTTGGGTTCCTTCCCTGACTTCCTTCAATAATGGAGTAGGGCATTAAGATTGTAAGACTCAGTTCCTCACATTGCTTCTGGTAATGGTATTTTATAGAAACCATAATTAAGATGCTTGGGAAGGATTGGCTCTGGTATTTAGAGAAAACTTTTTTCTTCATGAGCTGCTAAAAATGTGAAAGTGAAATTGAATTGAGAAGTAGAGGGAAAGGAATCTGATGTTCATGGCCATCAAACTATTTTTATTGTTTTGGTGTACTATAAGGTAAAGTCTGTGGGCAGTCCTTTGAGGTTTTATATCAAGTGATGGATAGTTAGAAAAGCCGTTTAGGAAGTCAACCTAGGAATAGATGAATAGATTATGAATAGTAATGACCATGTACCTAAGGTCATAAATCTCTTCCAGGTAATGATCAGTTCATAATCTGATAGATTGTCTCCAGCTTGTTTTGACATTTCTAGCACAGCCCACTGTTTGAAGAAGCCATTCATTTCACAAATACTTACTCAGCACTTACTGTGTGCTAGGAACTAAAACAACAACTATCATTTATCATGCAGTGACTATATGCTAAAAACCTTAATCTGTTATTTGTCTGAAAACTTTTGAGAAAGGGACAGCTTTCTTTTATTTCCCAAGAAGTCATTGAATCAAAGAAACTAGGAGCAACACACTATGAATTAGCAAATATCATTTTCAACTAGGTTGTGACCTATGAGGCTTTGCCCTTAATGTTTATGATGGTGTCTTCCCTCATCAGGCAACTGCAAACAAACTTTACCCCCTATTCACTAGAATTTATAGTCTAAGACTCAAAAAGAACACATGTGAATAGGTAAAGTAGCTCAAAATTTAGGAGGATTCTAAGAAGGAAAAAAAACAGGTTGATCATTTAAAGATAAAGGGACTAGTTAAAAGAGAGGCATATACAGGGAGTCTGCTTCAGAGAGGGCTGTCATGGAAACCTCTTCAAGGAGGAGTATTGTAAAACTTTAGGATTGGGATGGATTTAGCCAAGAGAAAAGCCAGATTCAGAACATTTTAACCAGAATAAAGAAAAGAATAGTTGTAGAAATTAGGAGACTGAACTTGGTGTTTCCAAGGACTTGAAAGAAGACATGACAAGAGTAAGCATGAGAAACATAAGATAAAGATGAAAGTGTGAAGTCCTCGTCTTTAGTACAGAGCCTATATACTTAAGTACAGGTTGGAAGAGCTGTAGCTTGCAAGAGCGTGTGAAAAATAGACATTGGGGTTTGGTGACTACACACTTAAATTCCAAATACAATTTAAATTCTATTTGCCAGAATTGAACTTTATTATATTTGGGGCATATTCAACCTAAATTCTATCTTAAAACCCTGCCATTTATATACTTAAAAAGATTCAGTCCACATAGAGGAATATTCTCTCAGCCTAGGCGTATGGTGGAGGGTGTAGGCCCTACTCCAAATGATATGATAGACTTTGAAGATTCCCCATGTAAGGCCTCAGCCTCCCTGGGGAGCATTGAAGGAGGGGAGAGAGAGGGAACTGGGATCGACATGTAAAACAAGCTTGTATCTAATTTAAATAAAAAGACTCCTGTACCTTAAAGTATGTTATTAATTAAAAACAAATACCAAACAAGGCAAGACTTACTTTAGCATTCAGGAGGTGTCCTAGATAGGTTCCTAATGCTGAGACAAAAACAACGACCAAAATTAAGTTGAGTTATGAAGGGTTTATTTGGCTTATTACATGTCCAGATCATAGCCCATCATTGAAGGAAACAAAGAATGATGATCTTTTGGTTTGTCCTCCATAGCTTATTTTGCTGCTTGCTCATACAACCCAGGACAACTTGCCGAGAGAAAACAGCACCCACAGTGGAAGGATCCTCTCATATCAATCATGAATCATATACCCAAGACTTGTCTACAGGCCAATCTGATAGAGGCAGTTACTAAACTGAGATTTTCTCTTCCTAGATATGTCTAGGTTTGTATTAAGTTGACAAAACTAACTTGAACAGGGAGATATTAAATCTTAATAAAACCATTTAATATAAAAGCATTTTGCTCTATCTCTGCACCTGTATTAATATTTTCAAATTCTTGTTTTAGTAAATCAGGATGCTCTCCTACGAAGCTGCTGAAGATATCAGCCTGCGACTTATCTGTAATGGCTTTTCATCTGTTTCAATTCTATTAACACATCCTCCAATATACTTTGTCCTATGTTCAGTTTCCCCATTGCCCTCCTCGGAGCTGCTCTTTCCTAGTCATGTTCCTCCTGCCAAGCATTGTGTACTGGACACACTGTAACCATTGTCTGTCCACATCAGCCAGCCACTGCCCTGCTTAAAATCATCAGCTGATGTCACTTCATCTTATTTAGGAAGAAATCCAAAGTCCATACTATGCCTCAAGGTCCTCCATGATCTGACTTTTGAACTTTATTAATTCATTTTCCAGTTTGAATAAACCAAGGCTATTCCATTTCATGATATCATATCTTTTCTTTGTCTGTGATTGTCCTGGAGTACTATATTGACTGTGATCTTCTCTCAGAAATGGGTATATCTCTACCTCTATATCTCTATCTCATCAGTTTGTTCAATTCTTTGTATCACCTACCAGAATATATGATTACTTTTTTTTCCTTTTTTATTATCTGAAGGCTTTGTTGAGATCTTTCCAATTTGGGATATAAATTTATCCTTATATTGTCTATAAGTGAATAATAGCTACTTTGCAGCAGGTAACATGCTAATTTTATTAATGACCAACTCTGTTTTTCAATTTTAAAAATAGAAATGCTAGTTTGTCAAAAATGGTGTTCAGTATAATACATTATTATCCCCATTTATAGATCTGCTGGTCACAAGCATTTCTATGATACTACTATTTTTCAGTTGTAGTAGTGGCTATTGAATCTGTATGAACTGTAGCTTAGCACTTACATGGAAATCTCATTTACTATTGCCAGTTATGTCGCAGCTTTCTCTTCTGCAGTTTTCTAACAATTACTCACAGGAATTTGTCAACCTTGAGTGGACGTTTGCTCGGTAACCTGAAATATAATCTCCAGGTCAAGAGATGTGAACTTGTTTATAGCCCTTAGACGCTGTTTCAGAGCCTCTTGTCTCATCTGGTGTGTTGATTCCCATATAGCTAGTGTTTATTTTATAAACTTTAGTCTAAATATCTCTTTTCTTGACTGTGAGCACAAAATCAGGAGAGGAATTGAAGAGTTCATGTTTCATTTTGCCATCTGTCAAAAATATGCTATGATCTTCAAACAGCTTGTATACTCTTTCTTTCTGAATGGGTTTCTTTTCTTTGAAAATCTAGTAGAGCATACCAAGAAGAATATGAATGAGGCTAAAAAGAGGTCATCAGAAGTGATGCTGTTAGAAGCCCGTGAACTAGGGGTAAACAATAGTGGATGCCTTAGTGGTGTATTTTTTGGCATTGGTCACATACCTAGGGCAAGAGACAAGATGAGGTGGTGTGTTTATGTGTAGGGGTAAGGGGGAGTCCTTCATCCACTCAGATTCAATCCCCTTAATGTAGTTATTACCAGCAATTTAACACTAGTTGTCATCTCCCTTTAGATTGTAAATTGTCTGGTAACTTGGAAAGAAAGCTTAGAGGGCTCAGACAATGGTCTGACATTCCCTGGTTTGTGTTCCTCAATGAATAATTCTGCCTTGTCTAGGAGATACTTTCATTTTCAAAGGCACACCTTTGTATTAATGGTGTATACTGAACTTTTGATAATAACAACTTCTCTTCCATTGCTTACTCTCCTTTGGCACTGTTTCTACAAAGCTGGAGGGATGATTGTAACTCAGGGGCAGATGCAGGTGGATTAAAGTCTGGTTAGAATTGGAAGCAAGCACCTGTAACCCAACCACTGTAGTTCAGCTTATTACTCAGTCTCAGTTTTATAGAATATCTAAATGATTGTCATTGTTCCATTAAGACAGATAAAAATAAACTCTGAGGCCTAAATGTAACACTGGGGATCCCTCTCAGGAAGACCCATTAAAGGGCATATATTAGGGGTACTGTTATGCTCCTGGATTTGAGGACACTTGGGGAAGTGTGTGAGGAGGTATTCTCATGGATTTCAGAGGTTTCACAGTTACTCTTAATCACTGGGGTAGCTCATTCACTCTAAAGATGAGATAATAAACTTATAACCTCCAGAAGGTCCTGAATTTTACAGGACACAATGTTTATTCAGGCCTTACCACCTTTGAGTTCACTTTTCAGGTTCAGACCCTTCCCAGTGCTCATTTAATTTTTTCCAATTCTAACCAGACTTTAATTCACCTGCATCTGCCCTTGAGTTACATTGATCTTTTTTTAACATTTAAAAAACAATTTAAATAGCTTGTTTTACATGTCAAACCGATTTTCCCTCTCCCTCCCCTCCTCCTGCACTCCCCACCATGCCCCTCATTCTCCCACCCTATTGCCAATTCCTTCCGCATAGGGGATATCTAGAGTCTATCATTTCATTCAGGGTAGGGTCCAGGCACTTCCCTAAGAGTCCAGGCAGAGAGAGCAACCCTCTTTGTGTTATGGACACACAATGTCTGTTAGTATTCCAGAGATAAACACTGATCCACTGTTCAGTACCCCATAGGTAGCCCAGGCCTCCTCATTGACTCTCACATTCAGGGGGTCTGGATCAGTCCCATGCTGACCTCCCAGCTGTCGGTCTGGGGCCCAAGAGCTCTCCCCTGTTCAGATCAGCTGTCTCTGCTGGTTTTGCCAGCCCATTCTTTGCCAATTTGCTCATCGCCCCTCTCTCTCTGCCGCTGGGTTCCTTGGGTTCTGTTCAGTATTTAACTGTGGGTGTTTGCCTCTGCTTCCATCAGTCACTGGATGAAGGCTCCAGGATGGTTATAGACATCAAGTTCACTATCAGGAATAGGCATTCGAGGTGGTCTCTACAGTATTGCTTAGCTTGCCAATTGGAGTCATCCGTTTAGATTACTAGAGGTCACAATGGTGTCTGATCTGTCTTCTAACCTATGATTTCCTCTTCCCCCTATCCTAACCCCCAGTCGACCTTCCTGTTCCTCCACATCCTACTCTCTCTTCCACTTCTCCCCCTCTCTATTTCCCAGCTCCCCTCCCCCCACCCCTCGCCGTGTTCCCCATCTGTTCAGAGGATCTTGCCTCATTTCTCTTCTCTTGGGTACCATATATATCTTTTAGGTTCTTTCCTGTGTCCCAGACTCTCTGTCAGTGGAAGTGCAGACTGGCACTCTCCTGATCCATGTTTAAAATCCATATATTAGTGAGTACATACCATGTTTGTCTTTTTGCGACTGGGTTACCTCACTCAGGATGGTTTCTTCCAGTGCTATCCATTTACCTGTGAATTTCAAGATTTCATTGTTTTTTTCTGCTGAGTAATACTCCATTGTGTAAATGTACCACATTTTCTCTATCCACTGTTCAGTTGAGGGGCATCTAGGTTCTGGCTATTACAAATAATGCTGCTGTGAACATAGTGGAGCAGATGCCCTTGTTGTATGAATTTGCCTCCTTTGGATATATGTCTAAGAGTGGAATTGCTGGGTCTTGTGGTAGATTGATTCCCATTTTTCTGAGGAATCTCCATACTGCTTTCCAAAGTGGCTGTATGAGTTGGCACTCCCACCAGCAGTGGAGGAGTGTTCCCCTCTCTCCACATCCTCTCCAGCATAAATTGTCTTCTGTGTTTTTTATCCTCCAGCTTTGTAGAAACCGTGCCAAAGGAGCAAGCAAGCAACCAACCAACGAACCAACCAAGTAACCAGCCACCCAACCAGAACTAAAAACCCCTACAGCAGCTTGTGCTCATATTTCTAGCTTTCTAGAGGTAAAACAAAGATAGGGGATATCTGGGGCTTATTGGCCAGCCAGGCTAGCTGAATTGGTTAGCTCTGGATTTAGTTGAGAGATCTTATCTCAAATAAAGAAGATGGGTAAACAGATACAGGCCGGTCCCCAAAGTCAACCTCTGACTCTTATACACATGCACACACACATACACGTGAATACTAGGGTGTTTGCTGAGGTTTGATGGATATATTTTGTATATGACCCCTTGGAAGGTGAATCATATGGATAAGCCTATTTTAGAATTTGGATTTTATCATTGGATAATATGGCAATTTGCATACACGAAGATATGTACAGACTCATTCACTCTTCCATTTCCCCTTTGGAGGCTCTGTGATTTTCACAAACACATTTCCCCCAAAGAGCTTAAAATGAATTTTATAGGAGTCTGCAGTGGGAAACATTAACACACTTCAGAATACGAGCGAATTTGACACCTGTAATAAATTTCCAGTGTCATTCTCTGAACCTGATAGACCTTGCTAGAATTTTAATAGCTTCTCCACATACCAGAAAATACAGCTACAGTGTCTGTCACCTTTGGAAAATAGTCATTCTGACATGCTTTATTCACTTACAACTCACTTGACACATTTTCAGTTACATTTAAATGTGAGCTTCATTTAGTCCCTCATTTCACATAGCAAAGGTTAGATTTTCATTACAGAAGTTGTTTCCAGACATAGAAAGACCCAGGTCAACAAAATTAGAATGTAATGTGCAATGGTGTTCTTGCTAAATCTTTTGTGTGCAAAATATATTTCCAATTAATTATAGATGTCTTTAATGTGACTTCAAGCTAATGGAAATATCAACATTGACTGTGTCATTACCTGCCTGAATTTCTCTTTTAGAAGAGTCATTTCTTTTTCTTATTAAGAAATATTTTATACTTAAAAACTTTTGATTTGCCAACAGAAGGAGAGCACTGAGTCATTATTCAGATCTTGCATTTGAAATCTTCAATTCAAAAGTTTTTCTTTTCTTTTCTTTCTTTTTATTGTTTCAATTTGGTAAGGCACAGAAGTATTTCACATTTTGGGAGCATTAGCTAATTTGTTTCAAAGCTATAATGATTTGGCAGTCTATTGAGGACACAGGTGGGCTAAGAACTACACTTTCATGTTTTTATTGAAAGGGAATCTGGGGCTGAGCAAAACCCAGGAAGAAGACAAAAGCCAAAGAATTGGGAAACTCACACAAAATATAAGAACTGGCTAGCTTTTCACTTAGTGATTAGCGTTGCGCTGCCAAACTCTAGTCTCCAGGACTAATGTGGCCTCATGCAGCCATCCCCTTTGTGTATTTCTTGGCAGAAGACTTGGCTGATGTGAGGCTTGGTGTCTACTTAGTAGGTAGTTTTGTGCTCCAAGATTATGTCTAACTTTCAATTTTCAGAGTGAAGATGGGAGTGAAGGGCAATTTCAGACTCCTTCAGGGAGAGCATGGTGTATTATGGGAAGTTCTACAGATAAGTTTGTCTACTGTGACCCAAGCACTGAACCTGTTCTTTGAACAGACCTACAAATTTACCTTTTTCTTATATCTTCATGTAGCCCATTGCAGAAAAAGAAAGAGAAGCAGATGGGAGAAACACTGGATTGGGATATTCTTAGTATTTTCAAGTTACTCTACAGGGCTTGTCTATCAGAGCTCTGGGCCACTGGTAGACATGGTGACATGGTGGTGCTTCCTAGAATGAATGTTTAGACATTGAAAGGTTTTCCACAAAGTAAGGGGATGACTTATAAGACTGTTCATTATAAGTAGTGTTTGCTAATTCATATTTGTATTGACTTTTGGATTTCTTACAAGTGGCTTAATTTTTCCCATCTGAAAGAGCCCTGTGAACTAGTAGTTAATTATGACTTTTTGTTGTTGGTGGTGGTGGTCAAAAGTAACTCTGAAACTGCAAGAGAGATCTTATGAAGCTTGCCCACTTTGCTTCTCCAGAGGAGCCGTGAAGACAGAAATAAAATGCACCACAATGAACATAGTAGGACAACATCATTTATTCTGTTGTCTAAGACAAAGCCTTTAGTTTCTTACTTTTTTGACCACTCTCACTGGTACATCACCTTCTACCAAGTAATATGGGGCAACTGGACACCAAGCCATGCATCTTACGAAAATTAACTCAGAATGAATCGTAGACCTGGACATGTAATGTAAGCTATAAAACTTCCAGGAGAATGTTTGTGACTTTGAGTTGTATGTTAGCTTCAAGACAAAACTGTAAAAGCCAGTTTTGTAGGAAAAAGTGGTAGGGAATTATTAAAATTACTACTTTGCACTTAACGGATATTGCCAAGAAAACCAAAAGGGAAGCCACTGAGTGGGAGAGTTATGTATTTGATAAAAGATTTACTCCGTGTGTTTTAAACACATACAAATTAATAAACAAGCAACCCAATTAAAAATGGCAAAAGACCTTCACAGACTCCTCTGCAAAATTGATTTAAATCTAGTTTATTAAGTACATAAAAAGACTTTACATGAACTGTACAAAGAACAAAGAGATGCTATTGCACGTACTGTAAAATGGATAAAATCCACAAACACCTGACAATGTCAGTTGCTGACTGACAAAGACACAGAGCAGGACAGGAGCTGCTGATGTGGCTGCGAGGTTAACATCAGCAACAGTAAGTCAAGTTGACAGTGTGCATCCTTGCTATGATGTGACAGGAATGACATTTTATCTTTGTGGTTCCTTTTTAAACCCTGAAACTTCAAACCAGTCTTGAGGAAAACTTGGGAATCTCAACTGAAGGACATTCTACTGCATTCCTTGTCAATGCTCCTTAAACTAGTCAAGGTCTGGTGATTGATGAGTTGGCTCAGCTATCCCTGGCATGCAAATAGACTTTGAGTGCCCCCGCCATAATATGGGATGATCTCTCAGTCTGGACTCTTGGGGGGAGGGCCTAGGCCCTTCCCTGGATAAAATGACAGTCACTGGGGATACACCATGGAGTGCCTCATCCTCCCTGAGGATCAGAGTGGAGATTGGGTGGGGACTGTGGGACCTGGTGGGGAGGGCAGGGGAGGAGGGGAGGCAGAGGGAGGTGGGGTTGACATGTGAAACAAGTTTGTTTGTAACTTAAATAAAAAAAAATAAAAAAGAATGCTTGCTACTTTTGCAGTGCACCCAAGTTTGGGTCCCCACACACCATTAGATGAATCACTATTGCAACTCTCGTCGGATACCCTCTTCTGGTCTCACAGTCACCCACATACATGTTAACATATGCAAACACAAAAAGATATGAATAAAAATAAAATATATCTTAAAAAGTGACAGGTTTATTTTGGTTCGTGGTTTGCCTATATATTCCATAATGGTGGTAAGGAATGGTGTTGGCCTGCAAGGTAGGGGAAAGAAGCTGTGGTCACAGGAATTTGCTTATAGCTGGGCAAATCAGAACACCAAGAAAAAGAAATACTCAGCTAGATTCCTTCTTTTCCCATTTTTTCGTTAGTATAGGTCTTCATTCCATGGGAGAGTGTTACCCAAATCTAAGGTGGTCCTATATGACCTAGACAACCCTTTCTGGAAACTCTCTCAGACATTTTCAATTTGACACTGCAAGACATATTTTTAACCGTAGCTTTTCTCATCCTTAAAGGCTCATAGTCACCGCACAATGTAAAACAATGTAAAACACACATTTATCTTGTTCATAATTATAGATAAGTCCTCCAAGTCTTAGGAATTCTAACACTGTTTAAAAAAAAAGGCCACAATTCAGTCTCTTTTTAGTCTCAAGGCAAACTCTATTTTGAATCCCTGTAAACCTAAAGAAAAATAAGTTACATAATTATAATACAAAATGGAATGGAGTAATTATTCCTTTTCCAGAGCTATAGGGATGGAGACCAGTGAGCAAAGACTAAAACACAACAGTGCAAGCATCTAAACTTGTAGCTCCATTTCTGACATCTGAGGCTTACAGGGTCTCAGGAAGCCCTGTCCTTGCAATGCTACATAGTACCTCTCTTGAGCCACCTCTGCTCTAGGCCTGAAGCTTTCTTTAGTGGACATACCATTGCTCTGGCACCTCCAACATAAGTGATCTCTATTACAACTTAAGCTTCACCAAGATTTCATCAATGGTCTCTCAGGGCCACCTTTTTAGAAGACCTGTCCCATCTACACATTGCCTGGCTTCCACAGTATTCTGGGACCTTGCATCAGACTCTATAACCAAGTAACTCTTGTATTTTGCATGCTTGCAAAATCAGTACCAAGTAGATCATGTTGCTAAATTCTGCGGCCAGCTTGTAGTCTGGACCCATTTGGCCACAACTGAGAGGGAATACTTCTCTAAACAGTTGTTTTTGAGCATGGACCACCTTCAGTGACATTCTTTATCCAGGATTTCTCTTTTAAAATACATTTGCATTTTCATCAGTTGGCTGCCTTAGTGGCTAGAGCACCTCTTCTAGTGTCTGAGTGTAGAGCATGGGATACAGTAGGAACCTGGCTTATACAGCTCCAGAGGAGAACAAGAACAAGGCTATTGGGCATTTGGTTAAAAGCCACTAATGTTACATTCTAATAAAGAATCTTGCTGTATTCTGCTTATGTCCTGAAAATTTGCATAAGGCTGAGTTCAGAGGTGATTGATAAGTTATTGATTTGTCTTCAATGACACTAATCTTTTGAATAATTATGACTGATTTCTACCCCCATTTCTGCAAAATTAAACTTACCTTGTTTTCCTCTCTGAATGGCTTACTTTTCATAATTTTTTGTTAACTCTCCCTGAAAATCTGACTAAGAAACAGTCCCAAAGCCCAGATGTTGAACTATCTTGAAGTTTCCTGCATCAAAAACAACCTGTTCTTTTTGAAAATCAGTTCCAAGTACCTATGTGCCACATGGTCATGTTTATTATAACAACAGCCCCACATCATGGTACCCAAATCGGAACTTGGATAGGGTTATCTACAGCAACAGAATCAAGAGAAACACACACACACATACACACAAAAACCATGAACACACACACATACACACACGCACACGTATACATATTCACAAATAGATGTTAAGATTGCTATGCTGACTTAATGGTGGTGGCTAGGGAGTTCAACAATAGCCACCTACCAAAACTGGAGAGATATAGCCGCTGGTAGCTGCATAGTCTACAATTAACTGCTACAGCAGTCATAAGCCAGTGCTACAAGCCTGGAAGATCCCTGGAGAGTCACTGATATTGAGTGTACACTGGGAGGCTGAAGGAGCTGGAGTCTAGACAGCAGCAGCAAGTGACAGCAGCAGTGTTAGAGACATTCAGTCAGGAAAGAAGTGCTGGCAGACAAGTGGGCACTTACCTTTCCTTGAACCTCTTTTCAAGTCAACCATTGGAAGTAGCTCATATTGAGTATGGGTTTCTTCTAAAATACCCTCATGGATAATTTTAGTGGTATGTTTCCATGGTGATTCTAAACCTCATCAAGTCTATAATCAAGAAAAACCATTACAGATATCCAAACAATAGAAATCTAAGAAACAGCCAAGAAGAATATAAGAAAAATTGAAGTATAGTGTAGAATGCCAAATGAGATGTTAAAACAGAAGAAATATATTAGATACAACTTACAAAACATGCACAAGTCATTTGCTTATGTAACGAACAGGATTGTTTCTGGGCTTGTAATTTCTATACCATGCTGATATATTTACAATAGGGAGGTTGCATGTGTGGTACATGGGAATCTGCACAGTTTTTGTGGATTTTCTTTAAAGTAATCTTGTCTTAAAAATGAGTTAAAACATATTGTGAATGCATGAAAGAGACAGAATAGAATGAATATTAAAGGAAAATAAGAATGCTGTGAAAATTTCCAACCATTTCTCCTTGACTGTCAATCACTTTCCAGATATCACAGTAAAAGTTCATTCATTCACTTAGAAGGAATTTTCCCAGGGGTAATTTTTATTCCCTTTATTAAACTTGCTAATTGATTATCAGGCTTTGATATGTTTAATAATTATTCGTCAGGGCTCTTGGTCAAAAGTATGTACAGTATTTTATCCATGATGGAAAGAAACTTCTAGAGTATTTAGATGTCTTTGATTTTGGCCATATATGCTGACTTTACACCTAATAATGAAACAAGATTCTTTGCTGTATCCTGCAATTCATCTTGTTTTAGGGAGTTTGGAAGTTTTGACATGGGTCACTGACAATGGTGTTAAGAACACAGGAGTATAACTGATCCACTTTTTGCACCTATTAAAAAGTGAAAGGAAAGCCATATGTGTAGCTCATACCTGTAACCCCAGAATGGTGGAAGCAGAGGCAGTTGGACCACCATGAATTTGAGGTCACAGGTTATGTATTAAGTTCCTGGCCAGCCTCAGTTAGAGTGTGAAACCCTGCTTCAAAAGATGAAGGAAAACAAGGAACAAACAAACAAAAAAGAACTCTCCAAAATCCTCTTACTAAAGTGTTTTTATTTTGTGTGTGTGTGTGTGTGTGTGTGTGTGTGTGTGTGTGTGTGTGTGGTGTGTATGTGTTTATGCCTGCATATCAAATAGACCATGTGGAACTAAGTCTCTCCTTCTACCATATGGTTCCCTGGGATCCAGCTTAGGCCTTCAGGGGGATCCAAATTAGGGTCATCAGGCTTGGCATCAAGGTGCCTCTATCCACTTGACCATCTTGTCTAGCCTCCTCATATTTTTTTAAGAAGATGAATTTAGGTATGTCCTCTGAAACTTCCTTGCTTTATGTAGTGGAATATACCACTGTGTTTTTCAAATTTCAGCAAATCTGACAAAACTTCAAGCATTAGTCTTTCTTTCCAGTGTTGCAGCATAATAGTATCCCTGTTAAACTCCAGTGAACCTACAGGGAAGTGGTTTGTGTTAGCTCAGGAACACGCTAAAATAAAGGTAGAGGGGAAGCAAGGAGATGGGCAGTGAGTTGGGTTCCATTTTCTTGGTCTTGATTTTTAGAGGTGAAATGAACTTTTCTATAGTAAATATTATAAACATGTCTTTAATATCATAAAAAGATTATATATGAACACTATGAGCTCTTAAATTTTCAATGAAACTAAATCGTAATTTAAGTAGGTTATAAAAAGAAAGTTATAGCCAGTCAGTGGTGGTATACGCCTTTAATCTCAGCACTCAGTAGGCAAAGGTAGGTGGTTCTCTGTGAGTTCAAGGCCAGCCTGGTCTATAGAGTGAGTTCCACGATATCCAGGACTGTTTCATGGGGGAAACTGACTCAAAAAAAGACAGAAAACAATAAAAAATGAAATTATAGATTATAATATACAGTTCAGTATTAAAATGTATAGACAATTATTTTAGGGGTTTTAACAGCCATTAAAGAAACAAAAAATTCTCTAAATATCCCTAAGATGGTTTTATTGGCTAGGGTTTATGTCGTCTTGACACATACTAGACTCATTTGTGAAAAAAGAACCTCAACTGAAAAAAATGCTCCTACAGATTGGCCTGTAAGCAAGTCTGTGTGTATTTATTTAATCAGTGATTGATATGGGAGGGCCCATGTAGCAAGCTTTCTTGTTGGCCTATCTTTGGAATACCAGTCTTCAAATAGCTCAGAAACTTATTATTATTAATTATAACAGCTTGGCTTTAGCTTAGGCTTTTTTTTACCAACTAGCTCTTATAACTTAACCCATACTTTTTAAAATCTACAACCTGCCACATGGCTCAGTTAACTATTCTTAGTATGGAACATCTTACTTGCTCTGAGTGCTGGTAAAATCTCATGCCTAGATTCCTCCTCCCAGTCTTTCTCTCTCTCCCCTGAAGTCCTGACTGTTCTCTTTTGTCTAGCTGTTGACCATTTAGCTCTTTATTAAACTAATCAGAAGATGCCTTAGGCAGAGGCACATCTTTAGAGTGTAAAGAACCATTCTCGTTCACTGTGCATGGTGCCAGCCCTGGACAAGGTGTTCTTGAGGTGTATAAAGGAAACAGACTGAACAAGAGCCATAGGGAACAAGGCATCAGCTCCTGTCTCCAGGCCACCTGCCTTAACTTCCCTGAACTATAAGCTGCAAGAGGACATGAACTTTATTGTAGCAGCAGAAACCCTAAAACCTTGGTAGAGTAAGCCCAAAGAGAATGGTTATGAACTGTGGACAGCAGAAACTGCAAATACAGGTGTTTTCACATTATGTCTCTGTGATTTGATGGTGCCCTTGCTGTTGCTTTCTGGAGTGTGTATATGAAACATACCTGGAAATCGTGATCCAGGCCAGGCAGTTCCGTTTGGTTTATCCTGCAGAGTACAAATCAGATCACAGAGCATGTATGTGGAAAACCCTAAGCAAAATGAACAAGTGCAGTTGACTTCTGGTCTCTTCCTCTTATGAAAATGATGCTATTCCAGGCTCTCCTATGTAATTAGGCTGGTCTTTCTCTCTAAGTTTTTTTATTTGTTTATTTTTTAGTTTTCCTACCTCTACTAGAGTTAAATAACAGCCTTTCAGGTGAATGTGATGGCTGTATGGGTATGTGATTGGCCCAACTGAATGTCTGAGAGGACATTCAGTCATTCATTCATCTAACACATGGTATCCTTAGCTCATCTTGGCTGATGTGGTATGCATTAGAGCTGTGAAGATAAAGATGGATGTTTGCTTGAATGGCATTTGCATAGTGCAATTTTGTGTAGGAGACTACGAAGGGTTTCTCAAAGAAGAAAATGCTTAAATACAGCCTTGAAAGATGGGTCAGGCCAGAGGCAACAGATGCAGCTAGGTAAGGAGCCTGTAGAATACAGAGGGAGTGGCAGAGCAGAGCCAGGAGGCAGGGAGCAGGCAGAAGGTAACCAGCACTGGGTTGGAAACCGGATTATTCAGATTAATTCTGTCATTTTAAAGAAACAGAACAGAACCTATACATTTGGCTAAGTTAAATAATTCATGGTGAAGTTTTAAAATTTACTTCTTTGTTCTTCCTTTTTTTTAAATGATTTTCAAGAACTGTGGTGTGTGTGTGTGTGTGTGTGTGTGTGCGTGTGTGAAGACTTAGGAAATGAGTTGAGAAAGTGAAATTACAGTAGCTACAATACATATGCATTCAGTCCACTTCTAAGGAAATGGTTTTGGATAGAAGAACTGCAACATTCATTCTGAATCTTCCACTATTTCTTTGAAACTTTTACCTGAGTATAGCAATTACAGAGAAAATTCCTTGCTCAGTCAGGATTTTCGGAAGGCTATGGAATTGTTATTGCAGTCAGCCTGCTCCAGTGTGCTCTGGAATGCTGATGCCTCAGCGCTTGCCTGTGTGAGTAGAGCCAGCAGCTGGGGGCTGACTGCATCCTGCCGGCTAAAAATAGCCATAACGATGCTGCTGTTTATTTTGCCTGCAGCATTTCCTCGCAGCTGCCATTGTGTACACTCCCGGATAGAAGAGCATGCTATGAAGAACAATGATGTTTTAGGATAAATCATGTGAAAATCCAGAACTCGGCTGTGCGTTGAGGTTATTTATGACTTCTCGTGGGCATTTGTGGTGGTTTGGGTATCATCCGTGAGCAGTCAGGAAGGGAAAAGTCTTCCCCCTCATGTTTGCAGTGAGTGTATTCTGCCTTGCCCAGTGCCAGTGGTGCCTCAGGTTAGCTGCGATTCTGAAAGTGTGCATTTCATGGGATTTCTGATGAATGGCGTCCGTGTATTTAATAAGGTGGCTCAGGTTCATACTTACAAGCTTGAAGAGCTGAAGGAAGCTTAACTTGTGTTTTAAAGACAAAAGCACCAAATGTGCCTAAAGTATACAGGCTTTCCTGTCTGAAATAGGAACGTCACAGACAAATGTATTGCCATCCTTTCAGTAATAAAAGCGCTTGTGGTGGGGAGAAATTGTTATAGTTAAGAAAGAGGACATTGACCGGAAGGACAGGGAAGACACAGTGGATTGGGAAGTACGTCTGAAAGCTGCTCTCTTTTGATGATTTAGGGTTGTTTCTGTTTCACAAGCACTGCAGTTTTTGAAGGCTTGTGGGGTAGAAAGTCTTGATCAATTATTATGATAATGACGCACGAGCCAAATTATGAGTTTAATTATAATTACTATCTTTATAGAGAGTTAATTAATCATAAAAGAGTACATTATATAATCTTTCTCTTTAATGAAATTCATTATAGAGGCTCCCAAAGGCCTAAATATAGTTTTAAACAAATTAAACCCGTGACTGGGGTTAAGGCTATTAATGCAAATGAGGTCTGGATTAGTCACTGAAAAGGACTGCATAGACATTAGGCCCCTAAAGTGTTGAGCCATCAGACCCTGATGACATACATACTTTTACTCTGGTTAGAAGAACAAGTAATTCAGTGACTCTCTGAATAGTCTTGAAATTCAGAATATGGCTGAGACTGGATACTTCAACTTGTAAAGATGGTCCAAAGAGCTTTATTTAACATACCTGCATGTAAAATGTGACATTTGACAGTGTTGGAGTCCGTTACACTTATTGAAGTGAAATCTACTGAGGGTATAAGCTTTGCATCACTAGCCATTCATTCCTCACATTGAAAATAGTCATATTAAGAAATACATAGCAATATAAGGGCATTTAAACAACAACAACAAAACAATGTTTGGAAAACAAAAGAGATGTTACAGGCCTATGTTTCAAGAGGAACCACATGCTACTGGACCATGCATACAGGAAGTCCTGCATGTTTTAAAATCCCAATCAGAATTCAGATCATTTTGTTCCTTTATAGCCTAAGTTCCTAGGCAGGATCAGGCTATGGATGGCAGAACAGTAGAACATGACTACTGTTCTGCCATCCATAGCCTGATCCCTTTTCATTGTGATTCATTTCACTTCAATCCTAGGACCTGGTCTAATTTGTTCATCTTTTGGTAAAGGAATAAAATAATACATCCAGCCATGTCCTCAGTTTGCACATTTGAGATGTCCGCTGAATGTTCTCTCAGACATTTGTTATAAAATGGTTCCTATTCAGAAAGAAGAAATGGAAGACTATTGTTTAATAAGTAAAGAGTTCATGTTCTCAGTGGAATGAATAAATGGTGATAGCTGTATAACAATGTGAAAGTGATTAAGGCCCCTGAATTGAACCCCTAACACAAGAGAACAAAAAGAAGACTGAGAACATCCAATGGTTTCTATTCGGAAACGCTTCTATTCTAAACACATACATATGTGCAACCTATTTCTAGGTCAAGTAATGACAATATTGTAAAACTATAGCTGTCATTCTTAATTTTATTGTACCCACTGTCTTATTTTACAGGGAGCTTTTGTTTTTTCCATTGAGTGAGTACTGTGTTGGTTAAAGCCACCCATCATCCATTCTGACACTCTAAGGTAGAAGGCCATCTGTCTAATTGAATATATAACTGACAACCCCTGTTCTATCCTGTTGGCTTTACGGACGCTGTAACGATACGCGACACACAATTACTGAAAATAAGGCTAAGTATTTTATATAGAAAATTACTCACAAGATACCAAACCCCGAGAAGCCCAGCAGATCTCAGCTAGCGACTGGACCGGAAGCCGAACTCCAGGAAAAGAGAGCGAGACTTCCTGTGCGCTGTCTTTTATGCCTTCCCCCCGTAACGCCCCTAGCCATGCCCAAAAGTGGGCTTGGCTAGTGACGTAGTTCCGCCTACGTACGTATACGTCTTTACGTCCAGCCGTATACGTCTTTAGTCCTGCCTAAAGTGGGTGTGGTTAGCGGTGTGGTAAACCGCCCTTTTATTACCTCATCTGTATGCGCCTCTAGTAAGTCACATGTTTAATGGCGGCATAGACTTAGTAAGTCACATGTTTAATGGCGGCATCAGACTTCCTCCTACAATTCCCCTTTTAGTCTAAACAAAGACAACTAACTTGTGTCCATGAACAAAATGTATCAAACATCTATTCTATCTAAACCTAAACTTATCTTAAAGAAACACCCAAATATGAACACCTCCTTCCAATCCCAACTCTAAAATAATTGAAAACTAACACTAACAGGTGTAATCTTATAATATCAATAGTAGGGAGAGGGGGGCGTGGAATTCTCAAAACTACTTCCTGCTGAGATGGGACGATGATAATCTCATGGGGACCTGTGAAAAGAAAATGTTAGTATAACAAAATCTGAGTAGATCAGACAGTCTCAGTATGGCAGGAGATGCTTGATTGAAGTTCCTGACTGGGGTTCTAGTGTTGATTGAAGCTCTTAACTTGAAGCTCTGGTCAGATTGTAGAAGATGTGCTGTTTCAGTTTCTTGATCCGGAGTTGTGTAGAGTGATGTAGTTTCAAGCCAGTTTCAGGATAGTGCTTGTCAGGTGGAGTCAATGATGTAGGGCAATTCATATGCCTCCAGTCGAATCAGGAGAAGTCAAGGAAGTGGATCCTCATTCTCTTTCGGAAGCAGTTGAAGATTGCTGTCAGGAAATCCCTTGTTCTCTGGAAAACTCAAACATTACTGTTAACAAAGAAATATTTTAACTTTCATATGTATGCATACAGAAGAGGTGACAATAGGAAAGATGGAAAACCTGGAGGAAATTAGACTGTTCAGAAAAAGAAATCCATAGATAACAGTCCCTCATTTTATTTCTTCTGTCTTATATCAATGGCTCTTTGATATAATACAGAAATTCTGAATTGTATTTAAATAACATGCTTGGGTTTAGAGTAGGAGAGCCAATCCAACTCCAAAGCCAGTTTCAGTTAAATGAATGGGAACTGAGGTATGTGAAGAAATAAAGATAAAAGGATACTATGAAAAAGCAATATAGAGAGATTTAGACTTTGATACCACACAGTGTGTGTTTGATGGTCCTCAGGGTAGCTATTCATTCTTCTACAGGAATCCATGTGTCCAGTATTCTTTGCTGAGTTTACCTGTGAGGACAAAAACAAAGCACTTCTCTTTCCTTTTAGGAGGTCACTTTACCCATTGTGGACTATGAATTTATAGATGGGCTGTTATCTTCCTCCTCCTGAGATGTTTTCTGTTCTGATCGAATTTTAATTAATTTTGATGGAACCCAAACCTTTTCTTCTCCTGTGGAAACAAAAGCATAACCCCTTCCCCAACGTAACACATATCCTGGTTTCCAGACTGAGGTCATAACATCCTTAAAATACACCGGTTGGTTCAGTTCAGAAGTCTTCTCTGTAGTCCAGTGTCTTTCTGCTGCAGTTTGTCCTTTTTCATCAGCATTAAGAAAATTCAACGTTAGTAAAGCATTGTGTAACCTGTGTCTAGGTGTCTTTGTTTTCCCTGGCTGTTTATGAAGCATCTCCTTTAAGGTTCGGTTAGACCTTTCAATTATTGCTTGTCCTGTGGGATTGTAAGGTATACCAGTTACATGTTTTATATTATAATATTTGAAGAATTGTTCCAATTTACTGGAGACATATGCTGGACCATTGTCAGTTTTTATTGTTTTAGGTATACCCATAACAGCCATTACCTCTAAGAGGTGTGTAATAACAGAGTCAGCTTTTTCAGAGCTGAGGGCAGTAGCCCATTGGAAGCCTGAGAACGTGTCTATAGTATGGTGTACATATTTCAAACTGCCAAATTCTGGGAAGTGAAATACATCCATTTGCAAAAGTTCATTTCTGTGAACACCTTTAGGATTACAACCTGCTGGTAATGGAGTTTGAGTGTACAATGAGCAACTGGGACAATTTCTTACTATTTCTTTGGCTTGTTGCCAGGTGATAGAAAAATCCTTCTTTAAACCTTTGCTGTTAACATGGTGTTTCTTATGAAATTCTGAAGCTTCCAACACATTACCTACTAATAAATGATCAATTTCATCATTGCCTTGTGCCAGAGGACCTGGCAGACCTGTATGGGATCTGATGTGTGTTATATATATAGGATGAGTCCTGTTTCTGATGATTTCCTGCAATTGTAAAAACAATGAGGTTAATTCTGTATTATCAGGAACAAATTCTGCAGTCTCAATGTGCAGGACAACTCTTTCTGCATACTGAGAATCCGTGACTATATTGAGAGGCTCTGTAAAGTCTTTAAGTACCATGAGAATGGCATATAACTCTGCCTTTTGTACAGAGTTGTAAGGGCTTTGAACTACTTTACTTATATTTCCTGATTTATACCCTGCTTTACCTGACTTGTTTGCATCCGTGTAGAAGGTAAGAACTCCAGAAATAGGTGTTTGCCTCACGATACGTGGAAGAATCCAAATTGTTTTCTTTATGAATTTGATTCTCTCTGTTTTGGGATAGTTATTACTAATACTTCCCAAAAAGTCACTGCAAGCTATTTGCCAATACTCATTATCCTTCCATAAGGAGGAAATTTCCTCATTCAGTTAACGGTACAATAATTTCAGCTGGGTCTTTCCCAGTCAGTTGACGAAGCCTTAATTTACCTTTTAATATCAAATCAGATATCTTTTCTATATATGTTTTCAATTTTTTATTTTGTTTATGTGGCAGAAATACCCATTCTAGAATGATGTCGTCCCTCTGCATTAATATTCCTGAGGGGTATTCTCTAGATGGTAAAATAACCAGAATACAGTCCAGATTTGGATCCACACGGTCCACATGTGCTTCTAATATTCTCTTTTCTACCCATTCTAATTCTTTTTCAGCCTCAGCTGATAGTACTCGTGGGCTGTTTAGGTCTTTATCTCCTTTTAAAGCCATTTTCAGGTGTTTTAAATCATGCCCTTCTACACCAATAATCGTCTGTAATTGAGAGATTTCTCCTAATAGTTTTTGAAGATCATTAAGAGTCCGGTAACGATCTCTTCTGATCTGTACTTTCTGTGGTCTAATTTTCTGAGCATCTATTTTATAACCTAAATAGTTAATAGAATCTCCTCTTTGTATTTTTTCTGGGGCAATTTGTAATCCCCAGCGAGGCAAAATTTCCTTTACTGCCTCAAACATCTTTTCCAAAGTATCCTTATTTGAATCAGACAATAATATGTCATCCATATAATGATATATTAACGAATGTGGAAATTTTTTACGAATTATTTCTAGAGGTTTATTCACAAAATATTGACACAAAGTTGGACTGTTTAACATACCTTGAGGTAGTACCTTCCACTGGAATCTCTGTACCGGACGGGAATTATTATAGGTAGGTACTGTGAAGGCAAACTTTTCTCTGTCGTTTTCTTGTAACGGTATGGTGAAGAAACAATCTTTTAAGTCTATAACTATAATTGGCCAATCCTTAGGAATTAGAGAAGGTAACGGCATCCCAGGTTGTAGAGACCCCATAGGCTGAATTACCTTGTTGATGGCTCTAAGATCAGTAACCATTCTCCACTTACCAGACTTCTTCTTGACAACAAAAACAGGCGAATTCCACGCACTAGTTGATTCCTCAATGTGTCCAGCATCTAGCTGTTCCTGAACTAACTTCTCCAAAGCCTCTAACTTCTCAGATGTCATAGGCCATTGACCCACCCAGACGGGTTCATCTGTCAGCCATTTTAATGGTAGAGCTTTTGGTTGCTCTGTAGGTTTGGCACTAGCATCTTGCTTCTGCACAGCCTGTACGTTTGGCATCTGTTTTCTGTACTGTCTTACTATATTCTTACTACCACTAAGAGCTTGTCTATAATTCCTAGCTGATACAGGAGGAATTTTAATCTGCGTATTCCATTGCTGGAGTAGATCACGACCCCAGAGTTTTATAGCAATATCTGCAACGTATGGCTTTAACCTTCCTCTCTGTCCTTCTGGCCCAATAAAGTCAATCCATCTAACGCTCTGTTTAACTTCAGATAGGGTTCCGATCCCTAAGAATTGAACATTAACCTCTTTTAAAGCCCAGTTTTGTGGCCAGGACTGCTGATTAAGGATAGTGACGTCACTTCCGGTGTCCAGTAATCCGTAAATCACCCTATTATTTACCTTAACCGGAAGTTTGGGTCTATGATATTGTATAGAAGTTTGCCAAAATATATGTTTCGTATCTCCTCCTGATGTAATTGATTCATCCTCTGGAGCTAATGTATTATCCAGTGCCGTATTATTTACAATGGGCAGTGGATCTTCTAATTGTCCTGGGAGAGGCTGTCCTCCACTGTCACTGGGAATGACCGGATAATCTTCCTCTTCGGGGCTCCATGGAGCCCCGGAAGCCCGTTTCCCTGCTGTAAAGATCTACCTTGTCTGTCTATTGTGGAAAAGCATTCATCAGTCCAATGGCGCCCCTTCCCACACCTCCTGCATAGACCAGGAGGCTTAGGCCTTCTGTTTGATACATTCCTGGTAAAAGCATTATTTCTAGGAATGTGTTGTCTACAGTTCCTACTAAGATGTCCTATTCTACCACAGTTAAAGCATTTTGCATCTTTACGCCTATTTAAATTCTTTGAGATTGCCTTCCCTACCCATGCCTCTATATCATCACAGGTAGGGTATTTGGCATCCTGGTGCCTCCTCAAACCTTTAGAAATAGCTTCACCTACCCAAGCTCCTGTATCCTGACTTTTACATTCCAGGTTCGCTGTATGCAGAACCCATTCCTCCAATGGCGCTGATCTTATTTTTAATGGCCAAATTACCTGCCTGCATTGAGGATTCGCGTTCTCATACGCCAAAGATTCTATAAGAAGACGCCTGGATTCTGGGTTCGCTACCTGTACCTCTACTGCTCTGGATAATCTCTCTAAAAATTCAGTGAACCTTTCCCTTGGGCCCTGTAATACCTTGGTGTAGGGTTGCATTATCTCTCCTGTTTCACAAACCTTATCCAAGGCATTTAAAGCAGCTGTACGGCACAAAGACAACATGTGCTCATCATATGCAGATTGAACCTGCGTGTCAGCGTAAGGACCCTCCCCAAGAATCTTGTCTTGGGGTACTTCATGACCGTTCTGCAATTCCTGAATCTCAATTGCTTTTGCTTCTTGCCTCCACAAAGCTCTCCATTGAATTTGGCAAGAATTTTCGAGTACTGCAGAGGCTAATTGGACCCAGTCTTTTGGGGTTACTTTATTTACAGTAGCCCATGAGGTTAGGAGCTCTCTGACAAAGGGAGAATGAAGACCATACATGACAATGGCCTCCTTAATATTTTTTAGATCCTTCATCTGTATAGGCTCCCAGTGATAAGCAATGGGACCATTTGATTGTTTTTTCGTTGCTGGTTTTTCTGATACAGATACTGGAAAAACCATAGGGAACGCATAGCAACCTTAGGGAAATCATTCCGGCATTTGAGAAGCTTTGGGAAACTCCTGTCCTGACCTGTTGCCTGTATTTCTGATTCTGAAGTATCAGATTGAGCGTCTTCTAAGTCCTGCAGTCTATTCATCATTGTTTCTCTGAGCTCTTGAAGTTCATGGGACAAATGATTTTCTAAGGATGTCATGGAATCTTTCATTTTTTTACATTCATCATTTACATGTGATTCCAAATTTCTAATATTCTCATCCTTAGCAAGTACCTCAATAGCATGTAAACTGCCTTCAACAAATGATATTCTATCAGTTAGTTTACCATTGCTCTCAGACATGGAACAATTCTTTTCTGCTAGCATTTCAATTTTATGTTCCAGTCTTTGTAATTTGCTAGTGAAATCATCAAACATGGAACCGTGTTTGTCGTTAAATGTTTCCACATTATGTTCCAATTTTTCAATTCTATCTATGGAACACATTTTTCCTGAAAATAATTCAATTTTGTGTTCCGTCTCTTTAAACCTGTTCGTCAGACCTACATTATCATTTTTAATATCCTGAATATTTTCTACCAACCCTTTCTTACTCTCCTGCAATGAATTTTGCATTTCCTGAATCCTTTGTATTAAGATTTCAAAACTATCCTGCGATGACTGCATGACCTGTATAAGTTTATTCCTATTTTTGAGCCATTTCATTAACAAAATTATATTGATTATGAAGCTAATAATCACCATCATGGGTAGGAAGCACCTTTCAGGTAGGTCCTCAACCCTTTCTAAAATCCCATCCATACAAAAAACAAGAAAATTCTTAACATCCTGCATCATAGTGTTAGCTGTTGACATTGTATAAAGCAGTTACGTTTGTTACCAATGGAGTAATTCAGGCCAAAATCAACAGGCTGCCAGCGAAAGAGCACGTGGCCGGAGTCAGCTGGCCGCCAGTAAAACAGCACGTGGCCGCGAGAGAAACCTTGGAATTCCGCCTAACCTTACCGGCAGGTAGAAGGTGCTGGTTCCTGGCGGCAGGAATCGTGCCTTGCCGAGCGAAGTGGTGAGGAACTTAGCGAAAGGAGAGTCCACGTGTGCCTGGTCAGGCCGAGAGAAGCGCCTGGGTCCCGATTCCAATCCCGCTCCGACACCAAACTGTTGGCTTTACGGACGCTGTAACGATACGCGACACACAATTACTGAAAATAAGGCTAAGTATTTTATATAGAAAATTACTCACAAGATACCAAACCCCGAGAAGCCCAGCAGATCTCAGCTAGCGACTGGACCGGAAGCCGAACTCCAGGAAAAGAGAGCGAGACTTCCTGTGCGCTGTCTTTTATGCCTTCCCCCGTAACGCCCCTAGCCATGCCCAAAAGTGGGCTTGGCTAGTGACGTAGTTCCGCCTACGTACGTATACGTCTTTACGTCCAGCCGTATACGTCTTTAGTCCTGCCTAAAGTGGGTGTGGTTAGCTGTGTGGTAAACCGCCCTTTTATTACCTCATCTGTATGCGCCTCTAGTAAGTCACATGTTTAATGGCGGCATAGACTTAGTAAGTCACATGTTTAATGGCGGCATCAGACTTCCTCCTACACTATCCATTACTCCTAATATGGACAGCATGCAATTTTGATTATTTGTCAAGTTATAGTTTTATTTGTTCCTGACTAGTGGGAACATGTAAGACAGTTGACGCCTTGGATGCGAAGGTGTAATTAATGTTCCACGAGAGCGATATCTAATGCTGTTTGGCTGTTGCTAGGCATGGTAGGATGCCAGGAAAGCACAAGATGAACCCTGATGACTTTCTTATAGAAAAACTGTGGGAATCAATGGTGAAAACAAAGACCTCTCCCATTTACCCTGGGGTCACTCTTCTGTCACTTGTTTGACTGGCCCACAGCGTCAGGGAATGTGCTGTCAAACCTTCCTGAATTGCAAAGGCAAAGATATATGCTTTATAGGTGCTCTTAGGGTGGATGCATGATGAGGGGTGGACTGGTTAGTTTCTGTCAGCATAACACAAACTAGAGTCACTTGGGAGGAGGGAGTCTCAGTTGGGGAGTTGTGTCCATCAGATTGGCAATTAGGCATGTCTGGGTAGTATTTTCCCAGCAGTTTACTGATGTGATAGAGCCCAGCCTACCTTGGATGGAGTCATCTCTGGGCAGGTGGTCCTGGGAGATATAAGAAGGGTATCTTGGAAGCAAGCCAGTAAGTTCTTGCCTTGGAAACAAGCCATGGTTCTTGCTTCTGCTTGAGTTCCTGCCCTGCCTTAGTTTTCTCGATGGGCTGTGAGCTGTAAGATAAAACAAACTCTTTCTCCTCAACTTGCTTTAAGTCACAGTGTTTATCACAGCAATAGAAAACAACCTGTTTTAGGAGGACACTATAATTTATATATATCTCGGGCTAGTTAAATTTCAATGAAAGCTAGGTGTGAGACAAGATTTTTCCCTTAATTGGTGATGCTGGTGAGAAGTGAGAGGTTAAGAAAATTAAGATGAAGCTGACATTTGAGTGTAAATGGACACATTTGGAAATGTTCCATAATCACAGTATTTGAGAATTTACTAAGTAGTTAATTCACTTCTTAGATTAGTTTTGTGTTGCTGAGGTAAAGAATGTTGATTGCTTGACTTTTATTTTCAGAAAAATGTTTCCATAATGTTGTGGGGCCCCAGATAGGAAAACAAGCAGTCTCCAGTTCTCTAACATCTAGAGGGCAGAAGGTTTTTACTTCCTGTAGCTATTTCTATTTAATGGCAATCCTTGCTGTCCCTTGGCTTGTAGATGCTTCAGTCTAACTCCATTAATATCTTGGCTGTCTTGTCTTTGTATGTTGTCTCTGCATCTTCCTCTTTGTATAACAATGCTAGTCAAATTGGATTAAGTTTTCTCAGTAAGATATTACCATAACTAATTACACCTGAAACAACCTTATTTTTAAGTAAGGAAACATTCTAATATACTGGAGGTTGAGATTTCAGAATTCTGTAGGGTTACATTGTCATTACAGCATCTACTAAATTGCTTCTGAAATACTGGAGATACAGAGTTTTAGTTACTTCAGCTTACTAGAAGTAATTTGATATATAAGGAGAATGACTTAGTGTCCCAGAAAATTCTAAGACACGGAGAATTAAATACCACTGGTGATGTGGCTGGGGGATGCTCAGTGATAGTTTCTTGATGTTTGGTACAGAAACTATGTCACTATCTGCTGACTTATGGGAAAGAGAATATCTTGATGTGAACTTCTCATACACATGCTTTTATGAGTAAGCATTTATGTATGTATGTATTGTGTGAGCAGGAATGTATGGCCATGTGTTTCTGTGGACACAGGTGTATAGGCATGTGTGCTCTGTATGTATATGTGCATGCTTATGCCTAAGTGTGAATGTGTGTGTGTGTACATGTGTACATGCATACATGTGTGTGGGGTGTGTGTAAGAGAGTTTATGGTTAACAATTTAGTAAATGTATTTGACAAGTTGATTTGTAGGTGTAATTTTCATTTCCCATCTATGGTAGAAGAATGGGATTCAGGGGGAGATAGTAGTATTGAATAAGAAAGCCTGAATTTGAGTTTTTTAGGCTCTTAATTTGCTGACAATAATGATAGAGGGGATATAAAAGTTACATACACTGAAATAATTTTGAAATTGAAAGAGGATGACATTAACAATTATTCTATCAGGACAATAATAAGATAGGACTGTCCAGGCCAAGTGAATGTGTGATCGCCTCTTGTGAAAAACAAGACAGTATTTCATGGCTTTAGGTGTTAGTGTCTCAAAGACTTTAGCTGAGCTTGGGTTTGAATGAAAATTGTACTTCATATAATTTACATTTAATTAAATAATCTTAAGTGATGTTTTGAAGGAGAATACAGATTTTCTTAAAGGGATGTCAGAACATGTCCTTTATTTCATAGGTTTCTTAGTTCATGTCCATAGTAAGCACATTTCTTATTCCTGATAACCTATCCCTTGCATTTTCTTTTTACTGGCTTGCATTTTTGGAATAAAAAGATAAACTCAACACTGGGATTGAGTTTTACTCAACCCTAGTGTAATCAATTTGTTTTACTTTTTCAACATCCTTTGCTTATTTTAGTTTCTCTGCATTTCTATTTATCTTCCGGAATTGCTTGATGATTTACATAACACTAGCTTCTTGGATTTTGATTGGTTTCATATAGATTATACAGATTGTATTTGGGAGAATTGACATCATAAAAATATCCCCCAAGCTGTGGCTATGTATAGTTCAGCATTTGTTTCTTTTATTTCTTATTTTTCTTTCTGGAATATTGCTATTTAGGATTTTGAAACTTGATTTGAAAGCAGTAAGAAGAAAATAGCTGTTTCTAAATAAGCAGTCATTAAAATGAACATTTGGATAATTTCCAGTGGTTTTACTAATATGAATAATTTTTTGTATATTCAACTATGTTTCATTAGATAAATGTCATTTCTCTTGAGTAAATTCCTAGGACTGAGACTGGTAGGTTACATATAAATGTTAAAAGTTAAAAAATAATGGCAAATTGCATCCCAAGGAGTCTACTGCTTTGTGCATTTCTACCAGAAATGTGTAAGTATTTGTATTTTCCTTTGCTTTCCTGTGCTTGGCATTACTGGTACAGATTGAATACCCTTAATTTTAAAAATTCCCAAATTTAAAACAATTAAAATTTTACACTTAAAATAATATTAAGAATTTATCTTGTGCATGAATGTGTGTGAATTCAGGGATGTGATTGCCACTGTAGTAGTATGTGGAGTAGAGAGGACAACTGTAGTGTATTAGATCTCTCTTGACACCTAACAGAATCTCAGGTCATTAGGTCTGAAGTAAAAGAGCCTCAGAGCCTCTGCCTTCTGAGTCACCTGAACTATGGCAAATGCTAAACTGTTTGATGACTGATAAGATGTCACAGCTGGAAAATTCCACATCATGTGATCACAACCAAAATCCTAGTGCATCAAAACAGCTGCATAAACTGATTTCAGGCTATGTGTATAAAGTGCCTATGAAAACGCATGTATTTAGCTGGGTGGTGGTGGCGCACGCCTTTAATCCCAGCACTCGGGAGGCAGAGGCAGGCGGATCTCTGTGAGTTAGAGGCCAGGCTGGACCGACAGCCTCCAAAACAATACAGAGAAACCCTGTCTCGTAAATACCAAAAAAAAAAAAAAAAAGAAAGAAAGAAAGAAAAAAAAAAGAAAAAGAAAACGCATGTATTTAGTGCTTCTTCTTAGTTACCATCTGCCATAGCTAGCTTCAGTTGTCGATTTTGACAAATCTTACCTAGGAAAAGAAAGCATGGCCATCATCAGATTGGTCTGTGATCATGTCTTTGGTGCGTTTTCTTAATTGCTAATTGATGGTGGATGCAACCCACTGTAAGTAGTTCTATTCCAGAGTAGGTGATTGGATAGGAAGGCAGGTTGAGCCAGCTGGAGGAAGTAAGCCAGTAAGAAATGTTCCTAAATGTTCTCTGCTTCAGAATACGTCCAGGTTCCTGTTGTGAGTTTTTGTTTCAGCTTCCCTGATGATGAACCTGCCATGAGTTCTTTGCTAGGCTACCCTGATGATGAACTATAACCCATAAACCAAATTATGCCTTTATTCTCTGAATTGGTTTTGGTCAGGAATTTTACCACAGCAACAGAGAAAAACCAAGACACCATCCTAAGAGATCTCTCATCCTATATCTGCAAGCATGCCAAATTCAGGAAAAATATCCAAATCCAAAATACATTGTGTCTCAAGTTCTTGAGTATATTTTAGCTGCAATCATCCTAGTGGGTAGTTTGTGGTGTTATCTGTTAAATTTGCTTCTCTCTTTTGGCTATGAGGGTTAGTATCTATTTCTTTTTATTGTCATTTGAGCATCTTCCTTGGTGAGATGTATACTGTAAGTTTTGACCCATTTGAAATATTTTATGTAGAAACTGATCCCTGTATCTGGGCCTGCCTTCCAGTGCCTGGGGACTGCTACAGAGCCTCCCCTCCTGGCAAGAGCCTACACACCACCGATTCCTGGTCTTCTCTTCCACCAAAGGGACCAGGGAACCAGGTAAACCAGGCCCTGTATCCAGGCCTGCCTTCCAATGACTGAGCACTGCCTGGAGACTGCCACAGAGCCTTCCTTCTCAGCAGGAGCCTATGCACCACAGTTTCCTGGTCTTCTCCACCCACTAGACCAGGAAATTTGGGGTCTGTTTCTGGGCCCATGCTCCAGTGCCTATAGACTGCCACTGAGTCTCCCTTCCAGGTGGGAGCCTATGCACCCCGGATTCCCAGTCTTCTTCTCTACCCAGGGTACCAGG
Source organism: Mesocricetus auratus (assembly GCF_017639785.1). Taxonomy (NCBI): domain Eukaryota; kingdom Metazoa; phylum Chordata; class Mammalia; order Rodentia; family Cricetidae; genus Mesocricetus; species Mesocricetus auratus. Next base: position 48,029,142 of record NW_024429186.1, read on the forward strand.
ATTAGGACCAGAAAGAGTAGAACTACCAGCATATTGGACTTGCCTGCACCCACTGAAAGGGAATTCTGGTCCACTAACCACCAAGCCAGTAAGAGGCTCTTTCTGCACCCACTAGAAGAAGGGTTGGGAAAGAGACAATGCAAAAACACACTCAGCAAAAGAAAAACAAATATGATACCACCAGATTCAAGAGACTCCACACCAGCAAGACTCCAACATTCCAATGCAAATGAAGCAGAAGAGAATGACCTTAAAAACAACCTCACAAAAATGATAGAGGCCCTCAATGAGGATATAGGAAAATCCCTCAAAGAAATGGAAGAAAAAGCAAACCAAAAAATGCAAGTAATGGAAGAAAAAACCAACCAAAAAATTCAAAAAAAATGCAACAAATGGACAAAAAGACAAATGCAAAAATTGCAAGAAATAATTCAAACAGTGCAAAAGTTGAAAAATAAAATAGAGACAATTAAAAAAACACTGTCTCGAAGGATGACTGGAAATAGAAAAGCTGGGAAAATGGTCAGGCACTACAGATGCAAGCATAACCAACAGAATATAAGAGATGGAAGAGAGAATCTCAGGTGTTGAAGATACACTAGGAGAAATTGATTCATCGACCAAAGAAAATCTGAAGTCCAACAAATCCCTAACACAAAACATCCAGGAAATATGGGACACCATAAAAAGACCAAACATAAGAATAATAAGTGTAGAAGAAGGTGAAGAAAACCACCTCAAAGGGGCAGAAAATATATTCAACAAAAGCATAGAAGAAAACTTTCCCAACCAAAGAAAGACATGCCAATGAAGGCACAAGAAGCTTACAGAACACCAAATAGAGTGGACCACAAAAAGTCCCCTTGCCACATAATAATCAAGACCCCAAATATACAGACTAAAGAAATAATATTAAGAGCAGCTAAGGAAAAAGGTCAAGTAACATATAAAGGCAAGCCTATCAGTATTACACCTGACTTCTCCATGGAATCTGTGAAAGCCAGAAGGTCCTGGATAGATCTTCTATCAACACTAAGAGACCATGGATGATAGCCAAGACTGCTATACCCAGAAAAGCTTTCAATCACTATAGATGGAGAAAACAAGATATTCCATGAAAAAACTAGATTCAAGCAATACATATCCACCAACCCAGCCCTACAGAAAGTTCTAGAAGGAAAACTCTGACCCAAGGAAGTTAACTATATCCAGAAAAACATAGGCATTAGATAATCTCACTTTATCAACAGCCAAAAGAAAACAGGGGTGGAATTCCACACATAATTCCACCAAAAACAACCATTCCAAATCAACGAATAATGAGCAATCAATGGTCATTGATATCCCTCAATATTAATGGTCTTAACTCATCCATAAAAAGACACAGGCTAACAGAATGGATTAGAAGACAGAACCCATCCTTCTGCTGCATACAAGAAACACACCTCAGCCTCAAACACAGACATTTCCTCAGAGTTAAATGTTAGGAAAAGATTTTCCAATCAAATGGACCCAAGAAACAAGTGGGGGTAGCAATCCTAATATCTAACAAATTAGACATTAAAATAAAATTAATCAAGGAGATAAAGGAGATCATTACACACACATCACAGGAGAAATTTACCAAGATGAAGTTTCAATTATGAACATCTATGTTCCAAATATAAAGGCATCCATGTTCATAAAAGAAACATTGCTAAAATTCAAATCACATATAAAGCTCCATACACTTATAGTGGGAGACTTCAACACCCCACTCTCACCACTAGACAGGAATACCAGACAGAAACTTAACAAAGAAGCAAATGGGCTAATGGAAGTTATGACCCAATTGGTATTAATAGACATTTATAGAACATTCCATCCAAATAAAAAAGAATATACCTTCTTCTCAGCACCACATGGAACTTCTCAAAAATGGACCACATACTTGGCAACATACCAAACCTCAACAGGTACAAAAAATTGGAATAACTCCATGCATCTTATCAGACCACCATGCGTTAAAATTAGAATTCAACAACAACACAAATTTCAGTAATCCTACAAACTCATGGAAATTGAATAATGCACAATTGCACCATTCCAGGATCAAAGAAGAAATAAAAGAAGAAATTAAAGACTTCATAGAATTCAATGAGAATGAAGACACAACATACCCAAACCTATGGGACACTTTGAAAGCAGTGCTATGGGGGAAGGTCACAGCACTAAGTGCCCACATGAAGAAACTGGAGAATAGTGATACTAGAGAATTTAACAGCACAGCTGAAAGCTTTAGAAGAAAAAGAAGCAAACTCACCCAGTAGGAGTAGATGCCAGGAAATAATCAAACTGAGGGCTGAAATCAATAAAGAAGAAACTAAGAAAACAATACAAAGAATCAATGCAAGGAAGATTGGTTCTTTGAGAAAATCAACAGATAGACAAACCTTTGTCCAAACTTACCAAATGGAAGAGTGTGAACATACAAATTAACAAAATCAGAAAAGAAAAGGGGGACATAACAGGCACTGAGGAAATTCAGAGAATCATCAGGTCATACTTTGAAAACCTGTACTCCACAAAATTTGAAAATTTAAAGGAAATGGACAACTTCCTGGATAGCTATCACTTGACAAAATTAAATCAAGAACAGATAAGCAATTTAAATAGACCTATTATCCCAATGGAAATAGAAGCAGCCATCAAAAGTCTCCCAACCATAAAAAGCCCAGGTCCAGATGGCCTCAGTGCAGAATTATACCAGAAATTCAAAAAACAGCTTATACCAATTCTTTTTAAATATTCCATACAATAGAAGCAGAAGGGTCTTTGCCAAACTCTATGAGGATTCACTAACCTTGATCCCCAAGCCACACAAAGACACAACTAAGAAAGATAACTTCAGACCAATATTCCTCATGAACATTGATGCAAAAATACTCAATAAGATATTGGTAAATCAGATCCAAAAACACATCATAACAATCATTCACCATGATCACGTAGGTTTCATCCCAGAAATTCTGGGAATGTTTCAACATATAAAAATCAATCAATGTAATCCACCATATAAATAAGCTAAGTAACAAAAAATCATATGATCATCTCACTAGATGCAGAAAATGCCTTGGACAAAATCCAGCACCCCTTCATGATAAAGGTCTTGGAGAGATATGGGATAACAGGAACATACCTAAACATAATAAAAGGTATATACAGCAAACCAACAGCCAACATCAAACTAAATGGACAGAAAGTAAGCATGATTCTGCTAAAATCAGGAACAAGACAAGGCTGTCTACTCTCTCCATACCTTTTCAATATTTTACTTGAAGTTCTAGCCAGAGGCGCACAACAACAAAAGCAGATCAAGGGGATACAAATTGGAAAGGAAGAGTTCAAACTTTCACTATTTGCAGATGATATGATAGTTTACATAAGTGATCCCAAAAGTTCTACCAGGGAACTCCTGGCAAAAGTGGATGCTGGCATGTAGAATAATGGAGATAGATCTATGTCTATCACCATGCACAAAACTTAAGTCCAAATGGATCAAAGACCTCAGCGTAAATCCAGCCACATTGAACCTCTTAGAAGAGAAAGCGGTTTGTACCCATCCATGATCGAAATGTTATAGGAGTCTGCTTCCTGATCATAGCACTAGTAGCACAGACACTGAGGTCAACAATTAATACATGGGACCTCCTGAAACTGAGAAGCTTCTGTAAGGCAAAGGACACACTCAGCAAGACAAAAAGCCAGCCCACAGAGTGAGAAAAGGTATTCACTAACCCCACATCTGACAGAGGGCTGATCTCAAGAACTCAAGAAGCAAGTCTCCAAAACACCAAAGGATCCAGTTAAAAAGTGTGCTACAGAACTAAATAGAGAATTTTCAATAGAGGAGTCTAAAATGGCTGAGAGGCACTTAAGAAATTGTTCAACATCCCTAGCCATCCGGGAAATGCAAATCAAAACAACTCTGAAATACCATCTTACTCCTGTCAGAATGTCTAAAATCAAAAACACCAAGGACAGTTTATGCTGGAGAGGTGGTGGAGAAAGGTGAACACTCCTCCACTGCTGGTGGGAGTGCAAACTTGTACAGCCACTTTGTAAATCAGTATGGAGATTCTTAGAAAAATGAGAATCAGCCTACCACAAGACCCAGCAATTCCACTCTTAGGCATATATCCAAAAGATGCACATTCACACAATAAGGATGTATATTCCACTATGTTCATAGCAATATTATTTGTAATAGCCAGAACTTGGAAGCAATCTAGAAGCCCCACAACTGAAGAGTGGATAGAGAAAATGTGGTACATTTACACAATGGAGTACTATTCAGCAGAAAAGAAAAATGGAATCCTGAGATTTGCAGACAAATGGATGACACTAGAAGAAACCATCCTCAGTGAGGTGACCCATTCACTAAAAAAACAAACATGGTATGTATTCTCTCATATATGGATTTTAGACATAGATCTGGGGAGTGCCAGCCTACAATCCCACGGCCAGAGAGTCTGGGAAACAGAACCTTCATCCAATGGCTGATGGAAGTAGAGGCAGACCCCCACAGATAAACACTGAGCTGAACTCAAGGATCCCAGTGACAGAGAAGGAGGACTGATGAGCAAAGGGGTTAAGACTGACCTGATAAGGGGTAGCTCTTGAATCCTAGACTGATGCCTGGGAATCCAGCATGGGGCTCCTTAATGTGGGTGTCAGTGAGGAGGCCTAGGCAATCTATAGGGCCTTGGGTAGTAGATTTATCCCTGGAATACAAATGGACTTTGGGTGCCCATCCCACAATGAAACATGCACTCGCACCCTGGACTCTTAAGGGAGTGTCTAGGCTCTGCCTTGTATGAAATGACACCCCATGGAGGTCCTCACCCTCCCTGGGGAAATGAGTGGGTATTGGGGTGGTTGGTGGGAGGGCATGGGAGTGTGGGAGGGAAAGGGAGAGGGACCTGGGTTTGACATGTGAAGCAACCTTGTTCCTAATTTAAATTTAAACATAAAAAATAAATTTCCCACCAGCAGAATTTCCACTTTAGTTGACAGTGTTGAAAGAAGCCAGTGGTGTGTGTTTTAGCTGAAGGTGTCTTCCTGGGCAAGTGTCCTCAAACTTGTTTGCCTCAATGAATTAAGGGGCCATACATGTGAAACATGTATGGCTTTGTTGTAATGTACATGGAAACATTAACATAACTGACCTACTGGGTTGCTTGTTTGTCTTTGAATTAATACCAAATGTAATAAAAATGCTTTAAAATTAAAAAAAGAAGCACAGACAGGTAGTCTTGGAACGTATTAACAAGCAGGATGAACAAGCAATAAGGAGCAAGCTGGTAAGCAGCGGTCTTTTACAGCAATGGTTCTCAACCTGTGGGATGCAATCCCCTTGGAGGTTGCTTATCAGATATCCTGCAAATGAGATATTTACATGACAATTTACAATGACAAAATTACAATTATGAAGTAGCAACAAAAATTTTAGTGTTAGGGATCATCCAAACATGAGGGACTATATTAAAAGATCACAGCATTAGCAAAGTTGAGAACCACTGCTCTACAGCCTCTGTATCAGTTGCTGTCTTCAAGTTCCTAGATGATGAACTCCTACAGTAAGATGAAATAAACCCATTTGTCCCCCCAAAATATTTTATGTACATTCTATAAATTATTGAAGTTTTAATGTAAAGAATTGTTTGATGTACTAGACTTATCAAAATTAAATGGTCAAAAATTTTAGGTTATTCAAGACTTGAATTTCTATGTATTTTTTGGAATTTGTTGATGATTTTGATAAAATAGGTATTTTGGTTTTTGATTGGGGTTATATAGGAATATATATATATATATATATATGTGGGAGAATTGACATCATAAAAATGTCTTACAAGCTATGAACATGATATAGCTCTGCATTCATTTATTTCTTCTCCCATTTCTCTTAGCAATATTTTATAGCTCAATGTAAGGAGCTTGTTAAGAAACAACTCATACATATGCTTTGTTTTAGTATATTCAATAGTATTTCAACTTCATTCAGTGTCCAGCTTTTCATTATAAATATGTAGGGATGCAATTGATTTTTACATTAATATTGAATCATGAAAATTTAAGTTTATTGAATGGTTCCATTAAAATCATTTGCTGACATTTACATGCATTCATTAATATTTTTTACATAGGTTATCATGCCATCTTCAAGTGACAAGACACTAAGATCTCCAGTATAGATTTTTATCTCATTCTCAATGTTAGCGGAAAATTATCTGGGTGCTAGTCACAAGCATTCTTCAATACTTATTTTGCCTTTTATTTATATTTGCTAAAAGGCTAATCAGGAGTAAATGCTGACTTTTGTCCAGTGTTTTACTTCATTTATTATAATCATGTATTTTTTCTCTTTAAAAATTGATTTTATTTTATATTTGTGTGTGTATCTGTATATATATGAATTTATATGCACATGTATGCAGGTGTCTACAGAAACTGCAGGATTTGGGGTCTCCTGCAGCTGTAGATACTGGTGGTTGTGAGTCCTGATATGCCAGGAACTGAATCTACATCTCTTCATGAGCAGAAAGTGTTCTTAACTGCTGAGACACCTTTCAACATCTGATCCTTCTTTGTAATACTTTTAAAATGGTGAAATGCTTTGAGTGACTTTTATATATTAAAGTATCTTTTATTCTTGGGATAAAACAACTTGGGTTAAGAGGTAAGTATTGTATTTGGTGTGCTAAAATTTGACATTGCTTTTTGTGTCTATGTTCATGAAGAACATTAACCTTTTCTATTTTCAGGACACTTTTGTTTTGGCATTATGATCTGTCCTAATGCTGGTCTCATAAAAGAAGTTAGGACTTAATCTCTTCTATTCATGACATGGGCATTGCATTCATGTTTCCCTACCAAATGTGGTAGCCTATACTAGATCATGCCTGTCCACATTCCAGTATTTATGAGAGAGAAGCTCAGAATGTTTCACTCCTACCTGAGGACCTGTTGGCAATAAGGGCATCTGGGAGGTAGAGTCAGTTTTCCTTCAGTGTGTGACCACTGGCAGGTTGGCTCCAAACCAATGTGTACACAAACAATACTAAATAGACTCAGTAAGATTTTTTTGAAGAGTCCATGAACTTAGGGGATGAATATGATCAAATACACTTTATACATGTCAAAGAATAAATGAAAACTCCATTTAAAGAAAACAAGGGAATGGGTGACATTATATGTGGTAGTTTTGATTGCCCAGCATGTTAAAGTTCCTGGGCTTATTTTACAATGCCACAAAAATAAATTAAAAGAATTACATGTTGATGTTACTGGTGAAAAATAATCTTCAAATGAATAAAAGTTTGAAAAGAAAAACAAATTAGATGTGAAGTGTGAGTTTTACATGTTGGTAGGAAATTTTTTTCCTGTGACAATGGACACTTATCTGTGTCTTAATATTAAAGTGTATTATTGTTGACTATATGTGTTCTGGTCTTGCTTTTTATCCAATTGTTAAATCTCTGCCTTTTAATAAGGATGTATCAGCCATTCATATTTAAAGTAGCACCAATGAACACTGGTTTATTTCAGCATTTTTCTATTTGTGATTTTTATTTAACCCAATACATTTTTGTTCTTTTGTTTCCTATAATAAGTATATCTTAATAACGTCTCCCTCCAGAGAATACTGTGAATTTTCACAAATGGTGTTAAAAATTAGGCAGAGTGAGGTAACCCAGACACAGAAAGGCAAATATGGTATGTACTCACTCATAAGTGGATATTAGACATAAAGCAAAGGATAATCAATCCATAGTCCCCAATCTCAGAGAAGCAAGATAACAAAGAGGACCCTAAGAGAGACATACATGGATTCACCTAGAAAGGAGAAATAGACAAGAGCTCCTGATCTAATTGGGAGCATGGAAGTAAGGGGGAGGGTGGATGGGGAGAGAGGAGGAGAGAAAGGGAGTGGGAAGAGAACTTGAGGGAACAGGATGGTAGATTTGGGGGGGACAACAGAGAAGGAGAGCAAGGGAAGAAATATCTTGGTAGATGGAGCTATTACGGGATTAGGGAGGAACCTTGCACTAGGGAAATTCCCAGGAATACACAAAGATGACTCCAGATTTTAAGCAATAGTGGAGAGGGTGCCTGAACTGGCCTTCCCCTGTAAACAGATTGAGGAGTACCATAATTGTCATCAGAGAAATGGCATCCAGTAACTGATGGAAGCAGAAGCTGAGATCCACAACTAACTACTGTCCTGAGCTCCCAGAGTCCAGTCAAAGAGAGAGAGGGAGGAGTGATAATATGAGCAAAGGGGTCAAGACCATGTTGGGGAAACCCATAGAAACCGCTAACCTGAAACTGGAAGCTCACTGACTCTAGACTGACAGCTCAGAAGGTACATATATCAAAAGTAGGCCCCCATGAATACAGGTGACAGTGGATGGCTTGAGCAGTTTGTGGGGCCACTGGTAATGGGGCCAGGATGTGTAAGAAATGGCTTTTTGAAGCCTATTTCCTATGGAAAGATTCCTAGGTCAGCCTAGACACTGGCTTTGTTGACTCCCCATGGGAAGCCTGACCCTCTCTGAGAAGCAGATGTGGGATGGTGTAGGGAAAAGGACTGGGGACAGGAGAAAGGGAGGGAGGAGGAAGTGGGATTGATATGTAATATAAATAAATAAATAACATTAAAAACACAGGCTTCTACTTCCTAAATATTTATATGTAAAATATGTTGCTGTTTCTACTTTTCACAGTTATCACTTGAATAGTTTCCCAATAATAAATAAATGACTTTTATGCTTACTGTCATGTTTATATTTTATGTCACTAGTCATTTCATCAAAAAGTTCACTCTGCCTTAAGAAAGTATTTTACTACTTTATTGTAATATGTTTCTTCTGCTAGAGAACCCTATTTAATTTAAATTGGTGCTTTGTATAGTAACCTTAAGCTTATATATTTTTTAAATTGTTTTGTTCAATGAAGAATTTTGAGTAAGTTTTGCTACTTTATAGGAATTTTGTATTTGTCTTTTTGATTGCTTAATTTTCAATAAGAAGTCCTATGGATTAGATTCATTCTTCTGTGTGTAGTGGCATGCTATGTCTAGCTTGTGTCTCTTTGTAAGAGCTTGTTGTGCATCTAACTTCCAAGATTAATACTTAGGAAAACTGAAATGGCATACTAAAATAATCTAGATAGAGATATTTATAGCACAGGCATCAGCTAACATTACAACCCACAGTCCCTGTACAGCTCTAGAATGCTATTTAAAATTTAGAAACAAATCATTATCTGTTAAAATGTTTTATCGGTAGGTGTATTTTTGGTGTTCAGAATTTTGTTTCAAACCTTATTATGGTGGTCACATAACAATCTTTACTGAAGGGAAAATAGCTGCATGGATGAATAATCTTTCATGAGATTTTATCCTTTGTTCTTTGTATTGTAGGGCATGTACGCTGTGGTAAGACGATGAACATTTTAAAGCCTTTTACATAGTCTACTCACAACTTTTAGACTTATTTCCTTTGTTTTAGGTAAATGTCTCTCATATGTGAATACATGATTATTCAACCAAAGACTCTTGCAGAACTCTTTTTAGTACTCTAGATGGCAAAGTCAACTTTTGACTTTGTCCCTGTATACTCTAATCTTTATCCTAGTGCTACTTTGAACTTTGATTAGACACACCTTTTTTGGATTGTGGCCTAGTCAATGACTATGGCGGTGGGCTGGTATTTTTGTTGAGTTCCCATTGCTCTTTTACCTTTTCAGGGCTCATAGCACTATAATGACTATGGTTTGATCATATCAGATAAAGCTCACACCCATTACACCATAATAACAGGAATAAGAATGTAAAGATTTTAAATTTAATTATCTCCATTCTGTTTTTCTTTGATTGTTGAATGCATGGTTTCATAAATCTTTATCCCCACTGAAAACACTCATTAAGTATTTAGTCCTTTCCCACTGGTCCCCATTTAATCATTTAAAAATCTTATTTCTCATCTAATAAATAATTAATATGACCAGCATAATATCCAAAGAGTTTGAACCTCATAGCATTTATTCCTAATGTAATTGAAAAAGGCATTTTGAATGATTTCGATAAGATAAACTTTAGACTTATTTTTCTGCATTAATCAAAACTTTGTTTTACCATTTTATTTATTTTTATTTTATACTTCATAGCCTTCTTTCCTCTACAGGGAAAAAAGGCAGAGGTCATTATTGAGTATAAATTTCTGCTATCTTCAGAAAAGGGCACATAAACTATGGAGGAATCTACTTTCATTTATGATTGTAAAATTTGGAAGGCACTGGAAAAGATATATTGTCAAATAGGCACTTTCTGATTTCTTACCATGAAAAAAACACAGAAATCATCATGAGTCACATAAAGGAAGTGAAGAGCACTGGCTTGACTGGAAAATCTATCAAGTCTTTGGAAATGATCATTTCTTTTCATAGGTAGTAAGTCAAGCTTTCTATCCGTGGGCACTTTACACTAAGTGGAAGTGGGAAATGTAATATATAGCTCTTTCTCCTATAATATACCTCCATACTTCTCTTTATTAGCCAAACCAATCTTCTATGCATCTTGACCTTTTTTATTGGAGCCATCTCACTGCTTTCTATCATTAGAAATTATGTCCCTGCTTCTCAAAGACAAAGTCTGTAAACTTCACCTTCAAGGTGAGTATTGACCTCATGTCCTCAGGATGCTTTCCTAGGGCATGTCTCAATGTTTGTGATGCAAGGCCTTGTATACAGAATGTTGAGAATGTCTGTCCTGTACACCCAAGTGGAACAAGTTAAAATAACCATGGCTGACTGTGCACATAGGCATGCAATGTTCAAAATGCTGTGACAGACTATATTACTTTGACAAGAAAAATAGCCATGAAGAGAACATAAGGTTTGTGTTGTATCCTTATGACAGAAAACATTTATAACTAACTTATAGTTATAATTTATGTAACTAACAACATATTCGGTATTCATCATTCCTAGGGTCAGAATTCATTTCCAGCCAGGTTTCTCTCTAACTGTCTCCTTGCATGGGCTAACAAGATGTCTGAATATTAGTTTGAACTTTCCCAATTTTGGACTTTAGGTTATTTTCCTGTGAAGACTATTTTCATGTACCTCTGTAAAAGTGACAGCTATAACACAGTCTTATTCTTCAAGCTCACTCTTTCTTATCACTCAAAATTACTTAAAATTATGGACAGTAGATTCTTGTTTATAACTCATATGTATTTCATACCCTGAGATAGGATTTATCAAAGCCTCAAAAACTATTTTTGTGGAAAGCATGTCAGTTTTCATTGCATTTCAATAACTTTTACTTCCTCTGTTGAAGATTATTTTTCTCTTTGAAAAAAATAGGAACAATATGAGGATTCTTTTGTTTTGTTTAGAGTGTTTCTCAATCTATGGGTCATGATCTCTTTGGGGGTTCACACATAAAATATTCTGCATATCAGGTATGTATATTACAGTTCATAACAGTGGCAAGATTAAAGTTATGGAGTAGCAATGAAATATATAATTTTAAGGTTGGAGGTCACCAATACACAAAGAACTGTTTTAAAGGGTCACAGCATAGGAAGGTTAAGAACCACTGCTCTAGACTGATCAGCTTTAACTTTCACTATAAATATCCCCCATAAACTTTTAACTATTTTCTTGCTAAACTATTTATGAATGATATAAATATAATAACTATGATTGAAGATCTTAAGTTTATATTTAAGGGTTTTATTTTTAAAGCACAGTTGTTGTAAGGTAAATAATAATAATACCAGGTCTTTTTCCCCAGAATTTTATGACTAGATGTGTAGATAGTTAGTTATCATAAGACTGTCGATGTTTTCCTGTATTTTACTTTGTGATAGTTTTAAAAGTCATGTATTTCCTTTTTATGGAAAATATTTATTTTTGAAAGAAATAATGTACTTTAAAGAAACTTTTCATATATACATTAACTCTATAGTCCATGGGAAGCATACATTTCCTCCAAATAATATGATAATGTAGCAGAGATGGAAAAACAAATCTGACATTTGAAACATGGAAGATAGGGGGTGTGGATTTTTTGCTGAGGATTTAGCTCAGTGATAGAATGCTGACCAACACTTACAAATCTTTAGGCTTGATCCTTAGCATTGAAACACTCAGCCAGGCTCTGTTTGTGGATTTATTTATTATTTTCTTGCTGTCCCAAGCAGTTAAGATACTCCAGGAAAAGCAGAGTATTCAAAGAAAAATTAAGGATCTGTTGAACTGAATAGTTTGGAACTAAGGGAAATGTGAACCATTTACTGACTCTCACACTACTGTAATAGCTGCGTGGACCAGGATAAAGACACTGGGGAGAAGAGCACCAGGCAAATAATTTTTTATTTTCATTTCCATCATGGAAGCTCTGATTGCTGTTTATTTCTGCAAGATTTTCCGTACCACTTTCTTTGCTCTATACATGGATGTTTTGCTTTTCATTTTTGGAACATAACAGAAGGGATCACTATAATTTCAAAGTTACCATATAAATCTGACATCACAGTTTGGAGAAACCTTTGGTCAGAGAACTGCTTTCCTCCATAGGCTCCAGTGTGCTGACATTCAGGGCTTCTAGTCCTCGTGGCTTTTCCTCTTTTAGATAAGACTGCCATAGCTACCTCTGAAGAATACTAAAGTGACCAATTCCTGAAATTTCATAAACATATACCTCATCTACTCCTGGGATTAATGTCAGGATAGCCTAATACTAAATAAGCTGCTGAAGTAATGTAAGATTATTTTCCATTAACATTACAAAGAGGAGGGAGATAATACCTTGCTAGCAGATTGCTGCTAGGATTAAAGGTTATAGGAGTAGAAGTAGTTTATGGTTGATAATGGACCATTATGGTGCTCCTGCTTCTGCTGTGTTAGAGAATTGTCTTGCTTCATGTTTGTAGAATTGACAATGCTCAGATAGGCCTTGTAGGGTGTTGGTTTTTGGTAAAGACACTTCTGTAATCACCAGAAACCCAGCAGAAGTTCGGCAAACTCAGGATGTTGAGTACACATGGTTAAATCTGTGGCTAGTTCTGCCATTCCTCACTTTAAGTACACTCACCAGACAGGACACTGTCACTGCATGCATCGTTCACACTAATGATTCAATGTCAATACAGTCTACTGCTGTGAAAGCACAGGGGCTACTTATATATTTCTTTTGCTTAGCGTTGTCTTCTTATATGAGAGACATCATACTTTCTATCAGTGCAGTTTAGCTCAAGTGCTGCCTACCCTTTTCTGACTCTCCACTTAACATCTTATTTGTTGCTTTTCATATTGAATCACCCCTGCTATGGCCTGAGTATCCTCTCCAAAGGCGGTCTTCCACATTTGGATTACCTGAAACTCCCATAATGCTTGGCTGACTGAATACACAAGCAGGTTTGCTCAGCATGCAGTCTGCATCCACTAACAGCCTTCTCTAGGTTCTACCTTAATAGTCAGATGCCTTTAGGAGTCATCATAGTGAATAGAGACCCAGGATGACCATCCCATCCAAAGACAGCACAAAACACTTAATGCCTTGGTGAATTTACAGGGTGTTATAGAGATTTGTTCCACAGCAAACTGTCCACCTAGTAAACAGAGCCCTACGCAATGTGGAGATAAAGTTTAGCTGTTGTTGAATAAACCACTTTTTAAACAAATTTTATTTCATTTAGACTGATGTGAGATGTAATATTAATTTATAATATGCAACTTTCATTTTATAAGAAGTGAAATGTTTCAAAACCTACTAATGGAGTATGTGCACATGTATTATATTCATTATATTATATTATTTAGAGAATTAAAAATACATGTTATGATTTTTCACTTGTTCTTGAGTCCATTTGGGGTCATTGTTTCCCTTTATTAAGTATTCAGCAAGGATGTAGCATTTGACATTCAGAAAGCTTTCCCTGTCAACTGTAGTATTTCAAGCTTATGTCATAGAAAGCCATATTTGAGATATGAAATTGACTGCTTTTCATATGTAAGATAAATTGAAAGAAAATATATCAAAATATATTTCAGTAAGCTGTGCTATGAGTTGATCTATGATGTTTTGAATTCCAAAGGAAAATTATGTCTTTATTCTACAGGCCTGAGAGCTGCCGTCAACAGCGGATTTCAGATGCCCGATATGGCACATCCACCTTGGATTAACTTTGCAAATATGTCTTTTTCAAGACTCAACAACAGTAATGCTACATGTTTTTCATCATCATTGCAGAGGCAAAGATTAATGCGGCCACATTAAAGGAGAAAGCATTGTATCTTGAAGTGTTGAAAGTCTAATTTATTTTCTATCTTGTTAATAAAAAGAAGCACTTTGGAGAAATTCATCTTTCTGCTTCAGGCCACAAGTTGATGACATAATAAAGACACGAAGAACCATTTCTATTTGAGGGACAGTGCTCAACGTTTGGACAGATGCATCAAATACATTTTCTCGTCTCTCCTCTTAAACATGGATTGTAGACACCACATTTGTAAAGTGCCTGTGGGATCAGTTGCAAAATAAAGCCTAGACTGTAATTTCTCATTGTATGGAAGGGCTAAAGAACACTAGATGGGTTCTTATACCTCTGTGTTTTATTCAACATATGAATTTGTATGCTTTTTAAGTGGTAGGTGCTAAAATGCCTATAATCTGCTTTACAATTTGTTAGCATACACACTGAGATGGAAATGTGCATTATATAGCCTTAATCTCTACCTGGGGGGTAGTTGGTTGCCCTAATCCAGTATTAGCACTACAGTGGTGGTCAATCAGAATTTAATTAGCAAGGACTCACTCCAGAAACACCATTACATGTGTTTTAGCTTCCTTTATTCTTAGCATGGAAGATTAATTAGCATGTTAACAAGTTTTCATTGTCACACCTAATGCCTTGTCTGTTAGTGTAATGGATGACATGAATGAGTTATGGGGCAAATAGCTCTTTAAATGTATCAGATTCATGAAGATGTTTCAGATATCCATTATCTTTGCCCAAACATGAAATAAGATTGTAGGAAATCTGTTGCCAGTCATCTTTTTGCTTCCTGAGTCTTGCTAAAGTGGTTTTGTGTACTGTCCTGGCACTGGAGGATTCTGTTGGCATTCAGTTCACTGACAGATTTTCTGGATTCTTCCTTCAGAATAGTTTCATACATACCACTCCCACCCAAGTGGAGTTTTGGAGTAAGGCATGATTGAAGCACTGAAAGTCAGAGATTTTAGATTTAGCTTAAGTCACAGAAAAAGCTCTAAGGTCACTTACTTCTACATCCTAAGAAACATCTGTAATGAGTGTTGGGACACATTCACCTTTGTGTATCTGCATCTATAAACATACTTGCCTTCTTTAAGATCTGGCTGTGAGCAAGCTGTGATGCTCAGGGATGTACCTTCCCTACAGCTTGCATGCTTTCCTGTTGCCGTGACCTAAATATTGTTGCCATGACCTAAATATTATGTATCCCACTCTCAGCTGATATCTTCAGAATTTAATGTGTCTTATCAAGATGATGGGAACTATGTGAGGGCTTTTAGGATGCACTTAGGTGCTTTCCTTAAGGGGATTGCTGTCTTTTTGAAACAGTCAAAGAGAAACTAATTTGCCTTTGCCCTCACAAAAAGCACATCCACAAACAGGAGACTGATCATCACAAACTCTGAATTTTCTGGCACATTGACCTTCAATTTCCTTGTCTCTAGTCTGGTGATAAATTCTGTTGTTTATAAACCACTCAACAATGTTATTTTGTTATAACATCCTCAATATAGCAAGATACCTGTTCACTAAGTTACTCATTTTGTGACTGTTTCAACACACAATTATCAGATACCCACGTAATAAGCATTGTGTCTTTTACTGGGGATATAAAAATGAAAAACATGAATTTCTCATTGAAAACTTCATGTTCAGTGTAAAGCATATATGGCTACATATGGATAGATGTAGAGTTTTAACTATGAGGTTAATAGAGATTCTCTACCTAATTAAGGAGGGCCAGGGACTCTGGGAAAAGTAGTTGATAATTGGATCATAAAATGGGTTGGATTTGGTGTTGAGGGAATGGGAATAGAGTAGGCAGGAAAACAATATGAATGAGTGCTAATAAGCAGCATGTACTAGATGGAGCAACTGAAGAACTGGGTTGGAATCTACTTTTTGGGACTTACGTACTTTGCATGTTGGGAAACCCAGGCAGTATCTTTGTATTTTGTAGAACATTTGAATGGGCTTAAAGTATTTATGTTGTTACTGTCTAATTAACTACTTAACATCTTGGTGAAAGGAGACTTGCAGGAGGAACTGATTTAAGAAACTGTTGTAGTGACTAAGTTAACATGTTATAGTAGACACTCTAAAGGTAGGTCCAGCTTACTAAACATTCTGGTGTGGTGGGTAGTGCAGGAATAAAATGTATATTGAAGATCTCTATTAGGGAGTCACTGGAATGATGATATCACCACACTACCCAAGACGAAATGTTGAATAACATGAGCAGAAGGTACAAATACTATTTAGTTCCCCTATCTCTGGGATGTACCAGACTGAAGGAAGAAGGAGAAAACATAGTAGGGGATAAATAAGGCATACTTGATGTTCCTCTCAGCTTGACTGAACTTTAAGCAGGCCTCTCCTGAGTTACCTCTTCTCAACTTTAGAAAATTTGCAATTGTAATAACCCAGGAATGCATTTCTTAGGAATGTGGGGCCATCCTTGTGTAATCATTTGTAATTATAGTGCTATTGTGCTCTTTTTTTTGTAGAGCAGACAAACTTAGGTTTCATGATCACCATTGAACAAACTTAGATGGTTTGGTCACACTGAACTACCTACCACCATCCAACAAACTCAAGGACTTTCCAGGAGCTCAGGGGCATTCCCATTATTATTGCTTTCCTCTAAGCAAATATGCATTTATAATGTTCTTCATTTGCAATTATCTTGAATACTGTCTTACTTATATTAGGCCGAAAGAACAATACCTATCCAATATGTCTTCTGGCATGCTGAGCAATATGATCAGAAGAAAATGAAAAGTCTTTAAAATAAGGCCTGAATGAAGATCCATCTAATCTTCTCTTGACTCTCCCTCTCTCAGCAGGGAAAGGGGCTTCAGCAAAATTCTCTTTGCCTTATGGAATCACAAAGATGAATACCACTTAACCAGAGTTGACCAAGCTTGTATATAACAACAGCTGTTTTTTCACAAAAGACTCTTCATTTGGGTCCCATACTTACTAGTCATTGTCTTAGTGACAAAAACTACACCCCTGGCTAATGTATATTCTGTTCTTCAACCCCAAAAAAGTCCCCTAAAATAATACCAAACAATTGCTACATTAATAAGTCAAAT
This sequence comes from Mesocricetus auratus, assembly GCF_017639785.1. Taxonomy (NCBI): domain Eukaryota; kingdom Metazoa; phylum Chordata; class Mammalia; order Rodentia; family Cricetidae; genus Mesocricetus; species Mesocricetus auratus. The sequence continues at coordinate 48,046,570 of NW_024429186.1, forward strand.
TAAAAATATGTTTGAAGGCTAGAGATACCGTTCAGTGGGGACGACTACTTACATCCTTGTAAGAGCATGTCTGTAACATCCAGGGATTACTAGCAAATTGGCCAGAGAAACAGCAAGCTCCAGGTGTTAGTGAGAGAACTCGTGTGAGTGGCATAAAGCAGAACTTCGCTGAACAGGTTACACCATGTCCTTTCTTGTTCCCACATTTTTACAGGTATGCATACTGGCATACACAAGTGCACACGCAGTCACACTCCTGACACCTCACATACAGCTGAAAGCCTCAATTGCAGACTAAATCAAACAGGGGAAAGAGAAACTGGACTGGAAGCAAGCACTTTGAAATATTCCAATCAGGTAATGAAACAAAGGCAGGAAGAAGGAAATAGGGAAAAGTAAAGCAAAATGAACAATTGTTCTTATTTGGGAGGCTTCCAAAATTGGGAAGAATTAGAGAAAGGAAGGGATTAAAAATTAAATGAAATAATGGCTTAAACATGCTTCCAGTCTTGGGGCAGGAAGGATGGCTCAGTGGCTAAAGGCACTTGTCACAGAGGCCTGATGGCCTGATGTTGATCTCAGGAATCCACAGGAAGTTAGAACTGACTCCATGAAGTTGTCCTCTGACCTTCACATGTGCACTGTGGTACACACATCCGTACACACACCACACACATGATGCCCATAGTGATAGTGATAATGATAATAATAGTGATATTGATGCTGATCCTGGTGCTGGTAAATCCTGGGGAAGATTTGGCGATTTTGGTATAGGAGGCTCAAACATAGCAGGAAAACTCCAACACTGAACATCAATACAAAGAGAGAATCCTGAAAACTACAAAACACAAGTTCTGAGTCACATTAACAGAAACCTACATGCAGTTACCAGCAGATTTCCTAGCAGAAGTGTGAAGATGAGGCAGGAACTGATTGATGGATGTATCCAAGTGTGTATGTGGTAGTTAAAGTGTAACACGTGTTATAATGCATGTGCCGATCAAATCAGAGTAATTAGTGTTTACATCTGCTTGTCACCACTTCAGTTTAGAGCTTCTGAGTGTCTCCTCTCTAGTTATTCATGAAATATACAATGATTTATTATGTACTATAATAACCACAGCATTTTGTAAACACTCCTGTCTGTGTCTTAGGAAACTTTACCTAAGCTCCAACTAGGAGTCTGTCTCTTCACTCTGCCTTGACTCTAGTAATCAATATTATGTATTCCATTCAAGTTTTAAAGGTATCCATATATAAGAGATTATGTGTGGAATTTATTTTCTTGTATTTTATTTACTTCAGTTGATGTCCTGTAATTCCATCCGTTTCACTAAAAACTACATTGTTAACTTTTGTGAACTAATAATATTCTGTGGTATATTCATTTGGGCATATGATAGTCCACTTAGGATGCTATAATGATAGAACAAAACTCTCTTCCAGAAATGCAAGAAAAATTCAAGCTTCTCAAATTATGCAAAAATTGAGGGAACTGAGATCATTACAGACTAGCTTTACAGAAGATGATCAAGGTAGCACTATATCAGTAAGCAAAAGACAATTCCTTAATGCAAGGATAAGGCCTACTCAAAGGACAGATGCACAAAATAGAAATAAAAAAGAACCAAACCTGTATTTTCCTTTCCTAGAAGGTGTCAATTGCAAATAGCTCCTTGATTAGGGGTGGGGCTTTGCATCCACATTCCTTTTCAATGTTGGGATTTTGTGTGGTTTGAACTCTGAAGGTCTTTGTCTTATTTTTTGTTTATTTGCTTGTTTTAATCTTTCCCCTTCTATATTTTCTTTCTTTCTTTCTTTCTCTCTTTCTTTCTTCCTTCCTTCTTTCCTTCCTTCCTTCCTTCCTCTCTTTCATTCTTGTTGTGGAATATTAGTTTAAGATGTGTTACAATCATTTAAGCTGTGGAATATTTGTTTAATGATGCAAAGAAATGTGGCATTCTTTTTTGTTGCATTTGTTTAAGTCTGTAAAGCTGTGTTACCCTGCCTGCCTGCCTAAAACACCTGATTGATCTAATAAAGAACTGAATGGCAGGAGGGATGGGCAGGATCACTTGTTAGAGAGAATAAACAGAGGGAGAAATATAGAGAAGAGCAAGGATCAAGAAAAGGAGAAGGAGAGGAGAATGACAGGAGCCAGCCATGGAGTAAGAAGGAAAGTAAGATATATGGAATAAAGAAAGACAAAAGCCCAGCGGCAAAGCATAGTTAAAGAGAAATGGAATAATTTAAGTTAGAAAAATCTGTCTAGCAACAAGCCACGCTAAAACCAGGCATTGATAAGTAAGAGTAAGTCTTCATGTATTTATTTGTGAGGTGTGTGGCAGGCCCCCAAAGAATAATGCAAAACAAAACAAAATCGCAATAAGAAAACTACTACACTTATTTTTTCTTTTGAGAGACAGAGAATGAAACTGAAGTTGGATAAATAGGGAAATTTGAAGGATCTAGAAGAAGTTTAGAGGGGGAAAGATGCTCAAAATATTGCATAAAAATTTAAGATAGAGCTGGGCTTTGGTGGCGCACGCCTTTAATCCCAGCACTCAGGAGGCAGAGGCAGGTGGATCTCTGTGAGTTTCAGGTCAGCCTGGTCTACAGAGGAAGTTCCAGGACAGCTTCCAAAACAATACAGAGAAACCCTGTCTTGAAAAACCAAAAAAAATTTAAATAGATAGATTCGGACCGTATTCATCAATATGCTTCATACCACAAAGACAGACAATAAGAAAGCAGGACAACATTTATCATCTGAATAAATGTAGAGAGACTCCTTACCAAGACACAACTTGATTGGAAATTTTTGAATTATTCTCCCGTGAAAATGAATTATATAGTCTTAATAACTTAACATGGTTAAGTTTAAAAAACTGGTTGGATTTTAGTTATGAAGCGCATTCACACCTCAGTAAGCACTTTTGGTAGATTTGGGGAATTTTGGGTGTTATTTACTATGAAGTAGTGTTTCCGAAAGCAACCTCAGGTGGTATTGTGGAAAACAGACTGGAAGATGTAGATTGAGACAGTAGAAGTGGTTTCTCCATTGTCCATCTGCCAAGAAATGAAGACTTAAATTCAGAAAATAATTCTGAAATGAGAAAAAAATTAAAAGAATAATTGAATTTGCCTTCTTGTAAGATTCTTAACACATGGTATATTGTATTTTAATGTGAATGCTTTATTCTTTCTAAATTATATGTAATAGCATATGCAACCTTGATTTTGGAGTTCTTATAGTGAATTAAATCTTTTTTTTCCAGTGTAGCTAGCCGACATTAAGTTTTGCAGGTTTGTTCTCTGGAAGAACAAATTCAACTCAATAAATGGGAGTTTGATTATACCTACTTTTGTGATTTTAATTACTAAGTTATTAGTTTAATTATGGTTTATAATTACAATAGTAAAATGATTGAAGTATTTAATATGCAGCTGGGTATCTAAAGATATACTCAAAGTACTTATCATTTCCTTCCTATTGTTTACATGCAAAATCTCACCCTGTTCTGGTCTCACTGATAGTGAGTGGATTCCTAGGTAGCACATTTATAGGAATCATAAATTCAGTTGTTTTGATTTTTCTATTGCACAAGTTCCTATAGTAACCAGTGACATTCTGAGCTGACTTAATGGTTCACAGTGAATGAAAACTGCTTTTACCTTGTACTCTGATGGGTTTCAATAGCTTAATACCCTCTAATTTCCTTTCCTTTATGTCTTTTCATTTTATGTACATCATGTTTCAATCCATGCCTCAACATGTTCTTCAGCTCAAAAGTGTTGCAATCACAGTTTATTTTTTTAAATCAAGGTAATCAACTAATTCATATATAGTGTTGAAATTCACTCATTAGGTGAGTGCATTTTAGAGACTACTGATTCCAACAGGTTAACCAGAAGCAATTCTCACAACATGGGTGATTCCTTAATGTTTAATGTATCTTTTAAATATGAATTATAGCAAATTTAATTGAAATTTTTATTTAGAAGATCATATTTTAAAAACTGTTAAAATGTATTTTTAGAGAACTATTAGGTTCATGGATTAATACAGCAGAAAACACAGGGGTTCCATAACCCTGACTATCCCCAGACTGGATAACCTCCTTATTATCATCCCCTCAAAAGATCAGGGTATTTGATAGAACTGGTGAGCTATGTTGGCACATTGTTGTTGTCCAAAGTCAATAGTTCACACCAGCTTCCCACTTGTAGTTGCACTTCTGATGACTTTGGACAGATGTATGTGACATTTATCCAATATTCTAGCACATAAAGAATAATTTCACTATTGTGGCCGTTTGAGTGAGCAATGTCCCCCACTGGCTCTGGAATTTGAACACTTAGTTCTCAGTTGATGGTGTTGTTTGGGAAGGTTTAGATGGCTGTAGACTTTCCAGAGGAAGTATATCACTGGGGGTTGGCTTTGAGATTACATAGCTTGCTCTATTACTAGTTCAATCTGTACTTCTAGGTTGCAGTTGAAAGGTGATCTCAAGCTTCCTGCTCCTGCCACCATGTCTTCCTGAAGTCAGATTTTCTTGATGTGCTTGATTCTTATCTCTCAAAATCCATAAGTCCAAATAAACTCTTCTGTCTGTAACTTCCTTCTGTCATGCATTTTATCACATTGACATAAACGTAACCAAATGTATCTGTCTTAAAACATCTTTGTGCTCTGCATTTTCTGCCTCTTTCCACAAAAATTATGTATTTCTTTCTTCCCCTTTATACTTTGACTTTACCATAATGTCCTGTGGTTGTAATCAATTTTTCCTATCATTCACTCATATCATAACTGCCTTCTTTAGAGAGAGAGAGAGAGAGAGAGAGAGAGAGAGAGAGATTGCCTAAAGGAAGCCCTTATACCATTGCTCTGTCACTTGGATGAACTTTTTCTTTATCACACAAATAATTTACCATAGTTTACTTTATTATCTGTTCTCTTTTATGACATTTTTAATAAAAAGAACCTTGATTTCTTTGTTATGTTATATCATCAGTACATAAAACATCATAAAAGTATTTCATCAGTGGTATGGGATCATTAGGTATTTGCCAAATGAATGAATGGATGGGTCAATAGATGAATGAGTGAATGAATGAGTGATGATCTGTCTTTACAGAGGTGTTATAAGTGAAGCACGTGATAACAATCAAATCTTTAAATGGTAACATTTAGCGTTATAAACTATTGAGTTAATATTTTGTCTAAAAAGTATCAAAACATTACTCTAATACAGAATTTCATTCAACTCTTCAGAAATAAAAGATCATTGTAAATAAACTCTCTAATTCTGAATTTACTCACAATATGTCATCTATTTCTTTTTAGGATTGGGACTAATATGTCCTCTTTGTTCACCAGACAAAATACAGATTTTTATTTTTATAATCAGTACAATTTTTAGGATTAACTTTTTGGAGCTATTCTCTCCAAATATGAGTATGAATGGCTTCTCTTTCCTTTGTTATTTTCATGTTTCTTGTATATGTTCAACATACACCTTTATCATTTAATGATGCTTTGCTGTTGACATACCAATAATTTTTAGTCAACCATATCCTGAAGAGAAGGTTTTGGTTAACTTTCTACAGGATTCTACAACACCAAGTACAAGGCTGATTTCTTAACAGCTATTCAATTTCTTGCTAACCAAGCAACCCTGAGATATACAAATTATCATATCTAATCCATGACTTTGGATTTTTGTCCTCATTCCAAGAACTCAAGTTTTGGCTAAAAATACTGATTTTATGAATTTTAGAGGATTAGCCCTGATTCTGAGATGCCTTAGAGTGTTTGGGGGGTATATAGCATGTGACAACTAGTGTTCAGCAGAATGACCCACCAGATACATAATTCTTCTTGGGAGCCCCACCTGGCAAGATCATGGGATCACTGGTGGTATTGAGAGAAGGCAGATTTGGAGAGAGAGAAGTTTGAGAAATGAAGAAGCATGAGTGAAGTGTGAGAGTGAGTGTGGGTGTGAGTGGGTGTGTATGTAAAGAGATATGTAGGTCTATGTAAGGAAATGTAACTGTGTAGAGAGATTGTCAAGAAAGAGAGATTGTCAGGAGACAGTTGATGTAAAAGAGAAGGTTACCATTAGGAAAGTGAGCTTATTCCTCTTTTCTTAGGTAACCTGCAGAAAGTGTGTTTCTTTATTTTCCCTCTTAGAAAAGTCTAGCCTCTGCTGTATTTGTGGATGTTTTTATACATCTTCGTGCTGAAAAGGGTGCCAGTCATATCCTTAGTCTGTTTTGTGCTACTATAACAAAAATATTATGGATTTGATAATTAAAAAAATGATAGAAAGTTTTCTCTTGCAATTCTGGAAGTTGAGAATCCTATAAACAAATTTATGGCAGGTTACAGTCTTGTTGGCTTCTAAAATGATGCCTCGAATGCTGGGCCATCTGGAGGGCAGAAATACTGTGTACTTATATGGCAGAATACCTATGGGAATGTGTGCTTACTTCTGTAGCCCTTTGTATAGCAATATGAATCTGTTCCCTAAGGCTCCATTTCTAAACACTACCAATATGGAATCAAGTTTTCAACACATGAATATTAGGGGACACAATGAGACCTTATCAGGGGTGACTGGGATGCCTCTCAATTCCCCTGTGTGGCTAGAGAGCACATGATAGGCCTTGTAATTATGTGGCTTCATACTGAGATTAATAAACAATGGGGCAATTAATAGTAATGAAAATATGAGCAGGGAGACTACATGAGCGAGTTGTAATACATAATACTGTTTAAATTTTCCATCATAAATTAATAAATAACTACTTGTCATTTAAAACAGTGAATAAAACTAATTGCTGATTAACAACATTTTCCTAAAATGTTAGTGTTTGGTATTAAAGTTAAGAATCAGTGCTATTCTAAAGCTATAAACATTCTCCATTTTTCTTAAATTAGTTCCCATTTTTATTTTGAAAGGCCAAAGGGCAAATAGCCATAATAAGTTTTATTTTATAAGCATTATGTGCTAAGGGTGACTACTAACTATGGCCCAGTTTTGTATTAAGTGGAATCAGATATTTTAGGAAGGATTGCATCTTTGCTACACAGAAGCTACTAAGTAACAATTTAAACATACTTCAAATATAAATTAAATAACAGTACCATTAATATTAGTATATTAGTATTATATACATTAGAATATATATATATCTTTTGTAATGATACTAGGACAGTAATTAAAATTTACCTACATAGCAGAACAGTAAGAAAAAAGCAGCAGTTTTATTACTTATTTAAATGTCTCCTAAGACAAATTTACATGTCATATAATTCAAATAGCCCCACTTAGTTGTACCCGGTCTTCAATGAAAATATTATTATTGGCTTCAAATTTGCCAAGACTGGTACTGATAAATCTGAACAGATTATTTTATTCATTATGTTGACAATGAAAGCAATGTGACTACAGTATTCTGTGTGGAAATCCTTGATTACTCAGAAAAGATTTTAGCATCACTACAATTACAGCAGTGTGAATGTTGAGGTGTTTTTCAGTTTGCAAATCAGAACTGTCCCTAGTGATTGGCAAGTATGAAACTACCTATATGGGATATTTTAGAAGGTGGGAGCAGTGTGCCTGCCAGCATAATAACCTCCTTAGGTTTTTATTAATATCACTTCTTTTTGAGTTAAAATGATACTTTTGACTAGATTGTTTTAATGTAACCATTCAGTACTTGATAGTGAGATTTTGTCATTAATATGATTCAATGTATTAACAAATGGTTTATGTGTGTGTATGTGTGTGTGTGTTTGTGTTATATATCATGTTTGCTTGACGCTCATGAGTGTCAGAAGAGGGTGTAAAATGTTCTCTTAATTCCTGAGCCCATCTCTTTATTCCCAAGATTACATTTTAAAGTGTAGGGTTTGTGGCTCTATCCATATAGTTGTGTAATCATGACTGTTAGCAGAGAAACCACTATGGTGACCTTTTGGAGAGCTCAGTGATAGGGAAGAGTCATCAAGAGGTGAGTGAAAGGAGGTATAAGTCATTATTTGAGAAGCATGAGTTAGATACTATGTGACTGCATAAGTTCAATGTCTGTCTTGTGAGATAGTGGGGTGGCAAGTGGGGGCAGAGGATAAGGATTGCTTCAAATTCAGAGGAAAAGCGAGTCATCACTCCATGTAGTATATTTGATATTTATGTAGCATTTACATTGAACAACATATTAAACAAATTATGATCCTCTAAAAGCAATACAATTGTGAGGGTCCCTGTGGAGTTGAGACAAAATAATGCATTTGGCTAGTTTCATCTTTGTAACACTCAATACAAGCTGTGCATAAAATGACTGCCAGTATTGTGAGAGGCGCCATTGGTCCTAGTGGGTAGTCTTCAGTACAAACCACTGTCTGTATAGACGGTGTAAGATACTGGCTTATGGACCTCTTACAAAAAGGAACCTGGCTGCTGTCATCACTGAGAACTCTGAGAAGAGCTAACAATGATGTCCTGAGTTACTACAATAAAAATTAAAGAACAGTCTATTAAAAATAGTTATTTTGTGTGTGTGTGTGTGTGCCTGAGTATGTATGTATGTATGTATATATATATATATATATATATATATATATATATATATATGTGCATCACTGGCATGCAGAGGTCATAAAAGGCATCAGAGTCTCTGAAACTACATTACAGGTTTCTGGTTATGAGCTACTCTCTGGATCCTGGGGATGTAAGCTATGCAAGAACAATTGCTTCTAACCACTGAGTCATTTCTTCTGCATCTAAGAAATGATAATTCTTATTATCCATCTTTAAACTGAAAGCTTTTTCACACAGATCTTTTAGGGATTTTTGGGTTGTTGATATCTGTCAGATTTATGAGAGGTATTCTTTTTAATTATCTTTTTCATGGATTTTTTAATAGGTTATAAAAGCAAATGAATGAGGTTTGAGTACTGGGAAAATTTCAGGGTACTGATTCTAAGTCACTTAATGTTTGGAATTTTGAAAAAAATGAAGCTGAAATTCCAAAACGTTTTTAATGGTATAAATTATATTGAATATTTCCCAATGTCCTATATTAGGCTATATCACAAACAGGAAGCTTGTATTTGACAAAAATTGGTATATTGCAGCTAAATGAGTTAGTTTTGCAAAATCTTTATCCATTATTGAAAACCAATATTGGGAGGAAATTTGGACTGAAAACTAATGAGGTTCTGGTTTAGTGTACTCAAATCCCAATAAATGAGATTTTCTGGTCAACTGATGGGAGAGTAGGTGGATTTGATACTATGGACCACTCCCACCTCACTGGTGAACACTTCAGGTGACTTTGGAATTTAGTGAAGCTCTGTAGGCGTTTCCTCTTTTCTAAATTGTATATCATGTGTTTAGGCCAAGATTTCAAACTCCAACCTTAAGTGTAAGATTTTTTTTCTTGCATTCCTATAAATTCATGAGCCTCAGGATGGGGGGACTTTAGTGAAAGAGACATTCTATCCCTGGCTGCTATTCCCAGCTCCATTCTGGAATACTTGTTTTGGACAAGTTGAAGAAATTTAAATCATGAAGGATTTACATGAATGATGTAAGGTTGGAAATATTTTATGGCATGTTTATTCACACTAAATCAGCCTTTGCCTTTTTAGACTTTTCTTAGAAGACACTTATGCAAATCCAAAATGACAGGAAGGAATTTAAAGTCATTCTCAGCCTCTGAGCATTAGCAAAAAATGACAGACTTTTAAAGTGTCGCATGTTTTATTTTTTCTTTTTCCGGTGGTAAAAACTTTCAGATATCATGGGCTGGAATAAACTGGAAGAATAGATAAGCACCAGGGAAGAATGGATTCCACTTTTGTTAGAGTTCATTTTGGATATCCTACCCTCAGGATGCAGTCACACCCTAAAATGGCAGTAAGGCCTTTGCGACCCATCTACTCCTCTGCTCAGAGCCTTCATCTTCTGTGTTTTTACTGTGTTGATTTAGACTAATACAGGAGACTTTTATAAATTGTGTTGGCTATTCTTATGTCAATTTGCGTCATCAAAGAGGAGGGAGTGTCAACTGAGAAAATGCCTCTAAGGATTGAGCTGTAGGGAATTTTCTTAATTAGTGATGGGCAAGGAGGGCCCAGTCTATTGTGGGTAATTCACCCTGGTGGTCATGGTTTCAATAAGAAAGTAATGGGGAGCAAGTCAGTAAGCAGCACCCTTCTGTAGCCTTTGCAACAACACCTGCCTCCAGGTTACTGCCCTATTTGAGTTCCTCTCGTCAAATAAACCTTTTCAGTCCCAACTTACTTTTGGTAATGGTGCTTTATCACAACAATAGTTACCCTAAGAAATATGCAAGTTAAAGAATTGTGGCAAAGGTTTGAAGTTGACTTTTATCATGAGGGTAGAAGCCATTTTCTTTATGCACTTGCTTCTTGTTGAATAAATATGTGATTGATTATGTATCCACTAGCAGAATTTGTTTATTGACACTTCTTAGGATATCATTTAAATATTTTGTTTATATTTTCCTCATACTAGCTACCTCTGCCCACACATGGAAGAGGAAAAAAGATGACATTTGTTGATGTTTAGTCACTGGATTATATGAAAATGTGACGAGTGATGAAGGAACAGTAAGTGGTCATATGCACTGAGACATTAAAAGTAGATTGAGCAGAATTTGGATATTTATGGTAATCATGCTAGAGTCTCCAAAAATGATTGCATTATAATTTCATCTTGATTTACCCTGCTATAAATCTCTCTCTCTTTCTTCTGCTATGGCCATAGCGACTTTTATATCCAAACAAAATGAGGTAATAGTGATGCTGAAGGTTCCAGAGGTCAGGACAGAGATGGACAGTTTTGGTGCTTTCTACATGTTATTTCAGAAGTTGTCTTTTTGCATCCGGTACTCTGTTTCCCATTGACTTGGAGAAGCATCTTCCCTGTTCAGAGCCCTATAACTCAAGGCACCTTGGAGATTTCTTTAACTTTTATAAGACCCTATGGAGTCTTAGACCTGGAGCTGGCAAAGACACCTGTATAATCTGGATGCTGGTATCCCCCAAATCACGTGCCCAAATCACGTGCTGGATACTTTTTAAAGCAGTAGAATTTAGGGGGTAATGAGATCAAGAACATGAGGCTCTGGAGCTGGATAAGTGATCTCATAATATAGCCCAAAATAGCTTGCTTTCCCCTCTATTGAAAATGACATAGTTCTGTGAAGTGGGACCCTTACCAGGCAACAGCTCTTTTGGAACCTTAATCATCCTGAGAAATAATTTTTATGGTTCATAAGCTACACAGTTTATGGTATTTTCTAGTAGTAGCACAAATGGATCCAGGCAATATCCCAGAATGAGACCTGCTCCTTTAATCTTCAACCTAGCATGTGAAGTTGATCAGATACATGAGAAACCCTGATTATGCAGTTTTCCAGGTACCCTCTACCTGGGTCCATATTCTAGGAGGGTGGTTTAATGGATAATTCACTCTTGGAAGTAGTGCTGACTTTCTTTTGTGGGCGTCAGGTAGCTTTGACTGCCACACTAGTGTTGACCTGTTTCCTGAAATAACTCATTTTCACACAAGCCCAAGGTGAGCTCAGGCCTCATGATAGTCCTTCTTTGCTTGAGCTGGTTTGAGAAGGTTTGAATAGATTTGAGCTGCCATCTATGTGGTAACTGCTGGGCATATTTCAGTTTTCAACTTTCAGTCTCCTGCTGGACTGGATGAGGAATGGATGTTGACTGTACCAATGGAGTTGTTTTCCTCTTGCCTGTGGTACCACTTCGTGAATGTGCAGACTCACATGTACACACACAGGCAAAGGGAAAATGAGAGCCCAAACATTGCTATGCCAAACAGCAATAAGCAGGTTGACACTCACAGGTTTCTATAACATTGACTATTGAGAAAGAAACTGGATCAGAGGACTGAAAGGACAACTTAGAAAATGCTTGCATTTACTATTTAATTTCAAGGGCTTCTGATCTTTAGTCTGTGACTGCGGTTAGACATTTCCAAAATCAAGTAGGGTGAGAATCATAGAAGTTTCCCAGGAAGTGGAGAGACTTATAGTAACAACTTTAAGTAGAAACCTAAACTAATTATAAATAATTAGAGATTTTCACTCATTCTTAAAACTAGATGGAAAATATTTCTACTATATTAAGGATCTTGAAATTCAGTATGCATCTTTTAAAGCTTTAAGAAATTTTACTTGTGCGTTAAATTTCAAATGTAACTGCTCCACTTTCTATTTTAAATAGCAAATACTTCTGTATTCAGAAGTGGAAAGCAATATTGGAAAAAGAAGGTTATTCTAATATGATTTCTATAGTTTATAACCATAGATTATGTTTTCTTTTTGTAATAACAAAGCTCCTTTCTGCTGACCTATCTTAGACTTCAAGGTTGATAGCATGTTAACCCAGTTGTCCAACACAGTGTCTTTAGAAGGTGTTACTGGCCTAATGTAAATTAGGATTTTAAAGCCATGCAGGGAAGATCCCATCTACCTTTACTGAAAAAAGAAGAAATAATCACTTCCACCTGCTAACTTTATTTGGTACTTAAGAACAAATAATTAATCAGAATTACATAATGAACGAAATCAATAAAATTATTTCCTGCAACCTGCAGTTTTCATTTTCCATTTGAATGATGCAATAACAGTAATGACATATGCTATATAACTGGGAAGGAAAGGATAAAAATAATGTAGCACATTCTTTCATCCTAGAATTCTTTGGAATGTGTTGTAACACCTCTCAGGTAGAAAATTCTGCGACTAATTATGTGACTATGGCTTACAGATGGAATAGTTGAAACTGTTCTTTTGGCGTTATAGAAATGATTGATGGAAACTGAGACACATTACGGATGAAAACTTCCTTAGGTTAACTACAAAGTATGTTTGTTGGTTAGCTTTATTTGTTAACACAATCTAGATTCACTTGAAAGTATCAGTGAGGGGTATTTTGGATCTGGGTGGCCTGTGAGTGTGTCTCTGAGGAATTCTCTTGATAATTGATGAGTGTAGCGAGTCTTTCTCTGTCCTGCCAGCCAGCTCCCAAATCACAAAATGGAGGCTTCTTATTATGAAAGCTCAGCTGATAGCTTAGGCTTGTATTCTAGCTCTTATAACTTAAATTAACCCATTTCTATTGTTCTATGTACTGCCCCGAGGATTGTTTACCTCATCTACATACTGTCCATCCTGCTTTCCTGCTTCCTCTGTGTCTCCTCCTGTCCCCCCTCCCCCACTTATTCCCAGTTTCCTCTGTGCCTGGAAATCTTGCCTTGCGATTGGTTGTTCAGCAAATCAATCAGAGGGACACTTCTTCACAGTGTACATACAAAAAGATTATTCCACAACAGTTGTGGAGAGATCCAGCACACTGTGGGAAATGCCGCTATTACCTGAGCTTGGGCTATCTAAGTGTAGAGAGGTGGCTAAGCCCAAATTTTCTCTCCGCTCTTGACTTTGGGTGTGACCTGTTATTTCAAGTTTTGCCTTGATTTTTCTGGCAATGATGGACTGTGACCTGGAATTGTGAACCCAATATACATCTTTCCTGTCACAGTTGTTTTTTGTCAGGGTATTTATTTATTTATTTAAATTAGAAACAAGCTTGCTTCACATGTCAGTCCCTGCTCCCTCTCCCTCCCATCCTCCCTCGCCACCCCCAACCCCTTTCCCAATACTAATTTCACTCTCCAGGGATGTTGAGGCCCTTCATGAGGGATCTCCAAAGTCTGTCATATTCTCCCAGGCCAGAGCCTAGGCCCTCTCCCATGTGTCCAGGCTTAGACAGCATCCCTCTATGTGGTATGGGCTCCCAAAGTCCATTTGGATGACAGGGATAAACACTGATCTGTTGCCTGAGGCACCAAAGAATGCTGAAACCTCCTCCCTGACAACCACGTTCAGGGTTTCTGGATTAGTCTATGAAGAGGCAAGAAGGTTGAGTCAGGGGAAGAATAGAGGAGAGCAGGGTGAGAAATACCATAATAGATGGAGCCACTATAGGTTTGAGGAGAGATATGCCACTAGTGAGATTTTCAGAGATCTACAAGGGTGACATCAACTATCAATCTAAGCAAAAGTGGAGAGGCTACCTTAAATGCACTTCCCCGATTATGTGGCTGATGACTGCCTCCATCAGTGGCTAAAGCCTCCATCCAGTGGCTGATGTAAGCAGAGGCAGACACCCACAGCTAAACATTGAACTGAACTCCTGGAAACCAGTTGCAGAGAGGGAGGAGCCATGAGCAAAGTAGTCAAGACCAGGCTGGTGAAACCACAGAAACAGCTGATCTGAACAAGGGGGAGCTCATGGATCCCAGACTGATAGCTAAGATGTCAGGGTATTTTTCACAGAAACACAAATGAAGCTAGGATAGTAAATAAAAACTTCCTAATATATGCATGGTATGGAAATGTTTAGGAACTGTAATAAGAGATAAACTATAGACCAACCAGCCTTATGGAGGCAAATACAGAAAAGTGAATATAATTTAACTGTGAAGAATACAATACACCACTTGGAGTAGTGACATATTCTTATTGGTTTCTGAATAGACTTTTATTTCTTCATTTTAAATAAGATTGAAAAAGAAGTTAGAAGAGGACTCGTAAAATTTCTGGGATGTTTTAAATTTAAGATGACCATGCATATTAATTTCCATGTTATTTCTATACGTTTGTAAAGAAGTTAAATAGATATTTTTATTTTATACATGTGAGGAAAAACAGATATGAAGAAGGGTAGTATCTTTCTTATATCTTACTATTGATTTGAAGATGCAAGAAAGCTGAGAATAAGAATGCTTTCTTCAGCTTCTCCATGTTCTTCTTCCTTACTGAAACCTCTTGATGTCTTCATGTTTATCCATAGGGTATAGTTCAAATGTGTGAGATGGGTTACATGCTCTTCCTGAAGGTTCCCCTGCTTGCACAACATCTTTATTTTTTCATGATTCTCCCCCAAGTCACTGAAAAAATATTCAAGCCAATCCTTTCTTTTGGCTTGGCCTTGCTCTTCTGGGAACTATCTCTCCTCCCATTTATTCTACCTTGCATTTAAATTTCTTAACTACTAGCTGCCTTAGTAGACTTGGTTCAGATGAAGCTTCCACCAGAAAACAGGTGCTGACCTACCAATTTCTGAGTTAGATTGTGTCTGTCATAGATCTTTTATGGTCTTATGTGTTTACCACAGGCATGGAACCTTGTCTCAGTATGTTTCAGTCCCCCATTTGCTTTGCTGGGTACCTATATATTAACCACTTCATAAGAATGATGCCAGTGCCACAACATTTAGTGTGGTGCTTTAACGAGTATGTGATAAATACGTTTGTTAAAGATTCTCCAGTGTGATGATTTATTTTTGTGTGTTTTACACTACTAATTGGTCATAGTTGAACAAAAATGAATCTGAGCCTTAGCCTGTAATTCTGAGTTGATCATAAAAGCTACTTGGATTGGTCAGGTCTATCAGTGTTTGTGGTCCTCACTTTGGCTGTCCTGACAACGTTTATTCAACTTGTCCTTAAATCTCTTGTAATGAGCACGGGAGACTTCTGTTGTCTATGTCACTATTCTTATAAATAATTTACAAAATTTAAGTGATTTTGTATTCCACTTCAAGAAGAGTAGATGGTTTTCAGTAAAATAACGAATTTGCTATTTTAAGCATTTATTTTCCATTTTAACAACATATATGTATGAGCATGTATATCTACTGCTTTATGTTTTAGGAAAGCCAAGTCTAATATCCATTGTCAAGTTTCGTCACAGAGAATATGAATTTTTAAAAGAGCAAGAATTTTACTTCACAAATTTGGAATAATCATGTCTATTCTTTAAAAAAATCTATGCTTATTAAATAAACCAAATGGAATATTTCCAGTATATATCCATCCATTCACTGTTATAGTTTCTACTTTTGATGTTCCTTAAAGCTCCATGAGTTAACTGTTTTGTCTAAAGAGTGGTGGTACTGGGAGGTGGTGGAACCTTTAGGGGGAGGGTGGGTCCTTATGAAGTGCTAAGTCATTGGAAGAATGTCTTCTAAAGGGATTGTAGGACTGTAGTCTCTTTGGTTCCTGGGTGATGTTGTAGACAATTTGCTCTAGTTTTAATGTCTTGTCCTTCATTACATACTCAGAGGGAAAAATCCCTTTATCTTTGACTGGAACCTCCACACATTTATTTTTTCCCTTATAAATTTATTATGTCAGGTATTTTATTGTAGTAATGGAAATCTGACTACTACACATTAATTTAGTGATTATTATCAAGCTGTAATATATATCTAAATCAAGAATGCTGAAAAATAATATAATATACAAATGTAGCCTGTTTCCCATGATTTCTATATAAAAAACATTAAGTATGAGCAAACTAAGTACTTTAGGCTATTATTGATATTTTGTCTTAAGGTTTGGAAATGGCAATACTATTACAGAAAACCAGGTTTAATAGCACTCTGGGAGTTATATCACAAAGGAATTTTGCTTCCATAAATTAATCATCAGAATTAAATATCTCTTCTTGGATGTATTTTAGGGCCACTAAAATTTGAGAATCATGGAAATACTAATCTCCAATTTCTTTTCTGTTCTTATGTTTTTCATTATACTGCACACTCATCCATTTGACACTCTGCTGAAGTCTGTAAAATGCATTTGTTTCTGAAAATTTCTCCTTAAAACTCAATAGACTTTCAAATATAAATTTACAAAGAAAGCCAGCACTATTGAAACACACTTCTCTTGTATCTTTGGTTGTGAGCCTAGCCTTTAATGGCTGAACCATCTCTCCAGACCAAAATACACATCTCTTCATGAGGTCCTGAGGGTCCCCAGGTAAACAGTGCTGGTGACTGGTGGTAGAAAAAGTTTGCAGAGAAGCAGTGGCAGATCCTTACTAGGGTGGTAGAGATTTGTCCTCTTTCTTCCCATGTTGAAGTCTCAATTCCCAATGTCTCAGGATGTGTATTATTTGGAAGAGTATTGCAGATGGAATGAAGGTAGATGCCACCATGTTTGAGAAGAATGAATGCCTATCTAACATGATAGTACCCTTAGGAAAAGGGATGTAAACATGCAGTTTTGCTATCATAAGCCAAGAAACTACCAGAGAGTATGCCCTTACCAACACTTGATCTTGAACTTTGCTTTCCAGAACTGTGGAAGGGTACATTGCTGCTATAGCCACTAAGCTTAGAATATTTTATTATAACAGATCTTAAAAGCAAAACCAAACAAAAATATAAAGGCAAGAAAATATCCTTTTCAAAAAGTTTGATTAGGCTTTTATTTTAATGACCTATAGAAGTGAAACATATTATAATTTAGTCACCCAGAAACATGGTAGACTTGGAAAGACAATTTTGAAATAAATTAGTGATCAGGAAAAGAGTAATGCTTTTGGGAAATATGTTTTAGCAGTAGGAAAACAAGGGCCCCCAATCTAATTCTGTTATTTATTAATCTTGCCATATCTAATCCATTAACCCCTCTATATATTAATGTTTTCTGTGTAGTGTGGTGATGCTGACAAACAAGTGCTTCACAGGCTTGAACGACAAAAAGGATCTGAAACAGAACAGTTAAACATTGCCCAGTGCTGTGGTGTGATGAGCTTTCATTACATGCAGACTGTCATCGGGATCCATTATCATCCCTATTATTACTCCCCACATAGCACGGATGTCATGATTCTCCTACACAAAGACAGCAAACCCAAACTTGTTACTTTTTTTTTCCTATATTGGGTATGAGAATCTTGAAGCCTGATTGGTTTGTTGGTTTGGAAGAGTTATGGATGTCTTTATGAGACTCACAAAGCAATTTATTGGTAGATCGAATTTATAGCTTTATAAAGTGATTTGCCCTTTAAATAAATACTTTATTCACATTCCTATTCAGTACTGACTCATCCAAAAGAGAAAGTTCACAAATAAAACATCTCCAATCTTGAACTCTCCACTCATAAAACATCTTTCTTTATATCCCTGAATGTTTTTCTCCATAAATGAGAATGAACAGCAGTCAAACTAAGAGTATTATATTTTATAATTAAGGCAAGGCTTTCTTATTTTAGAGATACAAAAGAGCCAAGGAGAATAAAAAGTCATTCCTCATTACAGTATTGTGGTTAACAAAAATCACTGTTAACATTCTGATATGTAACTATTGATATAAAAATGTGTATGTACATAGAGAATATTTTCAATAACTCAAATATGTGTTAATCTATTTATATATTCCATAAGTTACTGACAATCTTACATTTTGTATATTTGTACTGTTTTAAAGCATTTATAACTACTGAGAGTGAATATTCTTTTTTTAAAAAGATTTATTTATTTATTATGTATACAGTATTCTATCTGCATGTTTGCCTCCAGGCCAGAAGAGGGCACCAGATCTCATTACGGATGGTTGTGAGCCACCATGTGGTTGCTGAGAATTGAACTCAGGACTTCTGGAAGAATAGTCAGTGCTCTTAACCTATGAGCCATCTCTCCAGCCCATGAATATTTTTAAATATGACCTGTAAGTATCTTTCTTGTTGTCTGTGGCATAAGTTAATTAGATGGTATTGATAGACCATATGAATTATGACTCACACCTCACACACAAATCCAAGAAATCTTACTAAGGGCTCATTTCCACATGCAAAAAATTGACTCAATTAATTGAAAAGAAGTCGTGATTAAACAGTCAATAGGACATATGGAAACCCAGTATCAGACTTTCTGAGGTGTTTTATAAACAAGGTCTTTGATTATTTTTTGCAACCAATCTGGACAAAAGGCACAATTGCCTCATTTATTGTCACAATCACTTATAACTTGTAAATTTTAGTGAAATACTCTACTATATCCTTCTGTATTCTGTGTTAGGCACACTCTGTTTTGGGTAACATTCTCAAATCCCATATAGAGTGCCAGAATGAGATGGGAGTCAGCTAGGGTTGGTCTGATGTGGTTGTGCAAATTACAATGCATGGGATTGGGATGATGTAGGTTAATTTTATTGGGGAGAAATCACTTACATGAGAAACAGATAACCCAGGATCAATACCCCAAGGATCCAAGCTCAGCTGCCCTCAGTGATCTGACCAGAACCAAGAGAGAGTGCAAGCCTTTCTGCCACCCCAGACCAAATCCCACAGATCACTTATGCACCTGTGACTACATCCAAATGGACATGGTGAGCGCCGCAGGTGCATCTGATTGATTTCTCACTACAGTCTGATACTGGGACCAGCCTCACATCCACTTGTCTCATAACCTTCTTAGTTTTTAAATGATTTTCAAACCTATTTACAGCTCAGGTCAACCTCAATCTTTCTGAATGAATCCCTTCTTCCACTTTACTTGATGTTTCTCACTCCTACAATTGTGTTTCTACTTTGAGATGGCACCAGGTTTCCGATAAAGACCTGAATTGCAGCAGCAAGTGACAAGGACATTTGAAAGTCTGTTCATTGGAGGGTAAACCATGCAGATCTTGCTTGCACCTTGTGCTCCCAATACTTCCTTGTGAAGGCACTGTGTCCTACACCCTTCCACTCCATCACCTGAGGAATAACACAGAAATTATGCAATTGGAATTCATTTAAAAACGTCACTAGGAAGCCTTGGGCAGAGAGTGTGGGGAAGAGGGTTTTTATTTTTGGTTCAGCACGAGGAGCTGATGTAGTTGTTAAAATCTTATAAACCTGACAGCCAACCTTGTTATAATTCCTAGGACACAATGTCAAAAGGAAATATTCAAAAGATCAGATGTGTTATACAGAAATAATCTCCTTATGATGAATAGAGCAGAAAATAAGTGCACACTTGAAGAAAAAAACTTACATATAATCTCTTGAATTTTAAAACTTCAAGATTTACAGATACGTCTAAATGGTGCTAAAACTAAAAAACTCCAAGTGACACAATTCAGATTAGCTTAACAAGTTGAGGAGAGGGCTGGCCTTTCAAGTAAGAGCCAAACTTCCTCAGCATCTTGGCTCTCCTGATTGTTCTGCTCTTCTCTCCCCTCTCTCTTCTCTCCCACTCACTTCCCTGTCCTCTTTCTCTCTTCTTTCCACTCTCTGTTCTCTCTCCATCTGTTCTCTCTCTCTCTCTCTCTCTCTCTCTCTCTCTCTCTCTCTCTCTCTCTCTCTCCTCTCCTCTCATCTCTTTTCTCTCATCTGTCCCATCCTTTCTCTTCTGTGGCTAATTCATCAATGAGAATTATAGAAATCCAGCTGTTGCCATTCGGGAAAGTAGAAGCATCTTAAGTTTCATGTTTTAAGTCTGAGTGAACCCAAAAATATAAATCTTGGTATCCAAAACTATAAATTTCCTGAGTAAGGGTTGGTTTAACATGTGGAAAGCATGTGTGACCTTTACCACACTGTTTATATTGGTTTGAATTCTTAGTCTAGTGTAAATACATTTTACTGATGGACTTCAAGGCCTATCTAGTGGACTGTGGGTGCACTTGGGGGGAAGTGAGTGGATATGGGAGGAGAAGTGGGAGGGAGAACTATGGTTGGAATGTAAAATTAAATAAAAAATAAAGATGAGGAAAAAGAGAAAAAAAAGATGCTGAGGAAGGAGTGGAGATTGGGCCAGTCTCATCTTCTTTTCCCTATTGAATTTAATCCGGAAGAACGTTTGCAGGCTAGAGCGAAACTTGACGTCTTATCAGGTTTTGGTTATTCCTCAGTATCTATAGAACAAGATCAAATCTGCTTGAGTCATCAGTGCAGTATTCTGGGGCTGGGAGACAAAGGTTTTTCTTTTTTTGTACCCGCGACTCTCTGCTGAGTATAAGAATTGCAGTTGGCAGTGTCAGACAGTAAAGAAGAGAATGAAAGGGTCCAGAGACATAGCATAGAGTTAAACACAACTGAAGGAGAAAATGTCAATGTAATGATGCGTAAAAGACATTCTGCTGTACTCACAGATTCCTGCCTATACCAGTTATCATAAACTAGTGGGAACAGATGCAGAAATCTACATCCAAACATTAGACCGAGCTCAGGAAATACTGAATAAAGGGAAGATGGATTGTAGGAGCCAGAGATGTCAAGGAAAACATAAAAAAAGCCCACAGAATCAACTAACATGGACTCAGGAGCTCTCAGAGACTGAACCGACAACTCAGGGAACCCGTATGAAACTGACTTAGGCCCTCTGTATGTATATGACAGTTGTGTAGCTTGGTCTTCTTGTGGAATGCCTAACAGTGGAAATGGTGGCTGTCTCTTTTATTGGCTTTTAGGATCCTATTCCTCATACTGAGTTGCCTTGCCCAGCAGGGGAGGTGTTTAATCTTACTACAACTTGATATACCATGTTTTGTTGATATCCATTGTAGACCTGCCCTTTTCTGGTTGTGGGTGGGGAAGGCAGAGCAGAGGTAGAGGCATGGGGCCAGGAGGAGAAGAGGGAGGGCAAACTATTGTTGGGATGTAAAATAAAAATCAAATAAACACATAAATAAATAAAGTGATAGAAAAGGAGAAAAACATGATGAAATCCTTTTCATGGAAGCTACTCCCCAGCCAACTCTTTTTACTTTGTCTGCTTTTTCCTTTTTAAAGAGTAGGTTAGGATAACTTATGATAGTGACCAGAGATCACTTAAAAGAAGAGGTAGAGTTAAAGCCAAGAAAGAAATAGACAGCTATCTTTTCACTTTAAAAAGTTTACATTACAGAGAAACAGTCACCTAACATTTGGTTATGTTATGTGTCCCAGGCTGGGTCTAACTCATATAGGGAGATAAACATGCAGACAAATTATATTAATCTTACATGCTAAGCAGGAATAGTGGATTTAAGATGCCCAAGCCATCTTTTCATCAGTCTCCTACATTTCTCTTTTATAAGCAAGATACTCATGAGTCTTGGCTCTGGACTGTTTTTCACAGGACAGCTGTCAGTGTAAAATCCTCTACTCAGAGGAAGACAGGCATACATGCCCAGAGCATAAAAGAGTTGTGTTCTTACACTCAGAATATCTCTTCCATTGAAACTCTTTGCATGAGTAGATATTCACCTGAGTCCATCTCCATCACACTCATGGGAGTCACAGGGAAGGGAAACTGCTACAATATGCTGGTGATCCTGCTGCTTGCTCTGCTGTAAGTAATCAAGACCCTTTGTATCTGACTCAAGGTAGTATGTCTTCTGCCAATATCTGCAAACAGGGTAACCCATCAAAGTAAACTCTCATGCCATTCACTATTCTCAGCTATAGGTTTAATGTAAACAACCTATTGAGAAATTGAACAGATTTCCTGGAAAATGAACAGAATCGAACTCACAAGTATTTGACTTATAGGCTTTTAAACAGTGTACATATTGTGAAGTATTGGATATATCTATATTGAGTGGATTCACAGACTGATACTTGTTAACACGTCAAGTAAGGCTTTATCCAAGAATACTGAAACATTATAATAGGAGAGGGGGGTTCAATTTCAAATATAGGAATGATAGATGGAAATTTATACCAATGAGCAGAATAGACAGAAAAATGAGAGGACACATATTAAGAGTATTATTTCTTGCCAGACTAATGCATCAGGACTTTTGATGAAGGCAGAAAAATAACAAAAAAATCTAGGTAAATGAGGTATTTGATCAAATTTTAAAGGTGAGCATGTACTGAAAATGAAGGGACTTTTCAGAATTCTGAGAACACGCTAGACAAACCAGAGACAAGATTAAGGTCAAGGTCAATGTTTGGTCAATAGAGGGCTAAGAGGGCTATCATTAAGACTAGGTCAATGAGAGAGTTCTTACCATAGGTTGTGTGTGTAACATTCTGTTAGCTGTGTGGATGGAAGGCTTAGCACTGCTTTGTTATATGGGGTTTCTGCTGACTTTATAGAGAGCAGATGTTTATTGCAGTCACAGCTCAGATGGCACTTGCACCAGGAAGCCTTTCTAGATCAACGGAGCCAGAAATATTTATTGCTTCTGAGAATGCCTACAACCTCTATTTGTTCCTGAACCTAAAGTTTGTCAACTCATAACTTACTGATTTATGAAATGCAGTATATGACTTCTAATTTGCACCATGTAAAGCTTCATCATATTTTCTAGATCTAAAATGAACTATATTCATAGCAAGTTTTCATACAAATTGCTTAGTGGCCACAACAAATATCAGCATCACAACTCTCATTCTCCCACCTTCGGTCCTTCTAAACACACACACTACACACATACTGCATATGTATATATCTGTGTTTAAATCTTTGCTTTTTAGATTTGAAGGTTACACAGACTGTATATAACATATTCAATGTGTTGCATTCATAAAAACAAGCATAGTTGATAGCTATTGCCATACTCATGTTTTATGCACGATTTGGCAAATAGTAGCAAGAGATTGCAAAATTCTAAAAGGCCTAATTAGAGCTGCAAAGTTTGCTTTTTGAATTAGTAGTTAACGGGTGAACTATTTTTGATATTTCCAAAGCAGCTGGGCTGCTACCTTATGTGAATTCACTGTGATTTCAGTTTTTAGTGTTTTACTTTTGCTTAAAATGAATGTTTGTCCTCCCTGAACTACAGTAGTTCTGTCATAGTTGATTTTTACTCTGAAAAATGGAGATATTGACCATATTTTTCCAAATCTGTATAACTCATATTTGTAGGGAGAGATATTGGATACCTGTGCTGCTGACCACACCTGCTTTGGGTGTGGCTACAGGTGCATACAAACATGGGAGGAGAGGCTGGGAGGAGAGATGCTTGCTCTCTTTCTCGGGATTCCAGTCAGGTCTCAGAAGCCGCTGAGGCCAAACTGGGTTGCTGGTTTCTCTTATTATTTCTTCACAATAAGCAGTCATCTCTACCCTTAATAAAGTGTGTGATTCATATTCCAGTGACATATATTATATATCATCTCCCAGTAAATGTT
The DNA here is from genome assembly GCF_017639785.1 of Mesocricetus auratus. Taxonomy (NCBI): domain Eukaryota; kingdom Metazoa; phylum Chordata; class Mammalia; order Rodentia; family Cricetidae; genus Mesocricetus; species Mesocricetus auratus. The sequence continues at coordinate 48,070,537 of NW_024429186.1, forward strand.
TCACCAGTGAGACTGAAAGTCTTGGATTATTGTTTTGAATTGCAAATCATACTTTTCAATCTGTTATAAAAATATGTATTAACTATAAACCTGAAGAGAGATAATGTATTTATACACAAAGACCCACAATAACAACACGAAGGATAACTTCTTTTTGTTGTGGAATTTTAGTTAAAGATATATTACATTTATTTATGCTGCGGAACACTTGTTTTAATGATGCAAAGATGTGTTGCATTCTTTTAAGTTGCATTTGTTAAACTGTGTGAAGCTGTTTTGCTTTGCCTATCTAAAACATCTGATTGGTCCAATAAAGAGATGAATAGCCAATAGCAAGACAGGAGAAAGGATAGGTGGGGATGACAGGCAGAGAAAATAAATAATAGGAGAAATTTGTGGAAAGAAATGATCTAGGAGTGAGAGAAGGAGTACTCCAGGGGCCAGCCACCCAGCCACACAGTCAGACCCACAATAAGAAAGAAAGAAATGATATACAAGAAATAGAGAAATATAAAAGCCTAGAGGCAAAGGGTAGATAGGATAATTTATGTTAAGAATATCTGGCTAGAAACCATGTTGACTCCTCATAGGAGTTCTTACCCTCGAGGAGGAGTAGACTGGGGGTGGGCTACAGGGAAGGTGTGGAGGGTGGGAATGAGAACTGTGGTTGAAATGTAAAATAAAGTAAAGAAAGAAAGAAACAAGCCAAGGCTAGGCATCCATAAGAAAGAATAAGACTGTGATTTTATTAGGAGTTGGGAGGCTGGGCTCCAAAGAGCCAAAGAGTTAAAAAAATCAACAACAATATGGCTGATGTTGCTTTAAGGTGCTTAACACTATATATACTTAAGAACTGAAATGACCATGTACAGTATGTGTAATATGATTTATCTTCCTCTTCCCCTTTCTTTTTTTTTCCTGTTTAGACAAGATCTTACAGTGTAGCTCTGATGGTCTAGAACTTGTTTATGTAGATCAGGTTAACCTTGAACTCAGAGACTCACCTTGCATTATCTTCTTAGTGCTGGGATAAAAGACATGTGCTACAATGTCCTACCTGTCATAAGATGCCTATTAACAGTACGCTCAGAAATTTTCTCATAGCATTAAATACTTTTTATGTTATGGGATACAGAATACTCTAATATGTGGATGTAGCATAATTTCTTTTGTTGGTTACTTACTTTGGGATATTTGTTTTATTTCTAATTTTTGTGATTTTTAAAATAATGTGATGATTGAAAAATATTTGTATATATACCATTTTACCTCAAAAGTGAAACATTTATATTAAATAGATGTATGTTTTAGATACAAGGAAATGATACTAATTTAAACAGTCATGAGAGCAGTAACTATTGGTGAATGATTTAAAATTGAATCATTAAGCAAACACAATAGTAGAAAATAACAAATGCAACCATTTTATAATAGATCCATTTCCTTACATCTTGTTCAACACTGTAATACATATCTTATTTTAGCATTTGGAGGTAAATTAGTCTACTATTCAGTTTCTTTTTAAAGATAACATGAAGTAAAACTTATCAAATAAGATAATGAATATACTTAATAAGAGACATTGTGGATGAAATTTATACTGCAAAGACTCACTTTAAAATAACTCCACACATACAACATCCCTTTCTGGGTATTTACTTCAATAAGTTTTAGTAATTGTTATTTGCATATGAATTTTGTATAGGTATGTATAGGAAGCTCTTTTAAATTTTAGGTGGAATGTTGTTAAATAGAGACAATCTTTTAACTATGAAAGATTTACACCATTCTGATTTGATACAAATACATTTGTAGTAAAATCACAATCAAATTTGAGTAAAATGTGTATTTCACCAACAATTAATAAGCAGGACCTCATGAAACTGAAAAGCTTCTCTATGGCAAAGGATACCATCATTAGACAAAGTGGTAGGTCACAGAATGGAAAAGGATCTTTTACCAATTATACATCTAATATAGAGTTAACATTAAAATACATAAATAACTAAAAACAAAAACATGGGCATCGAGTTAACAAACAATCCAACTGAAAAAAGGTGTTCAGAACTAAACAGTTCTCTATAGAGGAAGCACAAAAGGCTGAAAGGTACTTAAAGAAATGTTTAACATCCTTAGTCATCAGGGAAATTAAACCAATGGGAGTAATCAACTATCTGACTGTATGGAGCCCATGCCTGAAACTGTCTGTGTTTCCAAGAATCTGGGACTAGATAGGTCACTGGCCAAAGGAATTAACAAATAATATCATGCCACTAAAAGAACTCAGCATTAAAATGATTTGAAATAATATTCTACTGTATCCATAGGTCAGTGTCTTGTCCAGCAAACATCAGAGAAGATTGCTCCTGCAGTAGATGGGAACAAATACAGAGACCCACAGCTGGACCACGTACAGAAGATTATAGACACTCAGTTCTAAATTCTATCACTCAGGCATTGGGGAAATATGGGGGTAAAAGAAGGAGAAAGATTGTAAGAGCCAGAGTGGATGGATGACTTCAAGGAAACACTGTCTATCAGACACAGTGCACTGACTCACATAATATCTTACACGCACAAAGCCTGCACAAGTCTAAGCCAGATAGGATCCCAGCACTGACAGTTGGAAGTAGGCACCAGCTCCCACCCTTAACCATGAAATTACTTAAAAAAACACTTTTTATTATATATTTAATTAGAAACAAGCTTGCTTCCCATGCCAGTCCCAGTTCCCTCTCCCTCCCCTCCATTCCCACTCTCCCCACCAGCTCCCCCAGCCCTCACCCAATCCCCACTCCATTTCCCAGGGAGGGTAGTCTGTCATTTAGTTTCAGGAAGGATGCAGGCCCTCCCCCAAGTGTCCAGAATGAGAGAGCATCCTCATTGTGGGATGGGCACCCAAAGTCCTTTGTGTGCCAGGGATAAATACTGATCTACTACCCAAAGCTCCTAGGTCTCTTCACTGACACCCACATTCAGGGGGTATGGATCAGTTCCATGCTGGCCTCTCAGCCATCAGTCTGGCGTCCAAGAGCTCCCTCTTGTTCAGGTCAGCTGCTTCTTTGGGCTTCACCAGCCCAGTTTTGACCCCTTTGCTCATCACACCTCCCTCTCTGTCACTGGGTTCCAGGAGTTCAGTTCAGTGTTTAGCTGTAAGTGTCTGCCTCTGTTTGTGTCTGTCACTGGATGGAGTTTCTAGGATGGTATGTTAGATAGTCATCAAAATCATTATCAGGGAGGGAAATTTAAAGTAGTCTCTCCACTACTGCTTAGCTTGCCAGCTGGTGCCATCCTTGTAGATCTCTGGAGATCACACTAGTGCCAGATCTCCCCTCAAACCTAGAATGACTCCCTCTATTATGGTATTTCTCATCCTGCTCTCCTCTATTTTTCCCCCAACTCAACCTTTCTGTTCTCATATGTTCTCCTCTCCCCTCCTGTTCTCCTCCTCTCTTTTTCCTGGCTTCTCCCCACCCCATGCTACCAATATGTTCAGGAGATCTTGCTTCATTCCACCTTCTCTGGGGTACCATGCATATCTATCTTAGGGTCCTTCTTGTTTCCTTGACTCTCTGGCAGTGGGATTGTAGACTGGCAATCCTGTGATTCATGTCTAAAATTCATATATGAGTGAGTACATACCATGTTTGTCTTTCTGTGACTGGGTTACTTCACTTAGGATGGTTTCTTTTACTGCCATCCATTTGCCTGCAAATTTCAAGATTCCACTGTTTTTTTCCCTCTGAGTAGTACTCCATTGTGTAAATATACCACATTTTCGCTGTCCACTCTTCAGTTGAGGGGCATCTAGGTTGCTTCCAGGTTCTGGCTATTACAAATAGTGCTCCTATAAACATAGTGAGAAATTATTTCTAATTGATAACTGCTTGAAAAAGGAAAAAATAGTTTTTCCAATGGAGTCTCACTGATTATACAAACCAAACTTAAGTGCAGGCTCCATGACCAGCATTAGATGGTCAACACAAAATTTACTCATTGGCAGTTTTGGAGTTGTTTTATGTCTTATATTGCTGTGTTTGGGCCTTTTTAACCTTACTGGTATTTTTCTTGTGTCTTATGGTTTCCTTTGTGTGTGTCTCTATGTATTTATATGAATGTGTGTTTCATTTTAGTATGTTTTATTTTAATTGCCTGTTTATTTTCTGAAGAGAAATAGAAATAAGGCATGGAGTAGTATGTGTACTGAGGTTGGGAGATCTGGGAGGAGATGAGCAAGAGGAAACTGTGATCAGAATATATTGTATGAAAAACTTTTACAATAAAAATGTAAGCTTATGAGATACCACTCCCCAACAGATTGGATGTCTTAAATAACATTAGACAAAAAATGAACTAATAATATTTGTAACTTTAAATGAAAATAAAAAGGCAAATGCATAATTTTATATTTCTGTTAAAAAATGGAGCTTAAACTGCTCATTTCCATACCTTCTAGAATGATGGGAAAATATATACCATATTAGTACTGGTAAAAATAAATAAGTTATATTTTGTCAGAAAAAATATAAACTTCAGAAAAAAGGAACCTTTAAAGAAATAGGGAAGTCATTTCTTAATAACAAAGGGATTATTTAATCAGTAGGATATCCACCCCAAAGCAATCACTCAACTTATCGCTGAACTTAAAACTGAACTGAAACAAAACTGATTGGACTTAAAAATGGAGTAAGAGTAGGGGAATTCCTGATGGCAGTAGTAGATTTCAATATTCTTAAACTATTCTGGAATTATTAAAGACACACCAGCCAGGCATTAGAACTTATCATCACTCACGACCAAGTTGATACAACTGACATTTTTGGAATACAGCATTTCCAGCAGTTGAACGCATGCTTTCCAAGGGCACACAGAATGTTTAACAGGACTGGCAGTGTTTGTCTTATAAAACAAGTCTCAATAAATTTGCAAATATTTGAACTATGGAAGTATGTTCTTTTAGCGTAATGAAATCAAGTTGGAAATCAGTAACAGAAATGTCACTGGAAAGTTCTCAAATATTGAGAAAATAAACAGCACATTTCTAAATAATCAGTGGGCCAATAAAACAAAGGGGGAATTTTGAGCTTAAGGAAAATTAAAATACAAACATGCCAAAGTTTGTAAGACACTAGTAAGAGTTTAGGAAGAGAATAATAGTAGTAAATAGTTATGTGAGCAAAGATTGCAAGTAATTGCTTTCAACTTGCATTTTAGGGAAGTAAATGAAGAACAGAAACCTCATGCTATCGAGGAAGAAAGGAAATAATACTATAAAAACAACCAAAGATGTTTAGAACACATATGTAACAGAAAAGACTGAAATCAAAAGCCTTCTTTAAAAATTTTAATTTTACATATATATTTGTATGTCTGTATGTTTGCATACCACGTGTGTTGTTTTTGCCATTGGAGGTCAGAAGGGGGTGGAAGATGTCTTTGGCACTGGAATTAATGCCACTTAGTTGCTGTATGTTACTATGTGAACTAGATACTGAACCCTGGTCCTCTACAAGGGCACCAAGTGCTCTTGACTGCTATTTCTGTAGCCTCGCTGATGAGTCCATTTTGAGAGATCTACATCTTCTGGATAAACTGATCAGAAAAGAACAAAACAGCCTGAAAAAAACAGAATTTACTAATATAAAGAATACTATCATGTTTTTTGTGGCTATTATAAAGGGTGATGTTTATCTGATTTCCTCCTCATACCCTTTATTGTATATGTATACTAGGGCTACTGAGTTTTTTTTAGTTAATTTTGTATCCTGCCACTTTGCTGAAGGTGTTTATCAGCTGTAGGAGTTCCCTGGTAGAATTCTTTGGGTCACTTACATAGACTATCATATCATCTGCAAACAGTGAAAGTTTGACTTCTTACCTTCCCATTTGAATCCCCTTGATGTCCTTTTATTGTCTTATTGCTCTAGCAAGAACTTTAAGGACAATATTGAAGAGATATGGAGTGAGTGGACAACCTTGTCTTGTTCCTGATTTTAGAGGAATCTCCTTGAGTTTCTCTCTATTTAGTTTGATGTTGGCTGTCAGTTTGCTATATATTGCTTTTATTATGTTTAGGTATGTTCCTGTTATCCTTGATCTCTCCAAGACCTTTGCCATGAAGGGGTGTTGGATTTTGTCAAAGGCTTTTTGAGCATCTAGTGAGATGATCATGTGGTTTTTCTTTTTCATCTTGTTTATATGGTGGATTACTTTGATGGATTTTCTTATTTTGAATCATCCCTGCATTCCTGGGATGAAGCCTACTTGATCATGGTGTATGATTTTTCTGATGCATTCTTGGAATCGATTTGCCAGTATTTTATTGAGTGTTTTTGCATCTGCATCAATGTTCATGAGGGAGATTGGTCTGTAATTTTCTATCTTGGTTGTGTCATTGTATGGTTTGGGTACTAAGGTAATTGTAGCTTCATAAAAAGAGTTTGGTAGTGATCCCTCTGCTTCTATAGTGTGGAACAATTTGAAGAGAATTGGTATTAGCTCTTTCTTTAATTTTTGGTAGAATTCTGCACTGGAGGCATCTGGCCCTGTACTTTTTTTCGGTTGGAAGGTTTTTTATTGCTGCTTCTCTTTCTTTAGGGGTTATAGATATGTTTAAATTGTTTATCTGTTCTTGATTTAATTTTGGTAAGTGATAAATATCCAGAAAAATCATCCGTTTCCTTTAACTTTTCCAATTTAGTGGAGTACAGGTTTTCATAGTATGACCTGATGATTCTTTGGATTATGTTATATCCCCCTTTTCATTTCTAATTTTGTTAATTAGCATGTAATCTTTCTGTCTTTTGGTTAAGTTGTATAAAAGTTTGTGTATCTTGTTGATTTTCTCAAAGAACCAACTATTTGTTTCATTGATTCTTTTTATTGTTTACTTTGTTTCTCCTTCATTGATTTCAGCTCTCAATTTGATTATTTCCTGGTGTCTACTCCTCCTGGGTGACAAACAACATAAAATATCTTTGGGTAACTCTAACCAAACAGGTGAAAGACCTTATACAAGATCTTTGAGTCTTTAAATAAAGAAATTAAGGAAGATACCAGAAAATGGAAAGATCTCCCATGCTCTTGCATAGGTAGGATCAACATAATAAAAATGGCAATCTTACCAAAAACAATCTACAGATTCAAAGCAATCCCTATCAGAATACCAGCACAATTTTTCACAGACCTCAAAAGGACAATCCTCAACATTTTATGGAAAAACAAAAGACCTAGGATAGCCAAAACAACACTTTACAATAAAGGAACTCCAAGAGGCATCACCATCCCTGACTTCCAGCAGCTCTACAATAGAGATATAGTCCTGAAAACAGCTTGGTATTGACACAAAAATTACAGGTATATGAATGGAGTAGAATCGAAGACCCTGATATCAACCCATACACCTTTGAACAACTTATGTTTGACAAAGAAGCTGAAACTATGCAATGGAAAAAAGAAAGCATCTTCAACAAATGGTGCTGGCATAACTGGATGCTGGCATGTAAAAGATAGCAGATAGAACCATATCTATCACCAAGCACAAAACTTAAGTTCAAATGGATCAAAGACCTCAACATCAACCTAGCCACACTGAACCTCTTAGAAGATAAAGTGGGAGGTACTCTTGAATGGATTGGTACAGGAGACTACTTCCTGAACACCAGTAGCACAGACAGTGAGATCAACAATTAATAAATGGGACCTCCTGAAACTGGGAAGCTTCTGCAAGGCAAAGGACACAGTGAACAAGACAAAATGAAGGCCCAAAGAATGGGAAAAGATATTCACCAACTCCACATCTGACAGAGGGCTAATCTCCAAAATTTACAAAGAACTCTAGAAGCAAGTCTCCAAAACACCAAAGGATCCTATTAAAAAGTAGGGCACAGAATTAAATAGAGAATTCTCAATAGAGGAGTCTAAAATGGTTGAGAAACACTTGAGAAAGTGCTCAACATCCTTAGCCATCAAGGAAATGCAAATCAAAACAAATCTGAGATACCATCTTACTCCCATCAGAATGGCTAAAATCAAAACCACCAATGACAATTTATGCTGGAGAGGATGTGGAGAAAGGGGAACACTCCTCCACTGCTGGTGGGAATTCCAACTTCTGATATCTCTCATCCTTCTCTCCTCTCCTCTCTTCCTGCTTCCTGTGTCCTCTTCTCCCCTCCTCTTCTCCTCCTCTCTTTCTCCCATCTCTCTTTCCCCTTCCCTCCCCTCTGCTCCAATTCAGTTCTGAGATCTCCTCCCATAACCCTTCTCCTGGTTACCATGCATTACTCTTGGGATCCTCCCTGCTTCCCAGACTGTCTGGCAGTTTGATTGTAGCCACGGTGAAGACCAGTATGCAGATTCCTCAGAAAAATGGAAATCAGCCTACCATCAGACCCAGAATTCCACTATTAGGTATGTACCCAAAAGATGTACACTCATACAATAAGGACATCCGCTCAACTATGTTCATAGCAGCATTATTTTTAATAGCCTGAACTTGTAAGCAACCTAGATGCCCCTCTACTGAAGAGTGGATAGAGAAAATGTGGTACATTTACACAAGGGACTACTACTCAGAAGAAAAAACAATGAATCTTGAAATTTGCAGGCAAATGGATGGCACTAGAAGTAACCATCCTGAGTGAGGTAACCCAGTCACAAAAAGATAAACGTGGTATGTACTCACTCATATATGGATTTTAGATATGGAGCAGGAGATTGAAAGACAATGTAAAACTACCATGTACTAAAGCTTCAGTGGATAATGAGAGAAATTTCAATTCCAATAAGGCTATCACAATGATAATTTTAATATATGAAATATATATGAAATAGTTTATATACAAAGAGTATAGAATAAGTTTTGTTCCATAAAATAGATATATTGAAGTCCTAACCTCTAGCACCTCAAATTGTAACGTCAGTTAGAAGTATGTTCATTTCAAATGCAGTTGGTTAAGAAAGTATCACACTGGAGTAGGGTGTGCCCCTAATACATTTTTATTTTTTTCTCCATAAAAGATGACCACATGAAGCCAGAAAGAGAAAGAGAGATCGAGACATACACAGGGAGACACAGGGACAGAGACCCAGAGAGAAACACACACACACACACACACACACACACACACACACACACACACACACACACACCAGAGAGAGGGAGAGAGAGAGAAGGAAGAGGAAGAGAGAGAGAGAGAGAGAGAGAGAGAGAGAGAGAGAGAGAGAGAGAGAGAAAATAGACACATATCAGGAGAAGACATGCAGAGATTTGAATTGCACAGCTACAAGCCAAGAAATGATTGCCAGGAAACCTCTAGACACCAGGAAGAGTTCAGGAAACATTAGTTACAAGTGTCAGAGAGATGGTAGCCCCATGGACATTCATTTCTGACCTGTGCCCACCATAATTGGTATAACAGATGGCCATGGCCAGATTCTGGGAAGTGCTTATGGCAGCTCTATGTATAACAAAAGTTTTTATATTTTCCTTGTATTTAATTACTCCTTCTTTGGAGAAATTGGTTATTGGAAGTTGACTATTTGCTCCTTTTTAAAAATTTCCAGTATTCTGAACTTGTCAAAAGGGAAGTCAAGTATAAGATCCTAAATGCTTGAGGTCTGATAGGACCCTTTAAGGACATCTACTCAGTGCAGTGATTCTCATCCTCAATAGAAAGACTATGTTGTTCAATCTACAAAAGTGAATGCTACCTCCTTATAGGGTAGTGATTTCCATTTAAAACTGATAAACACAGGTACACATTTTCAGCTTGACTGATTTACTATACAGTTAAGTGTTGTTAGTCACTCACACTGTCATACAGCTGTTCTCTGCAGATTACTTCCTGTAAAGTCACTGCTCTGACTGGACCTATTGAGCAGTTTCTGTTTGAAAGAGAGTTCTTTCCCTTCCAGAGATCCCGAATGGTTTCCTCAGTTAACCAACCAGAGCTCTCTCTAATACTGAATGTCTTCACCCATATTGCACAAAACATTCTGTAACATAGTGATTGTTGTTGTCCACAAATACAGAGTGTATAATGTTTCCCATGTAATTGGCCAGTAAGATATTCTGAATTATGTGTATTAGTGTGTGTGTGTGTGTGTGTGTGTGTGTGTGTGAGAGAGAGAGAGAGAGAGAGAGAGAGAGAGAGAGAGAGAGAGAGAGACATAGGGAGATCACACACATTACCTAGAAATCAAGCTGGTGCCTAACTGAATGTTATACACACACACTTGCACCCAGTTGCTCTTCAGTCCCCTTTTCTTGTATTTTTATTCCCCCCCAATTTTCCCCATTACTTAGGTTTATATTATTCCTTTCTGTATATGTCCTTTGATTTCTAAATAAACATTTTTTTCATTAAAAATTATTTGGTATCATGCTTAGCCTAGACACAGTGGTGTGGGGGTAGAGATGTGACTTGGTCCTGCCTCAACTAGATGATGGGACAGACTTAGCAGACTTCTTATGGGAGGCCTTATCCTTTCTGTGGAGTAGATGGAAGGAGGGGGCACCAGAGGGAGTGGGAGGAAATGAGGGAGGGGGATCTGGGATTGGAATGTAAAAATAAATTGATAAAAGAAGAAAAAAGTTACTTGGTATCAAGCCAAGTGTTACAGGGGGATTCTAGGCCTAGGAGCACAAAAAAAGAACAGCAACAGCTCCATGCAGCTTGGGCAGGCAGTACTCAACCAAGTGCTGCTGCCCCAGGGATTCTAGGTTTATTAAAAAGAGTGAGTACAGGGTGAAGAAATGGAAGGGGGAGGGGAGATGGATGGAAGGATGGGCAGAATGGTTCATGAGATGGAAAGAAAGGTGGATCTAAAGAGGTGAGTGTGGTGAGGAACAGGCTGATGTGAATGTCCTGCTTGCCACTGGAGTCCAAGGTGACAACTGAGCCTGGGCTGTTGACAAGGGTTAATTCTTGGTCCAAGTCCAAAGCACCTGAGGGGCCCATGTTAATGTCTGTGGTTCTGGTCACCACTGAAGACCATTAGAAGCCTGTAATCTAGGCTGTAACCCGAGACCATGCTGATATCCTAGAGGGCTATTCTATAGCTGTACAGCACTGTGTCCTGGGACCAGGTCTGGACCATATCTGCTGCCAAAGGCTATGTCTAGATCTGTGTTGATGCCCATAGCTCCTGTTACCATTGAAAGCCATGCTGATTCTAGGGATCCAGCCTACATCTTGGAGCCATGCTGATGTCAAAGGGCCATGCCTCATGGCCCATGCCAATCCAAGTGGCCTGTACTGCCACCTGGGGCCGTGGTGACTTACTGAGGTCCAAGGGCTGTGCTGAGCAGGCACTGCCATTCACTGACCCGGGGACAGTTGACCTTATAGGATAGTGCAGCAAGAGAGCTAACTCCCCCCCTCAGGGGAGAACTGTGCCCTCTACTGGAAAAGATGGCTCCACCTCTCACCATGGGCGTGCTCGTGCTCCTTGCCTGGGCAGCACACTAGCGCTTACCCTGTTTGAGGGGGCACAGGTGAGCCAGCCCTGAGGTCAGGAGAACAGCAGAGCTGACCCAGCCTCCCCCTTGTCTGCCATGCAGTGGCATGGGTGAGGGAAAGATGTTGTCCCTTCCTTACCTCTCCCCACCTGCAGCAGGCAAGAGAGCTGGCCCTCGGGTAAGGAGAGTAGAAGGACTAGACCTGCCTATTGCCAGCTGCAGCACACAGGAGAGCAGGCACTATACCTCCCCACACACAAATCAGGAGAGTGAACCCTGCGTTTTACATGGGCAAAATAGTAGAGCTTGCCCTGGTGATATGAGGCTGGGTGAGCCTGACCCAAGGGCTCGAGAGCAGGAGAAATGGTCCTACTCCCTGCTTCTGCTGCATTGGCTGAGCTAGCTGAGGCAGTACTGAAGAGTTTGTCCAGATAGTGATTATAAGGGAAAGCTTGTGGGCTGACCAAACCACATTGGACCAACCAGGGCTAAGAGTTAGCCCACCCCAACATCCACCTCAACTATAAATTGCTAGAGCATGTGAAGGGATTTAACCAAGAGATCCAAAGCTACAGGATCTCCCTGACACAGCACAACAGAATATCCAAGAGGAGCCCCAGTGAGGGCCCATTATAGCAGAAGCCAGCAGCCTTGAACCAGACCAATGACTCATAGCAATGAACATTTGCAAGTATTGATGAATGGACTAAAGAGAAAACCATTTGACCCACGGGGCTACACTACAGATTCCATGGGGATATTTTTTGGCATTTTGGTCGGATGGAAATGGGACAGGAGTGGGTCAGGTATTCCGGCACTTGGGAGTCACCGAATACTGAGTGTTACACAGTTCAGGTGGAAAGGTATCCTGGAGCTTGGGAGCCAAGGATACTGAGTGTTACACAGCTCAGATGGAAAGGTATCCTGGAGCTCGGGAGCCAAGGACCACCACAGGTTGCAGTAAGCTTAGCAGCTTACAGCGTGCCTCAGAGAAAGGCTTCCCCAATGTATCTGCTCCGCTCTGGCAGGACAGGGTCTTCCAGCTGGGGATGTTCCCCTAGTGTAGCAGTTTTGCTCTGCAGGAGGTTTCTCCAGCGAAGTTGCTACCGTTCAGTTCTGCACCTGGAGAGCAGAGAGCAGGGAGGGGAGTGTAACAACTCTGCTCTGGCCAAGGGAAGGTTTCCCCCGGCGAGTGTTACAGCCCTATTTGTTCTACTCTGCTCTGCCCAGGGTCGACACTGCTCTGTCCCTGCAGCTGCAAAAGAAGATGTTCACCCAAAGCTCATTGAAGGGATTTATTGGAAGGGAAGAATCCAGGAGAATGGCTGTAGTGGCAGAGGACAGCCTGATAGAGGGAACAGATGCAAGCTGAACAGACACAGGGTTTATATAGGGCTTCCAGGGGGGAGATTGGTCAGATTTTACTGCTGAGCTCAGATTGGCTAGAGCTCTGTTCAGGAATTGGTTAGTTTTCTGCACAGGATTAGGGTCAGATTTGGCTCTGGTTTCAGAGCCAAAGTGTGTTTCTTTCTCTGGTCTTTTTTAGCCTTTTGGCTCCAATTTTAGGGCCAGGGTGCATTTCCTTCACTGACTCTGATTCCAGGGACAAAGTGTGGTGTTTTGGCACTGGTTTCAGGGTCAGGGTACATTTCTTTAGTTCTGGTTGCTGGGCCAAAGTGTGCTTCTTTGGCTCTGCTCAGGGTGTGTTTCTTTGACTGGCCCCTTTTCCCTACAATATTCTTTTCTTTTTTAAAAATTATTTTGTTTGTTTGCTTCGTTTAACTTTTGGTTTTTCTATTACATTTTATTTTGTTATGGAGGGGGCTGAAAGGGCATATGGTAGCTCGAGGGGACAGGGAGATAAGTGAAATCCACAAAGAATCAATAAAAGCAACAAGAAAGAAAATTATTTGTTACCATTGTGAGTGTGTGGTGTGTGTGTTGAGGGGGGTGGTTGCTACAACATGCATTAGGAGGCTAGAGGGTGTGTGTGTGTGTGTGCGTGTGTGTGTATGTGTGTGTGTGTGTGTGTGTGTGTGTGTGTGTGTGTGTGTGTGTGTAGTCGGTTTTCTCTTTCCATCTTAGTTTATTTTCTGGGATTGATTTTCTATCCTGGATTTGCAAAGAATGAATCTTTACCCCCTGAGTCATCTTGTTGACCCTATCAAGCTTCTTTAACCTTTCAAACTTGTTGTTGAGCTTCATACAGATATTCTGATTGCATTTTTAAATGTGTTTTTTCATTTATGTTTTATGTATGTCTATGTCTGTGTGTGGATGTGGGTGCCCTCAGAGGCCTGAAGGTTATGGGATACTCTGGAAGAGAATGACAGGCAGTTATGTCCTATCCAACTTGGGTGCTTGTGTCAACTGCAAGACTATTAAGGGTTAACCAACATCTTTCTAGCCCAAAGAGAGTTTTAAAAATTATTTCACTATTGTATTATCACCAGGACTTAGTGTGGGCCCTCATTTTCCTATGTGAAATCTTACCATTAGCCTTGCTTCCAAGGCCACTATTCAAGGTTTGTTCTGTTACTGCCCACTCCAAATCTATGAAGTCTGGTCTTGACTCTTCTCAGCATGGTCATTCACTGAGCAGTTTCCCTTACTTTGATCTACAGTCTTAGGAGGGAATTTGTTTGCCAGCACTCTTTAAAATAGAAATGTGATTGGATTTTTCATTTCTGGATTGTGAATTGGAGCCAAGTTATTTAATTTTCCAGAACTTAGTTTCAATAATAGAATTGCACCACTTTGTATTTGTGAGCATCAAATAAGTAAGTTCAAGAAAGTTGCTTGAACTAAATAATTAACTTGTAATGGTTTTATTCATGACATTGCTTCTGTGTGTTTGACAAGATGATCACTTTTGTTGGTAAATCTTATTTTTCTGTTTACAATTTAAACTTTTTTGAGAAAGGAATAAAGTCTTTTATTCTTGTGACCTCCCCAGGGTTACTACTATTGTACTGACTACATAGCATAAACCTGAATTCATCATTTGATGGTCATCTAAGATGGTAACTTGTTTTTTGTTTTGTTCTTTCAAATAGGGATAAATAGACAAGGCTGACAGATGCCATTTCAGACACCTTTCTCTGGAGTCCTTATTAAGATGTTCTTTATCATGAAGAACATTTTATGCCTCATTAGGGCACCATAGCAACATTGAAGCTGTTTTGGAAACAATATGTCTGAAACATCTGTGCAGCATCTACTGGATGGCTAATGATGGATGTGTGTATTTGTACACACGCCTATTTTTATTCTGATATAGTGAAAAATGGGGGAACACTTCATTAAGGTGTGCATTTGAAAGAATTCATAGGCTGTTATTCTGTGTGCTATAGGAAATGTCACTGAACTCTCATTTGGAAAATAAGTTTCTGTTGTTTATCAAAATATGTGTTCTACAGTGTGTAAATCATATAGTATTGTCTCAAGAAATGCATGTTAGCCATGTATTCCATCATTTAATATTTTGCAATATCATTACAAATATAATTATTATTAGAATAGCATTTTCTTCAGGCTGGACATGTTGCTGGATGGTAGAGCACTTATAGAACTTATGCTGGGCTCTGTGCTCAATCTCCAGTACCAAAACTTTCACAGCATTTAATATAGAAATCAAGGCATCACAAGTATCCATATGTGGAATTCAAGCTCATTGTCCAAGACTACTGAGGTTCATTTTGGTTTTCTTCAAGTTAAAATGTCATTTGTTGTGCATAGGGACATTTGTCTAACGTGTGTTACATTACTTGAATTCTTATTTTTTTCACACTGATGTTTATGATTTGCCTTTCTACTTATTAATGTGTGTATTACTTATAACCTAACTTTCAGGTAAATTCATTAATTAGTACATATATACTCGGTGTCTCCTACTTCATGGGTACTTTGTTAAGATTATTAGGAATGTTGGTAAACCACAGAGACACCTAAATATTAAAGAGCTCACCTAATGAATCAGGAAAAATAAAGGCATCCTAACTGTAGCAGAGACGGTCTGAACTCCCTACAACTAAAAACAGCTTAAATGTCTGAAAAGGGCTGACAATTCACAAAATGCAATTAATTCCCTAATTCAATATGTCATTTAAGCAATTTCATATTTAGAAATTTCCCTCCAACTTTTAGGAAGAAAAAAATTACAAAGATTTTTTATGGTACAGGAGAGTTATTACGTTTCTTATTTATCATACAAATGAAAATGCATTATGTTATAACTTCTATATTTTCAGAATGTTTTGGGTCATGTTTATAACTTAATTATGTTTTATGAATTTCCAAAGTAAAATAGACACCCTAATGGCAATTTAAAATAATCTTGGGTGTAAAAAAACATTATTGTTATCTTTTTGCTATTTTTTTAGGAAATCTCATGTATCCTGAGGTGATGATAAGTTTATAAATTTATTTTGTTAATTTGTGATTATAATTTATTTACACTTTCCCTTTCCTTTTCTCCTCTTCAAACAAACCCTTGCATACGTTTCCCTACTCTCCTTCAAATCCAAGACATCCTTTTTCTCACTAATTGCTATTGCAGGCATGCATATACGTATTTTCCTATGTACATACATATATTCCTAAACTTAAGAATATAAATTCCTAATTTCATATTCCTAAATATAATATGTTCAGTTGTTATAATGCTATCTCTATGTGTTTTTTTATGGCTGACTATACTTCATTTCTTAAATACCAGAATTATAGGTACACACTATGTGGTGGTTTGTATAAGTATGGCCCCCCAAAGACTCATGCGTTTGAGTGCTTGGCCTGTCGGATGTGGCACTATTAGGAGTTGTGGCTTTGTTGGGGGAAGTGCGTCCTTATGGAGATGGGGTATGCTCAAGATACACCCAGCATGGCACACAACTCCTTCTGTGCCTGTAGATCCAGATGTAGAATATCAGCTCCTTCACTAGCACCATGTCTACCTACATGCTGGTATGTTCCCTGCCATGAAGATAATGGACTGAATCTCTGAAACTATAAGCCAGCATTACATGTTTTCCTTTATGAGTGTTGCCATACTCATGGTGTCTCTTCACAGCAATAGAAACCGTAACTAAGACATACTGGAAACCCAGTTTGTACCTAATCTTCATTCTTGGCATTATTTCACTTTTCACTGATAGCTTGAAAATATTGGTGCAGTTAATAATATTTTACAAAGTCATATTTTTATGGTCTCAACATATGCTATGGAAGAATGATTTTAGTGATTTTGGTGGTTAATATTTTCCACAAATAAAGATGCTATTATGTTTTAATTCATATATTCTGCTTTCCTTAAACATTAGTAGGAGTTGCTGAGATTTTTCCTGAAAATATAGACTTGAAATGACAGTAATAACTCATTTTGTTAAACTTGGTTAATCTTGATGTATTAAAGTCATCTTTCACTATTTTTCTCACCAAAGATTTAGAAAACAGAAATAACAGTTTTCTTTATCTTCCTCTGAACTCAGGCTGTTGATTCTGTTAAAATTTTCTTGGTGACAGTGCCTTGCCATGTTATGAGACTAAACAGAAGCCAGTTCATGTGAACAGGTTACGGGAGCTGATATCAGCATACTTCAGAAGCTGCTGATGAATATAAGTTTTCAGCTATTACTTTTAGATGCTCCCTCTTTGCTAACCTAGCAATCCTAGAACCCCACAGGACTCAGAATATGAAATGTCTTCTTTAAGGTTTACTTCAATTGCAGTTATGATTTTTGTATAGCACACTGACTCCTCTTCAAACTAATAATTACCTTCAAAATAATAATTCCAGTCACTTCTATAAGCATTGAGGCATTTTGTTTTAACTGGGTTAAAATGCCCTGGAGATGATCAGGAATCTTCTGTTTGTATGTAAAGGAAAATGATCCAAGGATGAAATATACATTATATATCTGACAATAGTCACTACATGCAAAAAGATATGAGTGGATTTTATGCTTGAAGAGTTATGTTGTAGTCACTGTAGCTCAATTAATAACAATGACAAATACTTTGATTCAATGAGGATATGCAAGCCTTTGATTAAACCATTTTTCTTGCCTAAAATAGTCTTTAAATCTGTTGTATCACCCATTAAAACCCTTCTTATTTTCTAAGAGTGACATATCATACTCTGAAATGGATTCCCTTGCTTTTAAACATGCAATACGTTGATAGCATTTCTTTTTCTTCCAGTTTCTTTAAAATATCACCAAAAGGAAATAGTATCAAAGCTTTTTACAAAACAATGTGTATGAATGAACTACTGTAAAATCTCATGGAGGGTGCTCCAAGGTTTTATATTAACTATGTGCATATAATAAATTATTTTTGAATATAGAAAGTCTAATAATTCTCTCATCTTGCAATTTATTTTGGGATGAAATACTCTGTAAATGTCTGATTTCTGGGAAGAATGTCTTGGATATGGGATTTCTACTCTACATCTACTTGTTAAAGATGATACAATTGAGATCTGATGGTTTGTTAAGATAAAACACATGATCTGTTATGGTCCCAATTAGGCATAAAAAGAAAAAGACAATGATTCCTTCATCTTCTTATATGTTGGAAATAAAAATTTATGCATAGTGATATTGTGCAATGGAAATTTAAGACAAAAATTGCATTCATTCTAAATATTCTGAACTAATATTTAAATATTTGTAGCCTAAAATGTGTTTTAATTGTTAAATTTTCTTTTCTGCTTTTCCTTTTTGAGACAGGATATCACATTATAACCCAGGATTTCCCGGAGCCCACTACATGGCCGATGCTGGCTTTGAACACAGGTAATTTTGCTTCAGCCTTCCAAGGACTGAGATTACAGACATAAGTTTATATTTTTTAACTGGCACACAAAACATGAGGTTTGTACATATTAATAGAGACCCCTGCAATGTTTCAACACATTATATAATGTTTAAACCACATTAAGCATTTGTTTTTTCAAATATTTATTAGTTATTTTAGTGAAATCACTCAAAATCTGGTATACTGTGACATTTTGCAAGTAATTATCACTTAGGGATTGAGAATTAGTCTTCTGCAGGGACAGTCCTCTGATAGGTTATCTAATCCTAAGTGGTAAGTTCTAATAATGTAAATATACAAGCAACACTAAATGGATTCACCAGGTAATATATATGTGTGTGTTCATGTAACAATAATAATTATAGAATTCATAAGTTTGAGAGGGGGTAGGGAGAACACAGGATGATTTGGAGAGAGAGAAGGAATGATGGAAATGATGTAGAAGTGTGGTCTGCAGTGTATCATCACTCTAGGATCCTAATGGACAGCAAACACTACATGAAACTTCTTGCTTCTCTATAACGGTAACTTAATGTCATTATCAATCAACTTCTTCCATTCCCTCCCTGCTGCCATTCTCAATTTCTTTCTGGTAACTACTAAATCTATGAGATAATTTTAAAATACTTCACATGAGTGAGACCATAACATACTTATCTTTCTTTCCTTGGCTTATTTCACTTAACATGCTAATCTCCACTTCTATTCACGCTGTTAAAAATGAAAAAAATTCTCTTTTTCTAGAGCTGAGTAGTATTTTATTGTGTACCTGTAGTGCATTTACCCACTTGCCAGTTGATAGACATGTTTCATTTATTTTTTCCTATTTCTTATTTATTGTGCATATGTTACAATGAGAATGGGGATGTAGATGTTTCTTTGATGTATTGATTTAATTTCTTTAGATATAAACCAATAAATGAGATTGAAGGGTGGTATAACAATTCTATTCATAACTTTTGAGAGACCCTTCCACAATGACTTTGCTAATTTGTACTATTCCATGAATTCTTTTTGGTGCTAATTTTTAAATATAATACACTTTTATTATAATTTTCCTTTCCCCAAACTCTTCCCAGATCTTCCCCACCCGGAGAAGACTATTTCCACTATTCTTAGTTTTCCTGGTTACATGTGGTAATTTGTGTAAGGTTGGAGTCTTCCCTGTTCACTTTGGCATGTCTATTGTTGCTGTCCTTCTTGAGCTAGTGTCTAGGCATTCATGTTGGTGATACTTTATCAGTGTGGTATCTGGCATAACTAGAGACTCCATTTCTTAGTGAAGTATCCAAGAGAGGGATGCAACTAACAGTCCTACTGAATTATGAAGCCTATGAATAACAACTAATGAGCAGGGTACCATAACCCTAAGGATTCAGCAATGGTGCAGATACCTTGCTGGTAATTAACAGATCTCTCTTAAAGCCTGCTCAGAATGAGGAAATCTGTCTGGTACTAGAAACCTAGCAAACTATTCAGTGCTGGTGAAGTCATGGATTTTATAGAGGCACCTAGTACAACTACTTTACTAAATGAGCATAATCTCTAGTAACATTCTAAATATTCTTTGTTGTATAGTCTTCAGCCATTAGGAAGGAAACAGAAACCATTACTGATAAACCCCAATAATCTAAATATAGAGTTGTGGAGCCCAGTACCAATGGAAACAGTTACAAAACACTTCTGCACCTAAGGCTCAGAGAATATTGCATAAAAAGGACTGGAAGCCTTCCCTCATTTTTAAAAATTCAGTATATTATAGATTAATAAAGGAACTGAGAACTCTTTAAAGTAGAACACATTCCAAGGGAGGAATACCTCGTGCTCTGATCTTATTCTTCTTCATGTGCTTGACTGGTTAATGTTCCATTTACTGTAAGGGCTGTCCTTTCCTCAGTTCTTGCTCTTAACAGGTTCTAGGAAATCAGTTACTAAATATATGTATGATTATTTCTAGGTTCCTTATTCTGTTCCTTTCACGTATGTGTGTATTTCATGCCAATAGCATGTTGTTTAGATTAATAACGTTTTGCACTAGGTTTTGAAGTAGTTCGTATGTGCTCTTACTTTTTCTTGCTTGGTTGCTCTGATTAGGACTTTAAGCATTATATCAAATACAAAGGGATGAAGTGAGCATCTACATTGTGCCTTGTATTACATCTTTGGTGAAGAACTTTCAACTTCTTTCCTCATTCAGCATAGCTTTTCTCTTGACTTGCTATAGATTGTCTTTACTGTGCTGAAGCACTTTCTATACTATATTTTATAGTACTTTTATAGTTATTAATGGGTGTTTTAATTTATCAAATATCTTTTCTGCATCTATTGAGAGGATCATGTTTTCAACCTCAGTCTACCATATTTACTGATATGCACAGTTCAACAATCCTTATTCTTGAGAAACATTCTGTGTAATCACACCAAATAATCTTTAATTCATGGTTGCATTAACTTGGCTGGAATTCCATTGAGAAATTCCGCAGGTGTGTTCATCAGAGATACTGGTCTTTATTTGCTAAACTGTCTCCTATATGCTTCCTTCCCCTTCTTCTCTTCCTTATTCTCTAAGCCTTGAGGAGAGTGGAGTATATATGTCCCACCTGGGGCTGAATATTCCCAGCCACTCATTCTCTGCACTGTGAAGAGTTGTGAGTCTCAGTACCAACTGTTGTCCACTGCAATAAGAAGCTTCTTTGCACTAATATATAAGAATAAGTATTGGAGCTGGGCGTGGTGGCACATGCCTTTAATCCCAGCACTCGGGAGGCAGGGGCAGGCGGATCTCTGTGAGTTCAAGGCCAGGCTGGACCGACAGCCCCCAAAACAATACAGAGAAACCCTGTCTCAAAAAACCAAAAAAAAAAAAAAAGAATAAGTATTTAGAAGGCAGTTTGGTGACTTGCCTATTTAATAAAATAGCATTACTAGGTTCTTGCCTATGTCATATGACTTACTCTAGCCACAGGGTCTTAGCCAGGCATGGATTCCTCTCTCTTGAGTGGACCTTAAATTCAACCAGGAAGCTGTTGGTTACCCATACACCATTCGTGCAACTGTTGGACATGTCATTCCAGGACAGCCATTATTGTGCCCCATAATATTCACAGTTGGGTAAGAATTATTGATAACTTACCTTTCCAGGAGACTGCACAGCATCCTCCACTTCTATTGAACATTCCATCATAGAGGAAGCTTCTGTGTTGATAAGATTATATTTTTCCAGGGAACAAGAAGCATGATGTCTTCAGCAATAGTGTCTGAGAATATTTATACTGAAAAGTTCAGAAGTGAAATTAGTGAGAAATTCCTGAACACAATTGTTTATAGGATCCCAACTAAGAAATTCTTTAACATTTGTGCTGTGTTTCTCTTGTGCAGATGCTGCATGGCCATGTCTTTTGATTGCCAGTCTTACCATGTTGCACTAATCCAAGAAGTATACCACAGACGCTAGCACTGATCCTTCCTTCTCTGGTGTCCTGGTATGTTTTACATGCCTGTTACCTTTGTCTTATAGCATGCATATCTTTTATATTAGTCCAACTATCAGAGTGAAAATGTCTTGAAGATGCACTGTATGCTTTGATTTTTTAACTTTATTTGCATCAATTAAAACTAACAGCATAAAAGTATGTAAGTCATTTTTATTAACTTTAATTCATCTGTTTTTGCTTGTGTATACCAAAAGGTAGCATTGACACCCATTGGACTTGCAGGGTATTATTTGACTGGTGATACAAAAACAAGATTCATCTGTATTTCCAGTAGCACCATTCCTTTTCAAGGCTCACTACGTTGTCATATTTTGCTCTTGATAAAATACCATCCAAAATGGTTTTTATATGTCTTACTAGGTCATCCATTTTTGGCACATTAGTTATAGGACTATTTCAATTCAATTTACTTCAAGAATTTAGATATTTCTACATCTCTTTAAGAGTCAAGTAGGAGAACATTTAAAGCTAAATTGCCCAGTAATTCACGTCACAAAATAAAGAAAACAAAATGTGTTACTAAAACTATAGGCAAACATAGGAAAGTATGCTAATAAAAATTTGGCCTGGATCCTGCATTAGATTCTAATGAACAGATCTGATGTTTCTTGGTTTTATAGCCTGTTCAAAGAATCAGGTGATCATTTGCATGTACTATTAAACTCTAACTATGGTCAGACTATTAGACTGAAGAATCAGACTGTCTGTGCAGTTACCACTGCTTCTCAAAATGCGCCTACTTTGAGTACCATGCCAAGTGTCTGCAAATTACTGTGACTGCAATTGAGAGTGCTATTGAATTGCTGTTGAGTACTGCGGAAACCTTGAATTGCTGTGCGTTCTCCAAATCATTAAATGACAGATATCTTTCTATTTTAACTGCCTGAAAAAGAGGGATAAATCAGAGCCACAATTATTGTGCTAAAAGGTAACTTTTAACAGTTGAACTGGGCTTGAGGAAAGCACAAAGGAAGCAAAGGTGCAAATTAAATTTCCATAATGCTAAAAAATTTGCATGCCATCAAAGTGAGAGATACCATATTAGCTGATAAATAACCTCATGGCTGTGCACCTGAGTGTACCTTCCTCACAGTTTATGATAATTATTTCTTGCTTGGGAATATTTGTTAAGAAAAACATTCAATGCTTTCAACAGAAAGGTCACTTTTACTCCTAATTAAATGCAAAGATGAATGAAATACATTCTTTAATTTGCACTATGTCTATAGTATTTTCATGTTGTGATGTCAGGTGGTTTGAGAAAATCCCAAGAATGCAAAATAAGTCAAGGAAACAAAAATGCAAACAAAACTATTAGCATATATTGATGCAGCTTTATGATGATGTGTTATTAATAAAAACAATCATAGGCAGTGATTTCTAGAAAATTTGATAATGCAAGTATCTTTAAAAATTAGTACTTCTTTGACCCAATGATTGCAGCATTCATTAAGCTAATTTTCACTAACTCTGCTTTGTGTCATTTCATCAAATTTGTGTCATTTATTCCCATAGAAAGCTCAGAGGCTCAACAAGGAAAATGAGGCAAAAATGAAAATTTAGGGAAAAGTATTATTTCTGTCCCTTAATTTATTCACCAAAGATTTTAATTGAAAATCGTAAAACCTAGTATGATCATAAGGATCTTGCTTATATCGTCTTACTCTTGTCAGAATGGCTAAAAGCAAAAACACCAATAAGAGTTTATGCTGGAAAGGATATGGAGAAAGGGGAACACTCGTCCATTGCTGGTGGGTGTGCAAACTTGTACACTCATTTGGAAATCAGTATGGAGATTCCTCCAGAAAATGGAACTCAGTCTACCACAAGACCCAGCAATTCCACTCTTAGGCATATACCTAAAAGATGCCCATTCACAAAACAAGGATGGCTGTTCCACTGTGTTCATAGCAACACTATATGTAATAGCGAGATCCTGATAGCAACCTAGATGCCCCTCAACTGAAGAGTGGATAGAGAAAATATGATACATTTACACAATGGAGTACTACTCAGTGGAAAAAAAACAATGGAATTTTGAAATTTGAAGGCAAATGGACGGCACTAGAAGAAACCATCCTGAGTGAGGTTACCCAATCACAAAAAGACAAACATGGTATGTACTCACTTATATATGGATTTTAGACATGGCTCAGGGGAGTGTCAGCCTACAATCCCAGGGCCAGTGTGTCTGGGAAACAGGGAGGTTACCAAGAGATATGAATGATACCCCAGAGAAGTGGAATGAGGCAAGATCTCCTGAGAAGATTGGGAACATCGGGGGAGGGGACAGGGAACCAGGAAAAAGAGAGGGCGATAAGAGGAGGGGAGAAGAAGGTATGGGGGAGCAGAAAGGTTGAGTCGAGGTTAGGAATAGAGGAGAGCAGGATGAGAGATACCATAATAGATGGAGTCATTCATTATAGGTTTGAGGAGAGAGCTGACACTAGTGATATTTCCAGAAATCTTCAAGGACAAAACCAACTGGCAAACTAAGCAATAGTGGAGAGACTACATTAATAGCCCCTCCCCTGATGAATAGGTTGATGACTACCTTATAGGCCATCCTAGAACCTTCATCTAGTGATTAATGAAAACAAAGACAGATAACCACAGCTAAACACTGAACTGAACTCCTGGAACCCAGTGACAGAGAGGGAGGAATGATGAGCAAAGGGGTCAAGACCGTGCTGTTGAATCCCACAAAGACAGCTGACAGGACCAGGGGGCGCTCTTGAACCCCAGACTGATGGCTGAGATGCCAACAGGGGACTGATCCAGACTCCATGAATATAGTGTCAGTGAGGAAGTCTCAGAAATCTCTGGGGCCTTGGGTAGTAGATCAGTGTTTATCATGGCATACGAATGAACTCTGGGAGCCCATTCCACATGGAGGGATGCTCTCTCAGCATGGACATATGGGGAAGGGCCTAGGCCCTGCCCTGGATGTAATGACAGACTCTGGAGATTCCCCCGAGGAAGGCCTCACCCTCCCTGGGGAATGATGTGGAGATTGGGTGGGTGGCTGGGAGGGGCTGATTGAGGAACAAGGGAGGAGAGGTGGGAAAGGGAGCTGGGATTGACATGTGAAGTATGCATGTTTCTTATTTTAAAAAAAACATATATTGAGGGGGAAAAAAGGATCTTGCTTACAAGTAGAGAGATAACATGCATTATAGACTCTCCAACGAAGTTCTACATTAAAGCAATACTATCCAGAAGGAAACATGACTAATGTGTGCTGTGTGTAAAGTGAAACATATGTTTATACTATTAACATCTCTATAAGTTTCTATTATTATCTCAATTTTACAGGTGACCATTTCAGGATATAGTGTGTGTGTGTGTGTGTGTGTGTGTGTGTGTGTGTGTGTGTGTATTTTGAGTAATCATAGTAGCAAGTATTTTGTAATCTGAATTATTTGAGTAGCAATGTAGTTAACTGAGATTTATGTTTGCTACCATTAATCACGCTGTAATAAAATGAGAGAATATACATATATATTTCTACTTATTCTGTTACCAATTAAATTAAATGGAATTGGTGTTGGGACGCTACAATTTTTAAAAATTTGCTGCATACTATAAAACTACTGTTTGGGAAAAATTTACAGTTATGACTAAATCAATACTGTGTATGATAGCTTACTTTTATCCATTATTGCAAATATTTGGCATTATTGATTATACTAATTGTTGAAGACTTCTTGATAAAAATTGGTAGGATTTTATGCTATTATTTGTATTTGTATTTATTTGGTTGTAAATGACATTTATGTTTTTCATTGTTTTCATAAATAATTTTTAGTATTTTTCTTTTTGTCAAATATTACAAGATGTGTGAAAAGTTAGACTGTTTACAATAACTTTTACTGATCCATCTTCATCATGCTAGACTCATGAACCCAGTATTTTTTACAGCTTACCATCTTCTGTTTATATACTCACATTATTCTGACTTGATTTCATAAGTTTGTTCTTGTGTTCTACTGATATTTACTACTATTTTCTTACAGTATACTTTTATTGTTCACACAGAAAGATGAGAAGGGATGATGAAATTAGAAAAACACCATTTGGCAATCACCAATAATGACTGTTTTTGGCAGCATCATTTATGGATGTAAAAATTAGTGGGTAGAAAATGATGAAAAACAGAGTGAGAATGGAGCTTCAAAATATTCCCCCAAAGAAATAAATGATTACAAAGGGAGAAATTTGTGATTTTAATGTGGAGAAAACAGATGATTCCAAATTCAGAAAATAATTAATGCTATCATTACCAGGAATATGGCAAATTTATATCATGTATCTGCTTAAAGGATGCACTGGGGAGGATACACACATGTGGTATCCTTTTTCCTTTCAAAATATCCAGTAAGGATTTTGCACAATTTAGTATTCTGTGCTTTAAACACATGTCATCCCTGATGCCCATATTGGTGAGCATTTTATTCTTACAGATTCCTAGGTCAGAAACAAATATTACTCAGGGTTATAAAGGACCCAAGTGGAATACTCATTGAGCTGGTTAGTGTTTTGTCAACTTGATATAAACTAGGGTCATCTGGGAACAGGAAACCTCACTTGAAAAAACACTCTTTAGATAGGCCTCTAAGCAAGTTTGTGGAGGGCATTTTCCTGGTTAAGCATTGACATGATAGGGCCCAGCCCACTGTGGATGGTGTCATTCCTAGGTAGGTGGTCCTGGGCTGTGTAAGGAAACAAGCTAAACAAGCCACAAGGAACAAGCCTTACTATTCCTCCATTGGCTCTGCTTTAGTTTCTGATTTCAGGTTTCTGCTTCCAGTTTCTCAGTGATGGGCTATGAACTACCAGTCAAATAAAACCTTTCCTCCTCAAGTTGGTTTTGGTCAGTGTTTTATCACAGCAATAGAAAACAAACTAGAACACTGGTCAAATCTGTTTTTCTAAGTTAGATTCTAGTTTGTTTCCTGGTGTTGCTAGTTATTCATGGTGATTATGTAAAGAAATACCCTTATGTTTACAAAATACACACAGGAATGTTTAAGAAATGGCTTAGAAATTAAAGGTTTTATAGTGCAAACATGAGAACCAGAATATTGATCCCATCACCTAAGCAGAAATCTGGGCTCAGCAGCGTGTTTTGTAACCCTAGCACCAGAGCAGGGATGATGGAAGGTTCAGTGGGCGGTTCATGTATTAAAAGGTACGGAGAATAGCATTTAGGTAGACCCCCCCAATGTAGACATCCGGCCTCCATGCACATATGCACATAAAACAACTAGACTTGTATGCACCCCCTCACAATGTCTGTAAAAAGAGGGGTAAAAGGGCATGAGGACAGAGGGTAAAGGAAGAAAGGATGAGAAAACATAGTGTTTGAAGATTGTGAATTCTGAGAGTTACTTGTACTCTTTGCAGCTCAAAGACAAATGAGTTCAGTATAAAAGTTAAAAAAAATGAACACCCTCCTATGTTCGTGTGATATTGGTCTTATTTGATTGTGTGTCTTGCATTGTTAAGAGTGATGTAATATTCCATAACAGAATGAAAATATTTTCATTTGCCCTTTTATCTGAAATGTCTGATGTTGGTTGATTTTCTGCATGGAATGCACCACACAAGGAGAACCAATCATTTGCTAACCTGCTGACACGAGAAAATGTGGCAAAAGGAACTATGACATAATTTAGAATCAATCATCACAAGGGAGCAGCACCTGAGTCCCTGTTATTTATGTTTGTATTTCCTCATGTGGGCTATGGTATATTATTTATACTATTTCCTTAAAACAACAAAACATATGCTTATTCTATTGCCTACTTATTGCCACATGCTGTTTTAAACTTGCATGCTAGTCTGTTGAAATTCAGTATCTTCTGGTGCTCACAGTAACAGTGTAGTGGTTACAATGAAGCCCTGTTGTGTTTTTTTTCCTAGTATTCCTAATAATCATCTTTATAACTTGGATTTATGGTAAATCTGCCTTGTATTCCATTTTACAGAAAAAGGAATTGAATTGAATCTCTAAAGTATTTTAAGTTTTAATAATAGCAGGCTTTCAAAGACAAGATCTTATTTTAAAACCGTTTGGGGGTGTCCTAACGCAGGCTAAACCAATCATCCCATGATTGAACTTAGATGTAGAGGTGAGGCAGATGCAAGCCGACGCTCAGTCTTTGTGACATTGCCTTCTGGCCTTACAGAAGCAAATCCCCACTGCTTAGGCAATAAGAAACTGCACTGGGAAAAAAAGGAACAGACGTACAGCACTAGCACGAGAAAAATGACGGAAGAAGGCATGTTCCCACAAAGCAGGGCTAAATTAGAAATTTTAAGAAGACAAGGATACAGTAAATCATGAAACAAAACTGCAATTAAATGTAATTTATTGTGACATAAAACCAGTTCTCCATTTAGAAGCCCAGTTGTGAAAAAAAAAAAAAGATCTCATAAAGCTGGGGCAGTCCTGGTCCTTTGTGATACATTCTAATTGTCTCCTGCATCCTTCTTTGGGTGCTTTAATTAACCTCTGAGACCTGATCCTCAGCCTAATCCTCAACCATAGCAGAGATGCTACAGAATTATGGTTCTTTTCTGTGGTGGGTCACTGAATTGAATGATGTGAGCTCGCTAATTCTATGCTTTTTCTCCTTCCAGGGACTCTGGTGGGAAATGAACCATGAAGAGTCTCAGTGATCTCAAAGTTTTGCATGTTTTTAGTATCTTTAAGTTATCTTCCTGAATAGTTTGATAAGTAATACATATTATTTGGAAATATTCATCGGAAACTGCCATCTTCATGAGCTTATTGTTATTTCTACTCTTTGGAAAGGATGAAGAATAATTTGGAGGCATTTTAAAATGACAGGAAATAATGCTGTACGTATGCTTAACAGTGTTGCTGAAGCAAGCTAAGCTTCCTTTGGTTACAAAAATGAATCTTTCTGTGTTTGTGTGTGAAGATGGGTATGTACGTCTGGAGGTCAGCAGACAATTGTGAGTGTCAGCTCTTGTCTTCTGCATGGGTTTAGACAAGGTATCTTGTTTTATCACTCAAGGCTAGCGGGCCCACCAGCTTCTGTGAATTCTCTTGGCTCCACCCTTCTGTCTCACCACAGAAGCACTGAGATTACAGAACACAGCCACATTTGGCTTTTGCATAAGTTCTAGAGAGTCAGACTCATGCCCTTACATCTGTGCAGCAAGGAATTTACCCACGGTACTAGGTAATCTTATGTCCACATGACACAAGATATAGTCATTTGGAAAGGAAGATGCTCAATTGGGAAAATGCCTCCATCAGCTTTGCCTGTAGGTAAATCTGCTGTAAAAGTTCTTGATTAATACTCGATGTCCATGGGTCAAGTTCTCTAGGGATTGTGTCACCCCTGGGCATTTAGTTCCAGATAATACAAGAAAGCAGGCTGAGAAAGGCAGCATTCCTCCATGACCCTGCTTCAGTTCTTGTTTCCATGTCCCTGCCTTTAGTCTCTGTCTTGACTTCAATGGATGATGGATCACAAGCTATATGATGAAAATAAAAACTTTCTTCCTCATGTTTCTTTTGGACATGGTGTTTATCACAGTAACAGAAAAATAGCTGAGACAGAAATTAGTACCAGGTCATTGGGTATTGCTGTGACAGACCTGACCATGATCTGGGAGGATTGTGAAAGGACTTTGGAAGCATGGTCTTAAAAAAGCCATCGTTTGTTAAGAGCTTAAGGAACAGTTGTGGGATCTTAGAAGATAATGCTGCAAACAATGAAGATGATGGAGGCAGTGCTTGGGAAGTCTCAGAGGGAAGCTTGAGACTCCTCAAGATTCTACCCTGGTCATTTGTATTGTATTCTGAATTAATAACCACTAAAATGGAGCCCTTAGTTTGCTGGGACTGTAGATACTAGTCATCTGATGCTAAATAATCAGCTGCAATTAAGCACAGACCAGCATCATTGATATAAAATATTCTGGAAGATATTTCATTATGCTCAGCACACAGAAGCTGTGGTGCAGAGGGAGCCAAGGATACACCTTGTGCTGGCACCTGATTTTGGTATTGTGTAAGTGTCAGTACTAGTTTTAAAGGCTTATGAATCATGGAGAGTAAGTGGGGTTTGGGACCAAGAGAAGCCAGGAGAGGCTATTGGTGAAGGTGTAGCCAGTTTTAGTGAAGACCCCAATATTTGGAGATGCCAGTACTATAGGGTGACCACCATGAACAGCCCCAGGTGTGCCATGATATTTTCCTAAGTCAGCGAAATAATCTCCAAGTGCTGGGTGTAGGAGGAAGCCTGTATGCCGCCATTAACCATGTGACTTACTAGAGGAGCATACAGATGAGGTAATAAAAGAGCGGTTTACCACACCGCTAACCACACCCACTTTAGGCATGACTAAAGACGTATACGGACAGACGTAAAGACGTATACGTACGTAGGGGGTGAACTACATCACTAGCCAGGCCCACTTTTGGGCAGTGGGCATGGCTAGGGGGCATTACGGGGGAAGGCATAAAAGACAGCACACAGGAAGTCTTGGTCTCTTTTTCCTGGATTTCGGCTTCCGGTTCGGCAGTGGAAAACTACTGGGCTCATCTGGGCTACTTGTTTGGTATCTTGTGAGTAATTCCTACAATAAATACTTAGTTTTATTTTCAGTAAGTGTGCCGTTTATTGTTACAGCATCATGCTGGGAATGGCAGAGATGGAGAAATGGGGCCCTTTGGAGGGACACAGAGATCATGAGTAAATTCAGATGTCTGGCACTAAACTGTGTACACTGATAAATTATGGTTTTTCTTTGGTTTGATTGTGTCTTTGCCATGGTTTTTCCTTCTCAGAGTAAGAGAATATTTAACTTGTTCTATTTTATTGTTTAAATTTTATTTTATAAATTAAATAGTTGAAGACTGGAAGTTTTAGAACCATTCTCAATCTGTGGGTTGCAATCCTTTTGGGGACAAAAATGACCCTTTTGCAGAGGTTACCTAAGATTATCTTGCACATCAGACATCACAGTAGGAAGATAACAGTTATAAAGTAGCAATGAAAATAATTCCATAATGTGAGGAACTGTATTACAGGATTGGTAAGCTTGAGAAACCCTGTTTTAGAGAGATGGCTGAATATTTTAGAGAGACCATGGGTATTTTAGAGAGTATATGCAACTTAGAGAAGATTGAAACTTTAAAAAATAGACTTTAAATATTTAAGTAAATTTTACTTTTAATGTATTTAAATATTCAAAGACAGCGAGACTTTCAAAACTTGGAATTTTTTATATTGGTATTAATATGGGATCCTGGGG
Source organism: Mesocricetus auratus (assembly GCF_017639785.1). Taxonomy (NCBI): domain Eukaryota; kingdom Metazoa; phylum Chordata; class Mammalia; order Rodentia; family Cricetidae; genus Mesocricetus; species Mesocricetus auratus. The sequence goes on from NW_024429186.1 coordinate 48,101,608, forward strand.
ATGAACAAAAATAGGTTATGGATTAATAAGAGATGTGATTGAATATCAAGTTGACAAGGGGTCAGTTATGCTGGCTAATTTTATGTAATCTTAACATGAGCTAATGTCATTTGGGAAAAGGGGACTCTCAATTGAGAGTCCATAGATTTGACTGTATGGAGGTCTGCAGTGCATGTTTTCATTAAGGATACATGTGGGTGTTTCCATTTCACTAGGGATAGTGTCACCCTGGGCAGGTGATCCTGAATGGTATAAGAAAACAGGCTGAGTAAGCCATCAGTACCAAGCCCATAAGCAACAATCCTCTGTGGCCTCAGCCTCAGTTCCTGCTTCCAGGTCATTGCCTTGCTGTAAACTGAAAGGAACCCTATACTCTCCATGTTGATTTTGGTCATGGCGTTTTGTCCCTGGAATAGAAACATAACTAAGATACTCACTAAGCCATCTCCTTAGCCCCAATGTTAACTTTCTCAGTCTTACCCTTTGTAGAGTTTACAGGGCATAAGAAAAAAGTCAGCATTATTCAGATTCAGAATAAATTGCTAAATTCTGAATGGCATGGGAAGTTTGGAGAGCCAAGATGTCAGTATTTGAATGACACATCAAATTACTTTCGGAGCACAAAATCTCATGTATCATAAAAAACAGGAGGGCTGACTAACATATTTATAAATTTCCATTTAGGTTTCCTTCTGCATGTAATTTCGAACATTGGATTATAATCAAAACACATATGACTGGCTGGCATCCTCATGATAGAAACATGGAAACTGACGTGGTTTGAATAATAAATGTCCCTTATAAGCTTGGGCACTTGAAAACTTGATCCTTAGTTGGTGTCACTTTTCAGGTTTTGGAACCTTTAACAAGTTGGAGGTGTGGTCGAGGAAGTGCATAACTAGGGGTGATATTTGCAGGTTTATAGCCTAATGGTACTTCTTATTCTCTCAGCCCCCCTTCTCTCTGCTTCCTCTGTGTGGATCTGATCACCGGTACATGGTTGGAACACACCTAGAGAGCATATCTCAGCTTCCTTGTATGTGACCAATGCATTCTACCACAAGACATGCCCTTCCCCATTATTTTCTTGATTGCCAACTTGATTGTTGACCTCCAGTGATGGGGTGATGACACAGTCATAGAGTTTCTGTCATTGTGTGTGCTCAAAAATTTATGAATAGACCAGAACTCCCCTGCTTAGAACTACATCAAGGTGAGTTGTGAATACATCATTATATGATAAACTACTGCAATTGAGTTTGTTTATTAAGCCAGCTAGAATTCCATTAATACCGTAGGTAGAAATGGTGTAAAAATTGTGTTTAAGTTATTAAAAGAAAATAAAAGAATTTAGGACTGGGTAAAATGTGATAAAAACACCTTCATAGGACTAGAAGGTACTGTGCAGTCTGTTACAGGAGAAAAGACATCAATGGTCTTACTCAGTACTGGGCCCTGAATGTTACAACAGTGGCCCTCTCAAAAAGACATTTCCACTGTGGCAATAGTGGCAAGGTTGTTTATGTGTGTAACCTCCTGTCCTCTTGATTGGATTTGAGGTCTTGTTTTCAAAATGCCTTCTAAATATCCATGGTTATACCCATATATATGGGCTTCTCTTAACCCTAATCAGTTTTTTAATTGCAGTGGGTAATGGTCAGTGTGGAGGCTCAAAGCTGTTCAAAGTGCTGAAGATAAGCAACTGTGCACAGCCAGCTGTAAGTGGGACATCGATATCAACCTGCCACTATTTCAGAGCTCAGGGTTGGGTACATTGTGGAAAGGAAGCACAAAGTAATAGGGCCAGAGAATAGGGAATAGTGCTCTGAAAATATTGTCTGAGGGACATGACAGAAGTTTCACACACATGAACCCATAACAACTGGGTTTACATGCACAAGACCTGCATAACTTCAAGGCATTTAAAATTTCATCATGCATGGGGAAGGACTACTCAGGACTCACCTACAGCTTAAGAGATATTATTGTCAGTGATATCTACCAGAGAGGGAGAGCCACTTTTCTTTAGGGCTGTGGCTACTGGTTGGTTGCTTATGGTACATTGGAGGATCCCACACTCACGCATGTATGGGTAGAACTAATTCAACTCAATTGGCTAAAGTAACTAACTAAGTGAATGAATGAAATAAATTAAATTTGAAGAGTAGACTTGAAGTTTGGGTAGAGATGTGATGGAGTGAGGTCTGGTGTGTGTGTGTGTGTGAATTGATGGTAGGGAGCTGCAATGGTAATTATGAAAATATATTATATATACATATACAATTTTTAAATATATTATTAGAAATAAAAATACATAGAGGAAATAATGCTCCGAAGCACGAGGCCAAAATAAAATAAATGAAAGTAAGAAATGAAGTATATTTGCCGTATGAATATACTGATTCTAATACAATATGCCTAAAATATAAACATAATACATATCCCTTCTGTATACTATTTACAAGAAACTGACTATAAATATTTTGAAGAAAATAGTTCTTGGTAAAGATACACACAAGCACACATTGAAAAGCAAATACAAAGAAGATAGTGGGTGGTGGTTTGAAAGACATGTCTCAGGGATTTGAGTATTTGATTCCCAGTTGGTGCCTTTTTTGGTATTATTAGGAGTTATGGTCATGCTGGAGGAAGTATGCAGCTCAGGAGAGCCTAAAGGATTTCTGAGTTATCTCTCTTTGTTTCTTGTTTGTGGATTGAGATAAGCTTGAAGCTACTGTTCCAGTGACAGGCCTACCTACCTGCTGACATCTTCCCCACTGCAATAGTGATGTAGTCTCATACGCTTGGACTCACAAGCTCCAAATAAATCCTTGGTCATGGTGTTTCATCGCAGCAGTGAAAAAAGTAACTTTAAAAAGTGGCAATCTAAATAACAACATCACTAATGTTAAACATCACTTAGGGTTTGGAGACGTATTTAATTGGTATAGATTATGCTTCTAATCAATAGACTCCTAGATTCTGTCACCAGTGAATGTTCTTATACACAATTGCAAAGTACACACATGCACTCTTTGAAGAAAACTTACAAAGTGCAGAGGGAATGGGATAAAATATTTGCAAACTACGTAGTTGCTAAAATAACTTGATTAGAAATTGGGCGAAGATTAAAATAGGCATTCCTCCAGAGATACATGAATTATCAATAGCATAATAGGACTGGGCAAGAAGAAACTGCAAGCTTTGAAAAATAGTCAGAGCCATACGTATGTCAACTGTACAGATGAAAAATGGTGAAAAGGTCAAGAAAATCATTTGGAATAAGAGTTTTGGAATAAAAGTAGAGTTTGAGGTTCATGGGGAAAAATCAGAATTAAATTTTATTGAGATAAATTGAGCTGATATCTTGAGCTTGCAATGGCAAAGATGAATTGTGGTATGGAATATGTGTGGGGCAGAATGTGATCAGCATTACCCAGGGTAGTGGATACTCATCATTTGTTAAGTGATAAATACAAAACAGTTACTTTTTATAAAACTGACCTTGCAGGAATTGTTAAATACATTGTGGCCCTGTCCAGTCGACCTCCATTCTCTTCCAGATGGAGAGGTAGCAGTTCCAAGCTCTCAAACATCCCTCCATATGTTTAGGAGAAGGATGTTTATTTCCTTGTATTAAGACTCAAAGCTCACACTTCCAGTCAGAAGACTCTGAGGTCTTCAAGCTTGGAATGTGGCCCAAGGACACTAAATATCTTCAGTTAATTGAGGAAATATCTGGGGATTTGAGAAGAGGAACCTTGACTCTTGAGTGGTGATCAATCTTTATTGATACTGCCCTCTTCTAACTATAAATCCTCATTTCCCAAGTTCTTTGTACAATGCGTCCAGCTCAGTCCTATGTCCCAGAGCAGGTGGTCATTTGAGGCTTCTAGTGACTCTGGTAACTTTATTTTTGCAAACAATATATCTATTCTGCTGGGAAATATCATCATTTTTCTTCATTCTCCCTGACATTTCGACCATTATATTCTGAGTTTGCCCATAGGAAAGAAATAAATAGCTCAGACTTCTTTTTAAAAAAAATATGAATTGAATAAATTCAGAGACTGTTTGGCATTCCTGATAGTGATCGAAGAGTGTCTTTCTTCAATTTATTCAACCCTCCTCTATTCTGAAAGGAGGCTCATTATTTATTTGGGTCCATGGAAAGAGCTCCTGACATCATCAACAGAGCCAGAATAATTACCAGTAATAGTTGTGCATAACTAGGGCCAAGTAATGCTATTGCTGAAAATCCGATTTCCTTTCTATTTTGTAAGGTAAATTAACTGTCCTACACCAGGTAAATTGCATTTGTAATTTGTCATTTCAGTGTTCAAGAATCTTACTCTAGTGTGAGTCAGTTGCGTTTTTCTTTTATGAAAGGAATGCCTGGGTGAGGAAGTCTTGTATGTTTTCCTTCTTCAGTTCATGGCTAGCTACATCACAATCTTAGAAAACTGGCTCTCAGGGTTCTTACCCAGCTGCAGTTTTATCATGAAAGCCTTTTTCTCTAGAAGGATCAGAGTACTCTTACAGAAAGTAGGATTCAAGAGGCCTCTTCAAAGCACCCTGGAGACTTTCTTATCCCTCCTTACCTTCTGAAGATGGCTGAGGATCCTGCTGCTGTTTTGAATTTTTCCAAATTGTGCTTCTGACCTCTTGGCTGGGCTGTCATGTGGGTGAATCACCCAGGTGGTAAAGAAGTTGGTCAGAGAGGAAAAGGCAATATCCCAAACCCCCTTGGAGTCTAATGATCTTGGACATACCCTGCTGTCCTGGCCTACTATCTCACAGTCTTATTCATAATAGGAATAGGATAGATAAAATGAGAAAACAGGCTAAACTGGAAAAAAAGTTTACCATGTGACTAATGCCTTAAATATACACACATTCAATTGGAGTTTAACAGATTGTTTCTGGATTTCATAGCACAAATTTCTTCTCTCTTCTCTGGGTAGAGCAGAATTCCGTGATGGTCCATCACCATTTCATGATTCCTGGACAGTTTTCACAATTATTTAATTAACTAAAAAGCTAGGTGCTACTGTGAAGGGGTTTGAAGATATAATAAAGATCTCCAATTAATTGAGTGTGTGAAAGAGTTTATCTAGCTGAAAGTGACAACATGAGTGAACCACATAAACTCTTGGTTTACATCTCACTTTAGTGGTGAGTGAATAGTTGGAGAGATATGAAGCCTGAGAGAGCTTGGAGATTCTTCATAGATTGTACTAAGGATGGAAGAAGGTACTTGGGTGGGAGCACAGGCAGTCTTCAGAAGTTGCACCTGGTTGGCGGCCAGCCAGGATTAGAGACTAAAAAAGTGAATTCTGCCATCAGTTGCAATGAACTTGGAAGCAGATGTTTTCCCAAGCCTCTGGATAACACATCAGCCTGGCAGACACCTTGATCATAGCCTGTGATACCTTGGATAGAGACCTCAATATCATCACTCCACAGAAATATGAATTAATAGTTGCTATTTCATACAACTTAAATTTGCTAAAACTTTCTATCAATAGATAAGGAATCAATAGAAAATGAGTACACCTCTGTTCCTAGAGTTTGCATTTGAGTTTTAAGACACTAATAGTACCAAGAAAGGTTTTATAAAAGTTGCTGGGCTAGAGAATGACACGAGCTAGTTCTATGCTGTCGGTCTGAAGTTGGACTCACACAGCTGTTTCACCTACTGTCCTCCATCCCTCCCATTAATCTACTTTTCCCAGAGGCCTCTGATGCTTGTTTTCAGTCCTGGCCCTTCTCCAGTGGTTTGTCTGTGATTATACATGGTACTGTGTCCCTCTGCCTTTCCAAGACAACACCTCATGTGTTCACAAGGCTTCATGGTGCCATGACCCTTGGCATCCACTCTGTCTTTCTGAGATGTCCCCTGGTGCCTCCTTGAGTCAGTGCTTGCAATAATATTCCTGGAATCTTCAACACATATTTCAACCAACTCTTCCTCAACATTCTGGACACAGAATTTTTCTTTAAGCTGAAAAAAAAAGCTTCATATCTGTACTTGGAGACAGGAAAGTGTCTTGTTGAAGAGCCCCAGATTTCTTTGTGGTTCTCTCTGTTTTAGCTTTTTCTTTTGACAAGCCTCACACCCAGGTTAGATAATAGACTACCTCAAAAGACTGCCATTAACACGAGTCTATGACCTTCTTCCTCAATTACTCTCAGGAAAATTTTATATTCCCATTAATGGAAATATTATATTAAGCATTCTTCTAGTTAGAGATTTTCATATGCTTGGGCTTTGGCATGTTAATTTTAAAGTCAATAGTTGAGTCATTTGTCTCCTGTTTTTGCTGTGGCAACATTATTTTGGGGCATTGATTTCTGCCATGGATAGTGGGATATATAAAATGCTATTGCTACAGATGTTCCTCCTAAAACTAAATTTTAAAAATCAGTGCAAGGTGGAGCTATTTATAGTATTCCTGCAGGATTAGCTCAGAATTCAAACCACCCAGGAATAGTGACATGGAAACCATTTTCATCAGAATATTGCAAGCAATGCAGTGAGACTAAATAAGGGATTCAATTAGAATGTGGGCAGAATAAATGGCTTTACATGAAACCCCAAATTTAAATATTTGATTTTGAAAATAAATATTTGAAGATTGTGTTAATCTAATCTAACATTTAGTCTATGATATTAACTAGTATATTTAATAAAGATGAAACTGCAGAAAATTCTGAGGAAATTGGCCTAAGGCTTTTAATGTTTTGGTCTTTTTAGTAGTATATTGCATCCTATATTTTCCTGGACCTGAAAGAATGGTTTAAATAAAAAGTGAATGTAGTTTAACTTGTTGTAGAATAATAAGATTTATAGAACAAATACTTGACTATAAGAGATGTAGGTATAGTTTGTTAAAACAACATTTATTAATGCTATGCTGTGTTTATCTTACTTCCTATTTCTTATATAAGGCATTTTCTTGTTCAGTTCCAACTTGTGATGTTTAAGATTTTAAACTATACTTCTGTGAAAGATTAACACTCAACTTATAAATTATTTGAAACTAAATGTTTTAGGTTTCACATTTAGACTGTAAAGAAGTAAATCAGCTTACAGCATAGTCTAAGGGCTAGTATGGTCAGCTTGACAGGGTGTAGGATTGCCAAAGAAATGGGCCTCTAGGAACTCCTAGGGGGATTGCTTTAATTAGGTTAATTGATGTGGAAGGACTTATCATAACTGTGGATGGTGCTATTCCCTAGGCAGGGATCCTGAATTGTATAAAATGGAGAAAGCCAGCTGAACCTTCGAATTTATCACTCTCTGTTCCTGATTGTGCATCAATGTGACAAACTGCTCCAAGTTTCTGCTTATTTGACTTAATTTGCCCTGTTGGAGTACACCCTGGAACCATGCACCTTCATAAACCCTTCTCTCATAAGTTGCTTTTGTCAGGGAACTCTATCAAAGTAACAGGAAAAGAAACTAAGATATCATTCTTTTGCTGAAAACTCAACTTGATATGCCAGGTTTTGTTGATTCCCATGGGAGGCCTTACCCCTTCTCAATGGAGATGGAAGAGGAATGGGGGAGAGATAGAACGGAGGTGGTAGGAGAGAATAGGAGGAGAAGAGGAAGGAAACTGTGGTTGGTATGTAAAATAAGTAAATAAAAAATCCCCCAAACTACAAGGAAGTAAAACAGTAAGAGTTTGAGCAGAGATAACCTGGGAGTGTAGATAAAGCTGCTCCCAGAAACCACAGGCTATTAAACAAAAGTCCCATTGCCAGGGTAGGGGTAGGCTTTCTCTCTATGAGTTACTGGTCAGGAATTCCCTCGAGGCCCCAACAATATAGGCAATTGTCACTGCTTTTGGCTTCCCACTAGAACTAGATGGTCAGACTAAGTTTTAAAGATGTCACTTGCCTTAGTCATAAGACAGAAATCAAGATGGAATTGGGCTGAAAGCTTCCTCCCTGCTGTCTATCTCTCACCGTGTTAAAAGTGACCCACGCCGGGCTGTGGTGGCGCACGCCTTTAATCCCAGCACTTGGGAGGCAGAGGCAGGCGGATCTCTGTGAGTTGGAGGCCGGGCTGGACCGAAACACAAAACACAGAAACCCTATCTCGTAAAAACAAAAACAAAACAAGCAAACAAACAAACAAAAGGTGCCGCACAAGCTACTAGGGGTTAATGTGATGGAAATACATTCTATACATGAATGAAAATGTCATAATAAAACCAGTTTCTATGTGTAATTAATACATACTAATAAAACATTCTGTTTTGATTTTTTTGAGACAGGGTTTATGTGTGGCTTTGGAGGCTGTTCTGGAACTAGCTCTTGTAGACTGGCTTGTCTCGAACTCACAAAGATCCGCCTGCCTCTGCCTCCAGAGTGCTGGGATTAAAGGCTTGTGCCACCGCTGCCTGGCAAAACATTTTTAAAAGTATAAAAATATATCATGACATTTTCCACAATAAATGAAGCAACTGACTTAATGTGCTGCTATTTTTTTTAAGAATTGGAAGATGAGATACGATCAGTTCCTCCTGCTGATGGTGATGTGGAAGATAAATATTATGTCAAACATCACAATGCACTCTTACATTCAGTGGTGAGAAGTATTAACAATAAGCAGCATTCACTGAGAATTCATTTTGTGCTGCGCTTTCCCACTTTACATACATAATGCTGTTTACCCCTTACATGCCATTATATGATTTCTTTTTTTTTTTTTTTTTTTTTTTTTTTTGGTTTTTCGAGACAGGGTTTCTCTGTATTGTTTTGGAGGCTATCGGTCCAGCCTGGCCTCGAACTCACAGAGATCCGCCTGCCTCTGCCTCCCGAGTGCTGGGATTAAAGGCGTGCGCCACCACCGCCCGGCTGATTTCTTAACTAGTGTGTTTCAAAGGCAAGATGACTAAGCATAGGGGATTTGGTAAGTTATAACTTCAGTGGCTGAAGTTGGAAGTTTTACTTACAGCGAACTCCAAGTGTTCTAATCTCATAACTACTTCAAAACCAGAAATGCAACAGCTAAATATACTAGCAAGGTCTGGGATACTGTCATCAGTGTAGAGGTGACATAACAAACAAGTGGAAAGATAAGAACTTGCTAAGCAGACCAAAAAAAATCTCTGAATGTTTGTCAGTCAGAAGGTAGTTTTTTTCATTGTTGTTTTTGTTTTTTGGCTTTGGAGGCTGTCCTGGAATTAGCTGTTGTACAACAGGCTGGTCTCGAACTCACAGAGATCTGTTCCTCCAGAATGCTAGAAGGTAGTTTTTATAAACTCAGGTTAATGATAGCTGAAGCTCTTAGGGAGATAGAAGAGGAGCAAGTGTGGTTATGAGAAGTACTTTGATGGAGGGTGTTTGGAGTTTACTTATAGACAATATAGATAATAGTAACAGTATAAAGCATCCTATCATAGGACTTGGAGGGATCTCATTTTACTGGAAATATTAACTGAGGTACTTTAGGTACTAACATCTTAAAGTTTAGTATTACCTGTGGCTGTACCTTTTATTGGATAGATTAAATACAAATAGTTTGAGATACTGCAGTATAAAGCAAATAAGAATTATAATTTTGAGTTTAGAATTCCACTGTAGTTTTCACAGTAGAATTAACTTCATCTGTTTTAATTTCTATACCAATTCTTCTTCTGTGTAGTGCCTCCTGACCAGGACTGCAGATTCTAGATTTTAGGCTGTTATTTGAGCACCATGACCTTTCTCATTTCCGTTTCCAGAAATTTCTGGTTCCTCTGTTTTATTTCTCTGATTCAGTATTTTCTGTTAATTGGCACAGGGTCCCTTGCCTTTGTGTTCACCTATAAACAGATGAACTAAGTGTCTTGGGGATTCTGCTCCCCTTTGGGGGAAAAAAACGAAACAGAGATGGTTGAGCTGAGAGTACTTGAACATTGTCTCTGTAGTAGGCTAATTCATTTTTTTTTCAGCATGGACTGTGGTAAATTAAATAGAACAAGCAAATCAAGTTACTGTATATTAGCAATGCTGTTGAATTATTTTTGTCTCATTTTGTCTGAGATTTAATTATGTTTTCATGTCAAACCATTATTCATTTGAAAATGCCCTCTAGTACTTGAGGTAAGGTCTCACTCATTCCAATGATTTTTGAGTGTATCGCATAGAAATTGTACTTGAGTTATTATGGCTTTTCTTGAGATGATGTTAACCTTCTGGCCTCTTGCTAACAATGCCACATTAAATAAGTTAGACAATGTCTTGATATATTTGTAATGAGTTCCTACAGGATACAAAGATTCTAACACTGCATGAAAGTCAAAATGTCCCTGTACTCCATTTGCTTTTATTTTTTATTTGTTTATTTTTTCCAATCAAGCTGTGTTTTTCTGTACAGGCTTAAATAGGGGAAATAGAGTAAGGGGATTGGGCAGATATTGTTAGACAGGAGCTGCTGAGAAGTAAGGCAGGTGCTAAGGAAGCATTGGTAAGGGATGGGTTATCTCTATGGCACAGGGCCATCTGTGGGAAGGCACCTGAGTTTTGGGACATGCCTTGGGGCGAGAAATAGAGATTTACAGTGACCTGGTCCTCAACATCTCCTCCCTTACTTTTTATTAATGAAGGAGAGGGGTCTGGATTGTAGGTCTGAGAGTTGGTAGAGGAATAGACAGTAGGTGTTAGTTATTAGGATCTTAGTGGGAGTATTAAAATGGCTTTTTACAATGTCACCCTTATTTTAGGGCCCTTACAGGTACAAAATAAAAAGGCCATAGGTGGGAATATCCTTGAGGGGACTGTGCCTGTCTTAGGTCAGGGGGTCTCATGTACCAGGGGTGTTTAAAGGCCTCTCCCTGTCATTGGAGATGACATCGTATGACGAATATTCCTGTCTACCAGTTATTCCTGTGAGCCCAGGTTTTACTTATAGGGGACTGGGGAGGGGATGGATTATTCTTAAAAAAGACTGACAGTATTTACAAGAGGTTCTAAATAACAATGATCACTCCCAACAATTCCTCCCTTTTTTTCCAAGTAAGAAGGTGAGCTATTGACACTATCTCACCACAAGTGGGAGCAGGGATCCTGGCCCTCCTGTATGGTATTGTGACATATATCCTGGAGCACGCTAACCCAGCCTTTGCAGGCAAGCTTGCTTAGGCCCGTCACGATGCCCTTTTGTGGAGGGAAGGGTTTTTGACATCGACCTTCATGCAACCAGGTATACCCCCATGAAGCCCAGGATAGGCACCTTTGGCCGCCTCTTCACTGCACTCACAGGATGCACATTGGTGGGAGACCTTTTAATTTTGTCAATAGCAGAAGGAGGTCTCCCTGGGAAGTGGTCCTCTTGATTGTGGGTTGTTACCTTCTAAAGGCATGACCATGATCCTTGAGGTCAAGCCTGTGATAATGAGTTTGAGTAGGCTTTGCTATCAGGGAGTTGAACTGTTGACGGATAAAGTCAGTTAACCTCTTTATGGTCCAAAGGCCAAAAGCGAGCAAAATTAAAAAGCCAGCAAGGCATCCTAAAATGGAAGAGAGTAAGCAAAGGTGAGGCTGAGAACCAACTTTGGAACCAGCCTAATTCCTGTTCTTTGGCCATACTGTCTATTGTCACTCCTGTGATCTGTGCAGAAGCAGCATTCCTCTCTAAGGGCTGCACAGATTATTCCTTGTGTAAGAGCACAAGGAATGAAATCCTAGTGCCTGCTCCCGAGGCTCCCAACCCCAAGAGCATATCTTGTTTAGAATAATAGTGAAGGCAGGGAAGTAATTTAACTAAAATGTAAAACATATGCTTTTAAAAATTTAAAGTTTAGCCTTATTGGCTATTTTTGTGACAGGTGTAGAGTCTCTCAGCGTCTTTGTTTTAAATAGAATCTGTGCTACATTTAGTTAATCACATTTATCAAATTTGTCTTTATTGATCCTTTTGTTTTTGGTTTTTCATTTCCTAGTCCAAATGTTGAGCAACAATGATGTTATTCCAAATGCACTACAATGGAGAAGACACATTTGGAATTAAGGCACCACATTCAAAATGTGGTGGAATGGTTTAACCACATTTATCTTCTTCCTCTCTAGGAATTTTGCCTTAGGTCAATATCTTAAACTCATATTGCAACTTTTGCTCATAATTCTTTCTAACGATAGACACTTCAAGCCGGCTTGTATCACTTTGTCCCACAGCTCCATTGCATGGCTAATTGCTTGGTTTCACTATATTAACAAACGTGGTCATAATTGATATGCATTGTATGTGTCCTGTAATCTCACAGGAGCTCACTGGGTACTATGTTATTTCCCATGACTGAGCACATAGAGCTTTCAGAATGCAATTACAGTTTCATCTTCACTGACACAGGAGTTAGAAGGATGATGGATTAGAAGTGTACAAACTTTATTTAATATTATGTAACATCTTTGCTGACACAAGGAAAGTTTAAACATCTAGTGATGAAATTGTACATTCATTGCTTCGATTCTCTAGGGGAAAAATCACTCTAGAATATAGTATTGATAACAGGAAGGCTGAATGTGTGGAAGTTATTTCTAGTTACAAGTGTGGTGAGAAAAATTCAGTGGAGAAAATGAGTTAAAGAAAACTGGTTTATAATTTTGTGCTTTCGCTTAGTGGTCACTGAATGACACATGTGACAGAGGTTGTGTTTGTAAAGGCTGCGCACATTGATATTCCTGTTTCTGAAAGCTGCCAACTCCACAAAAATGCCTGAAAAGTGCTTAGAATGACTTTTTTGGGGGGGGTGTTCCTTTCTGTTTTGAGGATACAATGGAAGTAGACTGGCATTATTAAACTTATAGTAACCTAACTAACCATCATAGTCAACTACTCATGTTTAAGTGCTTCAGAATTTAAAATATGAAATATCTAGTTTTAGTTCCTTTATCAGCAATATGATTCAGATTTTATTTTGTCATTTTTAGCTTGTCTTTTTAGTCTCTTAAATTTCAAAGACGTCTAACTAACCATTTCTTTTAAAAACTTTAGTCTGGTAGTTAAGAAGAGGGTATGATTTCCCCCCCTTTATTTGTTTATATGTTGAAAAGGTACTGTATCCTTTTGTTATTGTGTCTATGATTTTTTAGAATTGATTTTTGCATGGATTTTTAGATATAAATTATAGCACATTTTTGTTCATTGTATATCCAGTAATTTTCAGCACTACTTTTTGCAAATACTGTAATTTCTCTTTAAAAATCTATATATTTTTTTACTATGTTAATACTAAAGATTCATGAGCATGGGAAATCTTTCCATCTTCTGATATCTTCTTCAATATATTTCTTCAAAGGTTTGAAGTTCTTTTCATACAAACCTTTCATTTTCCCAATATATTTCATATTGTGAAGGGTGTTGCTTCTCTGATTTCTTTCTCAGCCCAATTGTTACTTATGTAAAGGAGGGCTACTGCCTTGTTTGCGTTAATCTTGCATCAGCCACTTCAGTTACAGTGTTTATCAGCTGTAAGAGTTCCCTGATAGATTTTTTTTTTGTTTCCTGATATATACTCTGATATCATCAACAAATAATGATACTTTGACTTCTTCCTTTCCAATTTGCACAGATATGACAGACAATTCTCAATTGAGGAGTGGATGGGGTGAGCTGGGGGTGAGTGGGGAACCGTGTTGGTATATAAAAATGAGTAAAAATTTAAAATGAAAAAAATTAGGAATGGTCAGTTTTGTGAACTCGTTCTTGAGTTTATTTTCATTAAGGCTTTTTTCCTTCTTTTTTGTCTTTATAGCAATTCTTCATTGACAGGGACACTGCAGGGTTATTAAGATTCTTTTCTGATATGTTTTAGCCTAGAGCCTTTATATTTTCATGATGTCAATTTCCATCAACTTAGATTGATTGTGTTGAATTTGTGATTCAGATTCAGTGTGTTGAATCATTTGTATCTTAGCAAGTTTGAGTCCTCTAATTCAGTAACATGGTATATTTCTCTCCATTTAATTGTTCTAAATCCTCTCAGTACTATTTTGTAGTTGTTGAATCTTACACACTTGTTTAGCTTTACACTTTTGATATATCTTAGTTTTGTATTCATTAGGAGTATTAGAATCATAGAAAACTTCAATTTCAGTTGTTTGCTGCTACTATAAAACGTTATTTTTTGTATATTGATTGTCTATACTAAATCCTTTCTAATAGTTTAAAAGTTGACTACATAATTCTTTGTACGTTTAAATTATTTTATTTGTTTCAGTTGTCAGTATATTTGATTTTTATGGGTCATGAACAGATAATAGTTTCTTTGTGTAGCACTGCCTTTGAAGTACCTAGGAATTCAACGGCAATCACCCTTTCAGTCTCTAACTAAGGAAACATAGTGTGATCACAGCTATTTCTGGAGTCCACATGCATTTAGGAATAAAATATTGATTTTTGGCCAGAGACTAAAATTAATTCGAATTTTAAACCATACTTTGCATATTGTTAATGCTTGATAAATATTAAGTATTTGTACAGTTAGCTTCCAAATATTTATTGACTGTCATATAACATTTATTCCTCAAAGAAACAGAATAATGCATGGAGGCCATCACAGTGTCTGTCTCTCAGATTGTTAGTTCCTGTGCTCTGACTCCAGTTCATTGTAAATAGATTTAATTAGTTTTGGTGACTGTCTTTATCAAAGTTAACTTAATAATAATGTTTGAGTTATTTCTCAAATGGTTTTTTTTTTGCTCTTTTAGGGTGTTCACAGAGAGATATTCATAGTAAGCTAACTGCTTCAGGAAGAAATCTACTCAAGATTTATATACTGCTTTTCCTACTCAAGGACATATAAACACAAAGTAACTAATTTTTACTTGCATTTAAACTTGCAGGTGAATAGTTTCTTTTCTCTTTTAGAGACTTGCTTAGTAATAGAGAAAAATCTCACTTTAATTATTAGGCAAGTGTATAAGAATTTTTTTTTAAGAAATTGCCTTAAAATCCATCTCTGTAGGAGTTGTCCTATAGCTTCCAGTGGTTGAACTGAAATACGATACCTCAGTGAATAAGTTGGAGAATAGCCAAGAAAGACTCACAGTGTCAATTCTGGGTCTTCACATGCACATGTACACACAAATACATGTGCACAAGCATCTACATACATACATGTGCAATAAAAGAGAGACCAGGTCAGACCATTAGATGAGATGTTTAAAATATGGTCTAAGAATAACATCCTGCAAGAGTAATTAACTTACTCAAACTAAGCGAACAAACAGCAACAAGTACAACTGTAGATCTGAAGGAGAGTGGATAGAGAGGTTGGGCGTGGAGACAGGAGTTGCAATTTGGTGGACTTTGAAGGCTTCTCTGTGAGGAAGAAATCATAGGCACTGCTCAATTTAACTGTCATTCCTTAAAATTAATAGAATACTGGGACACAGAGATCCCATCATAAAAACACGGGCTTCCAAATTTTGATCTCAGAAATACAATTTGCCAGCTTTTACACACACACAAATAAGAAGTTGTGGAAAATCAGGAGATGACTAAGTTTTGCTAATAATTTCTTTTGTTCTTTTACTTTTAGAGTGTGTTCAAGGAAGAGCAATGCATTCAGTTGGAGAGTTAGAGGTTTATTCTTGAAGGAGAAAAGCCAACAGGAGCAGCGATTTATCACCACAGTATGGTTTTAATGGTTTCCTATGAATGTGATTTTGTTCCAATCAGCTCTGAAATTTCTGAGAAGAGGTGCATTAACTGGTCTCCTTGGATCTGATTATCTACCCTAACTATCAACGTGCTAGTCAATGAGTATTAGTCAGAGACCGGCTAAAACCATTGTCGTGATATTATTTCAAAATCCACCCATTCTCTTTTATAGTCGGTCATGTGATAGTAGGTATTTGAAGACTACTCTCTAATTACTGAGGTGGTGGATAAAGCCCATTTCACTCCGACCCCTGCCAGTGTAACGTCTGTTGAATTTATCGCCTCTCCCCTAATATGACTGTGCAGTGTTGATTAACTAAGCATGTGGCCCTTCAATTTGGTGACTCAAGAGAGCCCATAGATCACTTAGCACATCAGAAAGCATGTTCAATTGCTTTTGCCTTCATTTATTACCCCCTAGGACAGAAATGACTCTTAGCTTTCCTGATTAAAACACTGAGAACATACTTTAACTTTAATTGTATACACTTCCAGTTAATAGCATGCACTTCCCCCCTGGGCATAAACTCTTAAATCTCATTGAGATCCACTCGGTGCTATGACAGGTGCTCTAGCTTGAGGAAAATGCTTGTCACATGTTTGGTCTCTATTTATATAATGTGTTCCTGTAATTCATGGCAAAAGACAATGCAACTTAATTTTAAGCACACCAACCTTAAAAAATATTTAATTCCAATGAAAATGATGTAATTTTGACAACTATTCTGTAAAGAAAGCAGGACTATTTTAGGGAGTAGTCAGGCGATTAAGAGCTGATGTAAGTAATTTTGGAAATTGTATTTGACTAATTACAAATATGAGGGTCTTAGAAAATAAGTATATACAAATTCTAAGGAAAAAATAACAACATTTTAAGTGATTGGAAATATTTAAATGAAGTAATCAAAATATTATTGAATATTCCCAGAAAGATTACTAATTAACTTTATATTTATTATCAAAAAACATTGTGTTAAATGGAATTTTTGAAAAAAAATTAAAGGAATGAGTTACTTAGGCTAAAAAAATCTATGTAAATGTTTAATGATTTCCCTTATTATAAAACATTAAGTTCTAGGAAAGGTAGAATTCTCAAATCAAATTTCCATGAATAAACTTTTAGCTTAAGAGACTTCTAGCCATATAGTTTCCCCAACTATCAATAGAGGATTATCATAAAAATGAGACTTGGGAGACAATAAATGATTAAGATGTAATTTTAGCAATTATACCTGGGAAACAAATGGTCTATATCCATATAAAACAAACTTGAAAAAATCTACAAAAGAGGTGATTATTTATGTGACAAAAATAGTTTAAATAGGATGGTAGTAGACTAACAAATTAGTATTGCTAAAATATTATTCTATACAAAATAGGGATGTCCTATGATATTTTATTAAGGGATAAATCACTTATGTGAGAAGCCAAGAAAACCGAGAACCAAAGGTCCACCTCCTGCTCTCCGGGACTTGACCGGAACACAACTGGAATCCAAAAGAGATCGAGTCTTCTCCCCCAAACTCTTTTATCCCCCTGTACATTTTACATACTTGTGACCACGCCCAAATGGGCATGGCCAGTGCTATGGGTATGTACCTCTCTCCCTACAAATTAGGATTTTTGTTTAAGAATCAACAGACAGACCTTCCCATTTTCTGAAGCTTTATTTAAATGAAATATAGGTATCGTGTTTCTTTTTATGCGAAAATATATTTTAAAATATACTTTGATAACTTTTGTTTTGATATTATTAAGCATTTTAATCAATTCCATGTCAACAATAAAGCATGGGTATGTTACAGAAATGACAATTACAGGTAGCTCACAAAGTTGCTTATCTAAAATAAAGACCGTTTTTTATACTGGTATGGAGAAACAGTGGCAAAATAAACCAATTAATTCATTGACTTCAAGCATTTTACAATTTAATCAGATAGTTATAAGTGAATAGGTACATGTTTAATGAACTATGGAGGCACAAAGAGCCATTTAAGATGTAGAAATGAAAAAACATGATTTATTTCTGCATACAGCTGGGATAACTTTGTCCATTAGAATGAAGTTATCAAATTTTTATAATAGACATATCACTATAGGTTCAGTGTTAAAACAGGTATCTGCAGAGTAAGGATGAAAATAGTTCCCAGTAAGGAGACCATTGCTTATGTAGGAAACGGAGACTAGTGACTGGAGTAAGTAGTAGCTGTGGATGAGAGTGACTAGTGACTGATAATATTTCCCTATATTTTGATTATCAAGATGATATAAATTACTGGTAGGTGAGGTGGTGCTTAGACAAAGTAAAGGCAGGAATGAAATGTGATTACAGGTTTCAGGGGAGAACAACAGAATAATGTTGCTCTCTGGTTTCTGAAATGAGGATTCACTGGCCAAGGCAGTGACTGAAAAGCTGTGATATGAGTATGTTAAGTACGAGTTATCCGTTAGATACTGGAAGAGATATACTGAGCCTGGCAACATTCGTAAAATTACAACTCAGGGAAAAAGTAAAGCCAGAGACACATTTTCTGTTTGTCAGGGCACAAGTACTTTGTAAAGTCGAAGGGCTGGGTAAATAAAACCTTGGTGTCATTTAAAGTAACGAATCTAGTCTATGATCTTAACTGTCTTGAAGTAGCAAGAGGCATAGAAATCACTAATGACGCCGGGCGTTGGTGGCGCACGCCTTTAATCCAAGCACTTGGGAGGCAGAGGCAGGTGGATCTCTGTTAGTTCGAGGCCAGCCTGGTCTACAGAGCGAGTGCCAGGACAGCCTCCAAAACAGTACAGAGAAACCCTGTCTCGAAAAACCACAAAAAAAGAAAAGAAATCACTAATGGATGTCTCAGAGTAGTAGTCAGTGAAATAAGTAAAACAAAGTCCCAAAATCCGATAGTGTTACTCTGAGTTTTGAAATTATTACTGGATGATGCTACACTGAATTTCACAGGGGAGATGGTTTCAACAGAAGCACAAAGCACATTTAAATGTACCCAAACTTTAGGAACTCCGTTAAAGCAAAGTTGTGAAGAAGGATGATTCTCACCTCCATACTTTGTTATTAAAAATGTTTTTCCCTCTGAAGTTGACTGAAGCAGTTATTGAAAAGGTTTACTAACAGGGGTAATTTGACCTATTCATGAGATGATGCCTGTCTTCAACTTCACCTGTGGTGTGGAAAGGAAGGATAAGTGATTCCATGTCTATTTCAAGGAGGCCATAAAGAGAGGATGTTTCAGGTTAGAGATTACAGAAGCTTGGTACAGAAGACATGTAAGTCTTTGTGCTCACAGATAAGCAATAGGGAAATCAGGAATGGTAAATACATAGAATTGTCTCTTCAAAGAGAGAGATGTATAGTCTGTTTTCTGATCAGAAGTCTGCTAACAGATGGCAATAGCCTGGCAACCTTTGAGCTCTCTGTGTGGTCGGACACACTAGACACCATAGACCCTTGAGTTTTTGCTTTTGTAAATCTATAGCATTATCCTGCCCCAGGCCTTATCTTGAACCTGTTTTCTCAGCTAATCCACAGAACCTACCTTCATAGAAGATGCCACTTACAGTTTACAAAGAGTTGATGCAGTCATGTTCTATTTGTGTGTGTGTGTGTGTGTGTGTGTGTGTGTGTACCCAGAGTATTGACTTAATTATCAATAGGAAACTTATTGCAAATTGTGTTATGCTTAAATATACCTAAGATAAAGTACTTGGGGTTGAAGCTTAAATCAACACCAGCTACTGAGTCACACTGAACCTAACTACCTTCTTACCTCCTGTGTATCATTACCAGGCTGGCCCCCATCCCCCCACAGCTTGGGTTATAATGGTGGAGACACTCCGAAATGACTGACCCTAGCTGGAATAGACAACTTCACAGGTGTCTGGATTATTTGAATATGAACTGGGTGTGTCATTTCAACATAAAAAGTAGTTTTTTCCCTTTTTTAAAAAAGTTAAATCAGAAACAAGCTTGTTATACTTGTCAATCCCAGTTCTCTCTCCCTCCCCTCCTCCCCTGCCCTCCACCAACCCCCTACCTTCCACGGAGAATCTTCCAAGTCTGTCATATCATTTAGAACAAGGTCTAGGTTCTCTACCATGTATTTAGGCTGAGAAAGTATCCCTCTATGTTGAATGGGCTCCCAAAGTCTATTTGTATACTAGGAATAAATGCTGATCCACTGCCAGAGTCCTTATAGATTGTCCAGGTCTCCTAACCGACACCCATGATCAGGGGGACTGAGTCAGACCAATGCTGGTTTCCCAGCTATCAGTCTGGGGTTCAGAAGCTGTTTTATTTGGTTTCTCCAGCCTGGTCTTGACCCCTTTGCTCATCAACCCTGCCTGTCTGCAACTGGATTCCAGGAGTTCAGCTCAGAGTTTAGCTGTGGGTGTCTGTTTGTGCTTTCATCAGGTACTGGATGAAAGCTCTAGGATGGCATATAAGGTAGTCATTAATCTCATTATCAGAGAAGGTCATTTAAGGTAACTGCTCCACTGGTGCTTAGATTGTTAGTTGGAGTTATCCTTGTAGATGTCTGGATATTTCCCTAGTGCCATATTTCTCTTTAAACTTATAATGACTCCCTCTATTGTGGTATCGATTTTCTTTCTCTCCTCTGTTCTTCCCCTACTCAATCTTCCTACTCCCTCATATCCTCCTTTCCCCTTCTCTTCTCCCCTTCTCTTTCTCCTAACTCCCTCTTCCATCCCCTCATGCTCCCAATTTTGTTCCTTTCCTCTTCTCCTGGAAACTGTGTCTCTCTTAGGGTCCTCCTTGTTTCCTAGCTTCTCTGGAGGTGTGGACTGTAGGCTGATAATCCTTTGCTCTATGTAAAATCCATACATGAGTGAGTACATACCATGTTTGTCTTTCTGTGACTGGATTACCTTATTCAGGGAAGTTTCTCCTTGTGTCATCCATTTGCCTGCAAAATTCAAGATTCCATTGTTTTTCTTGTTTGTTTGTTTGTTTTTCTGGCTGACTAGTACTCCATTGTGTAAATGTACCACATTTTCTTTATCCATTCTTCAGTTGAGGGGCATATAGGTTGATATCAGGTTCTGGGCTATTACAAATAATGCTGCTATGAAATAGTTGAACAGATGTCCTTATTGTATGAATGTGCATCTTTTGGGTATATACCTAAGAGTGTAATTGCTGGATCTTGTGGTAGACTGATTCCCATTTTCCTGAGGAACTATCAGACTTTTTTCCAAAGTGGCTGTACAAGTTTGTACTTCCACCGTCAGTGGAGGAGTGTTCTGCTTTCTCCACATCCTCTACAGAATAGACTGTCATTGGTGATTTTTAATTTAACCATTATGACAGGAATAAGATGATATCTCAGAGTTGTTTTGATTTGTGTTTCCCTGATGGCTAAGGATGTTGAGTACTTTCTTAAATATCTTTCAGCAATTTTAGATTCCTTTGTTGAGAATTCTCTATTTAGTTCTGTATCCAACTTTTTAATTGGATTATTTGATGTTTTGGTGACTAGTTTCTTGAGTTCTTTGTATATTTCAAAATCAGCCCTTTATTATAGAGCTATAGTCCTGAAAACATCTTCACATTGGCACAAAATTAGACGGGTAGACCAAGGGAATAGAATCGAAAATCCTGATAATAGCCTACACACCTTCAAACACCTGATTTTTGACAAAGAAGCTAAAACTATACAATGTAGAAAAGAAAGCATCTTCAGCAAATGGTGCTGGCACAACTAGATGCTGGCATGTAGAAGACTGCAGATAGATCCATGCCTATCACCATGCACAAAACGTAAGTCCAAATGGATCAAAGACCTTAACATAAATACAGTCACACTGAACCTCTTAGAATAGAAAGTGGGAAATACCCTTGAAAGAATTTGTACAGGAGAATGTTTTCTGAACATAACACCAGTAGCAACAGACACTGAGATTGACAATTAATAAATGAGACCTCATGAAACTGAGAAGCTTCTGTAAGGCTAAGCTCATAGTAACAAGACAAAAAGTCACCCCACAGAATGTGAAAAGATATTCTCCAACCTCACATCTGAAAAAGTAGTTTTGTAATTATAAGTTTTAATAAATCACCATGATTTATTGAGATAAATTAAAATTTTCTTTATAAATATATGTTTTATTCAACTTATTTTTATAGTACACATGCTCAATGTGAAGTTCTAGATTCACTGTAACTATTTTCTCTAGGGAACTAACCCTTACTTCGAAAAGGCTATCAAAAGATGCTGTTTAGTCACCGATCTACAGTGGTGACTTGGCTGGTGCAATAACTGCACAAAAGTTGTGGAAGTAACCATCCATTCTGACTGGATTTAAGGCTCACTCCATGAGATGAAACCCGTGCCTGACACTGCCTAGGTAGCAAAAACCTAGGACTAGACAGATCATGGACCTATTTAAATTAGAAGCAAGCTTGCTTGGCTTGTTAATCCCAGCCCTCCCCCATTTCCTGTCTGCTCCCCAGGTAGGGTGAGGCCCTCTGTAGGGAATCTTCAAAGTCTGTCATATTATCTCAGGCAGAGCCTAGGCCCTTCCCCATGCGCCCAGGCTGAGACAGCATCCCTCCATGTGGAATGGGCTCCCAAAGTCTGTTTGTACGCCAGGGCTAAATACTGATCTAGTATCCAAGGCCCCATAGATTGCCTAGGCATCCTCACTGACACCCACATTTAGGGGGTTCTGGGTTTGTGCCATGCTGGCCTCTCAGTCACCAGTCAGGGTCCAAGGGCTCCCCTTTGTTCAGGTCAGCTGCCTCTGTGGGTTTTACTTTCCAGGTTTTGTCTCCTTTGCTCATCACTCCTCCCTCTCTGAAACAGTGTGCTGTTTCCATCAAACCTCTACTTCAGGCCTCAGAAGTTTTCCAGAAGAAGAGGCAGGAAGACTGTAAGACCCAGTGGAGATGAAAGACACCATTAAAACGATGCCTTCTGGACACAACATGACTGATGGACATGAGAGTTCATAGAGACAGTAGCAGCATGCACAGTACCTGAGAGTTCTAAACCAGATAAGGTCCCAGTTCTGAGAGATGGCAAGGACAGGATCCCTCATCCTTCATCCTTAACCAAGTAAGTTAAGTAAGAATTAGTTTTCTTCAAGAGAGTCTCACATACATCAAAACCATACTTAAAAGAAGACCTCATGTCAGCTGTGATAGTAGCAAAAAATAACTCAGTGTTGCTTTTGGAGATTATTTTTGCTCCCCTAACACATTGTCTGGCCATTTTTTAAACTTTACTGATCTTTTGCTTATATACTATGGTTTCCAATTTTGAGTTTTTATGGGTTTTCTGTGTGCAAGTGTGTGTGTGTGTGTGTGTGTGTGTGTGTGTGTGTGTGTGGTTCTCCTGCTTTCTCTTCCTGTTAGTTTGATATATTTTTTTTGCCTGTTTTGTAAAATAGGAGAGAAGGAAGGCATGAAGTTAGATGGCTAGGAAGGTGGGGAGGATGTGTAAGGAGATGGAGATGAGAGAGGGAAAACCATTATCATAATAAATTATATGGGAAAATAATTTTGATTATAAATAGTGCTCTGTTTAGTTCTGCTCTAGCCATCTTCACTTATTTGATTCTGTATTTCCCAAAAACTAAAAGTCCCACAGTCAGAATTTTGGGGTTCCAGCTTCAAGCTGAAGATCAGAGAAACAAAGCAGCCAGCCAGTAGATCTTACCTCTACCCAGCTGAAATGGCAATCCTGTCTCCATGAATGCTCAGAAGCATAAAGCTTCCAGATCCTGTTTCCTCCTCTCTATAGTCCTTTCTCTGCCCAACCATATTACTCCTGTCTCTACCTCCCTAGTGCTGAGATTAAAACCATGTTACACCAGGTGCTGAGATCACCTTTGTGTGAACTGTTTCTTTTAAGACTGGATCAATTTTGTGTAGTCTTTGTGGCCTTGGACTAACAGAGATTGGTCTATATCTACCTCCAAGTGATGGGTTTAAGGGTGTGTACCACCACTGCATGGCTTCTATAGCTACCTAGTGTAGCTGGCTTTGCTTTCTGTACCCTCAGTCAAGTTTTAATAAATCATAAATAATATGTTACCATAATTCTGTTTCTCTATTGAGTTGTTTCAGTGAATAATTATAGACAATTATTCATTAATTTATGCCTTGTTTACTTATTTCCATCATTATGGATACAAAGAAATCTTCATCTTTTACAGCTGTTCAGATTTCAGAGAATTTTAACTGAATTTCAGTTGCATTTATTTCTCTCATTTACCATTATCCAATGATGAAACACAGTACAATATTCATTCATTTATAAGCATGTCTTTTAGAGGTGGGAGGGGTAACATAGAGAATATGGACAGGATCAGATAAAAGTATCTGTGATTTGCTATTTGATGTTTCTTTGTATTTATCTGTCAATATACATATAATTATTATATATCAATATGTGCACACAAATATTTACACACTTGTAAATAGAACTGTCTAGTGAACCCTCTATATTGACTACATAACTGATGAAGTGTTATTGAGCTCACAATGTCGTTGTGAGAAATGAATACTTTTTCTGTTTCTTATATCATTTTTACTGTATTTTATGTGTGCCTTTTGCCTGTATGTATCTATATATGTGTGTGTGCACCACATGTGTGTGTGTAGTGCATGCAAATGCAGGACAGGGATTCAGATTCCCAGTTACTGGAGTTGTGGGCAGTTGTGAGTCACCATATAAGTGTTGGGAACTGAATCCAGGTCCTCTGTAAGATCAGTAAGTGCTCTTCACAGCTGAATCAGGTCTCCAGCCCTGAAACATAGCATACCTATAACTAAAAGTGTACTATCCTTCTAACCTATCCAATGTGAGTAGAACAGGCTATTCCTAAAACTGACCTAGGCTGTGATAGCCTGACTTAATTTGCCTTGCATTTTCCTTGTGACATATGGATTCCATTAACAATAAATGCTCTTACATCCCAAGTATATTTTCAACTTGTTAAACCTATTATTTTAATCTTAGAGTGAATCCATAGCAAAATATATAAAATAATATTAATTCAGAAAAGGCTTGTTTATTCTCATTTATCACCCAGTGTATTCAACCAAACATCCTCATAGTGGCCTCAAAACTTTCCTTCATAGTAAAGTATATCTAATCTTATAGTTTGACATAGAACATAACTTGTATGTTGAGAAATAAAAATCAAAGTTGGTAAATATCAGAATTTCTTATTTTTTTAATTTGAAATGTCTTATAGGAATAAAATATGACAGAATATAAATTAATTTTTACTGTCTATGCTTATGAAAATATAAATTGTAACAATTTTCCTAATTGAGAGGTAAATACATTTCAATACCATGCCTCATTACTCATATTTGTTTTGGAAATATGTGTAGAAGTACTGCAGTTGTTGACAGTAATTCATATTGCTTTGGTAAAAGGAATAGGTATTATGAAATAAATTGTTATTCCCCAAATTTTAAGCTGTAATTATCCCCATTGGTAAGTAATTACTTGAAACCAAAATGGACATTTGAAAGAATCAAGGCTTATAATAAAATATTCCCAGGGGAGAATATTAGAAATATTTACATTGAACTTTTTGAAGTAAGTATTTAGTTGGGTGGGTATTGTTGCTCATCAATTTCTCCTTGTCTTCTAATATTTTTCAAATAAGCAATTTCCTTCTGCTTGAATGTTTTACAGTCAAAGAAGAAAATATAGTCTGTGTAGGGACGGTAACATGTTATGAACTTCACCAGTGTTGTCCTTCCTGGTTCCACTCTGGGACTCCAAGGAAGATGGGGATTATAAACATGATAGTCAAAAGCTGGGGTCAGGTGGTCTGTGAGGGCTGATGACCAATGTCAGCACAGCTTCTTCTATGCTCCTCAAATGGGGAAGAAAACAAATCAGTAAAGAGCATTGGGCAGCAGAATTACGGGGAGCTCAGAATCACTCTAATTAGGTGGTTCTCAGCCTTCCTAATGCTGGTGACTCTCAATCATAAAGTTATTTTCATCACTACATCATTACTGTAACTTTGTTAGTTATGAATCATAATTCAACTGTCTGTTTTTCCAGTGGTTTTAGGTGATCCCTAAGGATCATTTGACCCTCAAAGAGGTCATGACCCACAGGTTGAGAACCATTGTTCCAGTTCTTCTTTTGCAAGGTACATGCTGGCATAGTGAGCAAGACACCTGGAACATTTGACCACAGCTATACAGGGAAACTGTCAAGCTCCAGATCCTGGTCTCAGGCCTCTGGAGCCCTGGTACCATGCCATTGCTGACCTTGGCAGGGAACAAAAGATCAGAACTCCTTGTTCTACACACAGAACCCTGAAGGGCCTTTGGCCCTACCTGGTCTCTGCCAATGCTGTGTGTTTACTTTTATATTACACAGAATCCTAATTTTAACTGTTATGCATCACATTAATTGTTAGAAATTAGATATATTTTTGTTCTATATCCAGAGTGCTAAAAAGTAAAAATTGCTTTTAATAGACCCTTTTTTATTATTTATTTTAAAATTTAAATTTAAATTAGAAACAAGGTTGCTTCACAAGTCAGTTCCAGGTCCCTCTCCGTTTCCCTCCCCTCCTCCTGTGCCCTCCCCCTAGACCCCCCAATATCCCCTCATTAATAGACCCTTTAATATAAATTTTAAGGAAGTCAAGTGTGATGGATATTCTTAGTTATCAACTTAATGAAGTCTGGAATTCACTAAAACCCAAATGCTGATTATACCTGTGAGGGACTTTTTTCTCAATTGAATCAATTGATGTGGGTAAAACCACTTATAATCTGGATCTTTTGAGGTGAGAAGATACACCTTTAGTCTGGTCTGTACCTTCTGCTGGTAGCCCATATAAAGGCCATGGAAGAAGGAAGTTATCTCTTTTTGCCTGCTTGCCCTCAAGCACACTGGAACATTCATTCCTTCACTGGCCCACTTCTTCAGGATTCAGAAGGACACTGGAGATCAGATGAGACATCTAGCCTTGTGATCTGAACAACTACTAGGGTCTTGAAATTTCCTTTGGTAGACAGTGATAGGCAATGGATTTGGTGACTCTGTAAACACAATTTTGGCAGTTTGCAGAAAATAAGGAAATATGATGATACCAGTCTGTTGTTCCTAACATCTCTAGTTAAATTTACAAAGGAAAAGGTTGTGTTCTGTGATAACATTAATCAATTTCTAACATCTCAGAATATAGTAAAGGATGTAAAGGAACTGAATGATAAAACTGATCAGTTGCAGATATACTTATACAGTCTAAATGTTTCCAAGTCTGTCTTGGAAGAGAATCTTCTCTCCAAGAGCCACAGAGCTCAATGTGTGGAAATTCAAGCCGAAGCCCTCATTATAAGGCTGGCTGAATTACAAAGAAAAGTGAAGTACTAGCCTCAGAGGGTGTTAGAGGTTAAGGTGAGGACATTAATTGATGACGAAAGGAATCCCATTACTTGGAATGGAGATGTGCTGATGGACCCTATGGGGGTGAGAACTTTGAAACTCATGTTCTCAAGGGTTAATCTCACTTGAGGAAATTGTCTCTACACCTCTACATGTTCATCAGAAGATGCACCCTCGCCCCATCCTTGAAGTATTGTTTTTTTAACATTTGATTGAGAAAATAATCCTTAGTTGTCAGTTAAAACAGCAGTAACTTTACCTGAAGGAGATGCCAGGCAAGACAATAGTGATGTCCCTCAGGACACTAATAGTTGCCTCTAGACCTAAGGCTAGGCAGGCTTCCTAAAGGGAAAGTAGAAAGTGTATCCATGAGGAGATGCATTTCACTAACAGTTTAATGATTTTGCTATTTCATTCATGCAGAAGTCTGGGGAATATGTTTATGAATGGATTTTAAGGGAATTTAATTATTCTATTTTAATGGAATAATGGTGGAAGAAACATAAAACTATGTCAGGTTAAATTTATTGATATGAGCCTCTGATTGCAGATTCTAGGTTTAATATGGAAGCTTGAATAGTTAAAAAATATGCCAAAAGTTTGTATGAATGGTTAGCTGGAGCATTTGTCAAAAAAAGATCTATTAAAGAGGAGTTGGAGAAGCATGATAGACCTTGGATTACTGTTGATAAAGAGTTTTTAAGGCTCAAGAAAATTGCAATGCTAGAGTCAGGGACACCATGTAAAACCTAATGCTTCACAATGGCAAAGTCCGCAAGAGAAGCCTTTCACTGATCTTATAAGATGAAGAACAGAGAGAGGGGCACGTGTCACATGAAGAAATTGCCCAAATGCTCATAGTATCCTGTTACAAGACCATCTGCTACTGAAATTGTATGTATAGCCTCATGGGGTATATGCCGTATGATCAGTTGACTGAAGAGAAGAAGATTAAGGCTTGATTTACTGGTGGTTCTGCACTTTATGCATGCGACACCCAGAAATGAACAGCTGCAGCATCCCAAGCTCTTTCTGGGACAACCTGAAAGACACCAGTGAAGATAAATCTTCACAGTGGGCAGAACTTCTGGCAGTACCCATGGTCATATTTTGTTTGGGAGTAGAAATCGTCAGACATGTGATTAGTCGCTGATTCATGGGCTATAGCGAGTGTACTGGCTGGATTGTCAGGGTCTTGGAAAGAGTGATTCTACAACTAACATATGCCTTAAATCAAGAGTTTGTGAGCATGTCCAAGCCAAACAGGGCCTCCTCAAAACTCAGTATTTCTCTAGTAATAGAGTTTTTCTATGTTATTTCATATTATTGATATGAGGAATAAAAATTTTATCCTAGGTTTGAGGATGAATGAGCCAGACTAGGTTTTCCCAAATTATATGTACAAAAAGAAAAAACCTGAAGTGTCTTACACATTGTGTGGTGGTGCTGGCCTCTAGTCCTGTTCTTCAGATGGGAAGGCAGGGTGATTATGAGTTCATGGCTAGCTTCTGCTACATAGTAAGTATGTGGTCTATCTGGAATTGAAGAGATTGCTTCAAATAAATAAATAATAACAAAGCAAATAAAGCTAAATATTCTCTCTGATTAACAAACCTCTTTATAACACTATGAATTTCAGAATTTAGCATACATTTATTGTATAAAATGGTGACATTCATTATGACTTTTTATATATATGTAAATCATGTGCTTTTGTCTCATCCCAACCCTATCATTCACTGAAACCTCTTCCTCTTCTACCATAGGACATTTTAAGGAAAAAGATGTTCTCTTTTAAATCACAGCTGCAGGCACCATCTATCAGAGCAGGAAAGTCAAGGATTCAGAGATTGAAGTAGCTGATCATA
Source organism: Mesocricetus auratus (assembly GCF_017639785.1). NCBI lineage: Eukaryota > Metazoa > Chordata > Mammalia > Rodentia > Cricetidae > Mesocricetus > Mesocricetus auratus. The sequence goes on from NW_024429186.1 coordinate 48,130,536, forward strand.
TGGCACCATGGCCACAAAAGAGAAAGATGAATGCATGCATGGTACATGGCTTGCTTTCTCCACTAAATAGTCTATATTTATTCTTTAACAGTATCATATACATATACAATATATATAATTTTATTCACCACCAACTTGCCTCTTGCATTCTTCACAGATACTTCTAATATAAACTTCTGTCATCTTCATGACCTACCCTGATTTTTTTTAACTTTTATTTTACTGAGTTCAATTGGTGTTGCCTGCTCCAATGCTTACTGATCTTGTTCTTGTGCAGATAACCGTTTGACGTGATATTCTAGGCATACTATGGAAATATGCAAAGAAGTCATCATTAAATATTAACTTCATTTTTCTTGTGCTGTCCTTGACTCCATGTCTTTTGGGACCTGGTTAAATCTGTTATGGTCACAGTCTTTGTGACCTACCTAGACTTACAGTATCAGTCTAATGGCATATAGTTACATTGCCATACGAGATAGTGGCCACTGACATTAATTAGGGAAGACTAGGGGGATACAAGGAAATTGAAAAATATAAATTAGACAAACACATATGATAAAATTTAAAAAAAGAACAAAAATACACAAAACCAAAAAAGCTGTCCAAGATCTGGTACAGCTCCTCTCATCTCCAGTGAACAGGAAAAACATGTTATTTCATTAACATGGCTTTATGCTAATTTAAGAAGTCATACTGACTTAGGGAAGGAAAGTTAACACCAAGTTCAACCTGAGTTTTCATTAGTCTTCCATTAGTGTGACAGTGATAATTTAAATTTGTTATAAAGTTTAATCAGTAATTCTTTTCAAGGGAAATATATAAATATTAAAAATATAAGAATCTACTTTGACTTTCACATATTACAGCAATGCTTTCAAATGACATTTTAATAATTTCTTCATCAGTTTTTCGAGTATTTGCTAGTTATCTAATTGTATTTTAAGGAAGCCATTGTCATTGATGGCTTAATTTTGTTAAATGTTTTGTGGTTGGTTTATGACACTAGAAAATTAATATATCTTAAAATTTCTATGAGAAGGAGCATGACGTAATTCATGATGACCTACATTTTGCTGTTATTGTGTATTATCAAATAAAAACGCCATTTTTAGCATAGAATAAATACTAAAAAGTAATTGGTCAGCTATAATATATGTTATATGAGGCAACAATTAATTCGGTCTTTCTAACTTGGAATACATTGGCTGGCAATTGTGAGAATATTAGAACTGTGTCTCAGTAAAAGACCTGCTGAAGTTGTGGAAGCTGGTGCTTCTGAGGAAATGCACCATTTAGCTTTCATTGGGAAGACAAGAATATTGTTGTGCAGTGGACTGGAGGGAACTTGAATTAGTTCAGTCAATTAAGTCATGATTAATTTATGTTAGATCCTGCTCTCTTGAGTCTATAAAAGCTAAGACTTTAGTTAACCAGCAGTATTTAGTTTAATAAAAGTAAAGTCTTTAAAAATGAATTCTGCAGAGAAAAAATCTACCACTGACATGATCAATAGGCAGCAAGAATTGCATTTTAATTTGTGCCAGTAGAAGTTTGAATGAATTAAAAGACTAACAACAAGAGAGTTACTTCTTTCAAATGGATAGCCAGATTTCCCAGATTGTTAATAGCATGGCTTACCCAGTGACTCCTACCCTGAACATGTGGCACATTTGAAGTATACGAGAGAGCAAAGGCTTTCTTTGCAGAAGAACCTGCCACTAATGATAAGTTCGTGTTGTCTCTGGGTCTAAATAGAAACAGTCAATTGCTAGCACCTTCAGTCAAGAATGCTTCTGCAGGGGCTGTGAGTAGATTGTGATTACTCTAATTATCCTTCTGAACATAATGTATAAGTCTAATGGGTTTTTGAGCATGTAAGGCATTTAGAGAGAAATGCAGCTATATGCCTAAGCCACAGGGAAAATAATAGAGATTTACCCTGTTCAACGGAAAGAGCAGAAAGTAATCTTAAGGAAAATGCCTTAACTTTGCTCACAGAGTGGCTCAGATAGCTTCATACAGTATTTTATTGAAGGCTAGTGTTGAATTTAGGAGAAATCTTTCTTCAAGAGAATAAATGAAGGAGATACCTTCAAGGGTACCGTCATGGACGGTGAGGAGAAGCTACATGTCTGACTATTCTCATGGAGGTGTTTTAAATCATTGAATAAATCTGACCAATGTCATCTGAAATCTAAAAATGTCATGCTGAGGCTATCATATAGCTTTAATTTTAATAGAACTACTGTGATAAGAGGCAGTGAGTAGGTCTTGTTCAGATCAAACATGATACTTCCATGAATACTCTATGGGGATATTGCTAGATCAAATGGCACAGTGAAGGAAGGTAGTATGTGGAGGTAACCTCCTTGGCTTTCAGTTCTCTTGTACTCCTTCCCCCTTGCTCCAGGTATCCCATGTGTTTTCCAGGTTGGCCTTGAATTCACAGTCCCCTTATTTCTACCTCCTCTGTAGTTAAGATTTTAGGCTTTCCAGTTTAGTTGTGTAGTCTTGAACAGTTCACTTAATTTATTTGCCTGCAATTTCTTTCATATGTTGAGTGGAAGCAGTGTCATCCGCCCTTCTCAGGCTGTCATGCAGATTTCATGGGTTAATGAGGATCAATCCATCCTGCAGGCAAAGCCCTGAGGAATTTTCCTGGCAAGGAGCAGATGCTCAGGGAACAGCAGTGCTAATTAGCATATGGCCTTTCATGTCACTTAGAAGCACACTTGCAGAGTGTGTAAGATGGGGTTTGTGAGGAGAACAATGATCAGTTACAAGGCTGGAATGTCAAAGCACCTAGTTCTAAGTCTTTTGTTTTGTTACATACATATACAACAAAAAGAAAGAATGGGACTAGCATCTGCCTGATTACCTAAGCCATCTCCTGTATTTTATTTCCTTCCCATTCTCTGAGATATAGTTCAGGACAAACCACAATATCCTTACATGAAAAATGAAGGCTAAGTAGAGATTTCTCCCCAAATATGTACTTACATTTCACCTAAACTTAAGCTACTAGCCACAATAATTACTTTCAAATATTCCTGCAATACTATTATATTCATTCAAAAGTACCATTAGTGATCACATAAAATTCCTGTGATTACAATATTATCCTTTTCTTCTAATTTTTTCATTCTTAATTTTACATAGAGGGGATTGGTGACCATCCTTGTGCTATTTTTTCAAACAATATTTTTATTTATTCCCAAGAACATTGGTTAAGGGTATAAGTGTCAGATATAAAGTAGCTGTTCAAAAATTTAACAGTGGGAAAGACTCACTCCATGACTGTAAATGCCCAAGTACTTACATTACCCATCATGAACCACATGCTTCAAGTATCGATCAAATACAGCCATCCATCTTGCTATCAGCAGTGTGGCATGAAGTAAGAAAAGTCCCATCTTTGTGACATGTCATGTTTCATTGCCAGAATGAATTATTTTTCTTTTCAAAAAGCAGTTGGTCGATAATGATACAGTGGCTCAAATGTGTTATTTTCAACAGTAACTATCATAGTTTCTATAGGTGTAGAAAATCATCAGTGGCTTCTTCACACATAAGTACTAACTGAACCATGAAGGGAAAAGTGATTTTTGACAACAATGGCACCTACAGTTTTTGCCATTAGCAAAACAATGTCGGGAAGGTAATAAAAGTACTGTCATTTCCAGAAAGTTTGTGAAGATATCTGTGGGTAATATTAATCTTAGGTCTCCCAAAAAAGAGAGAATTAAACAGTGAACTATGTTCTATGATTAGGAATTCTATGGTTAGGTGAGGAGGGAAGACAGGAATAAGAGAGGGATTGTGGGGAGTGACAACTAACACTAAGGGCCATTACATGGGCCTTATGGAAGTCTACTGCTGCAGAAAGTTCTTAAAACATATACATATGTAAAAGAAATCCAAATGGAGTTACCAAACAGCAGGGGATACAATGCCTCAACTTGTCATCTTTTACTACCAAGTGTTATTTATAGTGCCAGGAATGGATTGCATATAATTGAGTTCTTTGCCAAAAAGGCCACATAGAAAACCCCAAACCATTTCTAAGGCTATTGGCTGCTGTCTACAAACTGATGGTAAGGCCCCACTGCTGAAGACAACACTTACATCTCACTTATGTGGGGAAGCCAACTTGGTGCTTCATTCCTAGCAGCCAGTGTTCATGGTACTAGACATTACATGATATCAGAGAAAGGTAACCACAAACACAGATACAAAACATGAGATCTACAGCATACTGGTGCAATAGTGGCACAAATGTTATAGTAGTAACCAACTGCTCTTCCGTTGGATTTGAGGCCCACTCCACAAGATCAAGTACTGCTTGATGGGCAAAAGTGTGAGAATAAATAGACCACAGGACTAGGGGAAAACCAAATACTATTGTTTTTCTAAAGGAACTCAGAAATAAAATGACTCAGAATATTCTGCTATACCCATATATTGCATTCTTTCTCAGTCATCATCAAAGAAGTTTCCTCTTGTGATGAAAACCGATACAGGGATCCATAACTAGACAATGTGCAGAGGGTGAAAGACTTTGTAGCAGTTATAAATGGGATGTCTTCACCAAGCCCCTCCTCTCAGGGACAAGGTAGCTGTGAGGAAGAGTCAGTAATAAGATTTTAGGACTGGGTTACCTCACTCAGGATGGTTTCTTCCAGTGCTATCCATTTCCCTGCGAATTTCAAGATCCCATTGTTTTTTTCTGCTGAGTAATACTCCATTGTGTAAATGTACCACATTTTCTCTATCCACTCTTCAGTTGAGGGGCATCTAGGTTGCTTCCAGGTTCTGGTTATTACAAACAATGCTGCTATGAACAAAGTGGAGTCGCAAAAAGACAAACATGGTATGTACTCACTCTTTTATGGATTTTAGATATGGATCAGGATAGTGCCAGTCTGCACTTCCACAGATAGAGAGTCTGGGAAACAGGAAAGAACCTAAAAGATATGCATATATGCATAGTACCCAAGAGAAGAGGATGGAGACAAGATCCTCTGAATGGATGGGGAACACGGCGAGGGGAGGGGGGGAGTGGGACCTGGGAAGAATAGAGGGAGTAAAGAGGAAGGGAGTTGGTCATGGGGGAACAGGAAGTTGAGGGGGTGGGGGTAGAATAGGGGGAAGAGGGAATCATAGGACCGAAGACAGATCAGGCACCAGAGTGACCTCGAGTGATCTAAAGGTATAACATCAATTGACAAGCTAAGCAATAGTGGAGGGACCACCTCGAATGCCCATTCCTGATAATGAACTTGATGTCTATAACCATCTGGGAGCCTTCATCCTGTGACTGATGGAAGCAGAGGCAAACACCCACAGTTAAACACTGAACTGAACCCAAGGAACCCAGTGACAGAGAGAGAGGAGTGATGAGCAAATTGGCAAAGAATGGGCTGGCAAAACCAGCAGAGACAGCTGATCTGAACAGGGGAGTGCTCTTGGACCCTAGACCGACAGTGGGGAGGCCAGCATGGGACTGATCTGGACCCCCCAAATGTGAGTGTCAGCGAGAAGGCCTGGGCAACCTATGGGGCCCTGAGCTGTGGATCAGTGCCTATCCCTGGAATACAAACAGTCATCGTGTGCCTATAGCACAAAGAGAGATGCACTCTCAGCCTAGACTCTTAGGGGAGTGCCTTGACCCTACCAAGAGTAAAATGACAGACTCTAGATATCCCCTATGTGGAAGGATTTGGCAATAGGGTGGGAGGGAAGGGGGAAGGGGAGTGTGGGAAGAGGGGAGGGAGAGGGAACTGGGATTGACATGTAAAACAAGCTATTTAAAATTAAAATAAAAAATGATAAAAAAAAGATTTTAGGAGCTGGTGCTCAAATGTCACACTAAGGAAAGAGTGTCTTCCAGATGCAAACAAGACTGACACACAATGAACTCACAGACAGTGTGGCAGCAGCATGTATAGGGCCTACACAGGTTCATGCCAGATGGGGTCTCACACTTTAAAAGTTATGTTCAATTAAAAAAATCAACTAGTTGGTTTGGGCTGAGCTAATGATTCTTGGTATTCCATGTACTTTGCATTCATGAGGATCCAGGTTGATCTAAGTGAGGAAGGGAGGGAGTGAATGAGTGAGGGAGCAGGAGAGGGGGCATGGAAGAGCATGGGGGGGTGAAGAAAAGGAGAGAAGAGTGGAAAGGAAAGGAGAAGGGAGACTAAGTTCCATGGAGACCTTAAGTAACTACAGAGTTTGGCTCTCTTCAAGATAATTATGAAGACTATAACTGAGCCATCTACCTGCTAATCAAAACTTTCTGGAAAATATAGATGGACAGAAAAAAGATAATTTAAAGTAAGTATTCTTCATACCTACTAAATGATTTCTCACCAGGACAGCCAATTTTATACAAAGCAACTAACGCGATTCTTTAATTATTATTCTCCTCAAAACCTTGAACGACTCCTTAGCACACCTAATATAATGCCTAAATCACTTTTGTGCTGACCTAGCCACAAGTTACCTGGCCAAGGCACTTTCTCTTCCTCAATAGTTTCTCAACACTCTAGTTCCCTTCTCTCTAACTCAGTACTGAGTTGGGATTTCGCAAATGTGCAAGCACATCCCACAAAAGCATCCCTGGCTGTTGTCTTAACTTTCCATGCTGCCTCACCCACATACAGACTCTTTACCAGGTCCCTAAGCAAGCACCACCTCCTGTAAGAGACTCCTCTTGATACCACATCTAAAGCTACACCCCTCTCTTTCACACTGCTATTTCTTTATTATCTGTCAACATCTGGCTTTAATTATGTATTTTTCCCTCTTGGTACCCTATATACCCACTAGGATGTAAGCTTCCAGGGGAGAGCTACTTAGACCACCGCTTGATACACACATTGCTGGCAGTGTGTGCTCAATAATTATTTATTAATAAATCAATATCCAATGTTAACACTTCGGTTACAAAAGTGAAAAGAAAGGCAGGTGGAGGTGGCACATGCCTTTAATCCCAGCATGCCAGAGAATGGTGGATCTCAGATTTGATGATACCTTGAGCTACAGAGTGAGTTCCTGGGCAGCCAGGGCTACCCAGAGAAACCCTGTCTCCAGAAAAAGTTTAAAAAGTGAAATATAATGTTTTGTAATGCTTACTTGGGAACAAAATTTCAGTACCTACTGTTTACAAATTTATTTAATCCTCCCAGAAAAATAATATCTTCTTCTTCATATCTATAGAGGCACTAGTGTGTCAAATAGTTTCCTAGAACACAAGTGGAAAATGATGCTGTCAATCTTGCCTCAGAGCTGAAATACCAACCACTACTTCATATTCTCACTCTTGTCTTTCTCTAATACACATACACAGACCTTCTTATATGTGCAGATACTCTAACACAAGTTAAATTTAATAAAATATTTGGAGTATATTTTTCATATTAAATGTATTATCAAACTATTATTTTAAGGATTTTCTTAAAATAATACATATAAATAATGTGTCTTGTTCTGATCCACCTCCCATTTCCTTCCCCGTAGTCCCATGTTTCCCTCCCACTTTTCCTTTCCAAGTTCATATGCTCTTTCTTTCTCTACTTATAAAGTCTAATGACCACTGCGTCTACTTAGTACTGCCTTCAAGTTTATGGTTGTGGGACAATCTACTAGAACATGGGTAGCTTTTCAGGGCCTGCATCCATCCCTAAAGAAAAGTGACTCTCCCAGTAGCTATCAGTTGCCAGTAGCTTCTCAGTTAAGGGTGGGACTTTATCTAACTTGATCCTGTGCAGGACTTGAACATGCAGTCCCCAGCCATTGTGATTTTGTGTGAGCAGCTGTGCTTTCATGTCCCACTGTAGATGGAAGTCTAAGTACTGCCCCATCATGCAGCCTTTCAGTCCAAAATAAACACACAGAGGCTGATATTAATTATAGACTGTTTGGCCTATTGCTCAGACTTCTAACTACCAAACCCTTACAACTTAAATTATCCCACAATTCTGACTTGGTACCTTTTCTCAGTAAGGCATTCTCATCTTTTATTGGGGAATTGAATTCATTGATACTGAGAAATATAGGGAACAAAGTCTGTTAACTCCTGATACTTTTTGTTGTTGTTAGTGGTGTGTGCATGTCTGTGTGTGTGTGTGTGTGTGTGTGTGTGTGCGTGTGTGTGTGTGTGTGTGTACTTCTTTTCATTTTATTGGTGTGGGATTATTTATTTCCTGTATTTTCATAGGCATAGTTAGCCTCACTGGGTTGGAGTTTTCCTTCCATTACCTTTTGTAGGGTTGGATTTGTGGATATTGCTTAAATTTGATTTTGTCATGGAATATCCTGCTTTCTCTATCTACACTGATTAATGTTGCTGGGTATAGTGATCTGGGCTTGCATCTTAGAATCTGCTATACATCTGTCCAGGCCCTTCTAGTTTTAGAATCTCCATTGAGAAGTCAGGTATAATTCTAATAGGTCTGCCTTTATATGTTACTTGATCTTTTCCTCTTGCATTTGCATCTATTTTTGTTTGTTGTTTGTTTTGGTTTGGTTTTTCGACACAGGGTTTCTATGTGAACTCTGGCTGTCCTGGAACTGATGCTGTAGACCAGTCTGACTGAAACCAGACATCCTCTTGCTTCTGCCTCCCTGGGTGCTGGGATCAAAGGTGTACACCACTACTGCCCAGCTCCCTTGCATTTTTTAATAGCCTTTCTTTGTTCAGTGTGTTTAGTGTTTTAATTATTGTGTGGCATGAGTACTTTCTTTTCAGTCCATTTGCTGTTCTGTAAGTTTCTTGCACATCTATAGGTTAGGAAAATTTTCTTCTATGATTTTGTTCTAAATATTCTCTGGGTCTTTGAACTAGGATTCTTCTCCCTCTATTCCTATGATTCCTAGATTTGGTCTTTTCATAGTATCCAAGATTTTCTGGATGTTTTGTGTCAGGAATTTTTTATGTTTAATATTTTCTTTGACTGATGCATCAGTTTCTTCTATCTTATTGTCTATGTTTGAGATTACCTCTTCCATTTTTTGTATTTTGTTGGTGCAGCTTGCCTCAGTAGTTCCTCTTCACTTACTTAGATTTTTCATCTCCAAGATTCCCTCAGTTTATGTTTTCTTAGTGCTTCTATTACCATTTTCAGTCTTGAAAATATGTATTCATTCCATTCACATGTTTGTTTTTGTTTTAGCTGTCTTTAATGGATTTCTTCATTTTTTTACTATTATGTTTTCATGTTTTCCTGAATTTCTTTAAGGAATTTATTCATTTCCTCCAATTGTTTGTTTGTGTTTTCCTGAATATCTGTTATGAATTTTTTCATTTCCTCTTTAAGGGTGTCTATGATCATCAAGAAGTTGGTTTTAAGGTTATATTCGTATGCTTCAGCTGTGTTGGAATATTCAGGGTTTGCTGTAATAGGATAGCTGGACTCTGGTAGTGACATAGTTCCCTGTCTATTGTTGACTGTGGTCTTTATACTGGGTCTTTAGACATCTGGATTTGTGACAATTATATATAAGTGCTGATTATGTACTTTTTTGTATGGGTGTTTTCCCCCTTGGTTTGTGTTTCTTCTCTTTCTTTCTGGTTCTGGTGACCTATGGGTCTGGTGACTGGTGAGTCCTCTGGTCCAGTAGGGTGAATCTGTTGGTTTTTTGGCCACATGTGTGACATCTGGGGTTCTATGTGCCTGTGTTATGGGAATATAGTGACAAGGAGAGGGAGCAACTAGAATATGGTGACAAGGATGGTGGGATTTAGGAGGAACTGCATTAGCAGAACTGATAGAAATCAGCATTCACCCTTCTGCTGCATACAAGAAACACAACTCAACAAAACGGGTAGATATTACCTCAGAATAAAGGGTTGGAAAAAGAATTTCCAAACAAATGGACTCAAGAAGCAAGCTGGTATATAATGGGGGATATCCTTTCTCTATACTGTGGATAATGTTTCTCTTATTGGTTGATGAATATAGCTGTTTAGCCAATGGACAGGCAGGAAGTATAGGTGAGGCTACCAGACTAGGCAAATTCTGGGAGAGGAATGCAGAGTGAGACTCGAGGGAGACACTATGTAACCACTGGGGAGGTAGAATGCCAAGATATTCTCTGGTAATCCAGGACCACATGGAAATACATAGATTAACAGAAATGGGTAAATAGTTAAGAAAGATCTAGCCAACAATAAGCCTGAGCTATCAACCAGACAGTTTATAATTAATAAAAGCCTCTGTGTATCTATTTGGGTCCAAATGGCTGTGGAACAGGCTGAACAGAAATTTCTGTCTACAGGTGTAACTATTCTAATACCTAACAAAATAGATTTCCAACTGAAATTAATCAAAAGAGATGAGGAAGGATATTTCATACTCATCAAAGGGAAAATCCACCAAAATGACACTTCAGTTCACAACATCTTTGCCCCAAATGCAAGGGTTTCCACATTTGTAAAAGAAACATTACTAAAGTTTAAATCACCTACCAGACTTCATACATTAATACTGGGAGATTTCAATATCCCTTTCTCACCAATGATGAGGTCTTCTAGACAAAAACTAAACAGGGTAACATGCATACATTATCTTGATGCTTTCCTCCTGATTTTTTCTTTATTTTTCTGTATTTTTATTCTCGACATCCTTCCTGGTGTTTTCCTTCTTTCATTCTTGAGGTTTTCCTTCTAACTCACTTTACTGTTTTTCATTAGAGCTCACATACTTCAGAAAAATCTTTTAAGCAATATAATAATTACAATGAAGGTAAATTCTATTTTTCAAGAGAATGACTACAATTGATTACAGGTTAAAAAATCATGTTTTCCATATCTGTTACAAAATTAAACATTTTATGTGTTACAGGTGAAAAACAAATTGTCCCATGAACCCACATACATACATTTCCAAACAACTTGTTATAGATTAACAGAGTGTTAACAAGCAAGGTATTTTTATCAATCAGTTCGTTTGGTTGCAGACTGAATTTTATGGTTACAAATAAAGGACCAATCATTTAATTATTTCTCTCAAAAGGTTATCTTATAAGAAATTTTAGAAGTATCACAAATCTAAAATTTGCCTATGAAAAAGAACCAGTCACCTCTATTTAAATCCTCAGGGTGCATACCTACTCTATATCAGGAAGCTAAGTGTAGAATGGACATAAGAATCATGCTGGGAAAACCCACAGAAACATCTGACCTGAGCAAGTGGGAATGCACAGACATCAGTCTGACAACTGTGAGTTCGAGGCCATCCTGGTCTACAAAGCGAGTTCCAGGAGAGCCTCCAAAACAATACAGAGAAACCCTGTCTCGAAAAACCAAAAACCAAACCCCCCCCCCAAAAAACAGAACATACCAACAAGCTTATCCACTATTATCAAGTTAGCTTTATCTTGGAAATACAGAAATTGATCAACATATACAAATCAAAAAATATCATTCACCACATAAACTGAAGGACAAGCACCATGAAATCACCTCACTAGATTCACAGGAGTCCTTTGGCAAAATCCATTATTCCTTTATGATAAAATTCACATAGTGACTAGGGATATGGCCTACATATCTCAACATAACAAAGGCAGTATACAGACAATAACATGTTAAATGGAGAAAAACTCAAGAAATTTCCACTAAAACCAGGAACAAGACAAGAATGTCCATCTCTCCCTTCCAATTCAATATAGTACTTAAAGTCATAGCTAGAGCAACAGGTTATGGAGATAAAAAGGAAAGGAAAAAGTCCACGTATCCTTATTTGCAGGTGGTGTGATTCCATGCAAAAAATTCCTAAAGAATCCACCAGAAATCTTGTGAAGTTGATGGTATTTGGCATATTAGCAGGATACAAAGTAAAGCAACAAAAATTAGTAGCCTGCCCATATCAGTAACAACCTTATCAAGACAGAAATCAGGGAAAAATCAGTTAAAATATTGGAATAAATTTAGCAAAGGAAGTGAAAGACTTGTTTGTTGATAACTTTAAGACATTGAAAAAGAAAATTAGACACCTCAGAATGTGGAAAAAGTCCATGTTCATGGTCTGGTAGGACCAACATTGTGAAAATGGCCTTTCTACCAAAAGAAACTTACAGATTCAAGGCAAGCACCATAAAATCCCAGTGCAATTTTCCCACAGTCATTTGAACACCAGAGTTAGGATAGTCAAAATAATCCTAAACAGTAAAGTATGCTGGAATTATCACCATCCCTGATGCCAAGTTACACGACAGAGAATTAAGCAATAAAACCAGCTTGGTACTGGGTCATTGATCAATGAGCTTGTGTCTTGCCCAGAAGATGACGTTTTGTAGCCATTCCCTCTGTCTTCTGGCTATTACATTCTCTCTGCCCTTCAACCATAGTCTTCTCTGAGACTCACAGTTTCATATTGTGAATATGATAATGTCACCAATATATTTTTGTTGCCTCTTAATATTCTATATTGTCTGTGAATACATTTCTTGTAGGTTACCAGATTCTTTCTAGGTATTTACTCTTTTTTTTCATGTCATAGCTTTTTTCACTTTAAAGAATATTTTATCATTTTCAATTTCATTATATTTGTATAAAATTAATGCATATGTATTAATTTTATAGCCACGGATTATGGTTGTAAAACAATTAGCAGGTTCATTTTATTCTTTCTTATTACAGGACTGTTGTTTGCGAATATCTATCCATTTATTTCTTTCATGAAATATCCTTAAATGTTTCCTTCCAAGTTTTTTCTTACTGATATTTTTCCTTCTTTTTTCCCAATATATTATTCCTAAGATATCAGTGGAGAGAGTATATCACCGTTCCAAAGAATTTTAGACAATGCTCTTTCTTTTATTTGGAGAAGAGACTGCTTGATATTCTTAGAAAGTTTTTTTCCTTGAATGTTTGAGAATTAACCTTTGACTCCGTATTGCAGTTTTATTAGTATAGGAAAAGTAATTATTTTACATATTTCAGTTCTGTTCCAACATTTGGATTTTCTGTTTCGTAAGATATGCTTTTCAAGTAATTTAGCCATCCTACTTAACTTTTTCCAATTAATTAGCTTGCAGTTTTTTCAATTACCTTCTTACCAGCCTCCTAATAATTGTTTTCTAGAGTTTAGCCACATGTTTAGTCCCGGTGTTTGGAATGTATGTCTTCTGTGTGCTCTGTACTTATTGTGTACAGTGTTCAGCTTGTATGTATCCCTGCAGACCAGAAGAGGGTATCAGATCTCATTAGAGATGGTTGTGAACCACCATGTGGTTGCTGGAAATTGAACTCACAACTGCTGGAAGAACAGTCAGTGCTCTTAACCCCTGAGCCATTTCTCCAGTCTGAATTGTACTGTTTTCAATTCTCATTTTTTAGGTTATCTTTATATAATGTAAGGGTGCATTCTTTGGTACATATATACTGAAACTGTTCATATATTTTCAGTAGATTCATCTATTTACCATCATGAAATTACTATGTATATGTCTAATAGAGATTCAGTTTCCTCTTCAGGTAGTTTTCATCAAGTTAAACAATTATACTACATATATAATTACTCTTAGCATTTTTGTGTAGTTATATTGAAGGCATGTCTTGTCTAAATTGTATACAGTTGAATTATGATTTGTCTGCTTCATGTCTGACAATTGATTTCAGTTACATTGGATTACCTTTTTTATTTAAATTAACTTTAATATACTCACACTTACATATTACTCTCCTTGGGTCTACTTCTATTTCTAATTTCTTGCCTTTGATGGAACCAGCTACTCATCTTTTCCACTTTTCTTTCTATTATGCTCTCCTTCCTCACAATTACATGCAGTACTGTCCACATACCAAAGACAAATCTTTGGGATACTTAGGTTATGGAGCAGATTTGGTGCTTACTGGGCCAAGTAGGCAGTGGGAAATTTTACAGCTTGTCTGCCATGCTTTTGTTTTGTTATTGTTTGTTTATTTGTTTCTTTTTCTCCTCAAACTTTAGGCAAATCCCCCCAACCTTCCTTCTTAGTCCATTTCTAAATTCTTTTGTTAATGAGCCTAAAGCGATCAGAAAAAGAAACTCAATTTCCCCAGTACCAATATCCTGTATCTAAAATAGACTCCCAAACTTTGGGATTTTAAATGGTTTATCTGGAATCTTATTTCAGACATGTGGATTTCGCTTAACCCAAGACCTCTTTTTAAACTATTTTCTAACCTCTGTGTTTCCCAGACTCAATACCAAGGCTTAGAAAATTCGTGGCTAGAGAAATACTTTCAAGCAGTCGCTCCTGCATCTATTTGCTATGATTCCTTTAGAGCCTTTAGTATTTGGGATGTTATCTGTAATGACTAATGAAGAGCAGACTCATTGGGCCAGGTAAATCTGGCTTATTCATGTCAGCATAATGTTCTCTGAAGTTTTGATTAGTTATAATTTTTTATCAGGTTAAGTTGGACAGACCAACTTTTTTACTGTGAAGCATTTTCTGCATGTGGATCAAAAGCTTGCACATTAAAATTATCTCTAATGCAGAATTAAAATGCCTGACTTGTACAAAAAGTACTCATGCATGCAGTCATTAGGAAAGATGATGGCAATTAGCCCAGCTGGTGTCCAGAGGGCCATGGCTATGGTCAGTACAAGAGACATTGATTTTAGGCAGCTGCATCGAAAATGTATAAGATATTGCAGATGGCATGGAACAATACCCACCTGTGAACAGGTGGAAACAATTAAACCAGTTTATAGAAACTCTACTTCTAACAGAATCAGCTTAAACACATGAGTCAGAGGAGCTACACCGAACTTCTGAATTTCTCCACAGGGTTTAACAGAAACTCTATTTGCCAATAATTCCAAACTATAGATTATCTGAAGCCTAGATTCTTGTGGTTACAAACAGCATGGCCTCTTGTATAATACCTGGGTGTGTCTGTGTTTGCTTTATTAGCCGAAATTAATGTTTGAGAGTCTTATAAGAATGGCTCGTCTTTCTAGCTCTTAATCCAAATACAGTTTACACACCATTTCTGTTTTGCACCCCTAAGGCTTGAGACAAAGGCTGACCATTTCTCAGAGCATTCATCAGTAAGATGAGCCTGGGAAAAGCCACACTTTTCTCCCTCTATGTGTTCTTCCTTCTCCCATCACTGTGACAGATTTTCATCAGTCTGTTCAACAAAAAGCATCCCAAGTAATTCTGAGATCACCCTGGTCTCAGACCCAAACTATCTAGTGCTTTCCCCAACCCACATGGGAAATCCAGTATCC
The DNA here is from genome assembly GCF_017639785.1 of Mesocricetus auratus. Taxonomy (NCBI): domain Eukaryota; kingdom Metazoa; phylum Chordata; class Mammalia; order Rodentia; family Cricetidae; genus Mesocricetus; species Mesocricetus auratus. Next base: position 48,145,769 of record NW_024429186.1, read on the forward strand.
TGCTCAGAGCATATGGGCTCAGAACTATGACCAGTCTCCTGTAATTTCCCCCTCTTGTGTATCTTTTTTGGCACCCTAAAGTCCATGAAATTTCTCATACACACCATGATTGAAATTTTAGAGCTTTTCCTCTAAAATTTCCACACAGATCTGTAAATAGATTCGAGCACTATTTGATGTCAGAAAGGCAGATTTTATTCAATAATAAACATTGCAATGGGCAGTATTGAACTGAGTCAAATTCTACTGAAAAAACGTGCAGATATTATTAAAGCAGGGTGTGTAACTAGAGAGGAAGTCAGGTTTAGGAGGGTCTAGACTGCCAGCTACTCACCTGGGTGTGCTCATTGGAGCTTGCCAGGACCAGACTTCATGTATCTTCATGACAAATGGCAGCTGTGTAAGTTAAGTGCCCTCTAGACTAAATCTGTTACCCCGGGGATGGAAAACAAGAGAAATAGAGAAAGAGAGGCATTTCCTCCAATGCATTTATTTCGGAGAGCTCTCACTCAGTTCTCCAGAGTCAGTTATGGGTGAAAGACTAGAGTCTTAAGAAATTGGATTAAGGTTTCAGAGTTGTTAGCTTTCTGATGTCCTATGAGAAGTACATAGATTATCTGTTCATCGCCAGCTTTTCGGTGGAATAAAATCTCTACACAGCCCTGGACTGGCTTTTCAGGCAAGTAGCTGCAGAGGACCGAATGGTCATACAGTGATGCGGTGATGAGGTGCTGGAAGCCACATTCAAGTCTCTCTCTCTTCTCACTCTCTCTCTCTCCCTCTCTTTGGCCCTCCCTCCACCCATTTGTGTGTGTGTGTGTGTGTGTGTGTGTGTGTGTGTGTGTGTGTGTAAAAATAGCCACAAACACTAAATTATTACACAGGAACAAGAGAGTAGCATAATTTGATTAAAGATACCATACTATGAGATAAATGAAAATTGAACAATAATCTTTTTGAAAGAAAAATTACCTTAAGGATATTGATATAAGAGCCAAATTATCTGATATTGGGGTCCTGAAGAAAGATTTGGGTCTATTTCAATATAGTTTGATATTTCCCAAACTGTTGTATTTATAATTTAGGAATATAGACATCTATGTGTGTGTGTGTGTAACTGTTTACAGCTGGTGTTAAGTCTCATCCTCTGTGAAGCTCTCTCTCTCATATTACAAGGACCCAGCACGTCAGCCAAAAGCATGCCCAGATTTCACTTCCATTTGAGAGTTAACTGTTACATGTTGCTTTTCTGATCACCACATATAGTGTGTTACTGTTATCAGCACACAATAATTACAAGGAGGGAATCATGACCTCAATTTTTATCATATTCTTTTTTTGTTAACTTACATATTTTAGTGAGAAAATATTACTTAGACTATACTCTAATGTATCCTATCATATTTGTGTCTCCAACCCTCTAGTTTACCTGCAACTCTTGTTGGAAGGAAAATATTCATTATGTACTTGAACAATTTAACCTTAAATCCAAACTCAAAAAGTTATTGTGTGTATATGTCTATATTGAATCAAATAAATGCTACTGTAAACATTTTTATAGACAGGGATTGACAATCATATATATTTTATGGAGCTTTTTTTATAGATCATATTATACTTATATCAGTAAAAAATGTTAATGGGATCTTCTTCTAAGAAATGGAAATAGTAATTTGATGAAATGGAAGGCCATGATAGTTGCCACTGAAATGGAATTCTGCTTCCATCCAAGGCTCCTCAAAATGCAGTACTAACTAAGGGTCAAATTTTTATCTTAGATGATGAGGTACATTTTAGTCTGAGTAAAGTTGTCTATGGAAATCAAGAAGGATAAACTTTTAAAAACATTTTAAAGTAGATAAAATTCTTACTAGTCATTTAACATAACATATTGCACTATTTATTTTCTCAATGCTCATGAGAAAATATTAATGACATACAGTGCTACTTCATTCTGATATAGGTCATTAAGTCACTCTTGCTCATTTAAATAATGCCACAGTTGCTTCCACTCACTGAATTTCAATCATAAACTTTGCTCAAACAACATAATTGATCATTAATGTTCTCATTTGCTCCAGGCTCACAGTAGATTATTTTCTTAAGAGTGTAAAATTATTACCAGGGAGTGAGAGGCTAATCTCTTCTGTATTACACTTGGTCACCCATGAGGGATGTGTTTTCAACACAGAGAGACAGAGATAGAGATAGAGAGAGAGAGAGAGAGAGAGAGAGAGAGAGAGAGAGAGAGATGGAGAGACAGAGAGACCAGAACAAAGAACAAGTAAACCTAGAGCTTTAAAAGCTGGATTTATAAACAGATTTTAGCCAGGATTGCAATATTATTCAGACCTCAATATATAGACTTGGGTAGTTACTTTCTCCATTTTGTATTAAGAAGGAATATAAAGTAGTGATCAATTTATCTGAAATGTCTTGCTTTTTCTCAAGAACGAAAATCCTGGCCCAATTTCAAAACATAAGGTTTCAAAATAATTAGATTTTCTGGGCTTTGGGGAGGAATATCCATACATCATTATCACTCTAGTCACCCTTACACTGATTGGTACTATTGTAAAATAAGGATGCCCATCCTCATCTACCCACAGACCTGAACTTCACTGTCTTGTGGTTTTCAAGCACTTGGATTCTCTGTGTAAAACCAGTGTATAATCTTTTTTTAAAAAAAACTTAAATTCGAAACAATCTTTTTTAAAAATTTTTTATTTTAATTTTAAATAGCTTGTTTTACATGTCAATCCCAGTTCCCTCTCCCTACCCTCCTCCCGCACCACCCATCCCCCCCCCCAAGCCTCCCACCCTATTGCCAATTCCTTCCACATAGGGGATGTCTAGAGTCTGTCATTTCACTCAGGGTAGGGTCCAGGCACTCCCCTAAGAGTCCAGGCTGAGAGAGCATCCCTCTTTGTGTTATGGACATATGATGTCTGTTTGTATTCGAGGGTAAACACTGATCCACTGCTCAGGGCCCCATAGGTTGCCCAGCCCTCCTCACTGACACTCACATTCAGGGGTCTGGATCAGTCCCATGCTGGCCTCCCAGCTGTCAGTCTGGGGCCCAAGAGCTCTCCCCTGTTCAGATCAGCTGTCTCTGCTGGTTTTGCCTCTGCTTCCATCAGTCACTGGATGAAGGCTCCTGGATGGTTATAGACATCAAGTTCATTATCAGGAATGGGCATTCGAGGTGTTCTCTCCACTATTGCTTAGCTTGCCAATTGATGTCATACCTTTAGATCACTAGAGGTCACTCTGGTGCCTGATCTGTCTTCTAACCTATGATTCCCTCTTCCCCCTATCTTACCCCCCCCCCAGTCGACCTTACTGTTCCTCCATGTCCTACTCTCTCTTCCACTTCTCCCCCTCTCTATTTCCCAGGTCCCTCTCCCCCCATCCCTTGCTGTGTTCCCCATCTGTTCAGAGGATCTTGCCTCATTTCTCTTCTCTTGGGTACCATGTATATCTTTTAGGTTCTTTCCTGTTTCCCAGACTCTCTATCAGTGGAAGTGCAGACTGGCACTATCCTGATCCATGTCTAAAATCCATAAAACAGTGAGTACATACCATGTTTGTCTTTTTGTGACTGGGTTACCTCACTCAGGATGGTTTCTTGCAGTGCTATCCATTTACCTGCGAATTTCAAGATTCCATCGTTTTTTTTTTCTGCTGAGTAATACTCCATTGTGTAAATGTACCACATTTTCTCTATCCACTGTTCAGGTGAGGGGCATCTAGGTTGCTTCCAGGTTCTGGCTATTACAAATAATGCTGCTATGAACATAGTGGAGCAGATGCCCTTGTTGTATGAATTTGCCTCCTTTGGATATATGCCTAAGAGTGGAATTGCTGGGTCTTGTGGTAGATTGATTCCCATTTTCCTGAGGAATCACTATACTGCTTTCCAAGTTGGCACTCCCACCAGCAGTGGAGGAGTGTTCCCCTCTCTCCACAACCTCTCCAGCACAAATTGTCTTCGGTGTTTTTGATTTTAGCCATTCTGACAGGAGTAAGATGGTATCTCAAAGTTGTTTTGATTTGCATTTCCCTGATGGCTAAGGATGTTGAGCACTTTCTTAAGTGTCTCTTGGCCATTTTAGCCTCCTCTATTGAGAATTCTCTATTTAGTTCTGTATCCCACCTATATTGGCTCCTTCTATTATGGTATCTCTTTTCTTGCTTAACAAACTTCTTTATGATTAGTTACTCTAAACTTATGTACTTCTTATCCATTTATAACAAAAACATGAGAAATGTCATTTACTCATAATATTCTTAATCTTGGCTCTTAAGATAATCTTTTCAACAAGGCTTTATAGGAGTACAATTTTACTAGGTTTATGAACATTAATGTTTTCAAGTACTTTGAATATATCATGCTAAATTATTTTTCAAGAGGACTGAACTAATTGATATAGCCAGGTATGGTCATAAGGTGTTAGGGTCCTTGTTACATTTAAATAGGAATAATGTTCATAAAAGTAAAACAAACCAAATCAAAACACACTGCTTGAGTTTTATATTGCCAAGAAATGATCCAATGAAACAAATTGTTATGCTATCTATTTAGAGTTTTGGGATCAAGTATAATATATTCTACATACACTTTCATCTGATTATTTTCTGAAATCTTGGCAAATTAAGTGGAGTAACATGCTGTTAAGCAGCAAAATATCAGCTAAAGAATGATACATATATTTTAGAAATTAGAAAATGGAATGAGATGGAAGAGGAATACAAAAGGTATTCTGGTATTATTTTCCCCTGAAAGTTTTCTTTGGGGTATCAGGTATGGCAGGATTGAAGTTACACATAGACAGAAGTTTTGAGTGACTTGAGGGTGCCTGCAGGAGCATTTGATCCTGGGATTCTGTTTTTTTTTCCTGTGCAACCAAACTGCTACTTCTACCTTTCTTGATAGATAGACGACCAAGCTTTATTTTGTGTAGTCTTTGAATTCAAGGCTCTCCTTATGCAAAGGCACTCAAGGCATAACGGAAGAGCTATAGAGAGTCTTGGCATTAAAAAGAGCCAATAAACAGGGATCTAAATCCTTTCCACATACAATACAAATGTGTTAATCCCATAAACTGGTAACTCAAGAGCTAGGAGTATAAACCTGATCTATATCCAAATAGTCTTTGGAAAAATATTTAAAACAGAAGAGAGGAATCCAGATAATGAGAGGTTAGGAAAAGGCCAGTTGTTTTTCATTTTTATTATACTTTTGGGGTGCACTTTTTTGTCATTTTGAGTGAGGGGTTAAAAAATATCCACATAAAATAAAGCATGGCAATAAAGTTATTGGCCTGAATGGACAGAACAAAACTTAGAGCCCCAAGGAGAACTTCTAACTCTTCTAGTCTGCTGTCAAGCAGGGGACACAACCTTGAAACATCATCTTACTGGGCTGCTGAAACCCTCCAGGAGTCAGAGATAAGGTGAGATATGGCTTTTTGCGAGAAATGAGTCTTTAATTTCTTGGTCTTTTCGAATAGCAAACCACATGGGGCCATATAACACAACTGTATAGTGCTGAAAGTCACTGCAACAGCTCCCAGAAGTAAGAACGAAGTGATACCTGAATGGGCCAGTCCATCGTGGGCCCATAAACTTCATAAGCCTTTTTATACATGCCTCATATTCTTCTCCAGGAACCCTCAGTTTTGGGCCCAGGATTAGCAGACATTCCTCTAACCGGCCAGAGAGTTAGCCTGGCCCCTCCCATTAGTCCTTACCTTATTATGCTTGCTTTTCATTCTAATGCCATCTTGGTAGGATGAAGGTCTTATTTCCAGAGTGAGCAGGAACAGACTGTTCAGGGGCTTCAGCAACTTTGATCTTTCATTCTCATAATGCCCTAGGAGCTATTTTCTGCCAAGCTGATGAGAATACTAATCACCCTGGCCTTTGGCCTGGTTCTTCTCTCATTTTTCTTTCTCTGTCCAAGTTCAGACAGACTTGCACCATTTCCCCAAAGTTTACTAATATAAAACCATTCTTGTTCAGCTGGGATGCTCTTCTGAACTTCTTATAAAGTAGACTCATCTATACATTATGCATTTTATTGTAGTGTTTAAAAATGAAGCAATTTATATAAAATTCAAGCTCTGCAATCTGGAAATGTGTCTCCAGCAGCACTCTGTACTTCAGTATAAGAAGAATTCAACTGTGAGGCTTGCTAAAAGAAATAGCGCCTGATCCTTCTCCTAATATGTGTTCAATAGGCCTGAAGTGGGGCCTGAGATGTCTTTGTTTGTAACACATATCGAGAAGCAAATGGGTTGACATCATGCTTTGAAAACCATTAATTTAAAGATTTTCCTACTTAGATCATATAAGTATCTGTTATCTAATACAATACATGATTTTTCTAGTGTGACTATGTCAGGGTGGCATCCCCAAACCTACAAGGGATGAGAGAAATAAAGTTTCCAAATTATTGAAATATGAATTCATATTAAGAGGAAAGTAACAACAGTATCAGGAAACCCCATAAATCCTTCCGCAATGAAGAGTAAAATAAGAATTATTTGACATTTACACATCAAGTTAATATTTGCCTAACAGATGAAATACATTCTTAAAAGAGAAACAAACAAAATGGACTGAGAGATAATCATTTTTACAGAAGTGATGACTTGCAAAAAATTTCTAGTGGTGCTAAATGAGACTGAAATAATTTGAAAGATACAAAATAGGAGGAATGCATAATATAAGTTAATTTTTAATGATTAAGGATAATTTAACATGCTGCTATTAATTGTGATGTTTGGAATGCCTGATTGAACAGAGAATTTTTCTTCAGGATTCTCTTTTTGTCTTGAAGTATCTTAACATCTATTTTACAGACCAGTGAGCTTAGGGCTGGAGGGAGTGCTCAGAAGTTTGCACTACATACTTCTCTTGCAGAGGACCTGAGTTTGGAGTTTGGTTGGTTTTTAGCACCTAGGTGAGCTACTCTCAAGCACCTTAACTCCAAGTCTATAGCATCCCATACCCTCATATGGACTCTGCAGGTACACCTGTCACACAAACATACACTTATCTCTCATGCACATATGCACTACGTAAAGCTAAAAATAAATCTCAAAAAGAAGATAGTGAGCGTTTTTTCTGGTTAAATGTATAAGAATGCATCAGTGACTGTACTAATCATGCCGGCTTCTTTGGTTCACATTCCAGTCCCTTCCGTGAGACAGTGCAGCAAGAGACAGTGTGATATGTTGGTTATCTGTCACAGAATACTCTACATTTGCCACTGGAACCAGAGACCTCAGTGATCTAAATACTAAGATCAGCAGTCAGTTTTGCATACTGTCTCTGAAACTATATCAACTTTAGTGTGCAAGCTAAGATGCTGAAACTGGAGCTACGAAAGCAATGAATTTACAAAGTTCTAATTTTATCCATCAGTTTCCTATACAGAATAAATAATCTGATAAGAGATTATGGTCTTACAAGACTCCAACTTGGTTGGATGAAGAATCATCCACTGGAGCAAAGGAGAAAATATAGATGTCTATCATAGGGGATCCAAGAACATTTCTCAAGACCTTTGGCCTGTAGCCGGCTCTTCGGAGGGTGTCTGAAGCATGCTTTCTCTTTCTTCCTTACTCTAAAACTGGGCTGTGAATCCCAGTTCTATAGAATCAGAGAACACCGCGGCAGAGCTCCTGTAGAGATTCAATTTGTATTATCTTCCAAGCAGAAGATTCTAGTTCACCTAAATCTTGTGATAAAAGAGCTAAGATTCAAACAGCTGCTTTAATAATGAAGAAGTCAGGGGCATGTTGCTGGTATTCCTTGTCTAGGGTCAAATTGCTGCTCATCAGCTGTCCTGTAGTTTAAAGTCCCCACTTTGTGAGGTCTTAGACGATCTCTTACAAAGTGCTGCGAATGTAAGAAGGAATTAATCTTTGAGGAACATGAACCAATTTTACATCTTCAATTTAGTTTCGTTTCCTTATGTGGAAACAGGACTTCTAGCTATGACTGCTCAGAATTTTCTTGCGCGTGCACGAGCTTGAAAGGAGACAGAGCTGCACTGAGGCCGGAGTCCCTGCGCCCCTCTGGCAGAGTGGGCTCTGGGCATTTCCTATGCCTCTCTACTTTAGCCCTTAGCATATTTAAGGGAATCTTTATTCAGTTCACCAAGAAATAAAACGGTAATGTTTAAAAATATATGATACCCAATAATGCATTTAGCTGGCATGATAAAAATTGTGAGCCTGGGCAAGATCACACTCATGAATAGAAGTGGTGCTGCCAGCCCACACCTTTTGTTCTCAGGAAGAGCTTTTTCTTCATTATGAATTACTATTTGGAACTTTCCCAGCACAGAAAATTGCTGGAGAAATATTTCAGAATGTGCGTTTTCAGTGTCCAGGGTTGTGCTGCTACAAGACAATGCAGAGCCTGGGAGATTCAGTGCCACTTTGTAATTCAGCTCAGAGAAGCAGCTTCTGTTGCAAGGAACAAGCCGGAGGCCCAGCCTTTCATGGTCAAGTTTTGCATCTTGTAGAAAAACTCCTTGAGGAATTCTTAATATAACTTTTAAAAGTGTGTTTAGACATAGCGAGGTATGTTGTGTTTGCTGTGCAGCTCACAACTGTTTTCCGTATGTAGTTACCTTTGTAGTTACGCGGAAGAATAGATATGGGGCATTTCCATCACGCCATGAAAACCTCTCACTCGAGAGGCCTAACCTTCACTCACATTCTAGGACTACTGCTTCCAGTGTCTGTTCTTAAACCTCATGTCGTGTGCAGTCCAGTTCTGTTCAGTTCCGTTTGATTCTTTTTCTTTTTTCTTTTTCTTTTTTGAGATTTAATCAACCTTTTTGAAGATGAAAAGTGCATTCTTTTACAGTTGTTTTACAGTCTAGTGACTGTACGTAGTTTGATTCTATTGTTTACTGTTTTGTGAGCATGCTTCAGAATTGGTTCTGTTTTGAGGCTACCACTGACAAAGCTGCTACGACTGTTCTTACACATCAGTGTTTCTGCACACATTTTCTGTAGGGTCAGTGGGGCAAGTCACTGTTATATCATAAGGATATGAACAACTTTTTAAAAGAAAGTTTGTCTTTGTTTTACCAAAGTGATCAGTCTTTCCACAGACGTCATTATTGTGCACACACCTGGTAATTTCACATCTTTGCCATGTGAGTCTTTTAGTCCAATTGTTTTTTTGGTGGGCATGCTGCCATTTTGTTGTCAGTTTTATACTCCCTCACAAGAATAATGATAATTGTACCTTTAGAAAATAATTTTTGTGGAGTAAAATTCCAGCTACCCTTTTCATTTTCTTTTAGGGTTACCTGTTTGCGCTTGAGATACTGGAAACAGTTTATATGGCACATACGGGAACACATTCTCAAACATGTAAGTAGAAAGCATCCTGACCTACCTGCATGTCATTTGTGCTCAAGGTGATGAGTTCAGTGTGAAGATATCAATTTAATATGGTCTAATACTGCGGTAAAGCATCATTTGTTCATGAAACCATTGCCCTCTGCCGATTCTGAAAGTATGGTCTGTGGTTAATTTTGTTATTCTCCTTGAATGTTTTCTTTCCCCTGCAGCTTTTAATATGCTTTCTTCATTCTGTGAATTTAGTGTTTTGATTATTCTGTGCTGAGGGTACTCTTCTCTGATCCTGTCTATTTGGTGTTCTATATAATTTTTGCATCTTGATAGCCATTTCCTTTATTAGGTTAGGTAAATTTTCTGATATGCTTTTGTTGAAAATATTTTATGTGCCTTTGATCTGAGTTTCTTCTCCTACTTTTATTCCTATTATTCTTAGATTTGATATTTTCATAGTGTGCTAGATTTCCTGGATATTTTGTGCCAGGATTTTCTTTTTAGATTTAACACTTTCTTTGACCATTGTATCCTTTATTCTAACACATCTTCAGGGCCTGAAATTCTTTCTTCCACCTCTTGTATTTTGTTCATGAGACTTGCTTCTGAATTTCCTGTTTGAGTTCCTAAATTCTTCATTTCTAGTTTTCCCTTAGTTCGTATTTTCTTTATTGATTCTATGGCCACTTTCAGGTCTTGAAATGTGTTTTAATAGACAACTTTAAGGGATTTATTTACTTCCTCTTTAAAGACCTTTATCATAGTCATAAATGCTTTGTTAAGGTCATTCTTATGTGCTTCAGCTATGTGGCATTTCTCAAGGACTACTATTATTGCCTTTTTAGGAGGGTGTGGTGGCTGTGTTTTGCCTAGTAGGGAGTTCTGTGATTCTGCTAGGTGTGGACACTGGAATTTAAGGATAGAATATGTTTCTAGATATTGAGAGCTGCTAATGGGGATGAGCTCTGGGAAGCTGAGGTGGTTCCCAGGAGAGAGGAGAGCAAGGTGTTCCACCAGGATCTGCTTAGTCCCATGGGAATGAGAATAAAGAGTAAGAACAAGTTAAGGCAGGCGGTCTAAAACAGAGCTGGGGATGAGACTGGGGGGTTGAATTTGGAAGATAGGAGACAGAGTGAAGATATGCAATTAGCCCACCTGGTTTTCAGGCCATAGTGGCCAGTGAGTTCCCTGGTCAGTGTCCCCTGCTGGTTCTGGGAGAACTGAATGTTTCCTTTATACATTTGAGTCTAGGATTCATTTTAAATTAAAAGCAAGATATAAGGTAATGTTCTTCTTTTTTCTTTTGTTTTCATTTATTTATTATGCAAATAGCATTCTGCCTGCATGTAGGCCTGCAGGCCTGAAGAGTGCAACAGATCTCATTACAGATGTTTGTGAGTCACAATGTGGTTGCAGGTAATTGAACTCAGGAACCCTGGAAGAGCAGTCAGTGCTCTTAACTGCTGAGCCATCTCCAGACCTAAAGTAGAGGTTCTTATAATTCATCTTATTATGTTTCCCTATATGCATACTCGAATGTACCATTCATTGAAAGAAGCATTTTCCAACGATTTTCATTCCAATAAAACTTGTGTTGTAATTCAAGAAAGTACACATGCAAGATCTGTTCCTAGACTTTTAGTCTATTCCATTTTATTTACCTATTTTTCTCTCTTACTAAATGATATGTTAAGTTTTCAAATTTGAAAGTGGTAATTTAAAAATGTTGCCTTTCACTATTGGCTCTCTCATGCCCACAAACAACACACAGACACACACACACACACACACACACAATTACCCTTATGTTTGTATTAGTTTTATGCTACATTGTGTGGTTTAATGAGAATTTCCTTTATAATTTTCTAATCCACAAACAGTCTGTCCCCATGTCTTCTTTATTTATTAATTTATTTTTTAACTTTCATTAATTCTTTGAGGATTTCACATCATACATGCTGATCTCACCCAATCTCCCTGCCCTGCCCTCTGCCCTCATTACCTCACCTGCAAATAAAACAAAATGTAAAAGAAAAACTAAAACTCAACCAAAACAAATCAAAACAAATGAGCACCCCTTCTCCCACAAAAGAGATGAATCTCTTCTAGGAAGCTGAAGTGTGCCCCAGTGAGTCACACAGTTCACCTTTCAGTCTTTTCATCTGCAAGTGTTCATTGCTATGAGTAATCGGTCTGGTTTGAGGTCTCTGATGCAGCCATACCATGATAATGGGCTCTCACTGAGGCTTTTCTTGGATAACCTGTTGTCCTGTGTTGTGGAGATACTGTAGTTTGGGGTCTGTAGTTTAGCCCCCTTCTCATGCTTTAGCAGTTCATAGATGAGGTGGATGTTGGGGTGGACCAAGTCATAGTTCTGGTTCTCAGCCAGGGTGGTACCTGGGCTGGTCAGCCCACCCAACGAGGTCTGCTGCTGGAACCTGGCCAATTCTGCCCTCAGCCACCCAGGTCCGGCTCATCCACGCTCACACCACCAGGGTCAGCTCCAATCTCTTGCACAGGCAAGGTTCAGGGCCCTCTCTCTGGTTTGCTGTAGAAGGCATAAGGGTGAGGGGGTAGAGTGAGCTCTCCTGCTCTCAGGGCTGGCTCTCCTGTGCTCCTGACAACAGGGTTAGCTCTAGTTTTTCTGCTCTCATGACCCTGGGACCAGCTTTCTTGCCTACTGCATGTAACAAGGGGCAGGGGAGCTGGAGTAGAACCAGCTCTCCTGCTGCAATATCCATCCCAGGGCAGGCCAGCTCAGCAAGGCCCTTGGACTTCAACATGCAAGGTTTCTATGACTCCTTGTGGTAACACAGGTCATGGACATCAACACAGACCCCAGCTGCAGGAGGAGCATGGATCCAAACATAGCCCCTGGCAGTAGTTCAAGCCTTGACATCACCATGGTCCTAGTGATAGCACAAGTCACCCAGATCAGTATGGTGAGGTGGCAGCATGAGCCTTGGACACAAGTATGGTCTCAGGTAGCTGACCGGATCCTGGGCATCCTTAGAGCCCTTAGTAGTGAGAGCAGCCTTGGACCAGATTCTGGTCACTGGAGAGTCACAAGCCCATACATAACCCTAGGCAGCAACCTGGGACAAGATGTCTCCATGACCCCTGGTGGCAGGAGAAAGTCCCCTCACCCCCAGATCTGCATGGTCCAGGTAGTGTTATTTCTGGAACACCAACATGGTCCTAGGTAGCTGACCAGATCACAGGCATCAACATAACCTTCGATGATGACAGGAGCCAAAGACGTCTACTCATACCCTGGTTACTATAGGGCCATGGACCCAGACATAGACCTCGGTAGCAGCCTTGGCTCAGATGACACCGTGGCCCCCAGGGACAATGAAGGACACTCAGCATAGATGTGACTGCAATATAGTCACCTGAACATCCACATAACTATAGGTTGCAGCCCATTCCCAAGACATCTGAGTGGCTTTATGTGGCAGCATGGGCCATATACATCAATACAGACCTTGGCTGTATTAGGATCATGGGCCCAGACACGGTCCTAGGCAGCAGTCTGGGCTTGGATATCACCATGGCTCCAGGGGGAATGACAGGCCACCTGAGTCAGCAAGGCTCACACAGCAGCATGACCCTAGGATACTAACATGACCCCAGGAGGTGGCCCAGACTCCTGACATGGGCATAACTTTCAGTGGTATCAGGAGCTGTGGACACCAAAAATATTTGTTTGTACACATGTGTACATGTTGAGGGATTTGTGCATGCATGTGTATGTATGTGAGGGTACAAAGTTTTCTTCTGTGGTTCTCCATAGTTGTCTTTGTCATCCTCCCTCTCCTCCTCTACTTCTAAAATGGATTTATCATTGAATCTGGAGTTTCCTGTTTTAGCAAGCCTGGCTGCCTGATGAGCCCTCAGAATCTGCTTGTCTTTGCCCAGTTCCTTATACAGAACTAAGATTATAAGTATGATCATAATTATATAATACCACTCCCCATCCTGGCTTTTATGTTGATGTTAGGCATTTAAAATGAGATTCCCATGCTCAGATAACTACTACATAGTTTTTCCATTGGCTGAGCCATCTCCCCACCCACTTCTTTTATTTCTTTTGTTCACATTATTGTTGATCAAAAGTAGTAAGAAGAAGAGGATTCCCCAATCTCCAAATCATGTTTGCCTGTGGGTATCTGCATTTATTTCCATTAGTTGCTGGGTGAAGCCTCTCTGATGACACTTGGGCTGGGAACCAATCTGTTAGTATAGCAGAATATCATTAAGAATCATTTCATTGACTTTTTGTCCCCAGTCATGTTTGGTTTTATCCTAGCTCGCTGGGCTATCCTTCCTTTGTATCCTGGTCCTCTAGGCAGTGTCAGGGTGTGGGTCTCAAACTGAACCAGTCATTGGCTGGAAATGTGCACAATTTCTGCACCATCTTTGCAGCAGCACCTCTTGTAGGAAGGACAAATTGTAGATAGAAGGTTTTGTAGCTGTCTGGGTTGCTGTCTCAATCCCTCCAATGGAAGTCTTGCCTGGTTACAGGAGATGTCTGGTTCAGGCTCTTTGTCTCCCATGCTAGGAGGCTTAGCTAGGATTACCCTCTTGGATTCTGGAACTTTCCACTGCACTAGGTTTCTATCTCTTTGAAGAGATGCCCATGACCCCCAATTCCAGTTGTCTCTCCCGGTACCTTCTCTCTCCATCCTCCTACAATCTGATCATCTTGTTTCCATATCTACTTCCCAATCCAATGGTTATGTCTACTCTACTTCTCTTTTGCAGTAAGATTCAGGTGTGAGCCTTGAGCCCTTCTTGTTACAGAGCCTCTCTAGGTCTGTAATACTATCTTCTTTTACTTTATGGCTAACATCTACTCATGAGCTGGTACATATCATGCTTGTGTTTCTGGGACTGGGTCAATGATTTTCTGTCAGCTTAGTGACTGCACATGAATCTACTGATATTTTAATTATTGTCATCAGACCCAAGCCCTGCAGAGATGCCTAGCATTTTACTGTCAATTAATCACTGGTCATATGCTTGTCCAAGAATAGCTTCTAAATTCTTGTTACATATGTCTGGAAAATATACCACCATGTAATATTTATATGCTAGAATAAATTACATATTAATCTATGGATTCCGTTTGATATTTATTAACATATGAATTTTAATGATCATGATAGATACACGTAATTATAATTACTTGGAATAAAATACAATTAAATTTTATTTCAATTAAAAATTCTTGTCAAATTTTGGTATGAAGTTCATTCTGTCTTGATTAAAAAGCAACACAAAGCATTATTTCAAGTTTTGGAAGAATTTGAAGTAAATTATTTTTTTCTTAAAATATTAAGATGGGACCAGTATATCAGGTTTTACTTAAAATCTTAAACTAATACAAAATTCTTTAATGGATATAGAGTTATATCTACAAATCAATAGGTTATATAAATAATTGATATTATGTAGATTATGTATATTCTTTTAATAATTTTAAGGATTGTGTTTTAATCTACTGAAACAACCCTGTTGATGTTTTATTTTTTCATTTCATTAAAATTAATGTATTTATTTAATATGTTTTTAGTACGTGTCCACATAAGCACACACACATGAATATTCTGGCAAACTTGGAGGTCAGAGGGCAACTTTCAGGAGTTGGTTCTCTCTTCCAACATGTTGGTTCTAGGACTGAATTAATGTCATCATGCATGAAAAGGGCTGCATTTAGCATCTTGTCATCTGGCTGGTATGTGCCACTTGTTTTTGTTGCCATCAATTTTCTATAACTCAATGCTATTTGGTGTTTTTAAAATGATGCTAGGGCTGTCTGGAAAAACTATTAGTGCTGGTTGCATTTTGGAAAGGAAATGTAGGGCTGGATATTCATTTCTTATTTTTTTAATTTCTTTGCCTATAGCTATGATAAGGTATCCTAACAAAAGTAAGTGAAATGATTTATTTTGGCCCCTGTTCAATATTACTATCTATTAAATGGAAGATGAAACTGTCCCCAAGAGCTAAGGCTACTGGTCACACTGTGAAAACTGTCAAAAAGCAGGGGTGATATATTCTTGTGATCATCTCACATTTTTATTTTCTATAACCCTGAATCCCAGATTAATTCATGGTGACTGTTACTTACAAGGGTTAGTGCCTTCACTCCAATTAACCTATCCAAGACAATCCCTCACAGCTATGCACAGAGTCCTGTTTCCTGGGTGATTCTAGATCTCATTAAGCTGACAATTTTGATTAACTACTACACGTACTTTGTATTTTATTTAAACGATATGGCATTATTTCTGGATTTGTGTCATTTTCTAAAAGATTTCAAGTAAAACACAATGGTGGTTTAAAATAAAATGCTCCCCAAAGGTAGTGGCACTATTAGGAGATGTGTTCTTGTTGGAGGAGGTGTGGCCTTGTTGGAGGAAGTGTGTCACTGTGGGTGTGGGCTTTGAGGTCTATTTTCTCAAGCTTCATTCAATGTGAGAGTCAGTAGACTTCCTGCTACCTTCTCATCAAGATGTAGCCAGCACCATGTCTGCCTGCATGATGCCACTTCAATTAAATGTTTTCTTTGTAAGAGTTGCCATGGTAATGATGTCTTTCCATAGCAATAAAAACTCTAAGACAAATACTAGCACATCAAAAAGTATAAAGAGTAAAATATACACAATTTGAGCATATTTGGCATAACAAATTATCAGATATGCTAGTATAATTACTACTAATATTATAATCCTTTACATGAGAATGTAGCTGGGGACTGACTTATTTACTTTTTTATTTTTAACAAAAGAACAACAGGGTATAATTGTGTTGGCCACTAGGAAGTCATTCCTCTTTAGGGTGAGTGATTGCTAATCCAATTAGAAAAATAAAACTCTGTATGGTAAGACTTAAATTCCCATACTTGAGCACTTGAATAGCTAGGTCTTTATATATTTATACTTTGTAGAAACTAGATAAGAAACAGAATTAGGCTTCTCTGTGAATCACTGTGTGTGTGTGTGTGTGTGTCTGTGTGTGTGTGTGTGTATGAGAGAGAGAGAGAAAAAGAGAGAGAGAGAAAGAGAGAAAGAGAGAGAGAGAGAGAGAGAGAGAGAGAGAGAGAGAGAGAGAGAGAGAGAGAGAGAGAGAGAGAGAGAGAGAGAGAGAGACTTTTGGGACTACCTTCAGACTCTGACTCTAGAACTATCAATGTCATTCTCCTGATAGTCTTTTGTTTATCCTTTATTGTCTAGGATGAATCACTTTAGTTACAAGGAAAACACCATATATGTATGTTTCTTAAAGTATAGTTTACTCCGTCACTAGAAGCCTAAACTGAAAAAAGTGTTTATTTTTATTTAGGGTTACTTTTTTACTATTCATATGTAGAAGATATATTTTGTCACTAGAAACTAAGAAAAGCAAGAATCTTCATAAACATGGTTGCTTCTACAAGTGACAGTTTGGGAATTATATGGAAATTAAAAACATAGAAAAGCACTATGTACATAAACAGCTATATTTTATTACTATTATTTATTATATCTGGTAAAATAAAATATTGTAAAAATGTAGTACTGTCAGAAGATAGAATAGGCCCACACTGCTCCATTGGCCTGTAGAATGGGACCTATTGTTATTTAAAAGCCAAATGGAAGGCATTATAAATACTTCTACCAGAGAAAACAATTAACAAAGACCTGCTGAGGTGTTTGCTAAGTGTAGCTGGAATATAGAATGGGTACTATAGAACTATAGAAAAAGAACTAGCACATAAAATCACATGGTTAGTTACAAGAACAAGAATTAAAATAGCTATGAGTGTTTGCATATTTTGTTAAGAGAGGGAGAAAGGAGGGGCTGAAAAACATTTGCTATGACCTGACCTCTGGTAAAACTGAAGTCAGCCTGACCCTCAAGCATGTACAATAATTATAGAAACTTGTGCTAACCTACATTGTTCTGCTTCTGTAACCACAAGACTTTCTGCTCCCCAAACAAACAGAAACACCATGGAAACACAACTGTGCCTTATTATTATTTAAAATTCATATCCTGCCAGGCTTGCTAATAGCCATCATAGCTATGTCAACAGGATTTTCCAAACATGTGGTTTTTACCTCTGTAAAACTCTAGCTCATTCAGCTTGGGGCTTTTGTTCTAGAATGGTAGTTACATGAGTGTGTATCCCAGACCAGATCTGTGTGGCTGAATAAAAACTTCAAATTCAAAAAAAATGTGGTACTGTTTGGCTTTCTATGTATTTTAATTTTAAAATAAAATTAATACTTGCTAAGATTATATATTTCCATAAGAAACAAATGTTTGTTTACATATTTCAAAACTAATTTATAATTTACTGTGTTGCATTTTGTGTACATGAATACAGGACTGGTTTATATTTAATTTTTTAATATTTAAAATTGATCAAGCTATATTTATTTCCTACAATTCTATTTTATCTATGATAATCTCAAGATCTGCATGTGGTGATGTACATTTTTCATCCTTGGACAGGGTATATTTCTTAAACTTGGGGTATGGGGTACAGTAAGATGGATTAAATGTTCCCTCTGGTTCAGTAGCATTCTCAGCAGGTAATGGAAATCTAGATCATACTTAATATGAACCATCTGCTTTGAAGTTGGCTCAGTTGTGAGAGTGAAATTCACTTTCATTAGATGGAGACTAATGGGGAGAATGAATAAGGCAAACTGTATTTCCTCAGAGAACAAGATGAAATAACGTGATAAGTTTCAAAAGAGGATTATGTTAATAGAGCCCAAGGGTTCTTAAGCTGGAAGATGCAGAAGTTTTGACTTTTTATTTTTAATCTTAAAACAATGAATTGCATCCTACCTAATAAGAAATAATAAAAGTTAGTCTAGATAGATGAAATAGTATGCATTGTTTTGTATATCAGTGTCAGGAAGTTGACAGAGTAATAATGGGTATATAAAAACCAGTTCATTCTCTTGAATATTTTCACTTGTTTTATTAATGACAGGACTATTCTAAACACTGTTGACTATTCCTATTGTGTGGGAAAGCATTATTGTTAGCCGTATAAAACCAAGTCACTTCCAAATTTTCTCTTTTTCTTTTTTCTTTTTTAAATGGAGCTCTTTTTCAGTCTTTTGTGGAATTTTCCGTCTTCATTCGACCATCTAGCCTAAAAACCTGATGTTACCCAGCAGTCTCTGGACAGCCATATTGCTTTGGTTTGCTTGAGGGAGTTCACAGCTGAACTATAAGTATGACTTAAGAACTAGTAATTCCAAGATGTAGTTGTAGAGGAGATTACCTCCCAGAATTCTTGGCATATATATGCAATTGTATGGAGACTTTCCTCCTGGGTGTTTCTAAGGGACATTAACTTTAAGTGACTGACTATGTCTTTTTTTTTTTGTTGCCTACCTTGCCATATTTTTAATCTTATTTCAAATCTTCTATGCTATGAAAGAATGTTACATCCACCCAATTTCCCTAGCTACAAAGCTGGAAAGTGGCATGTCATCCTCAACAGTCACATCTTACTTCAGCAGATTACCATGTTCCTGATGAATATTCATCTAAATAAATGACCTTTCTACTCCTCTTATTTTTATCATCGTATTGTGTCTCCAAGAGCTGGCTTGAGATAACCTTGCCACTGTCAAAATTCTGCAGTGCTGTTTGTCTAGGGACTGTCATTGCTGATACCTGGCATTTGATTGCAGATCTTTTTTCCTAATAGACCCCATCTTCAAGTCTTCAAGTTTTCAGGGCTACTTCACTTTTAAACTGCTTAACCTTTTTTTCTTTAAACAAGTATTATAATATATACCCTTATCATGACAGAAAGGGAAGCTTGCCTTAATAAAATAATTTGCCTGTTAACAAATGTAAACATTTTAATTATATGGTGAGAGTTGTTAGTAGTAAAAGACCTTAGTGCAGAGCCACTTTCCCTCAGGAATTGAAATATTGAAAATTAGGAGATTCTTTATAGAAAATACTATATGCATGCTAAATATGAGGTTTGCTTAATTAAATCATAAGACCTTGTTATATTAGAAAACAACAGTAGCATAACAAATAGTTTTTAGCTTATCAGAAGTTGCTTTAAAAAGTGATAATTCATGTTTATCTATAAGAAATTGTGAAAATATTCGAGAGTTTGAAGATACGCTGACTTGTGTTTTCATGCTGACCTCATTACGGAAACAAAAGTGAGCTGACAGTTTTGCAAAGAAAGGTTGAGCCTTTGCACAGAATGCAAAACTATACTGATTTGAAACTTCCAAATGGAGCCATTTTCCCTGTCAGTGAGGACAGCAGACTAGTGACTGGCCTCTTCGTATTCAAATACTGACTTAGGCAGGTCACTAATTGCTCCTGAAATTATAGCTGTAATGCTGGAATTGATGATATTTTTGATTCTGTTCAGATGACACATAATAGCAGCCCTCTGCCTTACTGTCCTCATCATAGCAATTCTGACATGGGACATGAATTATAGATACTA
The DNA here is from genome assembly GCF_017639785.1 of Mesocricetus auratus. Classification (NCBI taxonomy): domain Eukaryota; kingdom Metazoa; phylum Chordata; class Mammalia; order Rodentia; family Cricetidae; genus Mesocricetus; species Mesocricetus auratus. The sequence goes on from NW_024429186.1 coordinate 48,165,647, forward strand.
AAACACTGGAGACTGGGAAGCTTAAACTTAATATTTTTTTTTTGTGATCGCACAACATTTTTGTCTGTTACTGGCAGCAGACTTCACTTTGAGGTGTCTACAAAATTAGGTTGTGTGGTCTAATTTAATCCACAAACTCTGCATCTAGAACAGGGCATAAAAAAAGAAAAAAACGACTAGTATCCTAAGTCAAAATCCATGAGAAAAGGTTATACAAAACATCTTTCCACAACCACTCTTGAGTGGGAAGGAATTCTGATTACTTTGTGTTAGGAGGAGTAGATCTGAGTGAAAGGGGGGGGGGGCTGGGGGTACTGGGAAGAGTGGAGGGAGGGGAAAATGTAATCGGAATATAATGTATGAGAGAATAAATTAAAAATATTTTTCTCAGGTTTTCACCTGAAATGTTAATATTGTGTGCAATCTATATTTTAAACAGTGAAATATTCATTGTTATTCAAGTTTCATTAGGAGGCAATTTCAACCTTAATTTTAATAATTGTGCATAAACAAGCTTTAGTGGAGTGATTATAAATGAGATTACTGTAGACTTTGGAATGATGTTGAATTTGAGGGTTATTCTCATTGGTAAAGCTATAATTCCTATTAAGGGGGTTTCAGCTCATGGATTTCCATTGGAAAGACCCACTTATATTCTAATGTATTTTTCATGTGAAGTTACATTGACCCATGGACATTAGCATTTATTTTTATTTTTGTATATATTCATTATACAACATTGTGACTTTCATTATGGCATCCTCAGGCATGTGTGGCATAATTTGATCCATGAATCTTTCCTTTTCCCATTTCTCCTTCCTTTGATCCTCTTCTTCTTCCTTAATTTTGTCTTCTATAATTGCAAGGCATATATTTATTTTTAAGTCTATACTTTATATATAGAAGGAAGCAATACTTTCAGTAGAATAGATAGAGTGGTGTAACTGTATTAAATAAAATGGGAATTTATCTTTGAGAACAGAAGGCTAAAAGCCTAAATATCCATGGATATGTCCCCAGGGAGGGCTATCTTTCTGGCTGAGTTTTCACTGACCTTATTGGTTATGTCCCCAGTTTATCTGCTGTGCTCTTGTTGCGTCACAGGCTTTCTCCAGAGTCTATCCTGGTCCAATGTCTTTTTCAGTGAATTTCTTGTGATATGGCATGTAAGATATGGTCTTGCAATAGTGCCTGCTTTCTATATCCTGGTACCTGTGAATTGTTGTCTCATTGGTCAAAAAAGACTCTGATGAACAAAGAGGTGAAGACTGGGCTGGTGAAACCCACAGAGACAATTGACCTGAACAAGGGGGATCTCTTGGACCCTAGACTGATGGCTGAGAGGCCAGCATGGGGCTGATCCAGACCCCTAAGTTTGGGTGTCAGCAAGGAGGCCCCAGCAATCTGTGTGGCAGTAGATCAATATTTATCCCCGGCATACGAATGGACTTTGGGAGCCCATCCCACATGGAGGGGTGCTCTCTCAGCCTGGACACATGGGGGAGGGCCTAGGCCCTACCATGAATCAAAGGACAGACTCTGGAGACTTCCCATGGAGGGCCTCACTTCTCTGGGGAACAGAGTGGGAGGTTGGGGGGTTTGGTGAGGGGCAGGGGAGGAGGGGAGGGAGAGGCAGCTGTGATTGACATGTGATGCAGGCTTGTTTCCAATTTAAATAACAAAAAAGGGGGGAGGAAGACTCTATACATATAATAAGGATGAAACAAAGGAGAAGTAAATTTTCTTCTGAGTTTTGGAGTGATTTCAGGTTATTCAGGTCTCCACTCATTTAAGACTGAACATTCTAAGACTTCTAGAGTTTCAGTGTAGCATGAAAAATAAAAGACCCAGAGACAGATATTGTGGTTCAAGTTTCAAGCTGTGGTTCAAGCAAAGCAGCCAAGCAGTAGATCTTTCCTCTACCAGCTGAAAAAGCAATCCTGTTTCCATGAATCCTCAGAGGCAAAAGGCTATCATACCCTGTCTCCTCCTATTTATATTCCTTTCTCCACCCAATCATATCATACCTGTCTCCACCTCCCTAGGGCTGGGATTAAAGCCATGTAAGCCCAGGTGCTGAAATCACCATTGTGTGAGATGTTTCTTTTAGGACTGGATCAATTTCTTGTTTTCAGTGTGGCCTTGAACTAACAGAGATCTGTCTACCTCTTAATTTTGAGTCCTGGGATTAAATGTGTGTACCACCACTGCTTAGCTTCTATAGCTAACTCATATGGCTGCTTTGCTATTTTGGTCTCCATTGGCTTTAATATATCATAAACAATACATCACCATATTTCAGAAAGTACATGTTTATATGTTTGCTCTTACTTGGCTATAATCATTATTTATATAGCCCCAGGAACTTTTCCCAGTGCAATCATGGACATTAGTCTTCTAGAACAGAAAGGATTAATATAGCATAATATGAGAATGACAATGAGAAAAGACAGTAGAAGTGGGGCTTTTGTCTGTATTTTTGACATTAACATTGCTTTCTCTGGAATTTTAGTGGGTAAAGACTAATTAATTAGACAGATATATCCAACACCAGCCAAGTATTAAGAAACACACTGGAGTTAAGAGACTACCCACCTCATAACACCCTTAGATGCATACCTACCTTGTTATGTCTATATAGGCATTGTTGTCATATAAGAATATAATCACATGTTTTGGTAGGTAGAAATATAAGCAATTACTTTTATTTTGAATTTACTAAGACATTTCCCTTTTAGCAGTTTGTTAGGACTAAAGTTCACTGTCACCCATTGACATTTAGACAACTATTTTGGTCATTACAATATCACTTACAAACTACAAAGGATTTATTTATAAGTTATAGCTGACTTCCTTTTGTATATACTAAAGTTTTATTGTTTTTTATTGAGTGACTCAGATAGTTTTTCCTTTGTATATAAAACATTACCTGAATTTGCTAAATATTCATTGCATAATGCATTATTTCCAAATTTGTAAATCAAATCAGATATGATAAAAACTTCTTAGTCATTTTTTGGAAATTAAATTCCATCTTGATTTGTCACAAGATGGAGTAAATTATTTCCTATTATAATGATATTAGGTAAAAGCTGCAGGCTTTCAAAATGCTGCAGTAGTTTTTTAAGAGGTGAGCTGGGTAAACTCATCACAGGTCAGCCTTGAGATCTTGTGCTTGGCCACCAGTAGAACAGAACTTTGAAAAATCCACATAGGGGTAGATTTCCTGAAGCAAACTAATCTGAAAATGTGAATTTTCACCATCAATGATTGTTCTGTATTCTGTGAAATTTTAATTATTTTTGTTTTAGTTTTTATGTGACATAATATGAATTACCCTGACTGGTCACTAAAAATACTTCACAAAAAAATCAACTTTAAAGGGCTGAGGAAATGACTCAGTAAAGTGCCTGACAAGCAAGCTTGAGGATCCAAGTTCAATCCCATAGAACTCATGTGAAATTGTCATGAATGACAGCTGAGACCTGTTATCCCAGAACTGGAGAGGTTGAAACAGAATACTTGGGGATTGCTGGCCAGCTGGTCTAATTAACTTGGTGAACTCTTGGTGAGAGACTCTGTCTTGAAAAACAAGGTGGACAGAGGCTGAGAAAAACAGCTGATGTTGACATCTGACCATCACCTACTTACAAACATGTACACACACATACACAAAGAAATGAATAATTTAAGGGAATAATGGTTTATTTTGGCTCATGGTTTGAAAGTATAGTCTACCATGTCAGAGGAGCAGTGAGAGCAATTCTAGGCTATGGCAGCAGGGGCCCACAATTGCTTGTTCACATCTATGTGTTTCAGGAAGTAGAGAAAAGGAGATTCTTCCAGAATTTGCTATATTTTTAACAACAACAACAACCACACTCACACACACACGCACACACACACATACGCACACACACGCACACACACACACACACACTCATGCATGCAAACATACTTTCAGGCACACTCATACCCATTTTCTACTTTGGAGTTCCTAGCACATGGATGATGGCATTCACATTCACTGTGTAGGATTTTCTCCTCACTTAATCTCTTCTGGAAATAATCTTAGACACTCCCAAATGGATACCTCACCAACATCCTAGGTGTTTCTTAATCCAATAGAGCTAGCACTCCAAATTACTAAATAGTAATACATGTTGCATACAGGCATTAAGTTATCATACTATGATTCATTGAACAGCTGCAAGTTTTACATTTCATTTAGTAAAACACAATTCACAAAATACATATTATGTGTGAAAGTTTCTTTCTCTTTGCCATACAGTATAGTTTATATTTTCATGTGGAGTTTGTTTTGGTTAATTATTTTGGCATTTATTTCTCTAAGCAAGCTGATATTTTAAAAATTAATTCAATTGAGCCTGTGAAATATTAACATTCTGAAAAGATCTTTAAGAAAGGTTCATTTTTGGATGCTTCCTTTAAGTCTTCTTATATTTTAATCATTTCATTTTGCTCTCACTAGTGTCTAGGTTTTCTTTTCTATATTTTCTTATTTTTTCTTTTGTTTCTTAGAAAAGATAGTGTTTTGAGGATAATCTTTTGACAAGATTTTATTTAACATTTCCCTATATGTCACTCTATATTTGTTTACAGAATCTCAGTTTTTACTTAACAAAATACAGTCTGCCAGACCATCTTGCTGTAACGTGGCATTTTCAAACAATGGCCAATGGAAAGCTGTATAGAGGTTGCGATTAATGGAATAATAAAAACTTAATTTCTGTGTTTTTTTCTTGTATCTTTAGGGTAAAAAAGTAAATTCTTAGAAGTTGGACTGTTACCTTGTTACATTAAAAAATGACAAAAGTATCACACAAACACACACACACAGACATACACACAAGAAAATAACTACCGCATATGAGTCTGAGGAAATATTTGTTGGTAAGTGCCTTAATTTCCCATTCTGGTAAGTTAGATATTGTTGCATTTATTTCCATAGGTACTGTCCAGGAAAGAAATTTCAGTAGTAATTTGTGACTATTTGCTTTATCATGGCCTCATTAACAATTCTGCTTTTAACCCTTATCAGTATGGTCAGTGAGAGATGAACCACGAGTACAGATTTAATTTGAAATTATGTTATAATGAAGAGAATGTATCTTTTCACATATTTAAAATAAGCATACCTGGATGTTTAGATAAATTATCTGTTTATGTCTTTTATCTTTTTAAAAATTATTTTAAAATTTACATTGGGGAAATTAATCCTTTATCCAAGATACAGCTTACAAATTTCTCCTCTAAACTTGTCAGTTGTATTTACATCACCTTATAAAAGGATTGTGTGTGTGTGTGTGTGTTGTGAAATTTGTTTATATTAGGCCTTTTTAAATCAAATTGTACCCAGGTACATCATAGTTATATAGGAAATCACTGTTAAGCCAGTCAAGAAGCTACATAGAAAGGCAAAAATAAGCTTTTATTTTAAGGATAGCTTGTTTATTTCCTCATTTTAACGTACTGGAAATTAAACCTAATGCAATACCTGTTAGGCAAGTGCTCTACCATTGAGCTTCAAGCCCTGGACTGCCTATTTTCACTTTCACTTCTCCTGTATGAGTTTACATGAAATCAGAACATGTTAAACAAACATGACTAAAAGTAAATGTCAGTGTAGTTTGATAGGCAAAGAATGAAATATCTTAAATTAATTTTACTTATAACTTACCTATTTTTTTTCAATATGTGCCATCTTCTTCTCTTTGCTGAGAACTCTTTTTCATGGTGACCATTGTTCTCTGGGCTGACATTCTCCTAGAAATCTATTAGGTTCAAAGGACTCCGTTAAGACACCCACGAAGAGGCCACTAATGTGTTTCAACGCATTGTTTGAATCACAGATGTCATTACCTCAGCTCTTTTCATACTCTGCAGGGTTTGTGATTAAGACAAAGGCGTCTCCATTTATTTCAGAATTCAGGGGCAGTTGTTAATGAAGGCTTGGGAGATGGATGAGACCAACATTTGTGCTCAAAATACTGAAACAAACCTCATTCAGTCTCTCCCTGTATTTCTATTATCTGTACCTTGTTCTCATCTCTTCCCTCACAGGTAAATAGTCTCACTAGGATCTCACTAACTGTAACCTATTGGTCATTTCCTAAATCGAGGCTTTGTCTCAGACTACAAATTTGTCTCTTAGACCTCAAAACTTTTTCAGTTCCCAGATGTTTTTGCTGAAATGATGTCTCAAATTTCCACTGCACAAATTTTGTTTCTTTTCTTCATGTTATGTTTACATTAGCCAAAGGTATTATGTAATAGAATTAGGCCTTGACTTACCGGAAAGCTATTTTTAAAAATCCAGAATTGATAAGGAAAGTGAAACTATACTCCTCTGAAATAATTTCATCACCAGAAAAATGACACCTGTCTGATAATGGTGTCATGGGGAAATCAGTGCACTTCTGAGTCATCTTCTGTGACCCATTCTGCTGCTAGTCAGTGGTGCTGAAATCGGAGGGGTCTATTTTAATCATTAACAATACTGTCTTTCCAGGTATATCAAATAATCTCAGATGTTGCATTCTTCAGTCCAGCTCTCTTTTTTAGTAGTTATTCATTTTACAAATCTGAAACCAACAGAATCGTTCCTGTCACAAGCTATGAATGGGTGCTCTTTTTTCTGCCTACTTAGGTCTCAGCACCTCACTTTGCATCTCTTGGCTCTGAAACATCATGACATTCAGGCAATGTATTGCTCAGATTCACCTACCTACACAAGTTAATTTTAAACAATAGGATGTCAAAACTTGGGTCCAAAACAGTAAAAATAGAATGATGCTTTCATTAATAAGTGTAAAGACATGTCTTGAATCTCTTCTCCCAGATAAAAGTCCCTTGTCTTTACTGCTTGTGCTTAAACAACCCAAATTGGTCCTGGAAACATGATGGGCAGGAGAATATTCCAATCTCACTTGATGTAATCTTCACAATCTTCAGAGCATAAAAATTAAATATAAAATTTCTAGTGGGGCCAGAATTTTCTGTTTTTGGGCATTTAACATTGCATAGTCATTTTGTAAAATATTTTTAATTATTTAGAAAAAAAGTTTCAATTTCTTGTAAGAAGAGATACCCAAGTTTATATAAGAAAATCCAGCAAGAATTCTGTGTCATCAAAATATGTAATTCTGTAACTCTCTTGCAGCTGGAAATCCAGTAAATGAATTTGAATTCTTTCACTATCAACAGCTATAGACTGATAACCTAGTTAATGTGAAATGGTGCCGTAAGCCTGCTGTGCACAGATACAACCATCCTTGAAGAGATAATCCATTTTGTCTTAGGCACACAAAGATTAATTTCTGCTTATTCCTCAACAATTGAAAATTGACAGGGAGACTCCCATGTGGTTGTGGCTTTTGTTGGAAGCAAAGCATGGATGAGGAAAGTAACAAATTAGACAAAAACTTACATTAAATTTAAATACTTGTGTTGGTAGTTATGAACTATAATAGAATGTTACTGAACAACTGTGTTAACTTAAATGTCTGATGTTTTTAGTCATCATGGTGCTTATGTGTGTCTATGGTTTTAAGAAGTGACATATGATATTTTTTAGATTTATTTATTTATTAATCAATTCTCTACTCTTAAAAAATCAGCCATATGCCGGGCGGTGGTGGCGCACGCCTTTAATCCCAGCACTCGTGAGTCAATGGCAGGCATATCTCTGTGAGTTCGAAGCCAGGCTGGACTGACAGCCTCCAAAACAATACAGAGAAAGCTTGTCTCGTAAAACCAAAAAAAATCAGCCATAGAAATAGAATAAAATATATATTATTCTCAGCACCACAACTTCAAATTCTATTATCAGTACTAAAGGTTGGTAGCAGTAGGCATTGTAGATCTAGCCCTGCTTCCCTTTGGAAAGTAATAGTATTCCATCGTTTCATGGATGAAAATAGAAATTTAAATGAATATCAGAGGCATTTAAAATTCCTGATGCTAGTTTTCTAGAACTTAAATATTTGTCAAAATTTCATAATATCTTGAGATATGGCTTAGTGGTTATTAAGAGCACTTACTGCTCTTTTAGAGAACTCAGTTGCCAAGAACCCACCCTTAACCCCAGTTCCAGGGGATCCAGTTACCTCTTCTGACCTCTGTGGGTATCAGACACTCACATGGTACACAAATACAGCATACTTATACAAAGAACATAAAATAAATGAATCTGAAAAGTTATTTTATGTGTAGCATACATAATATATAAATAAATGAATGTAATTATGTAAACTCAATACTATATATAAAATATTAGGTTCCTATAAAAATATCACATTAAATTGTATAAGGATATTATGAAGAGGTATTTGATTCTCTTAAAATGTAACTCAAGTAGGCAAAAACAAAATACAAGTCTTAAGGCTGGAGAGACAACTCAGTGGTTAAGAGTCCTGGTTATGCTTCCAGAGGACCTGGAGTCCATTCCCAGCACTCACACAACAGTTCACAACTTTCTATAACTCCAGTTCCATGGAATGTAACATCATTTTCTGGACTCTCTGGGTATTGTATGCATGAGGAACAGAGACAAACTCTCAGGCAAAACTTATACACATAGGCTTAAAAAAATAGAAAAACAAAACACAATCACCTCATAATGTACTCTTTTAAAGTATTTTAGGGCAGATTGAATGATAGCAAGATTTTATAGTGCAAACTTTGAATCTTAATTGTTGTTTATTATTAGAAAAGTCTTTGAACCCATTTTGATCCCTAAGTCTTTGACCTCCAGAACTGGTTTGAAGTACAGCTTTGATTTACTGAGCTTCATTCCTTGGAGAGGGAATTTGGGGTCTATTTACTGATTTCTTATATTTTGCTTCTCTTATACTGTGAATTAGTTATATTGGTCTGATCCCATATAGATGGCAGTGATAGGTATTCAGGTGTTCCTGAGTGTTGAAAATGCATGTGTAGTGCTGAATGGAATAAGTGTATGTGAATGCCATAGATAGCCATGTTATCAATGAATTAGAACTTCTGAATGCTAGAGTAAGGTGGAAGAATGCTAAGATATAGCTGGGCACTGGTGGCACACACCTTTAATCGCAGTACTCAGGAGACAGAGGAAGGCAGACTCTGTGAATTCTAGGCCAGCCTGGTCTACAGAGAAAGTTCCAGGACAGACTCCAAAGCAATACAGAGAAATCCTGTCTCAAAAAACAAAGAAACAAAAAGAATGCTAAGATGGGACTGATTCCATGGGTCTCAAGGATCACAGAAGTCTCCAACCAGCTTCTATTGCCCTGACTTCATTGAGACTACTCCGTCCTTAGAAATCTACTGCCTCCATGATGAGCATGCAGAAACTTGGGTCTTCTTTTTGCATGATGCAGAAGCAACACTTAGAACTGTTGAGTCAGGTTCCTCTGGATAGAAGTTACTATCATGCATCCAAACAGTCCTGGACCCCTTTATAAATATCTTTTACATTTCCATGTAAAATCGGATATAAGTCCCTACCACTCTTTAGGTACAGATCCCTTGGAAAAAGACACTGTATCCCTTAGATGTTTTTATGTGATCAGGCTTATTTCTGTCTTTTCTTTGCATTCATGAAGAAAAAAGGTATTTTTGTGTGTGTGTAGAAAATTCATATTAGAATTTATACTCATTTCAGGTAATGATATATTAAATAAGAATTAAGAATATGAAAGTAATTTTGTTTTTCTCTACAAATGTGTTTCAAGATTGATAGTGACTGCAGATTTTACATCAAATATCAAAAGTAGACATTTGATCTTTTATTTTTGAATTTTCTCATTATAACTAAAGCTGTCACATCAACCTTTAATATTTAACTAACCCTGAGGCAGATAAAAAGTCTTGTGCCAACTGACAAAAAGTTTAATTATATAAAATGTCGAAGGAGAAAAAAATACATTGTTGCCATTTAGAATATTATCATTGTGACAAGTGGATAAGACCAACTTTCAGTTTTTAGAATTACAGTAATCATATATCTTAGCCATTTCTTAGAAAAGACCCTTGTCAAATATAGAAATGGGATTTAATAAAAGTATTATTGAAGAATTAGGCAATCAAATCAAAATAAGTATTTAAAGCACTTGTCCCAGGAAAAATTGAAAAAGATCTTGTCAAGTACCAATGGAAGTTCCTTCAGCTGAACATTCATCAAAAAAATTCAGTGCTTGCTTCCTTGACTATGAACATTGCCGTTCTATAGGAAGTATAGTCTAGCATCATGTCCAAGATGTAGTAAATGATAAAAGCATTAATTCAACAAGCTAAGGCGCTATAAAAAACATCCTTAAGAGAACTGTAATTTTAAAATCTTCAACAAATAATACACCAACATTTTCTCAACATGCTTGCCAAATGACTTAAAAGTATTCTGGTATTCATGGCAAATGCTATCCAAGGTAACATTCATATAGAAAACAAATAATCAACCAAGTGGAAAGGAAGTACATTGAGTAGGGGGTAGTCTTTGTCAACTAGACATTTGACAGGGGGTTAATACCCAGGATGTAAAAATAATTCAAGAAACAAAGAATCAATAAAAAAACAACTCAATTAAAGGAATGGGTTGTGGCTTTTAAAAGAATTCTCAAAAGAAGAAATAAAAGAGGCTAAGATATATCTTGAAAAGTGTCAATCATCCAAATAAGTTAGGAAAGGCAAATTAAAATATTGGCCAAGATCAAGAAAATAATTGATAACAAAGATTGTGGAGAATGTAGGTAAAGGGGGCCACCCATTTACTGTTGATAGGATGAAAAACTGATACAGTCACTATTTCAATCAATGTAGAAAATTCTCAGAAATTTAAAAGTAAACCTACCATATGATCCAGCTTTACAACTTGACATATCTCAAAGCATTCAACACCCAACTCGGCAGATACTGGCTCAGCCTTACTCATTCTTACTATATTCATGATAACAAGGAGATGGAAACAAACTAATGTCCTTGAATTGATGAATGGATAATGAATAGTAGTTATCCATAAAGGAAACTTAAATCATAAAATCTTAAGGTAAATGAATGAACCTAAAGATATTACACCAAATGAGGTAATTCAGACCGAAGAAGACAAATGCTTCAGGTTATCTCTGATTTGTGGATCCAAACTTTGACTGCTTAGATGCGAATGTGTAGCCTGAAACTATCTAGGAGGTGGAGTTCTGTAGAGGGGGACAGCATGATATAGGCGTTAATAAGGGGAAATGAGAAAAATGGATTGGATGAGATTTTAAATAGGAAAGTAAGAGGGAAGGTAGTACAGAGGGAAGGGAGAATTAATAAATAAAACACTAAGGGCCTTTAAAAGTCATAAGAAGGCATAATTGTTTTATGTTTCATAGAATATATGTATGCATATATCATACACACACACACACACACATATATATATATATATATATACACACACACACACACAGTTAAGATGGAGTTAATCTCATCAATGCTTCAATAAGATACCACAGGTAACAAAAAAGGCCTAATGCCAGGAATGGGTTACCTCTTTTTTATTTTTTGGACAATAAGATTTCATAGATGCTCAAACAATATATGTTATTGATATTGATCTTGTTTACTTTTTAGAACTTCATGTTAAGACGTTATTGCTGAAGAAACTGCACAATTAAATCATAGGAATGAACAAATCAAGGAAGAAGCTTTCCTAGAAGCTTCATCACTACTGACTAGTTTTCATAATGCTGGAAAGTGCTCTGTATATCAGTGGAGAATAGCAATCAGTGTTACTGAGATGTGAACCATATGAAACATAATAATGATTTGCCTGACAAAATATATCCCATTGGTACAAAAGTGACATGAATGTCATTAGAGTAACCAACCATTTTCCTTATTAGATCTAAGTCCTCATCCATGAGACAGAACCAATACCTAGAACTGTTAACAAGGTGAATCTGTGACTATATAAATCATAAGCCTTGTGGGTGAGCCTAATACTATTATTATGCTAGGTTGATATTTTATTAAAACTGCTTGCAGTGATATATTTCTATACCTATGTGTTCATTAGCTTTTTGCCAATTTGATTCAAGCTAGAGTCATTTGGAGTGAGGGAGATCAGTTGAAGAATTGCAATTAATTCCATCTGGTTTCCCTGTAGGCAGGTCTCTGGTGGGTATTTCCTTGATTAATGATTGATGATTTGCTTTTGCTTTTTTAATTCCTGCTTCCAGGTTCCCTACTTGAGTCCCTGTTCTGACTTGTCTTCATGATAAACTGTGAGAAAAGGTGTGAAAGTCAAATAAACCATCTCCTTCCCCAGTTGCTTCTGGTCATGGTGTTTTATCTCCCAGTGGAAAGGAAGCTAGTACACCAATAGATCAGTGAGCATTTTAATCATCATCAGAGAAATTTCTTTTTACAATAGCTGGCAATTAACAGAAACCTTTAACTAGTCAATCTATCCCAGAAGCTACAGTCAACTGATAATTTCTGCAAGAAGTAAAATAGTTTTCTGAAAGAGTGTAGCTTCTGGTAAGTCAACTATGATTTAGTGGTTTTTATTGCTGTGAAAAGACACCATGACCATGGAAACTCTTATGAAGAGAACATTTAATTGAGGGGGCTCATTTACAGTTTCAAGACATTCAGTCCATTATCATCATGATGGGGAGTATGGTGCCATGCAGGCAGAGGTGGTGTTGCAGCTGAGAGTGTTACAGATTCATCAGAAGGCAGCACCAAGTTGACTATCACACAAAGGGAATCTCAAAGCTCACCCCCACAGCAACACACTTCCCTGACAAGGCCACACTTCTAATTGTGATACACTGCCTTTGGGAGCCATTTTCTTTCAAACCACCACAGTGGATAAGGCAGTATGGAACTGGAAGTAGTTTGGTGAATAGCATATATATGGTAAAAACATGTTATATCAAGGTCTCAAAAAACTAATAGAATATATATTAAAATACATTTTTATTATTTAAAGTTTTCATACATTTACATAATGTACATTGATCATACCTATCCAACACTACCTCTCTCTAACTCTCTCTAGTGTCCCATTGGCTGTATTTCAACTTCATGTACTCTTTTTATTTTTATTAAGAAACCTGAACTATTTAGTGCTGTTCAAATGTGGAGGGCTGTCTGGCCCAAAGAAGAATGGTTGTCTTTCCCTCAACAGCAATTAACAGCTTACACATCCTTCCATATGGATAAGATTTCTGTGGCTCCTCCTCCTTCCATAGAGATATTTTGACTAGCTTGATGTTGTTCAGGTCTCATGAAGGTAACCACGTCTGCTATGGTTGATGAATGTAACAGTCATGTCATGTGCAGAGTATTTCACAGTTTCCCTCCCTGTCTGTTAGCTCTGTATTCTTTCTTCTCCCTCTTCCAAAAAACTGAATGACTAAAAATTGACTTTTTAAAAAGAATATTGCTTTTCATATGTCTCTTTGGATAAGTGTGCTTCATAAAATGTGAACTTGATCAAGTTAATCATAATTGGTAGTTAATGATACTTTTGTAGATAATATTCAACTAGTCACTCATCCAGAGTAATAAAAGAGAAGATTTAATTAAAGATTGATATTGATGTTGATTTTTATTTTCACTTTCATATTTTTTGTGATTCTTATTGAGTTCTTTTAATAAAATGTATTTTTGTTGAAATTAGATTTCTATTCCTAAGGATGTTAATGTCTACTAACTGTTCTCTGGAAGGTATTTAAAACTCTATCTGATTGTATGAATTTGACTATGACATATAAATTATAAGAAAGTACTATATTGAGAAGTTATCCACATACTTTACAGAACCTATTAAAATCATTAACCTTTTCAAAGCATATGAATGAGGCCTTATCTAAAGTCTGCATTGAATCTGAAAGACTATTTCAACATGTTGGTCATAGTAGAATTTAGAGTTTTTGTAAAGATACCTGTACTTTATTCTAATTTGACTTTAAATAGTTTATCCTTGCTAAAATTGCAAAGGGATAAGGTTATTGTCATTTCTCTTGATTGATTAACAGAAATTGAAGGTAAGTCTTTATTGTTGAACACACACACAACACACATGCAATACCCTTGGAGAAACTTGGAGAAAATGAGCTGAATGAGACATATAAGCCTTCTCCTTGAGGACTAGCTCTAAACAAGCTCCCAAGGAAGAAAAACAATCAATAGTTCTACTCAGCTATAATTCCTACCATATTTGTCATGGCAAGATAGTCCCAAAGGTAAAATAGTGGAACATATGTCTTGGGAATAACTATAGATGTTTAATTGAACATAAGACCTGCTAAATATGAAGGGATTTATTCCCTCATACTGTAAAACTAGCCAACTACCTATGACTGGTTAAGATCACAGACAACAAAAGAGAGCATAGTATTACCATTTTTCAGAAACAGTATCAGTTTTGACTGTATTCTAAATACTTTGTCTTATACCCACAAATAAGTATAGCTCTCATCCCTCATCAAGGAAGAGTTTCTCTTTTGCAGCAGACAAAGACCATTACAGAAATATACAACTGATCAAAATGCAGAGAATTAGCGGCTGTGGAATGCCCAGCTTCAGTTGACTCTTTCACAACACAACCTTACACTCAAGCCTCAAGGATTCTGTCAGAAGAAGGGACAGAAAGACTGTAATAACCAGAAGAGCAGAGGGGTAATCTGCTACAAGATAGTGTCTTCTATATATTTCAGATGGGCTGTAACCATGGAATCTCAACAATATTGTGTAAACAAGACCTGAACAATAACAAAAACAGTTGACATGCCAATGTGGGTGGGGGAATCTCATAAGGTTTCACCCCAAAGAGAGCTATATGTAATTAATGACTACTGAGAGGAGAATCAGTCTTCTCCAGGAATGAGCACACTAACTAGTTTATAGAAGAGTCAGCCTTAATCAGATACACATATAAGCAGCACTAAATGAACTCACCAGAATATATATATATATTCTTTAATATACATAATTAAAGAATAAGATTTCATGCATATGAGAAGGTATAGGGAACACAGGAGTTGCAAAGAAGAGGAGGCAATAGTAAAAACATGTTATTCATATTTTAAATTATCAAAAAATGGATCAAGCTATGAGCTTCAAACAAGTCCAGCTAGTAAAAGGATTCATAACAACATTTTTGATGTGAGAATTTATGTTTAATTCAGTTTAGTGTAAACAATTGCCACTGCACTTAAGCATATGTTCATATTAAAAATGTTTGTACAGATTATCAAGATTATCAGTTAGCACAAATAATAATGCTGATTTTTATAGAAAGTTGTTTCTATTCATGCTTATCTGAAGATGTATATATGCATGCTATACTGCATTATGACAGATGATCACTTTTTTATTGTCTCTCAAATGTTAAATATTTCCTGAAATCTGTGGAACACATGCACATCTAACCCTTCATACAGATGAGAGATCTTAGGCTATAAAAAGTACAAAGGCCTCCAAAGGGAAAGTCAGAGGGCACCAGGCTTAATTTTTTTCCTTAAATGTTTCTACTAGGAATCTAAGAAGTGACCTTTCATTTATATCTTGTAAGAACCAAAGGAACCATAGAGTGATGCTTATAAGAGAGGAGCTATGAGAAATTTACCCAAAAGCTTTGTACCTCCTAATAATCTGACACTCTTTCCAAAAGGTACTAATAAGATAGCTTTCGGAGCTGGATAAATGGCTCAGTGGCTGAGGAGTTCTTACTCTTCTAGGGGAGCACTCATCCTCCATTCTTCCTATTCTGAATGGAAAATTTGAAGAGTGTTCTGTTGTCATGCTCTTTCTCGTTTTTCTATCATACACAGCCAGCTATATAATTTCTATTTTCACAAAGACCTCTGAAGGCAGGGTTTAAATGAGTCCATAAGATGCCAGATATCTTGTTACTCAAGGTCACTGGTGAAGCAAGATGCCACTACGGACCTCAGTTTCATCTGGACATTGGGGTAACTATACAGTACTAGAAGATACTGCATCTGAACTCTCCTTACTATATTATAATCATTTTTATATTTTTACAGAGTTGATTTTTACACATTATTCCTTCTAACCTTTCTACGACTTTCTATGGTACATTTTGTATACAGAAGAGCATGTGGCTTGAGTGTACCATACTCATATTGTCAGCCTAGGGGGGGATCCAACTCTTTATCTCATTGTTCTGCTTACACCATTCAAAATTCTTCTTTTCTGTCTCCACCACCATCAAGTACATATATATCTCATGAAATGCCCTATAAATTTATAGAATGTATTGATATATTTTATATTAATCAAGTTATATATAAGAATGACCTCTGGGCAAATACTGCATATTTAAAGCATGAATCTGTTCCCCTTTTGTATCTACCTACAACATTTATATGTATCTGATGGAAATGTGATTTTCTGTAACACATTTTTATGATGAATAAATTAATTACTAAACATCTAAGTACATTATCTTCTTGAAATAAGTTTAAGTGAAAATTAGCTTTTTCTGAAAAAAGCAGTTGCTATATAGACATCTTTTTTCATTAAAATGGTCCTGGATACAGGTGGATTGACTAAGCACTAGATCTAGACTTTCATATGATTTATTCTTTGTTTATCTGCACATGAAACACATGTCTTTAAATGACAGCAGAACATAAGGAAGTTCATGTTGTGGATAAAATATAAAATTATCTTCCAAAATTCCATTTACTCAAACAGCGTAAGTGCAAGAAACTATATATAAGTGTTTGAAATAGCTGGCTGTCATCATACATGCACTTTTCCCTTGTTTATTATTAAGTGAGTTTTACTTTGGGGTAACAGTACAGTTTATTTAAGATGCCCACATTCTGAGGCTTTATTGTTTCTTATGATACATCATATAGTTTATGTGCCCAATGTGATGGAAGAGTATTTTAATATCTTATAGATAGATAAGTGGGATTTGGAATTAATATGAAAGGACATAAAGCTGCTTATTCCTTTATTCCTCTATATTTATTTTTTCTTCCTTTTTGAATATGATACATGAACTGTTTGGGGAAACTTTCACAATTAAGTAGGAAGACAGAATACCTGTGCCCTTGGTGATACTGAGGAACTACCCTTCATTGCCTTGCTCATGATTTTGTACTTGATAAATAAACTTTGGCTTCGTCTGATAAGGTGGGTTTTCCTCTTTGTTCAGCTGAATATAATTCTAATTCATGCAGGATTTATGAAAGATTGCCTAAGGTCATGTTTGAGGGAATCTGTGCTATATAGCACACTTTCACATAAATTTTTGAGATCTACATGCTATCAATGACCTTCTGTGCCTCATGTAAGGAAGATGTATCTAAAGGACAGGCATCTTGTTAGATAACAACCAGAGAAGATGGAGAACTGCCTCATAGAAAATGGTGTTTTCATGGTATGGAGAATTTTATTTATTGATTTGCTTTCATTTTGACTTTAACACAAGACTTACTCAGGAGAAACTGGCACAATGCCTGTCATAGGAATGTTGCTGAAAGTTATTGTTGACTATTTTCTCTGAGTGTTCAATTCTAGCTTTAGTTAGTTGTGTTCTCTTAAATTTTGTGGGGTTCATTCCTCAAAGAGAATAATGTGCTCTCCTTCTATGCTCTTACCACTAGGAAGTTCAATACAAAACTACTTTCCAGTTTCTTAGGACTTTAAGTTTTGATGCAGCATACTTTTTCCATGGTAATTATTTTGCCTGTTAACATGGCTTTGTGTGATTGCCTTAATTTTCCTTTTGCTCAGTGTTTTCTGCCTTTATACAATTCTGTTGCTTAACTAATTTGACATGTAGCTTCAGTTAAGTATAAGGTCGAATATTTTGAATAAATTCTTTACCACAGGTCATTATGAGCACATGGAAGAGGTTCTATTATCTCCAGAATTGATTTGGTGCCTAGATAGCAGAACTATTATTCTCTTGCAGTAGAAGCACTCAAGGTAACATCCTTTCTTTCTCTGGTTTGTCAATCTTCTCCATCTACGGTGGAATGGACTTTTCACCTTTCCCTTCCAATTTAAAAATGTTCTTCTCTGAGTCTTCAGTGATTTAACATGACCTCCCATTATAATTTGGGATCATCAGATATTATTTTTGCCAATATACTATTGATCTAACAGATTCTTGAAGTATACCTGAATGTCTACACTAGTCTAGCTACATGCTCAGCAAACTCAGAGCTGAAAAAGCAAAGTAAAAATTATGAAACATGTATATTTTTCTGATTAGCTAAACAAATTAAGTTTTTCTTTTAGCCATACACTTTTCAGTGTTGATGGCCTTTAGAATATTTGTGAAAAATGCTCACCTCAGTTTATATTCAGTATCTTTACTGTTGTGTATATGTGTTAAAGCAGTGGTTCTCAACTTATGGGTCCTGACCCCAGGGCAGTTGCATGACCTTTACACAAGGCTTGCATATCAAATATTTACATTACAATTCATAACAGTAGCAAAATTACAGTTAGGAAGTAGCAATGAAATAATTTTAAGGTTGTGGCTCCCCACAACATGAGGAATTTTATTCATGGGAGTTAACATTAGGAAGGTTGAGAACCACTGCTTTAAAGAATCAAAACCACTGATCCATATTTCTGAATTATCAGGACAAAAAGCTCCAAATACTTCAATACCACCTCCATAACTTGACAAATTAGCCAAAGAATACATTTATGTTATTGCAGAGGCTACTAGCCCAGGCCACAAATAAATT
This sequence comes from Mesocricetus auratus, assembly GCF_017639785.1. Taxonomy (NCBI): domain Eukaryota; kingdom Metazoa; phylum Chordata; class Mammalia; order Rodentia; family Cricetidae; genus Mesocricetus; species Mesocricetus auratus. The sequence goes on from NW_024429186.1 coordinate 48,184,381, forward strand.
ATCAGTAGCTCAAAATAAGTATAACACTCTTTAACAGTTTTCGGGTACTCAGAAAATTTCCAGTTTAGTAGCTTATAGTTAAGATACAAAATAATTTTTCTTGCAAAAGTAGTTATGTTACATTTTGTTCAATATGTAAATAGATGTCATGTTCTTTATGATTAAAACCTTACAGTAAAGTGATTACAACTAATTGTTATTTTACAGTTAAATATCAAAATAGTCTATCAGTTTTATTTTTAAGAAAATACAGAAGCAATCATATTGATTATACATTGTACAAAAGCCATGTTTCAAAAGTACTTGGAAGGGAAGAGTGAGTGTGACCACTACTATCCTATAAGTGAGTATTCTTAAAACATATCATCACAAACGTAAACACCAGTATCAGGTACCACAATATTCTATAAAGGAGGAAATTGGAAAAAGGGAGAGGCATTTAGGAAGTATGGGCTAAACTAATGCACAAACAAAGAGAGAGTTAGAGGGACAAAGGAGAGATAATGTCAAGGATGCTTAGAAAAGCTGTGGGAAGGCATTATTTTATTTTAATTACACACACACACACACACACAAATGGCATCATGTCACACAAAGTGACAACATTCTTTCCAAGAGCCATAGACATTTCAACAAATAATCCCTGTGCCAGACATGGGAAACCTCTCTTACGGCTATTGGTCAGAGTTATAAGAACAATACAGGCTATTGTAGTTGCCCTTGACTTCTTCCCAGAACTTTAAGGTAAGACCATATTGTTGAGACAGAACAAACATACAAACACATATTCACACACAGTCACACATGAAATTCAAAGAAGAGCTAATTCCAATACTCCTCAAAGTATTCCACACAATAGAACCAGGAGGCTCACTGCCAAACTCTTTCTACGAGGCTACAATTACCTTGATACCCAAGCCACACAAAGACACAACTAAGAAAGAGAACTATAGACCAATTTCCCTCATGAACATTGATGCAAAAATACTCAATAAAATACTTGCAAACCGGATTCAAGAACACATCAGAAAAGTCATCCACCATGATCAAGTAGGCTTCATCCCAGGAATGCAGGGATGGTTCAACATTAGAAAATCTATCAATGTAATCCACCATATTAACAATCTGCAAAAGAAAAACCACATGATCATCTCACTAGATGCTGAAAAAGCCTTTGACAAAATCCAGCACCCCTTCATGATAAAGGTCCTAGAGAGATCAGGGATAACAGGAACGTACCTGAATATAATGAAAGCAATATGCAGTAAACCAACAGCTAACATCAAACTAAATGGAGAGAAACTCAAAGCAATTGCTCTAAAATCAGGAACAAGACAAGGCTGTCCCCTCTCTCCATATCTCTTCAATATTGTACTTGAAGTTCTAGCTACAGCCATAAGACAACAAAAGGAGATAAAGGGGATACAAATAGGAAAAGAAGAAGTCAAACTTTCACTATTTGCAGATGATATGATAGTTTACATAAGTGACCCAAAAAACTCCGCAAGGTTACTCCTAGAGCTGATAAACACCTTCAGCAATGTGGCAGGATACAAGGTAAACTCAAAAAAATCAGTGACCCTATTATATACAGATGATGAAGTGACTGAGAAAGAAATCAGAGAAACATCACCTTTTACAATAGCCAAAAACAGCATCAAATATCTGGGGAAAATGTTAACCAAGGAAGTGAAAGACCTGTATATCAAGAACTTTGTGTCTTTGAAGAAAGAAATCAAAGAAGATACCAGAAAATGGAAAGATCTCCCATGCTCTTGGATTGGTAGGATCAACATAATAAAAGTGGCAATCTTTCCAAAAGCAGTCTATAGATTCAATGCAATCCCTATCAAAATTCCATCACAATTCTTCAAGGACCTGGAAAGAACATTAATCAACTTTATATGGAAAAACAAAAGGCCCAGGATAGCCAAAACATCCCTATACAATAAAGGAACTTCAGGAGGCATCACCATACCTGACTCCAAGCTCTATTATAGAGCTATAGTCCTGAAAACAGCTTGGTATTGGCACAAAAATAGGCAGGTAGACCAATGGAACCGAATCGAAAGCCCTAATTTTAATCCACACACCTATGAACACCTGATTTTTGACAAAGAAGCTAAAACTGTACAGTGGAAAAAAGAAAGCATCTTCAACAAATGGTGCTGGCATAACTGGGTACTGGTATGCAGAAGACTGCAGATAGATCCATGTTTATCGCCTTGTACAAAACTTAAGTCCAAATGGATCAAAGATCTCAACATAAATCCAGCCACACTGAAACTTTTAGAAGAGAAAGTGGGAGATACTCTTCAACGAGTTGGTACAGGAGACCACTTCCTAAACATAACACCAGTGGCACAGGCACTGAGATCGACAATTAACAAATGGGACCTTCTGAAACTAAAAAGCTTCTGTAAGGCAAAGGACACAGTCAAAAAGACAAAAAGGCAGGCCACAGAATGGGAAAAGATATTCACTAACCCTACATCTGACAGAGGGCTAATCTCCAAAATTTACAAAGAACTCAAGAAACAAGTCTCCAAAACACCAAAGGATCCACTTGAAAGGTTGGGTACAGAGCTAAATAGAGAATTCTCAGTAGAGGAGGCTAAAATGGCCAAGAGACACTTAAGAAAGTGCTCAACATCCTTAGCCATCAGGGAAATGCAAATCAAAACAACTCTGAGATACCATCTTACTCCTGTCAGAATGGCTAGAATCAAAAACACCGAAGACAATTTATGCTGGAGAGGATGTGGAGAGAGAGGAACACTCCTCCACTGCTGGTGGGAGTGCAGACTCATACAGCCTCTTTGGAAATCAGTATGGAGATTCCTCAGGAAAATGGGAATTAATCTACCACTAGACCCAGCAATTCCACTCTTAGGCATTTATCCAAATGAGGCAGGTTCATACAACAAGGGCATCTGCTCCACTATGTTCATAGCAGCATTGTTTGTAATAGCCAGAACCTGGAAGCAACCTAGATGCCCCTCAACTGAAGAGTGGATAGAGAAAATGTGGTACATTTACACAATGGAGTATTACTCAGCAGAAAAAAAAACAATGGAATCTTGAAATTCGCAGGGAAATGGATAGCACTGGAAGAAACCATCCTGAGTGAGGTAACCCAGTCGCAAAAAGACAAACATGGTATGTACTCACTCATATATGGATTTTAGATATGGATCAGGATAGTGCCAGTCTGCACTTCCACAGATAGAGAGTCTGGGAAACAGGAAAGAACCTAAAAGATATGCATATATGCATAGTACCCAAGAGAAGAGGATGGAGACAAGATCCTCTGAATGGATGGGGAACACGGCGAGGGTGGGGGGAGTGGGACCTGGGAAGAATAGAGGGGGTAAAGAGGAAGGGAGTTGGTCATGGGGGAACAGGAAGTTGAGGGGGTGGGGGTAGAATAGGGGGAAGAGGGAATCATAGGATCGAAGACAGATCAGGCAGCAGAGTGACCTCGAGTGATCTAAAGGTATAAAATCAATTGGCAAGCTAAGCAATAGTGGAGGGACCACCTCGAATGCCCATTCCTGATAATGAACTTGATGTCTATAACCATCCGGGAACCTTCATCCTGTGACTGATGGAAGCAGAGGCAAACACACAACTAATGACTGAACTGAACCCAAGGAACCCAGTGACAGAGAGAGAGGAGTGATGAGCAAATTGGCAAAGAATGGGCTGGCAAAACCAGCAGAGACAGCTGATCTGAACAGGGGAGTGCTCTTGGACCCCAGACCGACAGTGGGGAGGCCAGCATGGGACTGATCTGGACCCCCCCAAATGTGAGTGTCAGTGAGAAGGCCTGGGCAACCTATGGGGCCCTGAGCTGTGATTCAGTGTCTATCCCTGGTATACAAACTGTCTTCATGTGCCTATAGCACAAAGAGAGATGCTCTCTCAGCCTGGACTCTTAGGGGAGTGCCTTGACCCTACCAAGAGTAAAATGACAGACTCTAGATATCCCCTATGTGGAAGGATTTGGCAATAGGGTGGGAGGGAGGGGGGAAGGGGAGGGTGGGAAGAGGGGAGGGAGAGGGAACTGGGATTGACATGTAAAACAAGCTATTTAAAATTAAAATAAAAAATGATAAAAAAGAAGTCTCAGTTCTGAAAATCTATACCCCAAATACAAAGACACCCATGTTCATAAAAGAAACATTACTAAAATTCAAATCACACATAAGACCTCACAGTTATAGTGAGAAACTTCAAAACTCCACTTACCACTAGACAGGACCACCAGACAGATACTTAACAGAGAAATAAAGGAACTAACAGAAGTTATGACTCAATTGGGTTTAAGAGACGTCTATAGAACATTCCATCCAAACACAAAAGAATATACCTTCTTCTCAGTGCTACATGTAACCTTCTCTAAAAATGGATCACATACTTGGCAACATAGCAAACCTCAGCAGGTTCAAAAGATTGGAATAACTCCCTGTATGTTATGAGACCACCATGGTTTAAAGTTAGAATTCAACAACAAAACAAAGTGCAGAAACCCTACAAACTCACAGAAATTGAACAACATGCAATTGCACCACTCCTGGGTCAAGGAAGAAAAAAAGAAAGAAATTAAATACTTCCTAGAATACAATGAAAATGAAGGTACACATACCCAAATTTATGGGACACTTTGAAAGCAATACTAAGAGAAAAGCACATAGCACAAAGTGCTCATATGAAGAAACTGTACAGTAGTCACACTAGAGAATGAACAACTGAACGCTCTAGAAGAAAAAGATGCAAACTTACCCTGGAGGAGTAGATACCAGGAAATGATAAAACTGAAAGCTGAAATCAATAAAGTTAAAACAAAGAAAATAATGCAAAGAATCAATATAACAAATATTTGGTTCTTCAAGAAAATCAACAAGATAGAAAAATCTTTATCCAAAATAACCAAAAGGCAGAGAGAGAACATGCAAATTAACAAAATCACGAACGAAAAGGGGGGCATAACAACAGACACTGAGGAAATTCAGAGAATCATCAGGTCACACTTTGAAAACCTGTCCTCCACAAAATTCAAAATGTAAAGAAAATGAACAATTTTCTGGATAGATATTACTTACCAAAATTAAATCAAGAACAGATAAGCAACATATAAACCCTAATGAAATAGAAGTAGTCATCAAAATCTCCCAACAAAAACAAGTCCAGGCCAGATGGATTTAGCACAGAATTCTACCAGAAATGCAAAGAACAGGTAATATCAATACATCTCAAAGTGTTCTACACAATAGAAGCAGAAGGGTCATTGCCAAACTCCTTTTACAAGGGAACAATTACCTTGGTACCCAAGCCACAAAAAGACACAATTAACAAAGAGAACTACAGAACTATATCACTCATGAACATTGATATAAAAATACTCAATAAAATATAAGCAAATCAAAACCAAGAACACATAAGAAAAATATCATCCACTATGATCAAGTAGGCTTCATCCCAGGGATGTAAGGATTGTTCAGCATATGAAAATCCATCAATGCAATCTACCACATAAAACAAACTGCTAAAGAAAAATCATAGGACCATCTCACTAGAGGCTGAAAAAGACTTTGACAAAGTTAAGAACCCCATCATGATAAAGGTCCTGAAGATATCAGGGAAAACAGGAGCATACCTGAGCAATACACAGTTATCCAGCAGCCAACATCAAACCAAATGGAGAGAAACTCAGCATGATTCTTCTAGAATCAGGAACATGACAAAGCTGTCCACTCTCTCCATATCTCTTCAATATTGTGCTTGAAGTTATAACTAGAGCATTAAGAAAACAAAAGGGGATCAAGGAGATACAAATTGGAAAGGAAGAAGTCAAACTTTCACTATTTGGGAAGGATATGATAGTTTACATAAGTGACCTGAAAAACTCTACACAAGAACTCTTACAGCTGATGAACACCTTCAGCAAAGTGACAGGATACAAGTTAACTAAAAAAAAATCAGTAGCCCTGTTACATAAAGACAATAAATGAGCTGAGAAAGAAATCACAGAAACATCACCCTTTACAATAGCCAAATACAACATAAAATAACTTGGAGCAACACTAACCAAACAAATGAAATACCAGTATAGAATGAACTTTGTGTCTTTAAAGAATGAAATTAAGGAAGATAACAGAAAATGGAAACATCTCTCTTGCTCTTGAATATGAAGAATCAACATAGTAAAAATGGAAATCTTGCCAAAAGCATTATTTGATTCAATGCAATCCCCACCAATATACCAGTACAATACTTCACAGAACTTGAAAGAACAATACTCAACTGTTTATGGAAAAACAAAAGACACAAGACAGCCAAAAGCACACTGTACAATAAAGGAACTTGTGGAGGCATTACCATCCCTGACTTCAAGCTCTATTATACAGCTATAATCCTTAAAACAGCTTGGTATTAACACAAAAATAGACAGGTAGACCAATGGAACCAAATTGAAAATCCTGATATTAAACCACATACTTATGAATACCTTATTTTTGAAAAAGAAGCTAAAATTATACAATGGAAAAAAGAAAGCATCTTCAATAAACGGTGCTGGCATAACTGGATGATGGCATGTAGGAGACTGCAGATAGAACCATGTCTATCACCATGCAAAAAACTTCAGTCCAAATGTACTAGAGACCTAAACATAAATTTACCCACACTGAACCTCTTAGAAGAGAAATGGGAGGTACCCTTGAACAAATTGGTAGAGGAGACTACTTCTTGAACATAACACCAGTAGCACAGACTCTGAGATCTAAAATTAGTAAATTGACGTCTTGAAACTGAGGAGCTTCTGTAAGGCAAAGGACACAGTCAACAAGACAAAAAGGCAGCCAACAGAATGGGTAAAGATATTCACTAACCCCATATCTGACATAGGGCTATCTTCAAAATTTACAAAGAATTCAAGAAGCATGTCTCCAAAACACCAAAGGATCCAATTAAAAAGTGGGGTAAGAACGAAATAGAGAATTCTCAATAGAGGAGTCTAAAATGGCTGGTAGACACTTAAGAAAGTGTTCAACACCCTTAGCCACCAGGGAAATGCAAATCAAAACAACTCGGAGATACTATCTTACACCTGTCAGAATGGCTAAAATTAAAAACACCAATGACAGTTTATGCTGGAAAGGATGTGGAGAAAGGGGATGACTCCTCCACTGTTGGTGGTAGTGCCAACTTGTACAGCCACTTTGGAATGAGTGTGAAGATTCCTGAGGAATCTCACATACAAGATGCTGCAATTCCCCTCTTAGGCATATACCCAAAAGATGCACATTCATACAACAAGGACGTCTGCTCCACTATATTCATAGCAGCATTATTTGCAATAGCCAGAACCTGGAAGCAACCTAGATGCCCCTCAACTGAAGAGTGGATAGAGAAAATGTGGTACATTTATATAATGGAGTACTATAAAGCAGAAAAAAATGGAATCCTGAAATTTGTAGGCAAATGGATGGCACTAGAGGAAACCATCCAGAGTGAGGTAACCTGTAAAGAGAAGCCTTCCCACCAGCCTGGTGCCAGAACTGCATCAGTCCCAAATAAACACACAGGAGGCTATATTAATTATGAAGCTGTTGGCCTTGCTTGTTTCTTACTGGCTAGCTCTGACTTAAGTATTTATTCCATAATTGCTAATCTAAGTATTTTCTCTTACCGGAGAAATTTCCGGGCTTCTTATCCCTATGGCAGTTACATCTTGACTCCCTGTGTTTCTCCTACCCAGAGTCCTCCTCGACTCTTAGTGCCACTTATTGACCAACAGTGCTTTATTGCCATATACACAGGCCTTCCCCAACAGTAACCCAGTCAAAAAAAGACAAAAATGGTATGTACTCACTCATATATGGATTTTAGACATGGAGCAGGGCATTCCCAGCCTCCACTCACAACACTAGAGAATCTGGGGAACAGGGATGACCCTAAGAGAAATAGGCATGATGTCTTGGAGAACTGGAATGGGACAGGGTCTTCTCAGTGAATTGGGAGCATGGAAGGAGGGGAGAGGGAGCAGGGAGAAAGAAAGAGGGAGAAGAGGAGAGGAGAGGAAGACATGGGGGACTAGGAAGGTTGGGTCAGGGGAAGAATAGAGAGCAGGATGAGAGATACCAAAATACAGGGAGACATTATAGGTTTGAGAAGAGATCTGGCACTAGTGAGTTTTTCAGAGATCTACAAGGATGAAACCAACTGACAATCTAAGCAATATGGAAAGGCTACCTTAAATGCCCTTCCTCAATAATGAGACTGACGACTACTTTATATGCCATCCTAGAGTCTTCATCCAGTGGTTGATGGAAGCAGAGGAAGACATCCACAGCTAAACACTGAACTGAACTCCTGGAAATTACTTGCAGAGAGGGGGAGTTATGAGCAAAGAGGTCAAGAATGGATTGTTGAACCCCCCCAGACAGACAGCTGAGATGCCAGAATGGGACTTATCTAGCCCCCCCTAAATCTATGTGTCAGTTAGGAGGCTTCAGCAATATATAGGGCCTCGGGTAGTAGATAAGTATTTATCCCTGGCATATGAATGTAATTTGGGAGCACATTCCACATGATGCTCTCTCAGACTGGACACGTTGTGATGGGGCTAGGCCCTGCCCAAGATGACATGACAGATTTTGGAGATCCCCTATGGAGGACTTCACCCTCCCTGGGTGCAGAATGGGAATTGGGTGGGAGGTTAGGGTGGCTGGTGGAGGTGGGGAGGAGGGGAGGGAGAGGGAGCTGGGATTGACATGTGGCACAAGCATGTTTCTTTAAAAAGAGACAGAAAAAAATTTAAAAAGGACTTTTCTAACTCAGAAGTGTCAGTGAATCACAAGATCCAAGAACTAAGGGTTTCTTTTCTTTCTTAATTATGTCCAACCTTGAGACTAATGCCTTGTTTGGCTGTGAACTTCAAGTTTTCTGGGTTTTAGATACTGTAAAATATACGTATTGGGTCAGATTCACAGGTTTTTCTGACGTTTTTAACCATAGCTTTCTTTGTGCAAGCAATAGATCCTCCATTCTCTTATAATTTGCCCTTTGACTACTGGTTAACTGTCCTTAGCTTTCAAATAAAATAGCTATTTTTCTTTTAGGTTATCATAACTGAACTCCTAACTTAATTGTCTTCATAGATTAAGTTTCTTCAAGGTTGGATTTTCTTTAAACCACAGTAGCACCTTTCTACTGGGAAGGACAATATTGCAGTTTAACATCTCTAAAACGGAAAAGTTGAATTATTCATTTAGAGGTTTTTCTAGGTTCCCCTGCCTTCAAACACCCATATATTTGACTGCATCATTAGTTTGGTGGCAGATGATGGAGTCCCAGCTATCACCCCTATAGCTACATTTTTTTTTGCCTTAGCAGTTCCTAGCATCAATAGCCACAGTTTAAGGTTTCTGGAAGCAGACACATCTGGGTTACCAAGTGTTTCAGGAGTTCTCCCAGAGAAGCAACTGTAGGAAAAGGGGGAAGAAACTAATTTGCTTAGTACAGAGTGCAGAGATCTGACTCATTCTCTATAGAAGTTATAGCCTGCTCTGAGGAAAATTCTCAAAGGCTATGATTGTTAGGGCATTTTCTAGGATAGAATTAGGAATTGGAACTCAGTATCCCCATGAAGATCATTTATTAGTTCTAAATAACTCAGAGATAAGTTATCTGGAGGCGATTGACAGCTAAGAGGTCTGCTTGTCACTCTGAAGCTCTGTTTTTCAGAGGAAGGATTTGGATAGTTATTATAGTTACACGGTAGGAGACATTGACAGAACAAGTAGAAAAAAACAAATAAGGGATATGGCTATTGGAAATGACATTTTTACCATTATTGATCAAATTGATATCAATAAAATCACTGCAAGTAACAAGTGCAGAGAACACATTGCAATTGCCTTCAGATACTCCCTCATATTGATTGATTCATAAAGCTCAAATATTTGGCATTGAGACACTTACTTACAATTTTTAAAGTGGATTTCCAAATGCAAACTCTACTGCAAGCATAGATTCATATAGACTTTTACAAACTGAAGTATATTTTGTTGAATGACATTGGAATACATTAGAACAAAAACATGTTTAGATGATAACATGTTAGTCATGTACTTTTAGCAACTAAAGGCTTAAAGTATACATAAAAATTAGAAGACATATTTTGTGCTTAGTATAGTGAAGCTATCCCAAGTTCTAGTATTCATCTAAAACCACTCTTGGAGAAATTCTCAACTTCATGTAGAAAAACAAAAGACCCAGGATAGCCAAAACAACCCTGTACAATAAATGAGCTTTGGGAGGCATCACCATCTCTGACTTCAAGCTCTATTATAGAGCCGTAGTCCTGAAAATAGCTTGGTATTAACACAAAAATAGACAGGTAGACCAATGGAATCAAATTGAAGACCCTGATATTAACCCACACACCCATGAACACCTGGTTTTTGACAAAGAAGCTAAAACTACATAATGGAAAAAATAAACCACCTTCAACAAATGGTGCTGGCATAACTGGATGCTGGCATGTAGAAGACTGCAGAATGATCCATACCTATCTCTATGCACAAAGCTTAAGTCCAAATAGATCAAAGATCTCACCATAAATCCAATCACGCGAAACCTCTTAGAAAATAAGGTGAGGGCTACCCTTGAATGAATTGTCACAGGACACTACTTCCTGAATATAATGTCAATAGTACAAAGACTGTTATTGACAATTAATAAATGGGACCTTCTGAAACTGAGAAGTTTCTGTAAGGCAAAAGACACAGTCAACAAGACTAAACAGCAGCCCATAGAATGGGAAAAGATCTTCACCAACCCCACATTACACAGACAGCTGATCTTGAAAATATACAATGACCTCAAGAAGCTAGCCACCAAAACATCAAATCATTCAACTAAAAAGTGGGGTACAGAACTAAACAGAGAATTCTCAATAGAGTAATCTACAATGACTGAAAGACATTTAAGAAAGTACTCAAATTCCTCAGCCATCAGGGAAATGCAAATCAAAACAATTCTGAGATATCATCTTATACCTGTTAGAATGGTTAATAACAAAAACACCAAGGAGAGTTTATGCTGGAGAAGATGTGGAGAAAGTGGGATGCTTCTCCATTGATGGTAATAGTGTAAACTTATATAGCTACTTTGGAAATCTGTATGTCAGTTTCTTCAGAAAGTGATAACCAGTCTACCTCAGGATCCAGCAATTTCACTCTTAGCCATATTCCCAAACAGTGCACATTCATACAACAAGCATATCTGTTCAAGTATTTTCGTAGAAGCATTATTTGTAATAGCCAGAACCTTGAAGCAACCTAGATGGCCCTCAACCGAAGAATGGATACAGAAAATATGGTATGTTTGCACAATGGAGTACTAATGATTGGAAAAAATCATGGAATCTTGAAATTTGCAGGTAAATGGATGCAACTAGAAGAAACCATTCTAAGCGAGGTAACTTAGTCATAGAAAGACAAACATGGTATGGATTCTAGACCTAGTGAAAAGGATTACCAGCCTACAATCTCTGCCTTCAGGGAAGCTAGGAAATAAGGATTACTGTAAGAAAGACATACAAGTTCCCCCAGTGAATCAGAAAAGGACAGGAGCCCCTGAGAAAATAGGGCATATTGGGGTGGGGGAGGGAGATAGGGGAAGGAGGAGGGGAGAAGTAGAACAGGGAGAAGAACATGAGGGATCAGGAAGATTGAATGGGGAGAGGAACAGAGGAGGGCAAGAAAAGATACACATCAATAGAGGGAGCCACTATAGGTATAGAGACTAATCTGGCACTAGGCAATTATACAGAGATCCAAAAGGATGACCCCAACTAGGACCCTAAGCAATAGTGGAGAGGCTACATTAAATGCTCATCTGCTATAATTAGAATGATGACTACTTTAATGCCATCCTAGAGACTTCATCTAGTAGCTGCTGGAAGCAGAAGCAGAAATCCTCAACCAAGCACTGACTCAAACTCCTGGAGTCCAGTTTCAGAGAGGGTTGAGTGACAAAGAGTTCAAGACCACACTGGGAAAACCCATGGAAACACCTGACCTGAACAAGTGGGAACTCATGGACCCTAGTCTGTCAGCTGGAGAACCAACATAGGACCAAACCAGGCCCCCTGAATGTGGGCGTCAGTTAGGAGCACTGGGCAGTCTGTGAGCCCTCTGACAGTGGAACCAGGATGTATCCCTGGTGCACAAATAAACTTCAGAAGCGCATTTCCCATGGAGGGATTCTCTCTTAGCATAGATACACAGGGGAGGACCTAGATTCTGGCTCCAGATGACTTGACAGTTTTTAATGATCCCTCATGGAAGGCCTCATTCTCCCTGGGGAGTGGCTGGGAGATAGGCTGGAGGAAGTCTTGGGGAGCATGGAGGATTGGAGGTAGAGGGAACTGGGATTGACATGTAAAATCAGGTTGTTGTTTCTAGTTTAAATAAATTTCATATAAAAATAAATTCCTGCTCTGTCACGTGTTGTCTTTCCACCAGCCTGGTCCCTGAGCTGAGGCAGTCCCAAATAACACACAAAACACTATTTTAATTATGAAGCTGTTGGCTGTTTACTTGGTTTCTTATCAGCTAGGTATGACTTGATTATTAACCCATAATTACTCATACATATTTTACAAGAACTTATCTTTGCTAGGACACACTCCTGCCATGTCTGTTGCTCCTGGGAGTCACATGCAGACCAGGCTCTTCACTATGTTTCCCAGAATCCTCCTAGACTCCTAGTCCCACCTATCCTGCTTCCCTATTGGCCAACAGTGCTTTATTGACATATACACAGGACTGTCACATTACACCTCCTCCACAATTTTCTCAGGATTTTGCAGAATAAGTGTTCTGGTTTGGGTGCAGTATAGTATTATGATAATAGTAAAATAATAGTAGCATAATAATATAAGAATGTGTCTGTAATAGTATCTCTTTTTGAAATTTTACTTCCTCAATGTTATATCATAAGAAGTATTTATCTCCTCATTTTCTATCTTTATTTCTTTGGGGGGGAGATATCTATTACAGTGTTCGACTCATTTTTAATCTTGTTGCATGCTTTCTTGCTGTTAAAATGCAGGGGCCCTTTTCATATTTCAGGTAACAATCCTTTATGTGAACTCTTTTGCAAACATTTCCCCTAACCTGGGACTTTTGTTTTTATTAGCTTGATATTTTTCAGAACAGAAATTTTGAATGAAATATGACAAAGGAGGGAACATACACATTGGAAGCAGGAAACTCTTGAACAGATAGAGCTAGAACAGCAGAGTATTCTCAGATTAAGGAAGGGATTCTAAAACAGCCATTATTTCATCATAAAAATTATCTCCTAATGTGTCATATACATACCATAAAATGCAGTGCTAAAAAGCATAGAAGAAAATCAAGATGACTTTGAGATCATCTGTGATTTATAGCCAATACTAAAATCATTCTATATGAGAGGATTAATTGTTAACTTCAGTCATATTAAAATCTGTGTACTTTTTTCTTTAGATTTTTGTTGAATAGTATCATCTACATTCATAATTTCAACTCTCACTTTTATATTTCACCTAGAAACATGCCTTCAATACAGATTTCCCTCCTAATGATAGATCAATTCTTCTTAACATTCATGCATATTTATAGTTTTCTTAAGAACAGTTTGCACACAAAGTGTTTGTCATCCTTTTTAAAAAATGATCTTTAGGAGCCAGCAAGATGGCTCAGTGTGTAGAAACACTTGCTGTGCACAAAGATGTATTCTATCACCCACATGCACAGATACTTCATACATACACATGCACAAGTAGTAAATAAAATCTATATCTGGAAAAAACATGATGTTTCTTTCCACTCAAACTGCCTTTCCTTTTCCCCTCTCCCAAAATAAGAGAGAAAATAAATAACAACAATGGCAATCAGCTGCAGAAAAGTAAGACCAAGCACCAGCTTCACATTAAGTAGGGAATTCTACCTTTCACCATTGTGTTTTCTGATACTCTACACAGTCACCGAAACTTCTCTACTAATGATCTATATTTGATCCCTACTAGTATAGTCTTTACATGATCTCTATTTTTGTTCCTTATTCAGGTGACATTTTAAAACTACCACTCATTTCATGCTTAGGTCAGAAACTGATGTGCCAGTTAGGGCATCTTTCTTCTTTTTAATCACTAATTAAGTATCATTTATATGAATTATTATCACCTCATCCTTGATTTTCAAGAAATGAGTTCTTACCATATTCACCAATAATTAGTCTCTCTCTGATCTTCGAAAAAAATACAAGAGTTGTGTTAGTTCTCCTCTGTCCTCAGCAAACATCTCAAGTGTGTAGCTGACCATGTTACTTATTTTCTTCTTCATTTGTTTGTTTTCAAGGCAGAAATGATGACACAAATCACGTAAGAAAAATTCCAATTTAGTGGCATTGTATTTGCATGTTGGGCACCTAACAAATTTCCCAGCACTATCCCCTACTTGTCTTCTCATTACCCTGATCTATACTGACATACAACCTTCCGTTTTCTAAAACTTTGCATGCTGGGTCACAAATCAGCGTTGTATTGGTATGTTTCTTTTCTTCTCTTTTTATTTTCTGGGAATAGTTTCTCTGGCTTTGAGCATCTTTCTGATTGTTAGATCGGGAATGGACCATGATGACTGAAAAACAAACAAGACTACAACTCCAACTTCAACAGAAGCAAATTGTCCTCATTTAGAAAATTGACAGGTAGCTTTCTCTGTGGAAATGATGGTTGAACTTTTAGTGATCTTTGGGACAGGCTTACATCAGGGATTTGAGGGTAGGGAAGTTGCAGGTATTGAAAATGGGATGTTGTTGGTTTTTCTGAGACTAAATAAGTGTGGGGAGTTCCAGGTAGGCTCTGAGCAAGTGAACTGTCTCTGACCAGGGTTGGGGTAACAAAGTGGAACATGTCTGGGTCAAACCAATTTTAGAGCAACACTGATCACTTTCCAGTTTGTTGAATTGCACCATTCGCCTATGATTCCCCATGCTATCTGGGCTACTTTTCCTGTGTTCCCTATTATCTTGGCAATTATTAGTTGGAACCAGTTCAGGCAATTTCCTTGAACAAATGATTGTTCAATGGAGTTTTAGAAAAGTTGCAGAGAGTGGCATGTGGTTCACTACTGTTGCCCCAAGGTAACATAATTATGCAGCATATCTTGCCTCAAAGCCAAGGACATTGCATCTCAACATCCTTAGTTTGGAAGCTGAAGCAGACAAAGATCTTCCTTTATCATTTTTTATTGCTGCTCATGGCCTTCTGGGAAGCTAAAAATTATACTTATTTATCTTACTGAAATTAAAAAAATATTTTGGCAAAATATATAATTCTATAATGAATGGGACAATAATCATTGAAAACTACTTAACCACTAGACTTTCTTTGGTCACTCTGTATTTCCATGTATTGTATAAATTGATTGGCTTAAATACATGCCACTTTTCAGGGATATTTTTCTATAAAACTGACCAAAGGCTATTCCCTTCTAAAATCTCTCTCTAGAACATGAAATTAAAAGTTAATCATAAACCAGAATGTTGTTGTTCTTCATGGTCACAGCACAAAACCACATCACAAATATATATGAAACTCTTAACTCTGGCCTAGAAATCAATTATCTAAAATTCACTTTATATTGAGAGGATAAAGGTAATAATGTTTGGGTTTTTTGGGGGTCAGGGGATGACAAAATGTCTGGAATACATGGATATTCTCAAGACCAGAACAGCATTTGCTTCAGATTTGAGATTTGAAGTCTTCATAGCAAGATGGATTCATTAACAATTACAGTGGTTTCAGAACTCTGAATTTTGGGGCTTTGTAGAAGACTTAAAACTAAATATTAATGCCTTGTAGAGGTTTAAGTTTTATGCCTAACTTATAGTATGTCTTTGGAGCAATTCCCTCCCAAGTAAATATTTTTAGAAGATTCTGTAACATCTCCTCCTATCAGCCTTAAATGAGTTACACTATGTAGGTTTGGAATACTTGGGCTTTAGTTGGGTTCTGTTTCTAAGTGACTGCTGAACATTTGACTGACACATACTAACCCTAATGACAACTGTCACCTAATCTCTAAATTGGGGGTCACATATGTCACAGCATCTCCACAGTCATCAAAAATGATTCTTTTTGCATTAAAGAACTCTATAGTAACATTAAACATATCATCAATTTTTATCAGATTTCTAGATTATGAACTTCATAATCCAAACATTACATACTTGTAAGAAGTGTTTAAATAGATCTACTGACTCGGATAATACTTGTTTGGTTTTGTCGGAGAAATTTAAATAATAGATTAGTTTTGTATACTATCATTTGAAAAAGTGGTATGGTCCCCGAAATAATAAATCATACAGTCCCTGCTTACTATTAATTACTTTTGGGGTTATGTTTTGAATTATTGTAGTTTATTTATCTTTTATCATTTATATAAGCTTATTTATTATCATACTCCAGGCATTATATGAATAAGATTAATCCCTACAAATGGCTAGTATTTGTTGGCCAAATTGCAATCAATGAAAACCTGAAATGAATTTGATGGGTCATGGGACATGTGTGAGCAGTACAGAGGGCAAGATGGCTTCCTCTGACTCTGTGGGTAGTCAGGGTTTAAAAGTGACTCTGCAGTTGAGTTTGTCTTTTGAGTAGAAAGCAAATGAAATAAGCCACATGAAGCAGCAATGGGAGGGGTCTGGAATGGTAGCTATGAGGAAGTACTGTCAAGACAGGAATATGTGTGCTTGAGAGAGAGAGAGAGAGAGAGAGAGAGAGAGAGAGAGAGAGAGAGAGAGAGAGAGAGAGAGAGAGAGAGAGAGAGAAGTTTTTAATAGTAGAAAGAACAGGAAATATAGTCTGCTTTAGCAAAAGTTCTGCTCATCTGTAGTCTCCTCTTCCCTGTTCCAGGGATAGGAAGAAGGACACATCTCCATTATGGTTGGAGCAGAGGAAGTAAACCTGGCTTCAGCAAGACT
Organism: Mesocricetus auratus; assembly: GCF_017639785.1. NCBI lineage: Eukaryota > Metazoa > Chordata > Mammalia > Rodentia > Cricetidae > Mesocricetus > Mesocricetus auratus. The sequence continues at coordinate 48,201,430 of NW_024429186.1, forward strand.
GGGGGGAGGGGTGGCAAGGACTTATCTTAGAGTGCTGTTTGTTCCAGACTAATGAGGTTACAGGGAGCTACTGCAAAGGTTTAAGCAGGTTGTGGCTTGCTTTAGAAGTACTGAAATATGATGGCGGCACCAAGAGCATTGGCTTGCACTAATCCTTGAGGTTGTTGGAATTAGATGGAAATGTGAAGATAAAAAGAGCCAGTGAAGAACTTCAGAGAATCATGGGAAGTGAGCATTGCATCCCTTTTTAAGGGATGTTAAATTTCCAACAAAAATAAAATCCAAGCTCCTTAGGATATTTAGAAAGTGTCTTCAAAAGTTGTCTTAATGTAAATAATTAATGTAAAAATTTAAGATATGGCAAGGAAATACAGGCCAAGAATCAACTTGCCTGGGCTGAACTCTCAGCACACCATTGTAACCGTGTGGACTTGCACAAACATCGTGATTTCCTTGTGGCTTTTTTCTCTACTTCATCAAGCAGGAAAATAAAATTGTAAGAGAATGTAAATGAGAAATATGACAGTCCACTTAAACAGTTCACACAAGAAAAGAACTCCGTCAAGGAAAGAACTGTGTAAATGCCAGCTAGTGCCCTCATGTCATGACACCCTTGACATTCAGTGTGCTTCAACCTCGCTGGCCTTCTGACAGACTATGGTGTGAACCTTCTAGTGTTTTAGGATTAAACCTTTCTGCCCTCTAGTCTGGAACATTCCTTTTCCAATTTCCCTCTTGCTCTCATATCTTTCCACTCATAAGCTGAAAAGTAACTCCTGTGAAATCTTTGAACACAAAATTTATACTCTAACTTTATTCTCTGCCACAGTCACATATTTATAGTACTCATAATTCTTAGCAGAAACTCTATTTCTTCCTGTTCCTTTGCTTATTTAATGTATGTCTCCTTCACAGACTTCAAGGCCCCCTGCAGTCACTGTTCTCTTACCTAGTCATCTACCCATTGATTCCCCACCCCCTCCAGATTATTTCAACCAGTATATGTCATAACAAATAAAGAAACATTTGGTGAGTGAATCGTTGGAAGCCTGTGGAGTAGTGATGAGTGAGAAATTACTAAGCATGGCAAGTATGAGGGGAAGGGCTACTCTAATGAAGGAAGAAGATGAGCTGGTCAGATTGAGAAATATTTTCAGATAGGAATATTTGCATGCCGATGTTGCATCTCAGAAGTGGGGTTAGAATTCATAATTAAAAGTGTAAAAATGGGCGTGTTCAGCTGGAAATGCCTCATGCAATGAACAAAGACAGGTGCTTAGTGGGGAAAGACTGTTCAAATGCAAGTGGAGGAACACTGAAAGAGAGAAAGAGTAACAGGGGAGTTGGGAAAATAACCCACCAAAGAAAACAGGTGTGAGTGTTATTTTGGAGGCCACGAGAGAAGCAATTTCAGTCCTCAATGAAGTTTGGGTATACCATGATTTCAGCTCTTTCTGAACCGTTTATAGAATCATGAGTTCTTCACGCAGCCTCAATGCTTTTCCTTGATGACATGATGCTATCCTCTCTTCTAACAGACACATCACTCTGGGATTTTTTTTCCTTGTTGGTGGGCAGCCTTAGGTACCAAGGTTTCATGAGAGTTGTTTTGTTTGTTTTTGTTAGTTTTTGTTTTGATTTGTTTTTGTTTTCATTCTCAGTATCAAGGTTATATAGTATAGAAGCTACATTGTTACACTAACATCCCTTTGACTGTGAGGCTAGTAGAAATATCTTCAGACCTCACAACTAAAATCCAGAGGAAAGTTCCTCAGGTGACTTTGAAAATTAACTTTTATCCTGTGCCTGTGCACGTGTGTGTGTGTGTGTGTGTGTGTGTGCGCGCGCACCCACACACATACTTGTATGTCTCTACTACTAAGAATTAAATTTAGTGCCTCCTATGTGCTAGGCAAGCAGTTTATCCCTGAGCTATATATCCTCAGTACTCCTTAATGTTTAATTTTGAGGCAGGGTCTCCCTAAGTTACTCAGGCTGGACTTAAACTCACTCTGTAACCTAGACAGGCCTTGACCTTGAAATTTTCCTGCCCTAATCTTCCAGGAAGATGAGATTAAGGCTGATTACTCTATTGCAAACAATTTATACAATACAGTGAAGAAGAGGGAAAGCAGTGTGGACAGTAGACTGAGGAAAACTAGATTATTTTGCTAAAGAGATTTCCTTGCTGGAAACCCATGTGGTCTTAACATATATTTTACGGAAGGAAGGAAAGACATTCATGAAGTTTATTGAGATTATTTTGAAAGAGACATATTTTAGAACCCTATGAACAGAGAATGTAGAGTATGTTTTGTGTTGATCCTAATGAAATAGAATTATTATCTAGTGTAAACCTAAACTCACAGTTCCTCCCCTAGCCCAGAGCTGCTAAGCAACCTTCATCTTTTCATCTCTGGGTTTATTATAGGATACTTTTCTGTCTTCTGCATACTTCAGATGAAATGTGGTGACTCAGCTGCTGATTGAACATTCTTGGGATTCCACCTGGATCTTCCTGATGTAAGGACTGAAGAAATTAGCTAGACAGGACTCAAGAAACTAAATAAGTTCACACAATAATCCTGATCCATACCTAAGGCAAGCTTGTTATTATTTCCCAATTCCTCTTCTCACCCCCAGCCCTTCTCAAGTCTTGTTCAGAGATGCCAAAAACAAGTTGCAGTAAATGAATGAATTTGGCACTGTTGTAGAAAGAGCACAGATATAGGAAAAAGGAGAGTGACAAAAGAAATTGCACTTTCAGCATTTAAAAAAGGACAAGATCAAGGAAAACATATTACATTTATCATTGTTTGAATCCAGGAGACAATTTTTTACCCCATAGGCAAGAAATTAGACACAAGATTCGGGTGTTCTTAATGGGCTTTTTACATTTGAGTCCCAGCTCATTGTCATGAAAGTCACCTCTCTGCCTCTCCTGGAATTCTAGCTTTTATGACATTTTTGCTGAGCTACCCCTCTAGTCATTTAGTCATTCATCCTAATAGTCTATGGCAGTACAGAGGCCACATCACAAGGCACAGTCTTTCTGCTTCTGTAAATGAGTTCAACCACTTCCAAAACCACTCCCTTTGTTCCTTGATTTCTTTTTGAGCTCTTAGCAACCACCATTGTGTCAGATTCTAAATTTAGATGCATTTCATACATCTCTCTGAATTTCCAAATTATACTCCATCAGTGCACAACTGAGATTAAACCCTGGGCTCTTCAGTCTGGGGAGAGCTAACTACTATATGTGGATTTCTTTATGCATGGAAGCCTGACTAAAGTAGATGTACAGGAAGAAAATTGGAAAGCTAAAATCTACTGCAAATGGTGATGTTACTATAGCAGTAATTTAGTGCTTTCTGAGCATTCCTCTTTCTCCTCCTCCGTCATGAAAACTTCACAGTAAATTTTCTGAACTCTAGACTGGCTTTATTATTACCTCCTCCCTTTAATATAATAACACTTTCATTAAAATTATACCTATTATTTATGTGTACATATGTATTAGTGTGGGTATATGTACACATATATAGGCAGGTGTATGTCTTGTGGGTGCCAGTTAGAGGCCAGAAGCAGTCTTCAGGTATCACTCTCCACCTTTTTTTTTGACACATAGGTTTTTTTTCTGAAACTCTGAGTCTCAATATTTTCTGAGCTAGGCTAGAATCCATTAAGCCCTAGTGATCCTCTTGTCTTCATCCTTTTTGAACTAGCATTACAGATATGCACAGAATGCCATGTAAAAGATATATGTTCTCAATCTAACAGTTGTCATTTTTCTACATTTAACACTTATTTACTGTGTTCATAGCATATGCTTGAACTTTACTGGGTTCTAAAAGTAGAGAAAATTCTGCCCACTTTGTTTGGCATAATGTAAACAACAATAGCATGCATTGAAAACCCAAAAGTGATTAGCAGAACAGGCACGTGGCATTTTTGGATTTATCATTCTTAATTATTATCATCTGTGGTTGTTTCTCTAGCTCACGATAGAATGGCAGCCTTACTGAAACACAATGGAGTACTGCTCAGCAGAAAAATATGAATTCTTGAATTTCATAGACAAATGGGTGGAACTAGAAGAAACCATTTTGAGTGAGGTAACCAGTCACAGAAAGACAAACATGGTATTTACTCTCTCAAAAGTGAATATTACACATAGAACAAAGGATAACCAACCTACAATCCCCAACACCATAGATATTAGGAAAAAAGGAGGACCCTAAGAGAGACATACATGAACCCCTGAAGAAGGGGAAAAGGACAAGATCCCCTGAGCAAATTGGGAGGACAGGGGAAGGGGGAAGTAAGGAGGCAAAAAAGGAGAGTAGAAGGGGAGAGGAGAGGAGAACATGAGGGATCAGGAAGGTCGAGTTTGGGGAAGAATGGATGGGAGCAAGAAAAGAGATACTTTAATTGAGGGTGCCATTATGGGCTTAACAGGAAATCTGGCATCAGTGAAATCTCTAGGAATCCACAACTAAGAGTCTAAGCAATAGTGTAGAGGCTGCCTCAAATATCCTTCCACTAAAATGAGAATTATGATTACCTGAAATGCCATCATAGAGCCTTTTCCCAGTAGCTGAGGCAAGCAGAAGCAGAGATCCACAGCTAAGCACTAAGCCAAACTCTTGGAATCCAGTTGTAGAGAGGGAGGAGTGATGACCATAGAGGTCAAGACCATGCTGGAGAAACACTCAGAGAAAGCTGATATGAGCAAGTGGGAGCTCATGGATCCCAGTCTGACAGCTGGGGAACCAGCATAGGAATTACCCAGGCTCCCTGAACATGGGTGTCAGTAGGGGAGTCTGGGCAGTCTATGGACCCTCTGGCATTGAAACCAGTATTTACATTCCTAGTGCATGAATGGACTTTGGGATCCCATTCACTATGGAGGGATACTCTCTTAGTCTATATACATGGGGGAGGGCCTAGGTCTTGTCCCAAAAGATTTGACATATTTTGATGATCCCCATCAGAGACCTCACTCTCCTTGGGGAGAAGATAGGTTATGGGATGGGGGGGGGTTGGCGTGGGAATTGGGAGAGTGGGAGGGAGAGACAACTGGGATTGGTATGTAAAATAAGATTTTTTAATTTAAATAAAAATTAATAATAAAAATAATCAAAGATACACCTGGTCACTGTTAGGGATCCTACAAACCACAAAGCTAACAACCATGGCATATATGCTTGCAGCTGCTGTCTCTGTGAGAGGATGAGCTCTACTTAGTTGATTTGGTGGGCTATGTACTCCTGTTGTCCTCCATTCTCTCTGACTCATAGATTTTCCTTGCCCTCTTCTACCAGCTTCTGATCTGCAAGGGGAGTAGCCTACAGGCTGCAAAATACTGCTATGCCATCAACTCACTTTTCCTTAGTTTTGGCTCTCACTGTGTTGTTCTGTCTCTTCTTGTTTCTTTTTCTCTCTCCCCATCCGTGTGTGTGTGTGTGTGTGTGTGTGTGTGTGTGTGTGTGTGTGTGTGTGTAATTGTGAGGCTTAATGAGAGAATGAGACTACCAGAGCTCTGTTGAAGTCAAAAGGCAAATCTTATTCAAAGCATGAACTGCCTGTCTGTGTCCAAAAGGAAGGAGAGTAGCCTTGCCGAAATAAGAGAGCTTGCGTTTTTTTCTGTTAAATTTCTTTTTTTATTAACTTTTAAATTTAAATTAGAAATATGCTTGCTGCACATGTCAATCCCAGCTCCCTCTCCTTCCTCTCCTGCCCGGCCCTTCCCACCAACCCCCTGGAGCTTGGGTTTTTATAGGGCCATTAAAGTTGGGCATGAGAGTGTCAGACAGCATTAAGGAAAAGGGAATTGTTACAGGCAAAGGGGACAGTCCTAAGCAAAATTTCATGAGGGGTACCTCTGGGCATTAGGCTTGCAGGAGTCTGTAGTCAATCTGTTCAGCTGAGTTAAGGGGTCAGTAAACTTCTGAGACATGCAGAATTTTAGGTTCCCATTTTCCAAGGGGCTGAATCTTACATGGTTCATCCACCGCCTGGTCCTAGGTAACTCCACGGTGGACAGTCTTTCAGTAACTATCAAAAATCTTAAAGACAGGAAAATAATACAAACTTAGTTGAAATTAACTTAAAGTGAATTTTCTTACCTTCATATCAGCTTGTACATTAATAAAATATAAATTGTAGTCATCATGGAGTGAGATTCAGATGCTATCCTATACCTGTTGACAGAACTTGTGAAGACAGTTTTTGATCAATATTTCTAACACCTCGTTTTTGGGTCAGATTTATCTACTATCTCTGGATTTCTTTGGCCAATTTCTTGGTTATCTGTTGATTGTTTTCTTCTCCCACAGTTGTACTGTTTTGTCTGTGTTATAGCATTCATATCCATTTGAACCTGAATTTTCTAACACTGCAGAGATCTGTTGGTAACTCTTCATACATTCCTCCAAGGCCAATATCAGTTCGCATTTTCTTTTCTAACTCTATCTTCCTTTTTCTCCTCTCATGCTGGCTTAAAAACCTTTCTTACACACTCTTGCCTCTACTTCTAGCTTTCAGGATCATCTTATTAGCTTCTTTATTCTTTGTAAATATCCAAACAACTTTCTACTATAAAACAAATTAGTTATTCTTGTGCATTACAAAAATCCAAATTTGAGCTTCACTATGACAGAGATTAGAGTTAAATTGTTGCTTCAGAAGCAGCATTTCCTGCCTGATTTGAGAGGACATAGCATATGGCATCCCTCACATCTCCTTACAAGACACTGTACCTTGGAAAGAAGAGAATATGAATACTCCCTGCCCCTGTACCTCATAAAACCCTTTTTTATTTCAAAATTCTTTGCTTGGACTAATCTGTGTAGAGCCTGTAAGTTTTCAAGGACTGGACATAATTTGGGAGATGATGAATTCCACATTCAACTGATTTCCAAATTCATCATGGTTAATAGAGACAAGATACCTCAACTTAAAAAAAACAGCTTTGTAAGGGAATGTTCAATTTTACTTCAGCTAGAAACACACTCATTTGGGAAAAAATAACCACCGTAAATCCATAGCTAACTGAAAGAATTTATCTTCATAAAGTGGAAATTTTATGTTGATCTTTGATAATGTAGGTCTACCAATAAATACACAAGGTAAGTAATCAGTGGCTAGGATCAGTATTTGGTCCAGATTACACGTTCAGTAAGATCTTAGAGAAACTGGTTCCATAGCTGTATCACAGGGAATGCTCTATGGTTGTCTTTCCTCCTGTGTATTTTACATGATATTAGCTTTAAAATAAGAATGGATAGAAATACTTAAATCTCATTTTCAGTTATAATACTGAAAGGTAACTACAACTAGTATCTCTGAATTGTAAATTATTTGCATAAGTTCTCCAGGGTCTTAATGGTGTATCACATGAACTTCAGAATACATTTTCTCCAGATGCTTCTGCCCTACCTATAGACTCACTCCAAAACACATCTGTCCTTACCCATATCCAGATTCAACTTGGTATCCTTCTTTCCCTTTTATTTCTGTAATAAACATTATACAAAATTAAGGACTTATTCTTTATTCACTCATGATTCCTTTTTTACAATACTCATCTTATTTCTATTATCTCTTTTCCCCCATGTATCATTGACGGCCATTAGAAGAACTGAAAAACATGAACTTGTCTTTTGAAAATCTCTGTATGTGTTTAGTATTAGTTTTGAAATTAACAATTCAAGTCAAAGCTCCCTCATATTCTGTCACATATACTTGCTTAGAAAGATGTTAAATGAATATAATTAAAAGATACAAGTAAATATGAATTTGTGAAACTTGAAGACTATAAAGATGATGTCCTTGGAAAAAGATAAGAAATTTGAGCATTTAAAGACAGTTGACTTTCACTTACAATGTACCCTACTGACCAACTAAAAGTTAAACTACAGTAAAGACTTATATGTCAGGGCCCATGGAGGTGACATCTTGACAAGGTCAAAGAGTTCAAACCTATCCTTGCTCTTTCAAGGTTAAAGGCCTAAGACCTAAAGGTCTAAGGTATGGCTATTGAAGGATGTTTGGCCTAAGGTGTGACTGTCTTACCTAGAAAGCAGAGTACTTGATCTAAGGTTACTAGATGTCTTGATCCTCAAGACCATATAAAAACAGGTTTGATCTAAGGTGTAGTTACTAAATGTGTTTAGAATTAAGGAAGCAATTATGTCTATTTATTCCTTGTATCATGGTAAAGAAGTATTCCCCCCCTTTTTTTGGATGGTGGATATAAAAACTTGGATCGATACACTTAAGGCAGATCCCAGTATTCACTGGATGCATTCCCAACTCTGTCTTCTGTCTCTAGTCTGTTTCTTTCCTCAATCTGCACTCCACTTTTCAGCCACAAACTGGACAAGTTGACTGGACCCCGACACCTATAGTATGGAGAGCAGGCCACTGAGAGATGATCTTGATTATGTCAAAAACCCATAAGGTAGTTCAATTTCTTCTCAAAACATATCTACTAATAATTAAAAAAACACTCTATCTTTTTTATATTTTAATATTAATAGTATTTAATATAATAGTAAAGTATCCATATTAATAAGTTATTTTTACCTATGAAGGACTACTAATAATTTATTAATTCTCAGTCTACCTACCTGCTTTGCTCTATTTACACAAAATACAGATTTGGAGTTTAGTCGGATTTATTAGCAGTGAATATAAGACTCTGAAGCATAAAGTCAATCAGTAGGAATAGTCAGGTAGCTGCATGTTTGTGCAGGGGTGGAGTGAAGGTGAAGATCCAATTTCTGAACACTCCAGCTTATGCAATTCAATACCTAAACCAAACTTTGTTGTAAAAACTAGAAATAAATGGCTGTTGATGTAAAGCATTAGATTGATAACTCAACAAATCGATGTGGGGAATTCCAGGTGTCCTGTGGTGCCTTCCAGATCTCCTCTTTGGCTTCTCCTTTTGCTGTCTGCTACTAGCCTGTGTAAACTCATTAAGCAGTCAGGTTGGTTTCTGCCAAGCAGTTGAATGTAGGAGTTCAGAACAGTTCAGGGAGGAGGGTCGTGATTCACCAGCCTTTTCTCTGCAGGGTTGCCCCATTTTCAATTTTACATCTTTGCTTTTGCCATCATGTTTAGATGTGTTCATTGTTTTTCTCCTTGGCTCTAGGTCAGGGTTGAATTCTTCATCTCTACCATTTTAAGGAATCAAGCCTGTTATGTGTCTAAGGTAATGGTTAGAAGTTCTCTATAGATGCTTCATGTCTTACATAAAACCCTAATTAAAATCACCTCAAATATTTCCATTTGAATAACCTGTCTCTTTCCTAACAAGAAGCTGAACCACACAGAAGATTATGATCAGCATAGATAGGACATTTCCACTGTTTCTACTTATCAGCCCTGGACAGTTGGGCAAACATCTTAGCACCTTGAAGCTTCAGTTCACTCATGCCTTAATGAAGGTATACACTCTTGTTGGGGAAGTCCTGTGCATTTGTCAATAAAGCACTGTCTGGCCAATAGGGAATCTGGATGGGTGGGACTAGGAGTCCAAGAGAACTCTGGGAAGGAGAAACACAAGAGAGTCGAAATGTAACGCCATGGGGTAGGTAAGAGAAATACTTAGATTAACAATTATGGGGTAATTACTTAAGTCAGAGCTAGCCAGTGAGAAACAAGCAAGGCCAACAGCTTCATAATTAATATAGTCTCCTGTGTGTTTATTTGGGACTCATGCGGCTCTGGAACCAGGCTGGCGGGAAGGCATTCTCAAAGGAAAAAGATTCTCTTTATGCACTCTTATTTTCCTCAACCAACAATTTGATGCTCAGAAATATCAATTGCTAATCTCTAGAATTGTCAAACTAAGGGTAAATTAACATAGGTGTTAGAGTCAAGGATGCTGACCAGCTGACTTGAAGTAAAGAGGTCATACTTTGTTATGCACAGGAAGCTCAGGGACTTACAAACCCCTGAATACTGAGGACAGAAAAATGCAGTATGATGAAACACTTAACACATCATTTTTGGTTAGTGGTATTAAAAGAGGAGGCAAGAAAATAGTCTCCTCCTCTGAAATTTCAGATCATCTTGATGGTATTTTGAGCTCCACATGTTGAGACCCATTTTTGCATTTCTGATTCCCTAAATAAATAAGACTATTTTTTATGAGCCCAACCTTCTGCTCTTTTGTTGTACTGGTAGTCATGAACCAACAAGTTATTTGATTATCTTATTTTGGGAATTGAATGAAGTAACAGTATTTCATAACACAGGTACTACGATTAGGTACATGTATTTTAGGTTCCTGTATTTTAAACTACTAATTGTTACTTTGCTTGAATTAATATGCACACAATCATTTTTGAACTGTATTTTATATCTGGGAATGAAGCAAATTTTGAAAAGTGATTTTTTTATAAATACTGTTTTCTCTCCCAAAGTGACACTAGCATACATTCCTTTTTACTTTTGACTGATGGAAATGTGCTCCAAAAGATTACAACAGGAAACACCTGATCTGGTTTTGACCAGCTTTCTCTGAGTTGGCTGTTTTTGACTCCGAATTATTCCTCTCATTACAAAATTGGCAACAGTGGAAGGCATAAAAGGCCTTTTGGATGTGTACATGTGTGGTAACTGCCATTCTTCAATTTATTTACATAGGACCCTGTTCATTCAAACAGTTGCTTTAATTGCCAAGCAAGGGATATAGACTAGAGGATCCATTGTAATCTATGGCAGTGGATGGCTACTAACTCAGGGTTGTATTTATAAATGCTCACCTCTTCCCCAGTAAGCAGAGTGGGCAGACATACAGGAGGTCTAACCAGCTGCTGTAAATGTAGACTCTCAGGGCCTGATTGCAGAGGCTGGATGGACTTGTCAACCGTATGTTGATCCAACTCCTGCTTGGCTACCATGCTGAAGTCACTGTCTTTTGGGCTGGCATCCAAGTTTAGCATCATTTATCTACATGAACAGGTGCTCCCATAAAATGAGCCGCATAAAAAGCAAAGGCTGTGGCAGAGCTCGTGATTTCTCACTTGTTTGTGTAGAGGGTATGTTTGGAGACAGGCAGTTTTGCTCTGCAGGCTTAAGAAGCCCAATGTAGGAAAACACAGAGATCAATACTCCCCACTGCAAAAAAAAATCCCACTTATTAATGCATAGCAATCTGGATGACTGTCTTTTAAAAACTTTTTTCCTTACAAACATGCCAATTCCCTAATTTCCTATAATGTGCTTTCTTTGATATTTCATGGCACCAGAAGCTCTATCTTGTGTGACTAATATTTGCTACAGTGACAAATTCAAAGATCAAGAAGCAGAGTGTATTTCTAAGTAGACTGAGACACAGAGAATGAATCAAAGACTAGAGGAAGGAAATGTAGACTTTTCCCCCTGAAAGGCAATGCAATATATTTTACATAAATTGATTTCTTTGCTCCAGTACTGGGGGGGCACTGAAGATAGAAATCTTTGAAAAGAGTTTAGGAGACTGGAGCAAACTTTTAAAGGGAATGCAATTTTGGAGTATACTATATCATGTATCATGTAAATACTAGTAATTTGCGATGGAGAGGAGGCTTAATGTCAAGAGTGTTCCATGTTTTTCCAGAAGACATGAGTTTGTTTCCCAGCATCCACTTCTAGCGGCTCACAAGCACTTGAGCATCTAAGGTTTTCTGACTTCCATGGAGACCTGCATGTGTCTTTGCAACATAAATAGACACACAGCTAAAAAAATCTTAAAAATTATAGTAGTATCAATGCTTGGACTTTAGATTATTCCAGATCCTAGTTATCTTAAAACACATAGATTGGAAGGCAGCTGTACCACGTTTGTCAATCGGATTAGATTGGAATCACCAAGAAGACACATCTTCGAGTGTATCTTTGATTCGAGGGAGTTTCCAGAGAAGCGTAACTGAGGAGGGAAGATCCACATTGAATGGGCTGGGGCCCCCCTCCCCCCAAAAAAAAGAAATAAAAGAAAGAGGCAGCCCATTAAGTATCAGCATCCACTTCTCTGCTTCCTGACTACAGACACAATGGGAGAGCTGCCTCAAGCTCTGTCGCCATGCCTTCAGTGCCATAGTGGACTATATGCCCTCAAACTGGAAGCCAAAATATACTCTTCCTTCTCTGAAAGCAAAACAACAACAACAACAACAACAAAACAACAAAAGAACTTACAGATGGATGTGGACTGCCTGATGCCCATTGCTGCTTGACAAAGCCCCAGCAGTTCTGCACTGAGAATCACAGCTCTCCCCCAACTTTTAACCCTCAATTGTAATGATTTTCAGTAGGTTATAGGAGTTTCCTTATGCATTTTCCTTTGGGAAGGTTTTGTGTGAGCTTTGGTGAGGGATGAGAATGTATACAATAACAGTCTCTTTAAATAATTCTTTGGGAAAAAATGTCTCTGCCTCCGTGGAACTATAGCATGATAACTCTGCCTGCTCCACACACAGTACTCCCCATGGTGCCTCTGCACTTCAGATTACACCAAGAAGAGGAAAGTTAAAGATTTGCTAACTGTACATTCTGGTCCCAGCAATGGAAACACAAAAGTGAGAGAAACAATGGGCCCACATCCATTGCCTGAGGCCATTTAGGGCAAGAGTTTAGTTAATTAGAATAGTATCCATGATACATGGCTTACTGGATGAATGACAAGAACTGTTATGCCCCACAGGGAACAGATTCTCTTAAGAAATTAGACTCTCTGCTGTATACAGGAGTATACCTTGAAAGAATCTGAATGGTACGGTATAATGGAAAAAGAGCAAGAGTCAGAACTTTCCCTTTTGGGAGCTTATGATGGGAACAGACCCATATTTTAAGACTAAGGCACAAAGAAATGCAATTAGGAGACAGCTCAATACTTGCTGTGCTACATGGCACAAACACTATGTCATGCCCTTGAAAAATGAAAATCGGTCTTATGGGGTTGTTTCTCAGAACTCAGTGTCTGACACACAAGGTCTGAGCACTAGGACTGAACCCTGCAGGAGGTAAGAGTGTACCTAGCGGGGTTACTGAAACTTAGAGGACAATAGGCATTTAGATTCCTGCTAAAGTTACTGATTTTGCTTCAAGAAAAATGCTGTGATGACGTTGATGGCTGCTTTCACCCCCAGAATCATTAAGTCTACTTTCAGAATTGCTTGTTGTTAAACTATGATGCAATTATAGAGCATACAAAGTGTAGCTTGTTTTCAATAAATAGACAGTCCATCTGATTCACCCTCAGATTGTATCAGTCTCCTTCCTTCCTGACTCCACACCTTCTTTGGGGGAACTGAACCCCACTGGAACTGGACTCCGGCAATAGATATTACTGTATTGCAGATTTAAGAGAAGTGAAAAACACCAGAATTTTATTAGAGATTCCTTATGGATGTTTGAAGAGTGGTTGAGCCTACAAGGACTTATCTATTAGGAATAGACATCACTGTCTGAGACATCTTGCTCGTCTTGATATGTCATCTCAGAGGGCAGGATCTCATCAGACTCTGAGGACAATTAATGTTGCAGGGACAAGAGACTGTTAGAGAATACTGGATATGAAATTCCTACACCATCACTGTCTCACTGCCGGTTACCTCTAAATTAAAATATCACTTGTCTGGAGAAAAATGAAACTGTCAGAAATCTTAGGAATGATCTCCAAGTATTTTGCTTAACTATGTTAGTTTTTAGGTAAAAAAAGGAAAATATAAAATTACACTTTTAATACTAAAAAGCCATATCTCTACATATTTGTTCACATAACTAAAAGTCATAGCATGTTTAGTCTCATGACATCTGTGTGGTTAACTTTCAAATTTTACCTATAAGTTTTGCTTTTTTAAAAGTATATTCATCCTGTAAGTTGCATGCCGTTGCATAGGGTTAATGTCTACTTTGTTTACTAGAATTAAAGAAACAGATAATTTCATTGAGCTATGTTTGTGTCACTTGAATGTCCATTGTTAATATTTCTTCAAATTAGTCATTAATTTTGCAGATAAGTTTTTGCTGTTGTTTTGTCTTGTTTGTTTTATAATTTATTTATTTATTTATATGAGATAGGAATTTACTCTGTAATAGCCCTGGCTGTCTTGGAACCTGATTTGTAGACCAAGTTAACCTTAAACTCACAGAGATCTGCCTCTCAAAAACTGGGATTAAAGGCATGCAACACCACTGTCCAGCATCTGTTCATCTTTTCTTTTTGCTCTAACTTTTTTTTAACCTCCAATCACTATTAGTATATGCTTTTGCCAAATCTCTATTAAAGGCAATTTGCTAACAGTCTCTCAGAACAAACACCAGTGCCTGCTGATGAACAGTGCAGATACAAAGTAAGCTCTAGCCAGGTTATCTAGCCATTGAATACAGTTCCTTTTCTCTATTTGGATGTAAATCAGGAACAAACAAAATGAGATTTTCCCAGTGCTAGCATTTGTAGCACTTATAGGTCCTTGAGTGTCAACTGGTAGGCTGGACTCATGGACTGCACACATTCTCAGACTCTTATGGCTGTGAATCTTGATGACTAAGGCTCTGAGCTCCAGATGCCAGAACCTTACCACTCTGTACGTTCATGCCTAATATTTACTCCTCTGAGTCTAAGTGGTTTGTGACCACAAGTTCAAGCAACTAGTTATTCATAGATGGTGCTGAAGCAGTTGGTGGCATAAGTTGAGGCACTGGAGCCTTTTTGTCATGGACCCTTGGCATGGTGATGGGTAGTACTAAATAGTCATTTTTTTCTACATTCCCTATCCTACCATCTTCCAGCATGATGATTACCTCTTCTCTCCATGGTTTGGACCCTAATGATGTAGTTAGCTTTTAAGATGCCTTCCTCCCACCACTGATATTGCTTTTGCTGCTCCAGTGGTATCACTGATGCTCCTGTCACAAGCTCAGGATGCTCTATTACGATCGGGATCATAAGGAGGTAAAACAAGGTTTGGAAGCTAAGCTTCTTTGGAGGATAAAGATGCAACACACAGTAAGGTCACAGAGATCTGGTTAAGCTGAAAAGTGAGCTAAAATCTTAGCTGTTTATGCAAGAGGGAGAATGCACTATGTAAATGAGATGATTATTTTCTATGCTATACAGCTCACAACTTTCAGCTTTTTAAGATCCATCTTAGTAAAGCATTCTCTCATCAGAAATCACAAATCCTTCTTCCTTCAGACCTGATTGATGGCAGCTACTGTGAAGTTGGAACTGCTAGAGGCCATGCTTTCTGCAGCTTAGCTGTGGGTAGCTCCTCCTAAAGTTTACAAAGCCTTGCCTTTTTTTTTTTGTAGTAAACATTCCTGTTACTGGTCCCAGGTTGGACTAGAACAAATCCTCCTGACGCAGGCATCAAATCGGCCTTAGATGGACTGTTTCTCTGGAAAGTTCCCCAAAAGGCAGCCAATCTCACCTACAGGAAGGATCTGTCAGATGGCTTTCTTTGCTCAGTGTCATTTATTTACTAAGCATCAAAGGGAGCTTGCAGAAAATTGAAAAAGAAAGGCTTCACTATAATTTTTGACAGCACTTAACAGTGCCAAACAGAACTTCGCTCCCACCTGAATAGCTTGGAAAGAATTGTCTACAGGTTTTTATAAGCAATAATTTTCACAAACAAGTAAATAGGTTGATTTATGGTTCTAAATCACTTGTTTCTATAAGAAATAAAACTAATGGCGTAGTTTCAAAAGGTGCCACGGATCTGCTTCTCTCCATTTACAAGTGAACAGGAAGCACTTTCGCCCTTTTTTAGACTAGTTACCAACCCTCAAACTACACTTGTCTAGCTGCCTCCCAGCCAAACTAAAAGTTTAGCCTAGAAAATAAAAAGCTAAACTTGCCTAGACACTTGCGGATGTGAGAGAGTCTTGTGCTTGGTAAACATCAAGATAAACAGGATGAACCCATACAAGGTCTTTGTGAAGAAGTAGACAAATGGTGAGAGAGAGAGAGAGAGAGAGAGAGAGAGAGAGAGAGAGAGAGAGAGAGAGAGAGAGTGTGTGTGTGTTTGTGTGTATAAGATCCTGATTGCTCAGTGAAAGAGAAAAAGGAGAAAGGCACCTGCACTGAGGGCTACTGAAACTGTTCCTTGTGTACTGTGGTGTGCTCTACTGTTTTTGTCTGTTGATAGCACTTGACTTTGTGACAGTATAAAACAAACAGCCTTGGTTTTGATAGTGTGGGTCTGTGGTGTTTTCTGTTTTAAGTGTCACAGGTATCTTAGACAGTAAAGAAGAGGACACTCAGAGACCTATGGCCACAGAAATAAGACTTCATTTTCTATAACATGGTAACTTCAGCATGTCTGTCTTCCAAAATTATATGTATTCTTTTGCTACAGTACCTTAAACAGAAGGATTCTGCATGTTGCATCTCATGCTAGCCCATACAGGAAACATGTTATGAAAATCTGTTATGACTAGTGAGTTAGGCGCAGTTAAATGTTTTCTTTCTGAGAGGTGAAAATAGATCCATCTTTGAAGATTTATTTCACATGGCCATCTGCTCTTATCTCTGTGAATTCTCCTTGCATTTTATAATTGTTTCTGATCTGGGGAAGAGCTGGTATGTCTGGTGCTTACACACAATCTGTGAGAAAGAATGCTAGCTAGCAGCTTCATGAGCATGTACTAAAAGTGATTTGATATGCTTAGGTGGCTGTGTAGATAGTTGGCAAAAATCATCACCAGCTCAGGAAATATTATATATTTAATAGGCAACTCTTCATTGTAACCACCCTTTGTGTAGATGAAAATAGCAATAAGAGATTGTATTATATTGGAGGCCTACCTCTGTTTTATCACTCTCTTAATGTGTTCATGTTCATAGAACTTTGTAGTTCATAATCCTAACTGTTTTCTTCTCATTCAACCCTGCCATATTTCCATGGGTCCTGGAAGGTGATTAAAATTCTGCTTATTATACGAGCAAAACAAAAAAGAACAACTTCAAAATTAAAATTCAGTGAGAAATTGAATCCCATGACAAAGTCTTCATTTATATTCAACGAGTGCTAATAATCTTCAGTCCTTGTGTGAGGGATCTAAAATTCAATCAGTAAATCATCTTAACAACAGAATTCAAAATTGAAAAGGCAAAATGGGTTCCTGTAAGATAACCAGTTACTTCTATCGATCAAAGCTTGATCTAGGATTATGCACTATTGTCAAGATGTAGGTGGGGTTTTTATAGGTTCATCAACATAAATGCACCATCAGCAAATGTTGTGGTAGTATTTTCTGCTCACTGTCACTCTTGATTGTATCTTGAGCAAACACAGTAACTATTCCTTGCTCTGTGATGATGAACTTGCTCTGGAGAAGGAGGCAATTCATCTTTTTGTTTATTTAACAGACAAATTCAACTCACTTGCTAGCATGAACTGCACTAGTACCTCCCTACCTCTACTTACATAAGCCAGTTCAGTCACCATCCACATGTTTCATATTTGGTTTATAAAGTATTTTTTCAGATGTAAAGGTGTCAAAAGTGTAATGATGACAGATAGAATTTTTATTTTTTATTTTTATTACTTGAAATTATTATTTTCCATATGTTTTTGCCATGGTGATGAAAACTAGTGTGAGAAAACACTGCTTACCTGTTCTTCTCTCACTCTTTCTTAACTGATGAGCCTGGAACAGGTGTTGGAAGAGAGAGAGAGAGAGAGAGAGAGAGAGAGAGAGAGAGAGAGAGAGAGAGAGAGAGAGAGAGAGAGAGAGAGAGAGAAAGAAAGTGAGAGAGAGAGAGAGAGAGAGAGGGAGAGGGAGAGAGAGGAGAGAGAGAAATTCTAGATGTTATAATAATTTTTACAAAATTCACTTGCTGTTTGTCTTCTGAGATAAACAGTACACATATTTCCAATCTAGATATTCAGCACAGATAAAGCAAGCTCTAGAGATCCACAATTAAGCGATGATCCTCAGGTTAGGTATCCCAAAGCTATTGTTTTCACCTACACTCACCCCAGACATTGGGTGTTAAATCACATTAGAGGCTTACACAGAGTCCTCTCCTTGTACCCTCAGAGCTGGCTGCTGGGGAATATGATCACAGGTCTATTTAGTTCTATAACACCTTCACAAAGTGGATTACAAATACATACATAACCCCAATTGCAATTATGTTCACTTCAGACATAAGTTATTTCATTCAGGTACTATTTTCATAGCACAGGTCATATCACAGAATTATGTCCATTATTATCTTTATCACAAACTTTTCATGGGCTCCCATAAGAATTAAAAGCAGACAAGGCATTTGCTCAGTTCAGCAGCTTCATCTCTGTCTACGGAAACAGCATCACATTAAAGTAGAACAACAAAATCTTAAACTCAGCCCCTCCTCTGGTGAGCTGGAGCACCAGCTGGCCCTCTGCCTCTTCTCTGTCAAAGGGGACTATGGGCTCAGATGTCTTGTTAAGCTTCCAGGCTCACTTCTAGTGCTATCACTTTGGACAGGCATTTTGTCAGTGATGGGGGAAGTCCTGTGTATATGTCAATAAAGCACTGTTGGCCAATAGGGAAGCAAGATAGGTGAGACTAGGAGTCGAGGAGGATGCTGGGTAGGAGAAACACAGGAGATCTAGATGTAACCGCCACAGGGATAAGAAGACCGGAATCTTCTCTGGTAAGAGAAATACTTAGATTAACAATTATGGGATAAATACTTAAGTCAGAGCTAGCCAGTAAGAAACAAGCAAGGCCAACAGCTTTATAATTAATACAGCGTCTTGTGTGTTATCTAGGGACTACAACGCGGCAGCACACAGGCGCCTGGAGGGTGAAAAACTAAGCAGCTAGAAAGGAAAAGGCACCTCTTATAGGTCAGTTTGAATTTACTCTTTTACTCTTTCATTATCTTACTTAAGATTAAAATATTTAAATGTGTTGAATCTGAGACAGGTGTTTCATTGCTAATTTCTGAGGTTATTGTAAAATGAAATGCACTTTATTCTTTGAGAATATTGAGGAGCTTCCACATATATATATATATATATGTATATATATGTATATATATGTTATTATGACATTATGATGTGAACCAACAATCAGTTACAATGGGAAAATTGCAATAAGTTTGAAGAAGGTTGGAACTAGCACTTTTTGTATAAGCATATAAAATATATGTATATATGTTGTTCAGTTGTAAATTATGGAGTCCATTAAGGAGAAACTGACCACAAATAAAGTCTTGAAACTTTTACTTACATAGCCTTACTTTCTAGTTCATATACAAGACAGGGAGGTTTTAGGATGCCATTAGGTACTAGGATTTGCTCTGTGTCTGGGAAAGGCTATTTGTGAAATCTAGACATGTTCAAGGGGCACACATTTGGATCAGTTCCTATTGTTAGGCAACTTGAGCATATTTCTGGATCCAAGGATATGAAATTATTCTTGGTTTTGGATTCGCCTCCTGTATGTGGCTTCTCAAAGTGAGGTTGACCAGCTGTCATGTGTATGCTCACTAGCAGAGTGATGAGGGCCTTAAGTCAGCACAGTCTGCATCTATCTAGGACAAAAGCCTGTAGTGAGAGAAAGTTAATGTGTAGTTTTCTCACTTTTCATACATACAAAATGCCAGGAAAAGAAAATATTTCTTAAGTTCTAGGCTTTTAAAACTCACCTCTTTGCCTCTTATATAGGAAATCATATGTAATATATATTCTGTATTAAAATAGTAAAACTTTACTTAGGTCTTATATTGGTTTTGGCCAAAAGCCTAAGCAAAGCTTTAAGAACAAAAAGGAAAATAAATTTTCACCATGAAGACCAAATATAAATTTAAGGCACAGTACAGTAATAGTATGTTATTGAATATGATGATATGTAATATTTCAATAAAACATTAATCAAACAAACACATTTTTCTTTTAGATAGCTGTTTCAGAAGTGTACTTGGGAAGGCTAAGTTATAGTTACATAGATTTTCATTATTTTTATTATATTATGTATATGGGTTTTTGCCTATATGTAAGCCTGTGCACCATATGTGTGCCAGGTGCTCACAGAGGCCAGTACAAATACTGGTGATACAGATGGGTGTGAGACATCATGTAGTAGCTGGGAATCGAACTTGGGTTCCCTGAGATAGCCATCAGTGCCTTTAACTGTTGAGCCATTTCTTCAGTTATGAAGATGCAGCTTTTTAATAGTTTATATCTATCTTGAGTTATTGTTGATAAATGCTAGCTAAAAATCAATTCCCAGAAAATGAAGAGTATTTCAGTTCATTAGAGAAAAAAAAAAAACAAAAACAAAAAACCAAAAAAAAACCCACAAAACTTAAGTGTGATGTGCATTCAGGAGTTCTGTAAACACATTTTCACAGATAAGGATGTATTCTTCTGGCCTGAAAATGAGTCACTACAAAGGTGCTTGAACTTGGTCTTGGTATAATTTGGTAAAAGGCTAACTATGGCCATGTTCAGTTTCTCAATGTCAATTAGAGGGTTTCTTCCTTCCTTCCTTCCTTCCTTCCTTCCTTCCTTCCTTCCTTCCTTCCTTCTTTCCTTTCTTCCTTTTCAATATAACAATATAACAGTCTTAGGCATTTAATCTTAGTCACAACCTTGAGGGGACCAGTATAGTGTCACCTTTTATTTAGAATATAATCAGTTTGAGGGACTCCCTTATGTGTCTTGTTACTAGGAGAAAACAGTTGAAAAAGTGTCTTAAGAACAAGAGGGTCTCACTAGGTCAGGTCAACTATCTCTGTGGATATCTCCAGCATGGTCTTGGCTCCTTTGCTCATGCCTCCTCCCTCTCTACAACTGGATTCCAGGAGCATGGCTCAGTGCTTATATGTGGGTGCCTGCTTCGGCTTCAATCAGCTACTGGATTTCTCTTTAAACCTATACTGGCTCCCTCTTTTAAGGTATCTCTTTTGCTGCTCTCTATTCCTCCCCTGATTCAGTCTTCCTGATCCCTCCTGTTCTCCTCCCCCTTCCTCTTCTCCCCTTCTCTTTTTCATACCTCCCACCCTTCTCCCCCTCCATGCTCCCAATTTGTTCAGGGGTTCTCATCTCTTTCCCCTACTTCTGGGGGACCATGTGATGGACTGAACAAAACCCTCTGAATGTGGGTCCCAGCTAGGAGGCCTGGGCAGTCTTTGGGACCTCTAACAGTGGAGCCAAGGTTTATCCCTAGTACACAAATGGACTTTGGGTGCCCATTTCCTATGGAAGGATACTGTTGCAGCCCAGATACACGGAAGAGGGCCTAGGTCCTCCCCTAAATGATGTGAAACACTTTGTTGATTCCCCCTTTGATGATGCCCTCAATATCCTTGGGGAGTAGGTGGGGGGTGGTTTTGGGGGAGTCAGTGAGGAGCATGGGAGGATGGGAGGGCGACAGAATGGGGAGATTGATGTGTAAAATAAGACTGTTTCTAAAATAAATAAAGAACAAGAGCTTCTAGTTCTGCTCTCACTTCAAAGGTGTGGCCATCATGGAAATAAGGTACAGTGATGGAGCATGGAGCAGCTGGTCACAGGGCACCAGTGGTAAGGGGGCAGAGAGTGATACCTGACTCTTCACACTGCTTTCTTCTTTTCATTTCGTTCGGGACATCACTTAAGAGATGCTGTCACTGTCACCCACATTAGGCTAAGTCTTCCCACCTCCATTAACCTTATTTAGAAAACCCCTCACAGACATGCTTGGGTATTTTTTTTCCTGTTAAAATTCTAAACCTTGTCACATAGGCAAGGATTGGCCACCACAGCATCTATAAGCCCAAATTTATATATTTTACTAATTGTACCTGGTATAATTTAAGTGCTGGTGGCTGTGATTTTTAATTCTTAGGGATATTATGATTTTATAAAATATAACTGGGTTAAGGGGGATTCTTTGAGATTGCACGTGTGTCTGTGTGTGTGTGTAAGAAAACAAGAAAGAAGAAAATGTTTAATGAGGTTTTTTCTTTTAGTTTCAAGGCAATCCACTTGTCATGTGTTCAGTATTTATTTAAATAGATCATTTATAGTTGTCTTTGATGATTGTGTACTACCATACCTTTCATAGAAGGCTGAGCTTCTTACAACACTTCCAAGGTTTCCTGACTGCCTTTTCAATAGATAAATATTAAAGAAAACTAAGACTCTGTGATTGTATTCCCATTGCACTGGAAACCTTAAACTACAGTAGTTTTCTTACCGTGCTTTTAGAATGCCTGTGGAATGCCAGAAACAGGCTTCAGTTGGGTAAACTATCCCCACTGTGGGTAACTGACTCCAGTCTCCAGTGCAGCCGGCGAGTTTCCATGCCTTGTATTATTCCTTCACTAATTAATCTGAGGTTAAAAATAGTTTATACTGTCTGCCATTATTTGATGAGAATCAATTAATTACCTTAAGGTTGTTTCAAATTTTCTGAGGAAGATGCAACATTTAGAAATCAATTTTAAAACATCAGGAATTAAAAAGCTTAGCACACTCTCTTTGATTGCTTCTTACTTTGCAATGTTAAGTGTCAATTCAACCTTGAGTATTCTAATTCCGAGGACTTACATTGAGAGATTAGTGAGAATGAAAGTCACTCTCATTTGTCTTAGCCAGTATGTGTAACATGATTTTCCAGGTCAACTAGTATTAAATTTTGGGGTTATTTAAAATTAGACCAGGAACTACTGACCAGATCACTGTGATTGATTATACTGATATTGCAAACAAAATTGTTAATTATGTCTCAATCATTTTTATCCAGAATATTATTTTGTTGTCTTTATCTGAATATTATTAAAGAAGGCCAATATTTAAATATTCAAAAATGAAGTTGTAGTTTTTTTTCATTTTATGATGTTACTTTTAAGTCCAATATTTAGCAGGTATTTTCTCAAATTTCTATTGTTGTTTTGGGAAATACAGTTTCCAAACATGGAGGCTGGAAGGGCCTCCCAGAATGCTCACTGCTGCCTGTTAAGTGACTATATTATGCATCTTTTCACTGGGCTCATATACTTCTACATTCATAGTTTTGTGGCATCTTAGTTACGTTTCTCTCTGCTGTGATAAGATCCCTGACAAGAAGCAGCTTAAGAGAGGAAGAGTTTCTTTCAGCTTACACTTGAGGGCATTAGAGTCTGGCATTAGAGTCCAGTGGGTCTGGGGAAGTAAGACATGGCAAGAAGAATGGTTATGACATTTCTTCCAAGGCCAGGAAGCAGGAGATAGACAAATATTGCCAGGCTGTATTTTCTCTATCATGCTTCCTCCACCTCCTGCAAATTCTACAACATTCCAAAAACATTGTCACTGGTTGAGGATCAAGACTCAAAACATACAAGGCTAAGGACCCCTTTCAAGTGTGAACCACACAATGGATATAAAGGTTGGTCATTTCTCTGAAAGTGCTATGAAGTATCATACTTACAGAGTCTTGACACAAGTGTAAAAGAAACTGTCAGTCAAGTAGCGAATGAAGAAAATCTTTCTACCTACACTTCTGGTAGAATTAAAAAATAAAACTAGATATCAAGAAAGTAACCCAATAAAAGATAATGGGCCACTAATATAAAAAGTTCCCCAAAGAAGTACAATTGACTAATAAACACCTAACACATGTCTGATGTTATTATCTATCAGGGAATTCAAATCAGAACAGCTTTGAGATTCTATCTGTCCCATAGATGGCTCTCATGAGGAACTGCGATGACAACAAATGCTTCTGAGGATGTGTCTAGAGGAGGAGGAACCATCAATTTCTGTTGGTGCGAGTACAAACTGTTGTAGCCACTAGGAAAGCAGTCTGGAGGCTCCTCAAAAAGCTGTAAATGTATCTACTAGCTTTTCCAATCCTGGCCATATTCTTAAAGGACGATATGTCCAACTACAAAGAAAGTTGCTCAGTCATGTTCATTGTTACTCTATTCTTAGTGGCTAGGAAATGCAGTCAGCCAAGAAAATGAATTTTATTCCATTGTAAAGAAAAATGAAATTATTTGAAAAATTTCAAGTTTGAAAGCAAATGGATGAAACTTAAAAATAAGTTATATTGAGCAAGCTAACCCAGGTTCAGAAAGATAAATGTCACAAATTCTCTCTCATGTGTTGATCCGAGCTTTAGATCTTTAGTTTTGTGTGTTTACTCTTCAGTGAGAAGGGTCATTGGGGTAGGTGATGTCTTTAGTGGGGAAAAGGATAGCAGAATACAGGTGATATAAAAACAGATGAAATTTGGGGTAAGGAAACCTCAAGCAGGCGTTAGAGGAAGTGGATGGGTGGGATGAAGGGGCTTAACCATTTTGTCAATGTGATTCCTCATTATTCATTGTTTGGGAAGGACCAAAAAGGTCCCCAAACAATACAGGTGCTTGCTCTGCTTCTGGGTTGCCCAACAGATACATTGAAGATACTACGAGATGGAAAACAATAAAACTGGTACTTAGCTGGAATCTTACTCCCTGACAAGTAGCTTTCATAGGGCTACAAGGGACTATGCAGATTACTCATTGGGCTCTTCTTAACAATGAAGCATTTGCTATCAACAGATACTTGGGGAACAGCAGCTATTATCTTGGTCATTTATCTATTGAGGAGTCCACTGGGGTTCAGTTTAGCTTTGATGGCTAGTTATATGTCCATGGTAACACAGGTATTCTGGTTGTAGGGGCAGGGAGATCATGGGGTGGATATGGAAACAGAGTTGTAAGGGCGTGGCATCAGAAGTAGGAGGGATATCAGAGAAATTGAGAATTACATTAGTCATAGAATAGTTTAAAAATGTGCAAAAATGTCAAAAAACAATGTTTAAAGCTGTATAAATGAAAAATCTTTTTCTTTTATTTCCCATGAGGAAATAAAATGTCCAGCACTCCACTCTGCTACCACCTCAATGCACAGATCACAGGTTCCTAAAATACAGAAACAAACAGTGACTGTGGTCTGCTTTCCTTGGGTTCCCAATATATGTATGATTTGGGTGACATGACATATGCTATGTCAGAAATATGGAGGCATATATACTGTTTTGACAGTATGTCATGAGCTCAGGGAGTCTACTGAGGTATGTCTCTGGTAACTCATCATTTCGAACTTACACAGCCAGGCACACTCAGCAGAGACAAAGTGGTAAATGTCCCATGTCCAAGATAATTTCCTCAAGAGCAGGGAGGAGAGAAGCAGAAGGGATCTCGCCAACTATTGTCAGGATGTAGGGTTTCTCAAGACTTGAAGACTACTGAATATGGGTACACACACACACACACACACACACACAAACACACACACACAAGGATACATGCTTGGCTTTTCATAGGACAGACAAAATGTACTCTAAGAGTTGAGTATTTAAGTATTTTAGGTTTGGAATATCCAAATGTCCATTAACAATTAGTGAAGTTCATAGAGGAATGGAAATAGATCTGGGCCTTGACAGGCTGCAGAATTTAACATGGGGTAATGAACTAGTTTGAGGCCAAATATGTCTCACTGTTTTCCATTTACACTCCCTTCATGAAATCAGCAGTGGTGCTGAAGTTCCTAAGGAACTGACGTGTCTGGAGAAGTAAAAGTCGAAACCCTTTTAAGCCAAGTTCCTAAACTTCAAGTATATTTTCTGCTAAGGAGTAGAGTTGCTTGCTCCCATATAGCAGACTGTCATCTCTTTCTTTCAGGAACCAATCCTGACTTTAGAAAGGAAAGTGAATTAAACAGTCTAAAGCTCAGTTAAGACTGAGTCTCCCAATACTCAAGACTGTATAACACTTAAAGCTCTATGTGTACCTGTGATATAGTTTGACGATCCTATTCCACTCTGTTGTCATCAGTTTCTGCATAATGTCTTTGCTACTGATAAATCCTGTTTTGATTTTTGCCAATATCTAAGCCCGTTCAGGGTCAGGCTCTTGACTGCATTTTCCAAAGACTGAAAGACCTATATCTAAATGGCAGTTTAGTGCCCCCACTCCCCCAAATCATTGATCCAGTTTGAAGATTCAGGCATTATGCTTCTGTAAATATACATTATTTAATTCCATATTTCCCACACTGGGAATGCCAATAGTAGTGAATTATCTGGATTTGTATTTGGGTGTTATGTTCCATCTATCAGGCCGGAATTTCTCCCAGTATCTATATCAACTCTCCTGACTACGCTCAATTCTTCTTCAAGGTTTTTCCAACTGGCAAAATTTCATTATGATAAACCAGAAGAACATTCCAATCATGTTAGAGTCAGCATGATTCTGGCATTCCTTTATTTGGCCTGTTATATAAGCTTAGGAATAGCCTCTTTTAAAATAAGTGTAAAACACCAATATTTAAATTGTAGGATAAATAATGGATTTTTTTTACAATGATATTCATACATTTTCTCTTTTTCAAGCATTTTTTTTCTTGGACACTCACTTGATGACAGATGACAGGGGTGTAAGTGTGAGGCTGGACTTGTTCCCTCCTCTTAGTAATTTACATCATTGTGGGACAGTTTTACAAACAATTATGCCTCCATGTGACAAATGTTTAGAAAAACAGTTGGTAAATTCTTGGTAATTACAAAGGTCATCTCCTGTTTCTGCTGGAGGAGTTGATACAAACACCAATATATATTGAATGCTTTGATAATTCTGCTCAGTGCTGATTTTTATCACGATATCAAATGAATTAAAAAAAGGATCCATCTATGGCATTGCCACTTTTATTTGTATATCCAAGCCTATCCACCTGCTACGTTTTTAAAACCATTTCCTATTTTCTAAAATTACATGCTTGGCTTCTCTGTGCTTTTGATGTTCTGCTAATCTTGGTTTTGAATACACCTTTATTAAATGTGACTTTCATATCTTCTAATGTTTCTGAGACTATCGTCAGCACTAATGTCCTCATGTAATCAGTGAATGAGGCTTTCATGTAATCAGTGAATGAAAAACTTGAAAAAATTTGCATATTTTAGTCATTCTGCCCAATTTATAAAATATTTCCACAACGCAGTGGAAGAGGTCTGCCAGGACAGTACTCTCTAAATGGAGTTGCGACGTGAGTTTTCCCCTAACCTTTTCAAAATTGCCTTATTTCTTTGAAAAGTTTCTTTGCACTTCAGGAGAGAGAGAGAACCATTTGAAGTCATCTTGGGAACAGACTGAAAACCCTATCCAACAAGGATGCTACTGACCTGAGATAATTGGATACCCACCCTGAGATCGCTGTACATTGAGAAGTGCTAATTGCATTGTCTTATCACAACATAATGATGCAATTAACTTGCATCACCAGCATGGGATGTTTGTTGGCACACATCCTTTCTCAAAGATATCAATACCCCTGAAGACCAGCACACATTCTACAGCAAGTTTGACATATAATTGTGCTGAAATGTGGTTTTTAGTGGATCTTCAACCTCTGGTGACCATGATATTTGAGAAAGAAATGTTCTCAGCATGAGGAGGAGAGAAAGGAAAATGACTCTCCCTTGAACATTTTTACATATTTCTGGCCTGTTCAGCATTTCTACACTCAGTGATCCTAGTCTGAACATGTTTTTTCCCCTTTTTTCCACATGCTTGCTTTCAAGCTCTTATGTAACTTTCCTTCTTTGTAAGTTATTGATATAGCTAGCTGGAAGGTTTTGGATTATTTTAGCAGAATGCCCAGGGAAAATTGACAGTAATATCCTGTCTGAGCATAGTATTAAATTTTCCATGAGTTTTGGTAGCCTCAGTATAACATCTCTGGGTTTAAATCTCATCCTGCAGACTAATTAGATCTAGAAAATAAGAGTTAAGTGTCATAGAATTAAGAGAGAGAGGTGATGGATGGGGTGGGTACAGTTCATGGGAGAAGTTGATAAAAAGAAGAGGGAAGGCGAAGAATGAGGTAATTACCTATTTATTTTATAAAATTAAAAAAACACAGCCTGTCTTTACTTTTCTAAGGAAAGAAAACACTCATGCTAGTCTCACAGAATTCCATTGCCTAGATAAGCTGCCATCCTAATTAGGAAACAAATCTAATTGAATATAAGAATAGACTAACACAGAGCCTGTAGTGACAGTAAATTTTGTAGATTTCACCCTGTGTCAATACCATAGATCTTGCTTCTAATGTTCTTACCAAAAGCAAAACAAACAAACAAAACAACAACAGAGAGTTATGATTATGAAAAGTGCAAATATTTATAATATTAATTATGGAAATGGCCTTGCTAAAGCCTGAATGCATCCAAACAGGTCAAGTTATCTGTATTAAATGTATCAAATATGTTACATATTAATATATGTCACTAAATTTTCAGAACTTATAGATATTATCAAGGCTGCTTGCAGGTGGAGTATTAGAAGATACCATTTCCTTGATTCCTTAGATTGGGAAAAATGTGATCATACACATGTGTGTACATGCCACATTCCCACCTGTGTTCCTCCTCCACTCTACAAATGACACTTATATAATTTAACCAAGTACACTATGTATTTTCCCTTGCACTGACAATGTCACTATGCTTTATTTCATTGTAATCATGCTGTTTCCAGAAGTGGGTTCCTCCCTCTTCTGTTTGAGCTACAGCTGTGCACTCGGTGAGTAGCATCTTGGCTCAGTGGCAGTAGGATACAAAAACTGTTTTACAACTAAGACTCTACACTCTAGAATCTACAGATGCCTGAAAGTGTTCAGGTACAAGGCATTTACTTTCTTCTTCAATCAGTTGTAAATTCACTTATTTAAACTTAATTTTTAGGAGTCTAGAGATTTTAGACTATATTTGAATGTCTTCTGATTAAAAGAAGTACACTTTAACATATTATTGTAATTTTTTGCTGTTTCTCCAAGTTTAAATTTGTCATTTGTCTTGTTCTTGGAGGCTTGCCTTGGATTGTATGATTTCTCTCATTTAATTCTTGTCTGTGCTTACACTCCCTCTTATATTATGTATGCTGAGAAATTGTTTAATAATTGGTAGTGAACTAACAAATAACCTCTTGATAGGTTCATTAAACACAATTTTGAGAAAGTCATTATGCAATCTTACTCTGACATCAGAAACAATTAAAGGCAAATAATTCCAAGAAAATAAATTTCTTCACTTTCACATTTAGTTACAAGACATAGGTAATTTCAGGGAGAGTCTTACTTATTCCTACCTGTGGGTGCTTAAGACATAGTTATATAATCTTTTTTATTAAGTACAATTGAGGGGTCATTCATTACAAATAAAATACCTGTGATTAATAAGGAATGTGAATGAAGATATTATGAGATGATCTTCGGAATGGAATAAATTGGTTAGGTGACTATTTCATAGGAGAAGTGAACAAAAGGTACACCTACTTTCTGTGTAAGGGACTCCTGAGAGGAGGTGGATTACCTTTAATAGACATTATAAAAGTTTGGGCCAGTTCTTTCTTGCTTTGTAAAAAGGTGTATGAGAGAAAAATCTATTCAACAAAAGAAGCAGACACAGGAGGCAATGAAAGAAGAAAATTAATTATTCATTTAATGTGCAAAACAAGGGGCATACTACGCTTCTTTTGTATAGCCTTTTTATTCTTTAAGATTATCATAAAATTATATCAATTTCCTTTCTCTTTCTGTCCTTCAAGCTTCCCATGTACCACTCCTTGTTCCTTTTGGATCCATGTCTCTTTTTTCACTAACCATCATAACACAACATATGTGTTTATGTACATCTACAATCCTTAATTTTAATGCCACGTGCAAGATCTTCTCTTGTGTTTCTCTAACGAAATTAATAATACAAAAATTTTTGTTTCTAGACATCTTCAGACTCACCCTAAGATCAAGAGATTTAAAAATGATTAAAGGCTATAAATTCGTATGGGTTCATATAGTCACAATGACTATATTTAAATTAAAATTAAAATTTCAATTAAAATTCAAATTTAATTTTCAAAGCATTTACAAGGTGTATTCACTAGTAGGGTATCAAGTGATGCTTTAATGCATTTATATATTGTGTGAGTTTCACTTTTAATTAATTTTAGGTTAGTAAACACACTAGTAGGTTTCATTACAGCACTAGAATAAGTATTTGTCATGTTTATTTATTTACTTGTTAAAGCTTTTTTGAGAAAGGTCTTTCTAGGTAGCATAGACTGGCTTTGAACTGATAAACATCCTATTCCTGCTTCCCGAAGTGTGGGAGTCATAACTAGAGTAGGTTTACCACTTCTTTACAGCTAAAGCATCTTAAAACTTTTCTCCCAGATTTGGTAATACCCAGTGGAGTGTTGAGCATACTCATCCTGTTATTCAACAAAGCAGTCCACATGGTGGGTTAGAGAGATGACTCAATGAAAAAAAGCTACTTAACAAGCACGAAGACTTCATTTTGGATCCCAAGCATCCATACTAAATGCTAGATGTCTCATCAAGTACCTAGTACCCCAAAAAGGGAAATAGAGACAGAAAGATCCCTAGGGATTCCTGGCCAATCAGTTTGTCAGAATCAGTAATTTCTCAATTCACTGAGAAATTCTGTCTCAAAAAATAAGGTGTATAACAACTGATAAAGAAAGCCCAATATTGAGCTTTGGTTTTCACACACATATACACAGAGATTCATTTGCACTCACACATACATGAAAGTACAGAATAATCACCCATTTATATATTAAAAATATATGATGTAACACCACAATCATACATTCTAAGTACATAGTAATAGAATGTATTTAAAATTATGAATGAGTGCTATATAAAACCAGAAGGAACAGAAATATCCTAAAAGGTCATTTGATATTTGTTTTACTAAAATAGTTTTGGGGAAATTGATTGTATGTATTCTTAGTTTGTCCTACTGTTTGTCTTAGTTAGCATTCTCCAACTGAGTACCTTTCCTACATACCCTGTATATAAATAAATTAAAAGGATAGCTATGCTTTTATGCCTTTAACCTTTTATTGGCCCATGAAGAATTTCTTTTGTGATATAAATTTCTGATTCCTTAAAATTTGTTTTGGTATGTTTCACTCTATAGGTACTCTGAAACATTTATTTTAGCATGCATTTTTGCATCATTGTAGTACACTTTTAAAAACTTGCCTGAAAGATATCAGTAAATCAATTCTTCAGTTTTCTTGTTTGTGGGAGTGGGAGTGTGAGCTCTTACAAACCAAAAACATATTTTTTCTCTCACAAAGTCTCAGCATATTTGTTATCTCAAATGTTGTTCCTTAGAAAACCCAGAGGACTTGCTGAGGAATAGTGTCATGTGTTGTAATCATTCTGTATAATTTCCCATGTGTTGTTTCCTTTCTGTTTTCAGTGCTTACTTTTGAAACTACTGGGCACACTAGGACCCAATTGTTGCAAAGCCTTCTTTCTTATCCTATCTTATATTCTGGTAAAACTTTCCCCAAATTACCAGTTAAAATAAAGCAAGACAAAAACAAACAAGCAAACACACAATTTTCAGAAGAAAAACCTAAATTACTAAAATTGTATGTCCTTCACTGTTTGGCATTACTTTATTCCAATATTAGTTAAAGTCATTTATTATGTTTTATCGGTTTCACCTCTATTCTTCTGTATGGATTCTTCACACTTCCAGTTATTTGTTTTCTGCTTCCCTTTTCACTCTGAGGCCTCTTGTCCTATACTGGTCAACTCAAATACTCTTAGAGCACAGAGGGGGTTTTGAAACCATTATTTAAGCACATATTACATTCCCCACTTGGATTGTGATAAACTAGATTAGTCTTAGTATTATAGGTAACCTCTTAGAGACCATTAGAATACGTTGTCATCCATTGGAATGGTATGCTTTTCAGTTAAAGAAACCTTCATACTCATGTGAACACTTAGGTGATGCAGAATGACACACAGTGGCCTCTGTGTAGAGTGGCTCTCTAGTCACCAGTGAAATGTTTAGAAAGAGTTGCAGTATTTTTAGGGATGCTGTGATCAAAAGGATGATTAGTGAGTTCAGTAGCTCTGTCTTCAGGGATCTCCAAGTTTATTTGGGAAGAAGAGGCAACACTTCACACAAGAACAGCTGACAGAATACAGCACAGGCAGTTCCAGCAAGTGATGTGGACTGTAATTCCATTCAAGCATGCCAGGGAAGGGACCTTTCTGAGGAGGGACTATCTGGTAAGGCAGCAAAAAATTAAAAGTTACTAAAACTTGAATGGATCATGCATACGTAATACAATTTTTAGCAGGCAGATAAAACTTGGGAATTGCATTCACCATTGAGTTTCTCATTAGATGTGCTTCCTTGAAGGCATAATTAATAATAATTAATAACAATAACAATAATGATAATAATAATAAGGACCCGAATGAAAAGCAAGCATAAAGCATACAGTGTTAGAAGAGATGTTCATTTGTTTGTGGATTAAACTGAAGTATCTGGTTTAGAAATGTATGTGGTACCTGTATTTTGCTGCAAGGAAAAGTTGAAGGTGAACATTACATAATCCTTCTGGGACACTGAATATCAATACCTTGCGTCCATGAACCACAGGTTATTTAGCCTAAGCTTTCCTGATAATTATTCTAGCAACTTGTTGCCTTTGTGACTGGCTTAGACCTATCTATATTCAGACTTTTTAAGAAGTATGTGTGTTTTATAAATTCTAAATGATATTAATAACAGCATATGAATAATTAATTGCTTAGTATACTTAATATTTTTAGCAAATTTCCATGATCGTCAAGGAGACCAGGGTTAAATTTGCTTAAGGTGCTAAAGGAATGGTAAAGTTTCTTCAATTTGATTAATTGATACCCTAAGGACACGACCCAGTCAACTGCTGATCTGCTGACTATGCCAAGGTAAGAGTGTTTGAGAACACAATTATAATTACCAGGGTTTAGACCAAGAAAGGCTTCCCTCTAATTTAATCGTATCTTCAAAGCTTATAGTGGGATCGAGGTTGACAGACTTTTTAAAAAATTAGTTATTTTGATTGGATTTACACAGGTTATAGTCCATCTAGTGTTATTACAGTAAAACTATGTAATTGAAAACTCTATGAGAAACCTCCGGTCTTTTATTTGCTCCCAAATTCACATAAGGTACAGATTTTCATAGTTAATTTATGCTTAAATCCTTGCTCTCTATCACCTTAATTGTTCTTACTGTTCCCCTTTCTTCTTCCTTCCTTCCTTCCTTCCTTCCTTCCTTCCTTCCTTCCTTCCTTTCTTTCTTTCTTTTTTCTTTCTTTCTTTCCTTTGCCTTCCTTATCCCTCCCCCTCTCTCTTTTTCTTTGTTTTTCTTCCTTCCTTCCTTTCTTTTCCTTTTTTTCTGAGACAGCTTTTCTCTATGCAGCCCTGACTGTCGTGGAACTCACTCTGTAGACCAGGCTGTCCTATACTCAAAGATCCTCCTGCCTCTGCCTCTACCACCAGACTTCTGGGATTTTAAAGGCACTCATCACCACTTCTTGGATCCTTATTTTTTCTTAAATGTAAAAGGACACCCTCCACTTCCCATTCCCCATCCTAGTTTTTCCAGTTCCCAGTAGAAAATTCCACTGAGCTGTAACCACTTCAATATCTCCATGGCTGGAAGGCATTTCTTTCAGGCCTGGGAAAAGATATTCACTAACCCCACATCTGACAGAGGGTTGATCTCTAAAATTTACAAAAGACTTAAGAAGCAAGTCTCCAATACACTAAAGGATCCAATTAAAAAGTGGGGGACTGAACTAAATAGAGAATTCTCAATAGAGGAGTCTAAAATGGATGAGAGACACTTAAGAAAGTGTTCAACATCCTTAGCCATTAGGGAAATGCAAATCAAAACAACTCTGAGATATCATCTTACTCCTGTCAGAATGGCTAAAATCAAAAACACCAATGACAGCTTATGCTAGAGAGGATGTAGAGAAAGGGGAACACTCATCTATTTCTGGTGAGAGTGCCAACTCGTACAGCCACTTTGGAAATCAGTATGGAGATTCCTCAGGAAAATGGGATTCACTCTACCACAAGACCCAGCAATTCCACTCTTAGGAATATACCCAAAAGATGCCCATTCATACAACCAGAATGTCTGTTCCACTATGTTCATAGCAGCATTATTTGTAATACCTAGATCCTGGAAGCAGCCTAGATGCCCCACAACCAAAGAGTAGATAGAGAAAATGTGGTACATTTACACAATGGAGTACTACTCAGCATAAAAAAAATGGAATCTCAAAATTTGCAGTCAAATAGATGGCACTAGAGGAAACCATCCTGAATGAGGTAATCCAGTCACAAAAAGACAGACATTATTGCATTCACTCATATATGGATTTTACATATGGATCAGGAGAGTGTCAGCCAACAATCCCACTGCCAGTGAGTCTGGGAAACAGGGAGGATCCCAAGAGGTATTCATTATACCCCAGAGAAGTGGAATGAAGCAAGCTTTCCTGAGCAGATTGGGAACATGGCGGGAGGGAAGAGGGAACCAGGATAAAGAGAGTGGTATAAAGGCAGAGGAGAAGACATGGGGGAGCAGAAATGTTGAGTCGGGGTAAGAACAGAAGAGAGCAGGATGAGAGATACCATAATTTATGGATTAATTATAGGTTTGAGGAGAGAGCTGACACTAATGACATTTCCAGAGATCTACAAGGATAAAACAAACTGGAAAACTAAGCAATAGCAGAGAGACTACTCCCTGATCATAAGGTTGATGACTACCTTATATGCCATCCTAGAACCTTCATCCAGTGACTGATGGAAGAAGAGGCAGACACCCACAGCTAAACACTGAACTGAACTCCTGGAACCCAGTGACAGAGATGGATTAGTGATGCTGGTGAAACCCACAAAGACAGCTCACCAGACAAGGGGGAGCTCTTGAACCTCAGACTGATGACTGAGAGGCCAACAGGGAACTGATCCAGACTCCATTAATGTAGTGTCAGTGAGGAGGCCTCAGAAATCTCTGGGGCCTTGGGTAGTAGATCAGTGTTTACCATGGTGTACGAATGAACTTTGGGAGCCCATTCCACATGGAGGTATGCTCTCTCAGCCTGAACACATGGGGAAGAGCATAGGTCCTACCCTGGACAAAATGACAGATTCTGGAGGTCCCCTACGGAGGGCTTCACTCTCCTTGGGGAATGGTGTGAGGATTTGGTGGGAGCCTGGAGGGGCAGAGCTGGTGGAGGGACAAGGGAGAAGGTAGCTTGGATTAACATGTGAAACATGCATGTTTGTAATTTAAATAAAAACATATATTGAAAAAAAACACAAAACGACAACAACAACAACAACAAAAAAAGGGAATGAACGTGAAGTCAGGAGGGGTGTATTGAGACCTGGGAAGAGTTGGAGAGGGGAGTGGGATGTGGATATAATCAAATGCATTGTAAAAATATAAAATTCTTAAAGAAAAAATAATATATTAAAAATTAAAAAAAATCTCTACATTTAATGCTTACTCTGTTAGTTTGTGATGCATTTTTGTATTTTAGCAGCATATTGTGCAAGATTATTTTTTAAAGGCAGTCTAATCTAAGCCTTGTTTTTTAGTTTTGACAAATGTTCTGTGATTTTGTTGCATGGTAACATGGAGGAAGCTGAACTGGGTTTGTGTAAGGACTTTGCACAATTTCCCCAATTTTCAGGGATTTGAGAGACAGAGAAAGAGAGAGGGCAGGGGAGGGAGGGAGAGTCCTTAGTAGAATATATGCTTATTTATTATGCTTAGCTTGAATGGAATGTTTAAGGTCATCCAAGAAGGTAATGTTATATGATTGTAAAACTCCAGTATATACAATGAAGAGAAGTGATAGCTACCCCAGAGTCTTTCCAGCTATTTCCTGAGGTAGAAGGATGATTACATACATAAAATACTCCAAAAGAAAGAAATTCCTCATTTCAATACTGTCATTAGTCTCAGTTTTTCAAAATTATTTACCAACTACAACTCCTTTCTGAAGCATTTTTCTTATTTCTCATCTAATCTAAAACACTGAATTCTTTGATGAGACAGTACAACAATTTATTATCAATAGAATGGTACAGAAGGCAAAAGTGAATCTCATTTAAATGTTCCCCTACAGCCTTAACTCTTTGCAAAGGAAATGAGTGTTTTTAAGAAGAAAGATTGATTTAAAGAAAACCAGAGAGATAAAGAAATTTACAAATTCCACGTGTAAGGACAAAAATAATCTGACATCTGCAGCCCATCCATTCATTAAAATAAGACAATCTGTGCAGCCCATTTCTGTAACTCTTTTGCAGACTGGCTTAACTTTTCATTCTCGTAAAATTGGAGATGAGCTGTTTGGTTTATTGGTAATTGCAGCAGCAGTAAACTGGCCCTATGTTTGCCAGTCCACAAACCTCACGATATCTCTCCTCTCTGACTGCAGCGCCAGTCTGCTGCATCCTTTTAGCTCCCAACGTTCCTTGATGAAAAAGCAGCAGCTGCTAGTTCAAAATAAACTTGTTTCTGTTTATGCTGTCAGCAGAAAGCTGTTTTAAAAAAATCATTAGATACATCATGCTGTTGCAGTATGTTAAATTGCAAGACATCAGGAAACATTCCCCAAAGATGAACACCATGCTATCTCGATGCCTGCAATGCACAGTGTTTGTTTCTTTGGCTGAATAATTTAATTGCAGGTGAGATTGGTGATCTCAGGTGTTCATTCATAATGTAATGAGAAGAAAATATGTCATCACAGTACCTTCCAAGTTAGTAATCTCCACAGAAAGGAACAGTTTTGCGAACCCCAGGACATTGAACTCGGGGCTTCGTGGCAAGGCTGAAGTCGGTTAGTTAAGCATGATCTATTCAGCTTAGAGAGCCATTCCTGATTTACCCGAACTGTACTTTAATCTACCTGGTTTTAATATTATGCGGTGTTTCTCTTGTTAGTAGATTTCATTATTTGTGAAAGTATGCATGGGTGATACACATTTATCCAGACCCTGGAAAATGGACACAAAGGATAATTTCATACAAACAGCCTCTAAATACATCTTTGTAATAAAGATGTGTCCCATTTATTCCTTTATTTTTCACTTTCAAATCCCAAAAAGGATTTTGAAAATTGTTTTTTATCAAGTGACATTTATAAAATTGATTATGATAAATTGGTAAAATGAATTATAAAACCAAGAGTGTGGTATGTATTAGAAAAATTATGTTTATTTTTTTAGGGTGTAAAGCAGCCTACAGACTATCAGGAAACATTTCCTTAATAATAAACAGGTAGAAAAATAAGGTGTAGCTTGTCTCCCTTTGTGTGTGTATGAGTGTGTGTGTGTGTGCCATATATAGGCAACATTGTTGAGTAAGTTATTTCTCTAGCAATAATTAATAATATGGTAGATATTTAGCTTAAGCTTTTGCAACATTTGTAGTTTGTCATTAACATTTATTATTTTAATAGCTAGAAATAACTGATAGTTATTTTTGTTAGACTGTGATCATACAATCAACATTTTTGAGGTAAGAGCTCATATGTAAATTTTGGTGGATTTTGAGAGATGTTTACTCTGTGCCATTATCACAATTTTTTCCCGTTTTTCACTTTCCCTCACTCATTAAAGACCAGCACCCAAGTGAAATCCTGTCTTGAAGTCTCCTCTGCCAAACAATCTAGTTCTTTACCTTTAAATTAACCCATTCCAAGTTCTCAGCACATGGACAAAATGCAGCCAAGCACCTTTCCAGAATATCACATGAATGGCCCATGCCATTTCCTTACCAGATTCATATTGCCCTCTGAAACTTCATTAACCAGCCTTCCCTGTTTTAATTCTCTTAGCATTCTTGTAATCCAAGCTCCTACCAGGATGGCTCATTAACTTCTGTTTACAGGGTTCTTGCCCAATGTTCCAATCTCTCCTATATTCCTCTTGCAAACCAGTTCTAAAGACCCAACAACACATGGTCAGGTTTACTGCAGCAACAATCCCACTTCTGGTTAGGTACTTGTCTCTTTAGCTCACTGCTAAAGTACTTGCCAAAAGCAACTTATACACTTCCCCAAGGCAAGAAAGGTAGAGGCAGGAAGACAGGTTGTCTCAGTGCATTGAAAGTCAAGAAACAGAGAACAATGAATGATTGTGACTAGTTCCCAATATATTTTTAAATTCATCCTAGTACCCCAGTCCATGAGATGACATTGTCCACATTTAGGGTGGACTTTTGTGAATACTGTTTTAAAACACTAGAATAGGTTCTTTTTAATTTAGACAATTCCTTGTAGATACACTCAGAGATTTGTTTCCATGGTGATTCTAATTCCATTGGGTTCATAATGAAAATTTTTTTCATTATGGATCTTTTGTTATTTGTCTGATCAAATAATTTCCCCTTTAACACTGTTGGCTTGCTTTTTATCATATAGTCATTCAGAGCTTTGATTTGTTCAGCTGTGCATGTGTTGCAATATTTCTTCCATCCCTATGGCTTGCTTTATTTTTATAATATAAGCTTGAAGAATTGAGCATTTTATTTATTTACCTCTTTATTTATTTTGAGATTGGTTTTTGATAGATCTAGATTGATTACAACTCTTGGCTTCTAGAGATCCTACTACCTCAGCCTCCAGGATAACTAGGACTGCAGGTGAATACATCATATATTGATTGGCTGTAGTATTTATAATTATTTCATGAATGCCATTTTTTCTTTCTTCTTTATGTTCTTACTCTTTCTTTCATCTTCTTCTCTCTCTCTCCTTTCATCCCATCCTGTCCTCTCTCTTGTCTATTCTCTCCCTTACCTCCCTTCTCCTTTTTTCTATTGCCTTCCCTTTCCCCTCCCCTCCCTTCCTGCTCCCAGTTCTTTTCCTAACTTTCTCTTCCTCTCTCTTTCCTGAAGACTCTCCCTATATAACAAAGGCTTGTTTCAAAGTCCCATTCCTTCCTTATGTTTCCAAGACATCAAAGCAATGTTTGCTTACTTCTCCCCCTCCTGCCTCCCTCTCACACACTGCTTTTGTGATCCAGTATACCTCTGTTTGCTTGAAACTGTAAAGGTTATATTTAAAGGTAAAAGTTTTCTTTCAGAAGTTTTTTCTTTAAATTTTTATATTTAAATTTTAAAAACAAAAACAAAACAACAACAAAAAACACCTTTGTTGTTGTTTTGTTTTTTGGAGACATGGTTTCTCTGTGTAGCCTTGGCAGCCCAAGAACTCATTCTGTAGATCAGAGTGTCCTTGAACTCACAGGAGAGCTGGGATTAAAGGTACCCATCCCTGCCTGGGTTTTTTTTTTCTTAACTTTTAAAATCAGAAAATATACTTGCTAAAACAAACTTTAAACAAAAAGTAATGTTTTATGGATTTTTCCAAGTTCATCTTTTACTAATGCTTCTAAAAGTTTCAACTCATGTGATTGTATCATTTCCTCTCGTGTAAGGCGGAAACTACACTTGGACTATTATCCTTATTTTACTGGCAGAGAAGGCAATGCTCTGTTTTGTTTGCTGTCATTCTATCATTTTATTTAAACATGTTGTGTAGCATAAAAAGTAACTTTTGGCTAGAAGTTCTTAACAGGATTACCTAACTAATGCTAATAGAAACAGTTAATAGATTCTTATAATATACAACTTACTAGTCCTGGAAATAGATCACGTTAATGCAAATATTTGCTATGGGTAAATACAGGTTAAGAGGTAACTACAATATGGTTTATAAAGGAAACATTTCTGGCACTGACAACAATTAGCAGGGAATGGACCCCTGGCATGGCCGTTAGTATCCACACAGAAGCTGTTCTCAGCGAGTTATATCTTTTCACACCGGTCATGCCATTTGAGAAGAAAAGGGGTTGTAGGAAAAATGATTTTTCTTAGCATGTCCTCGGCTTGTTTTTCTCCCCTAGCTTGAGCTGATAGACGTTGTTATGGGTAGTAAATCAATCTTCCTGTAACCCAGTGCTTCAGATGGGTTTTATGTTCCTGAATCACAGCAGGACAAATGGATCCATTATGAGCTGTCTTCCAGCAAGAGTGCGCCTTGAATGAACATACAGCTGCTCTCGAGCTTCCCCTTAGAGTGGTGTTTACTCATCTTTTTTTTCTGAGTTTAGTTCTTGGAGTCTAGGAAAAGACTGGCTGTGTCATTCCTTATGTGGCTCATCTTTACGTGCTTGGGATGTGTAGGCTGTGTAGAATAAGGGCTCTGGAATTAAGTTGGATGCATGTAGAAAAAAAATATCATTAGTTTTGTTACTTAACTTAAAGTTTATTTATGTAGCATGAACCATGTGTGAAAAACTATGCCTATTATTTGGAATTAAAATGCAAACAAAACAGGAATAGCTGACATTCTTATAAATTTACTAAAAAAAGTGGGAAT